>NC_140589.1:877940189-879140189 GCF_964204655.1 Triturus cristatus
ATTGATCAGGATGTTATGATTGAACTACTGTATCTTGATCGAGATGTTGGGCTGTGAAGATGATTTAATGTTGTTACGGTACTTATGCACTATGTCACTTTATCATAGAGTGTTCTATGTTGATTTCTTTTATCAATAAAAAGATTTATAAAAAACAAATAAGGCCCCCTTTCAGGCTACACTTAGCGAGAAAGGGGTGGGCAATGGGTGTTGTGAGGAGGTTCCACCACAAAACCCATTGATTTTCACGCTGCCCCCTATTTACAAGAGCAGCATAAATAGGAGGCAGCACCAATATTAAAACCAGGGAAGAGCTGGTTTTAAACAGAAAAAGCAAGGAGAAATGCTTTATGTCTCATCGTTTTTGCTGTTTCCATGTGTGCTGACTTAGGCAGCACAAATAGAAAAAGTAAAACACCGATGATTGTTTATGTGCAGGAAGGTCCCCCTTCCTGCACATAAACAATCATTTAATAAAAATGCAGTTTTGCAACTTCTATGTGTGCTGTATTAAGCAGCACACATTGAAGTTATAAAACGGCATTGAGAGATTGTTTATGTGCAGGAAGGGAGACCTTCCTGCACATACACAATCTCCCCCTCAACACAGGCACCCTTGCAAAATGGTGCAAGGGTGCCTTGGTTGGCACTAGACAGCTAGGGGAAACGCAGGGCTGCACCATATTCTAGAAAATATGGGGCAGCTCTGTGTTTCTAATAAAGCGTGTCATTAGCCTTCTTGGCTTAATGATACGCTTCGCCACTTTCTTGTAAATACGTCCCTCAGAGAGGATGTTTGGCTCAAAGACAAGCCACCATTATCTGAAGTTCTTATGAATGCCAAATATATGGGGCGGATGATGGCGTATGTAATTGAATTTAAAGAAAGGGTATTCAAAGAACAAATGTTATAGGGAAGTAAATTATTAATAGGATAGAAAGAGAGCGCAACATTGGCCCTGCATATATATCATATGAAGTAATGCAAGAAATCAATAAGGATTGTTGCATCTATGAGAGGCTGGCTAAACATGTTGCGATATCAAGATTAAGAACATTGTTACTATTTTCTCAATCTAATTCGTATTAGAATTTTATCAAAAGGTTATAAGCAATCCTAATCATTACAGTTATACATCAACAATCTAATTTATAAATTTGAAACATAGACAAATCCAGCATAAATGTTCACAAGATGAAAAGTTTATAATACTCAATTCCATTTGAGTACTTCTTTTTGCACACTTCCAATTTGAAGGCTGGTAAACTCAGGGGAGGAGGGCATTCATAAAAAGCGAGGTAGTCAAAGGTGATTTGTAAGCACAAAGAGGCAGATGTGTCTGTTACAAATAAGCAATAATGCATAGCCGCTCCATCTGAACTGCTCTGTGTCAAAAAATGTAATTTAATGTGTATTTGGCTGTCACATTTTTACTTATATTTACAATAGCCCTCATCTTTTTGCAATGGGATTTTTTTTCAAAAGACAGTTTAGTTTGTTCTTTGTGCAGGAGACCCTGCTCATAAAACAAGCTGAAATGCCTTTAATGAAAAAATCACATTGTCAGAAAAACGATGGTTTTAAGAAAGCTACAAATGTTCTGCTCGTACATGCTACTTTGACTTTAGAAAAGAAGTCAGTCACTAGAAAAAAACAAGCATTTGCCTGAGTGCTGAAACATTAACTATTGTTTAATATGGAGGGAAAGTAAGCACCAAACTGCGTGACACACCTGGTATGGGAATATATGGAGAGAAATAAGCTCTGCGAATGTGTGTGTGTAAGTGAAAACCGAGACAATGGAGAGACAGAGAAGAAAGGAGAAAGAAGGGTGCGCGTTTGTGTGTGAGTGAGAAAGTGTGTGACAGAGAGAGAAAGCAATAATGAAAGATAAATAGAGATAGTGAGAGAGTGTGTGACATAGAGAAAGCAATAGGGACAGAGAAATAGAGAAAGTGTGGAGAGAGAGAGAGAGAGAGCGGGAGAGAGAAAAGGGGGCAGAGGCTATGCATGCATATAGGAAGGGACAGACAAGATCTGAAGTCGGCATTTTATCCAAGATGAGAAATTATAGCAGATGGATACGCTCACGGGTGATTAGAGAGCTATACAAATCCCACATAGAATAACATAGCATAAGAGAGGTATCACAGAATGCACTGGTTGCAGACAATTTGGAAAAATGCTCTATATGAGCCATCTAAAAAGAAGAAATGTGATGAACTTTTTATCGCGTTAGAAGTCACGTTGAGATCTTGATAATATGCATGCTGCACTTGCATTTCGCATAGATCTTTGTGAACTCAAGTTTGACCCTCTAGAGATTTCTTTATTCATCCCCATACTGTTAAATATTGTTAAGACATTTGGGACAACACTGTCGCTCGGTGATGGATACATTTTTCCCATAAGGAAGCCCATTTTTTAGTTCAGTTCATTACATTTCTTTTTGTTAGAATTGCTATCCCCTGCTGAACGGCAACTTCAGCTAACAACATGGCTGTAATCTAAAGGGAGACAGCAACTCTCATATGACTGGTTCCATACTGAAGGGTAAGGGCCAGCGCAATAGCCAATGTTCCGAAGGGGGCTCTGAACAGAAAAGGAATACCAACAGGGCAGAAACCAGGATTTGAAGAGTAAGTTGGGTGCACTATATATGTTTTACTTCAAGCATATTTGCAATTAGTAATCAGAGGAAGGGAGATGAAACGCATACTCTGAAGCAGGGCATGTTTCCAGTTGCACTTCTTCCCTTCATAGGCGGAGGTAAACTATCGTAAGTGACCATGGCAGGCCTTACACACACCCCAACCATTAGTACTTGTGGGTACCATGTGACTGCTGCACTGTCCAGCATCTATTGATGTAATACTGCTGTTGCTACATAAATACATACAAAAATCAAGTGAGTTGCACAATATTCAAAGAGACCTCACTGGAACCCTTTCGGCACGGCCCCCTTTAACCCATATAAAGTCACCTACCTCGAGCGGCTGTTACAGGCTGGGCAAACTCACTGACGTCTTTCAAGTGCACGGGATCTCTTCTGATTGGCTCCTACTTTATTGAAGCATCCTCGTGCCCTGCTCCTCAGTGCCAGCAGTTGTATGAAGGACCTCGGAGACTGCCCAGCGCCCACACAGCCCAGCTACAGTGTGCTACTGCTGACACCAGGGCACTGGTGTGGGCTTTGGATACATCCTCTTTTTATACTCTCGCACGGACCAATATCAAGTCCCCAAGGGTGAAATCCGTCCTTGGTGGGACAGTGTGAGGTACAGGGGAGCTACCTTTTAGCTAGTGATTATTTCCAAATTGGCGCTATGCTCAAAGGAGTCTGTTACAGTGTTCGGTGTGGGGTGGTCTTTGTAAACCATGCGCCAGCGCCTGAATAATCTAGTTATTAAATATTTGTTTTGTGTATTTTACGAGTGACTCGTTCTTACGTGAAATTCCCAGCCTCTTTTTAGGCACTAAGAAGAAGTTAGATGAGAGAACGAGGGTGACACCCGGGCTGGGTACACTTTAGGAGCAGCTGGCTCGAGATAGAAGGACACACACAACTGTACACTGCATTGCACACATCGCCAAGGGTAGCGATGCATGACGCTCTTTACTCCCGTAGGCTGTTCAAGGCACTACAATGAGGCAGCAATGGAGCAGCAAATTGTGCTTCGGCATTTACTAAACGATGCAGCACGAAAGTCATTATGTGGCGTGACCGAGCACATTTTACAGTGGGATTATTTCACTATTTTTTTCATTTTAGCACAGATTAAATTGTGTGGGCAGGGGTTTTCTAAGCTAGCTGGCAGAAACGTCTCACGGAAGGAGAAGTGCGTTCCAAGCCTCGTTCTGGGAAGAGAAATGTTATTGGTTAAAGAAATAAAGGAAGGACTAGGCTATGTAGCGCGAACTCGACCTGGAAGCATGCGAAGTGATTTATATGAGCACTAGTTGCTTACATCACACAAAAACAAATTCATTTTTGTGTATTTTTATGCATGGGGATATTAAATGATTTGCCCAGGATTTCAAGATGGCGAGCCGATGCGAGACTCGAACCGGGTTCCCTGCTTACTGCCATCTCCCCGCCTTTCTCCCTCATTCCTGGCTGACGTCACGGTTCCCGGCTCGGGTATCTGACCCCCGGGCAGCGGAAAAGAAAAACATCCCGGGTTGCCTGGCGATCGTGAAATCCGCCATCCATCCACTCCTGCAGCCTCGTGCTCACACGCTTGCCTCGAGGTAAAAAAACAGGAAGAGAGCACGTCATCACGTGCGCACCGTTGTGATTAGGCGCCGGCCAGAACAAAGTGCGGAGAGTGAAGGGGCCAGTAGCCTTGGAAGGATACAAATGACGACATAATCATCATGAGGCGGGACTAACAAGCCTTAAGCCAATTGGAAGGCTGCATTCACTGACTTAAGCCAATAAAAATGATGGTTGGAGAGTGGGCGGAGCTTAAACGAAGCTTCCACACTAAAGTGTATACTGCATGTCTCGGAGAGACAGCGCAAGCGCTGTCTAGGCGAGACCTAATGATGGTGCTTCAGTGCATAGGAAAAACACAATCAGGGGAAACCAAAAAAAAGTAAAGCACACCTGTCAATATAATGTACATAGATATTGGGAGAGAGGAGTTGGCCGAACGGCTAGGGAGGTCGACCTCGAATCTGGGAAACTGGGTTCGAGCCTCGGCAATGACGCTGAACATCCTGTGATTCTGAGCAAATCACTTAGGGCCAGATGTAGGTAAAATCAAATTTGCGAATCCTTAATAGTGAATTTTACCGATTCAATATTAATAGGTAGGACTCGCAAAAATATTAGCGATTCCTTAACATTCCTTAATAACGAATCGCAAATTGAGATTAGCTAATAAGGAATACCTACCTACCCATTCATTCCTATGGGCTAGGAGGCCCATAGGACTGAATGGGAAGATATTTACTATTAGCGATGCGGTATTAAAGAATGGCAAATAGCGGGTGCTATTTCAAGGGTGCCAGGGTGTCAAAAGAACACCCTGTTGCACCCCTGAAATGTGCATGTGTGCACATGTGGTGCACATACATGCCCTAAGGGTATGAATGTGTGCCACATGGCACTTTAAAAAAAGCAAAAAAGCAATTTTTTAAAGGAAATTGCTAACTACCACCAACTTGAAGTTGGTGGTAATTAGCAACTCCGTAAGGCTAAAGTGCACTTACTTTTGTGCTACTTCCATTGCATTTAAGGAATCGCAATTTCCGATTCCTTAAATGCAAGAGCAAAATAAGGAATCGCAATTTTGCGATTCCTTATTCTGCTAGTAGGTTTAAACTCACCTACATTGCTCGCAGCCAAATAGTGATTGCAAACGCTGGAATTCTGCTAATTTCAGCGTTACCGATCGCTATTTGGCCACCTATATCTGGCCCATAATCTCCCCGTGCCTAACAAAAATGAATGTGTCCTCATGTAATGCAACTGGTGCTATGTAAAGCGCTCTGATACCCGATACCTTCGGGTCAAGTTTACGCTCTATAAAACTCCATAAAATTAAATAAAAAATAAAAATATACACAGAGGACAACTTGCAGGGATTGTCTGGACAGAGTTGCCTTTTGGCTGTATGGTTCTACCTGTCTCAGTGTCCACAGGGCTACCCCACCTCACCCTGCTTGCCTCTTTTATGGTAGAGTTGTCATCTAAAAGAAAAACCTATCTACAGTTTGTCTATGTTTTACTACTCAGAAAGTCCAAGAACTAATAGAAAAATATTTTTTGTAAAATTATTTGCAGCTTTTCATTATGTCTCTGTTTGCTTTATTAATAATTTATATATAACTTGTATGTCTTTCAATGTGTTTTCTTTGGGTCTGCTGTTTAAGGCTTTAATCTAAAAAATTGAAAAAAACAGGCTGCACTATTAATCTCAAAATTGTGGTTGGCACAGACATAACCAGGCAGGCCAAGGTTGTAAAATATCAGTAAGTTGGAGGGCTACCTGTGACAAGCATTTTGGAGATATAAATTTGCACAATTCTTCCAGACAGAGTAAAATAGTGGATCAAATGATTATTACTGATAGAACGTTTGAAATTCAATGCCCAGGTGTCTGCAGAGGAAAGGCAAGTTTTCTGAAAGTTTAGTATGTATTCCTTGAAGTCAGGGTTTGTTCATATGTTTTTTAGTTTTCCTAACATGGGGCTATATTATATGTGAAAGCTCTGAATTTTTTTTACCATCCATTGTTTCTCCCCCCTCGTGCAGACCTCAAATCTTAATCGCTCCCTCCCTGACGTCCGACATCAGTGCTGCTTATATGAGATCCCAAACTGTACTCTTTGGCCCCTGAGGAAATGTTTGTGAACACCACTGTTCCAAATGAAGGTGGCAATGTGTGGCATCACCAAGGACAATTTCTTTTGTTTTTTAAGGCAGCAACCAGCCATCATAATGAACCAGCCAACACGTGTCGTGTAGCTCCTACCAATCCATAGGATCTGCACATTGTTTGGACAACATAAACTAAGGGCTTGGTGTCAAGACTGATTCCAAATACCCCTGCAGGATATGTTGGCCTATAGACCAGCTAGCTCACATCTAGCTCACAGTGCCACTGTAAGCCCCCCTAACCTACCAGGGAGCAAATGGTTTCTAGCAACCACTGATCATGACCACCCTGACTCCCCAGAGATCATGGAAACAGATGAAATTCGCATATTCAACCCTAATAAAGATACTCAGACTTCTTGGAGATCACAAAAGACATCCACAGAGAGAGAAATGTAAAAACACTTCAACAAGAGGAACAGCATTCTGCACTGAGACACACTTTTCTGTTGTTAGCCTTTCTTTTATGATATTCAGACTCTTATCGTGGAGCATTTTCAACTTTCTCTCTCTGTTGACCTCATTGGGGCTCTTCTTCTCTTAGAGCCAAAATATATATTAATGGCCATTTCATAAGGATATTTGCCATCACAGGGACACGACAAGGGTGCCCATTTTCTCTAGGTTTATTTGACTTATGCATTGAACCATTAGCCCAAGAATTAAAATTGAGTCCTGCAGTTGTTCCATTTTAGTTGTTTGTATTATGAGAGCAAGATAGCATTATTCACTATTCCTCTATTGAAGACAAAATTACACCTGCGTTGACTATTCTTAGGGTAGAACAGATAAAAGAGAATTTGGGCGTATGTCAAGGTATTTAATAAATAAAAATGTCAGAAGTTAGGAAATGGAATTTGAATCTCTTTTAGAGGTAGATACAAATATATACCAAGGGGTGCACATTACAATGGCAAATGGGAAAAGCAAGCAAGAAAATAGGGCAGATGTTATACATTGTAATAAAACGAGGCACTCATCTGTTCATCTCCAAGATAAGGTTTATTTGCACCCACCAGATCAGACCACACCAGCAGCAGACCCCGCAACTGACACTCTCCGTCTGAGGTCCCCATATTCTGCTGCTGATGCACTTAACATTCCCAGAAAGAATCTCTCATTAAGGGCAAGTTACAGCACATCTTCCCTTTACAATATTAATGAGAGGTAAAAAAGGAAATAGAAAGAAGGGACAAGAAAAGGAATAAATGAATGGCAGAACACAAACTGTGTGCTGAAAAAATATCATCAGTAACAATGAAAAGCAACCATAAAAGAGCACAAGCAAAAAATGACACCATTACTTAAAAATGTAATCCTGGAGATATAATGGTGACCGCCTTGCTCTATTATTGCAACCAAACAAATCAGCTTGAATTTTTCCATTACTACACTGGAAATGATTAGCCGCTCTTCCACATTTTGACAAACGGGACATGCTCCAATCATGCTCCAAACATCACCACCAGTGAGCATGACAACATTTCTCATAACATTGATGATGCGTTCGGGCCCAAAAAATATTGTTTCACCTTTGGGAGACCACACAGCTTTTTTAACAAAAACCAGATCACCCACCTTCCAAACACACTTGCGTACACCCATCTTGGCAGCAAATCTTTGTTTATAATTCTCTTGATACCTTTTCACTCTCCAATTATTCACTACACTGCTCCTGTCTTTTACACTCAACCACAATGGATTGAGTTTTGAACCGGCGGCTCTACTCTTGAGTTTTTTAAACGGCGAGCAACCAGTCACACTGTTTGGAGTATTTCTATGCACCCATAATTTTTCTCTAAGAATGCACTTTAGGGGGGATCTTGTCTCCACAGCAGTTTGGACAGAAGCTCTTACAAGCCTATTCATGCTCTCTACTGAGCCATTAGCTTGTGATGTATAAAGAGCAGTCCGGTGATGAGTGATGGAGAGATCCTTTAAGAAATCCAACATCTCCTGAGAAGTGATCTGCACCCCGTTATCAGAGACTAAAATATCAGGTATGCCCTCACACGTGAATGCATCCTTAAGAAATTCAATGATATTCTTTGCAACAACAGAACTCATGCAGCAAGCAGAGACCCATTTAGATATGTAATCAACAAGCACAACCACAAACCTTTCAGTGGGAGACAAGATAGCAAAAGGTCCAACAACGTCAATAGCAAGTTTGGACCAGGGATGTGCAGGTATTGCCACAGGTGAAAGAGGTGCAGCACTCACTTTTCTCGATTTGTCATTTCCAGCACATTTAGTACAATCCCTAACAGCTTCTTCTACCTGTCGGTCACCCTCTGGCCACCAGTAGGATTCCCTGACTTTTGCTTTGGTTAAGCTACGTCTGAGATGGCCTTCATGTGCCAAATTGATTATTTTTTCGCTCATCAAACAAGGAGGAACTAATCTCTCACCCTGAAAAAGATTCCCCTGCACAATGTTCAATTCATCACGCACATTCCAGAAACCTTTAGCACAACTGGGAAAATCATTAATTGCAGGCCACCCATTGACCACAAACTCCATAACAGGTTCCCTAGACTTGTCACACTCAGAGCTGAGTTTCCATTCCTCTTTATTAAGTGCTGATTACTTCACCCAAGATACAGAACAGTCCGAACTGTCCGAAATGATTTTGTCTAAAGGCATCCTCGAGAGGAAATCAGCTGGAATATTATTAAGTCCAGGCAGGTAATCAACAGTAAAATTGTATTCCCAGAGTCCTTCAACCCATCTTTTAATTCTGGGAGTAGTACTCTCAACGTTCCTACAAGCAAACATGTGGACAAATGGCTTGTGGTCAGTCCTAACCAAAAATGGTAAACCCATAAATAAAATCTGAAATGGTTTATAGCCCAAGAACAGGCTAACGCCTCACGCTCAATTACTGAGTAACGCTCTTCTGCTCCTTTCAAAGAGGGTGAGGCAAAACCAATGACCTTTTCATTGCCATCAACCATTTGTGATAGAACATTGCCCAAACCCTATACACTGGCATCCGTAGTCAAGATAGTCTTTTTAAGTACATCAAAACGGCCCAAAGTTGGCATGCGTACAATCTCATTTTTAACTTTGTTAAATGCATTAACGCAGTCTTCTGTCCATTTGAAATCCACACCCTTTTTAACAGTTATCTTAAAAGTTAAGCAACACTAGCAAAGTTGTACACAAACTTTGAATAATATTCAGATAAACCAAGGAATGATTTCACTTGGTCGTTGTTCATTGGAGCTGGTGCCTGTAATATTGCATCTGCAAGATACATTTTTGGACTAATGCCTTCGCTGGAAATAGAGTGTCCTAGGTAGGATAGAGACCCAACTCGGAATTTACATTTTTCACTTTTTAAAGTGAGACCCCGTTCTTGTAGTCTAGACAGTACTTTGAACAATACCTCGTCATGGTTGACTCTATTCTGCCCATAAACAATTATATTGTCCTGAAAAAACAAGACAGAATTAATTTGTTTTATTACATTTTTCATCACTCTTTGAAAGCATGCAGCAGCACTCGCCAACCCGAATGATGAATCTATAAGCACCTAAGGGTGTTACAGAAGAAGTTAATGTCCTTGAGTCTTCATCTAGCATGATCTGATGATAAGCTGACGATAAATCCATCACGCTGAAAATGCGTGCACCACCCAATTTTGCAAGAGCTTCATTAATGTTTGCCAATGGCTGCCTGTCGACCCAGATACAGTTATTTAAGCTTCTTAAGTCCACACACATCCTAATTTTGCTGCCTTTGTCCTTGGAGGCTAAGACAATTAGAGCCAACCATTCTGATGACTCTATTTCTTCTATGACTCCTGTTAGACCTGGCACCATTGGCGTGGGTCTCCATTCCATTTTTCGCATTTGTCTCCTCTGTGTTTGCCGGTGTTAGATGCTCTGGGTGCTGTGCCACTGCCATTCAGTGCCACAGCGCGAATGCTCCCTATTGTAAATTGACTGTATGAATTCGTATAATCCTAACTGACCCAAGGAACATGATAGGAAAGTCGAATTTAGTATGCCTGAGCTCCAAATATTAAAGAGCATCTTTTAGTAACGATTTTTTCTATATTCTGTGTTTAAAGCTACCACTGGGAAGTAGGCATTTTCTTGCCTAAGCCTTCCCGTGTGCTCTGCTGTTATGTGTATTGGCTCTCTGTTTTTGGAGGGTCAGGGCAGGCTGAGACCGACCTGGATTAAATAGAGAGATCTGCAGTTGGAGTATGAAGAGGGGTGACCCTTTGATCTGAGCAGGGCTGTGCCTGGCAAGGTGAATGATGGCTCCACCTCCCACTGTGCATCTGATGGTAGACCCCCTCTCCCTGAAAGGCAGGATGTGGCCTCGTAAATAAAGTGCTCCAGGACGACACCAAACTGGCTCTGGCTGGGTTCAGTGATTTGTGACTTTTTCAGAAAAAAGACTTTTGGGGTATAAAGATCTGTGCTAAAAGCCCTACACGGTGTGTTACTTCTGGATTTCAAGACGAACCTCTGTCCGTGTAACGAGAGGGAAAGGACTTTGAAACTTTTATCCATCTTGCTGAAGCAACTACCCAAGGGCCTGATTTGAGCTTGCCTCCTGCAGAAGCCTCAGGGACATTAGACTTCACCCATCAGCCTTCCGGATTCCTATTTGAGAGGGATTCTACTCGCAGGTGAGGCCTCTGTTGAGAATTCCAGAGCCTCTGGTTCTACTGCAGGGAACGTGGGCTGAAAGTCATCGCATCGCTATTGTAGGCAGCCGCAGCTAAGGAGCTGTTGCCGCTGAGAGCCCGCATTTGCCTGTGTTACCAAAGTCATCGTGATCTCTATTGTGGGTCGCCGCAGCTGAGGAGCCGTTGCCGCTGAGAGACGCATTTGCCTGTGTTACCAAAGTCATTGTGATCTCTATTGTGGGTCGCCGCAGCTGAGGAGCTGTTGCCGCTGGGAGCCCGCATTTGCCTGTGTTACCAAAGTCATTGTGATCTCTATTGTGGGCCGCCGCAGCTGAGGAGCTGTTGCTGCTGAGAGCCCGCCTTGGCCATCCTACGAGAATCATCGCTATTGTGGGCCGCTGCAGCTGAGCAGCTGTGCCGCTGAGTGCCCGCATTTGCCGTCCTACGAGAATCATCGCTATCGCTATTGTGTGCCACTGCAGCTGAGGAGCTGTGCCGCTGAGTGCCCGCACTAGTCACCACTTCGAGGATCTTGTTATCACCTGTGGGTGCCGCTGGGCGCCCGCCTTTACGCCCCATCCCAGGATTATCGTGAGTGCACGCCATGGACCGCTACAGCGGGGAGCTGTGGCCACTGAGAGTCCACCTGTCGTCACCGCGGCTTCCTTGCGAGGCTGCGTGCCGTGCTCTTTTAAATCTCAGGTACATTGTGTATCACTGGGTCGCGTGGACCCCGGCCTCAAACTAAGTTCGTTCCGCATGCTTTTTGAGTGCCTATATTGCTTTTGAAGTGAATCTATAATTATCTGCATTGTGATTTCTTGATCGCTTTTGAGACTTGTGTTAAGCCTATATAAAGATACTTATTTTTCTATAGCTACTTGTGTGGTGTCCCTTTGTAGTGTCTTCACTGCTTTGTTGTGTATGGTCATAAATGCTTCACACACTGCCTCTGAGATAGGCCTGTCTGCTCGTGCTACGTTACCACAGGGTTGAGCAGGGGTTATCAAAGGGTGTAGCCCCTTACTCTGACTTAGGAAGAAGGTTCCCTATTTGGACATCGGCACCAGCCGCTGCCAACTAGAGATCCCCATTTCTAACAACTCTCAACTCAAGTAATCTGTTGATTTCTTCTTAAAGTGGTTTCATCATGAGATTGGGCACTTTCCTTATTTTGTGTACTACTGGTTTCCGCCATGTCCTTTAAAAACTATTTTGTGTTTGAAACCACTAAGAAGTCCAAGTTTACCACTGAAAACTCCAGGATACTTTCTTACAATATCTTGATCATCACTGTGACATGTGACTAACATTACTTGATCTGGCGCATTTGGATTCAAGATGCTTCCAAGGTCTTTTTGGTGTTGCCACCCTAAAAGATTATCACCACACTTGGCAACATAAACTTTACCAACAGTTTCTCTTCCTTTAAACACAATGGATTGAATGGAGTATCCTATTAAATCAATACTTTTCCCCCATACCTTACAGGATTGATGTCAGGTGGCAAAAGTTTTACATTGTTAAACTCAAAGGTGGAATTCCAAAATGTGTCTCTCAATAAGGTGTACGGTGAGCCTGAATCAACCTGTACTGGAACTAATTTGTCACTTATGTATAAATCACACTTTGGCATAATCACATTACCTGCATCAACATCTTTTACATCATGTACAGGCTTACTGTTATTTTCTGTAATACAGTGAATGGCTTGTTGAGAAAACATTTCATCATCATCAGCCATGTTCACATTGGTGTTTCTACACATGCGTGCATAATGCCCTTTTTCCCCACAATTCCTACTCCTGGCAAAACAATTGGGAAAATTTGATCCATGGTTTTGACTGCCACACCTGGGCACCTTAATTTGGCATCCTTATTCGACTTATAATTAAACCATTGTTTATCAAACTTTACAGACCCTTTCTCCTGTTTAATATTTGATTTACACACAGTGGCAACTGAGGCGTCATGTGATGCACTATCAAGGTCATCTTTTATTATGTTGGCAATGGCATCAGCCGTAACAGTGCTGTAACGCATTTCTTTTATCCAATGACAAGTGTGCTCGATGCTCTCCACAATAGCGATAGCTTCTTTAAGATTCAGATTTTTTTATAACAAGTTTTCCTGAATCTTTGAGTCATTTGTGCAACGCATCAGTTGGTCACGTATGAGACAATCAGTCAACTGTTCAAACTCACATGTCTGAGCTAAAGATTTTAATGCTGCTACATAGTTACCAACTCTTTCTCCTTTTGCCTGTACGCGCATGAAACATTTGTGTCTTTCCATGACAACATTCAAACGTGGTCCAAAATGAGTTTGTAGAAATAATACCCTCATTTCATAGTAATCTTTAGGTTCGCCAGACCCTCTGCCAATATAAACAGGATATAAAACTTATGGCAATTTATTGTTTTTCTATACCGAATAGTGAAACCTGTTCCATTATGAAGAAATACTTTTTTTACAGTTCATTGACTATATTGGACTCTAGAGACGTTGATAAATCTTAAGAGGAGCCCAAGCATAAACTTGCCCCAAGTACAGTAAGGACGGCACTAAAGATCTACATATTTTTTCACTGTCCAGCCTGATGTGGCTATAGGCTTAGTGTGAGAAATAGTATCACAGACGCAGTAACCTTGGGGAGATAGGGTAAGCGCATGTCTAGTTATTTTCTGGATATTGGAATAGGAGGCCATATTATTGAAAGAGCGCACTGTCCATGTTTGTGCACTGGACAGTGCACTCTATTGCAATGAATGCGCTACCACCAGAGCAGGCGCAAGCTCACGTTGTCTTGGGGGCATTGTATTCAAGTAAAACACCACTCCATGTTTCTCTGTGCAGGCGGCATCGCACTTGCACATTTGAAAGGGGGGAGAGATCCTGCACCAGCCTGCAAGGAGATGTTTGGGAGGTCCATGGAAATCCTTTACCCCCTCGAGAGAGAGTTGCCTTCAGGAGACGCACTGACAGTGTGCAACACTTTAGTGGAGGACTGTGAGACCGCTTCCTAAGGGCCAGTTTGTGTCTGTGCCTGCATCAATATTATGGCAGATGTAGAACAAAAGACATTGCCTTATTTTCAAGGGGATGCACCCCCATACAAATGAGAGAACATCTTCTCATGATAACGCTGACGCTACATGTGCTCCAGCACTATCACTATTACAGAAGGGGACACACAAGCAGCTGCGGTGCAAGAGCGACGCAACTCTTAACTCAGATTTGACAAGCCATGCATGGCCACCTTGCATGGCCCTCTGTAGCTTGATAAATCTAGAGTACGGCAATGCAGCGCAAATCGCTGTGTTGCTTTCTCTACCCCAGGGAGGCTTTCCGTGGGTGTTCCCAAGCACCACCCATGGATTTTAGCACATTCCCAGAATTACCATTACTGGTAGTCATGGGAATGTGTCAAAATGCGATGCATCCCTAGAGAAGGCGTAACAAGGAGAAATACCTTTATTTCTCCTCGTTTTTTCCTCTATGTGTGTTGCATCCTGTAGCACACATAGAAAGAGGAAAATACCTCAGGGATTGTTTTGTGCAGGAAGGTGTCCCTTCCTGCACAAAAACAATCCTGCATACAATGCAGACACGCTTACTCCATGGTGCAAGGGCACCTTCGTTGGCGCTAGGCAGCACATTGTTGGCCAGCTCTAAGAAAAGACTGGAATGCGCCATATAATGTTAAATACTGCGCATTGCTATCCTTTCCCTATCACGCAGCGCAGCAAAGTGGCTTGATGTGCTGTGCTGCGTGATTTCCAATGGATATGTCCCATACTTTGCACCTTGTGTCACAGAAGCAGTAGTGCAAACATTTAGCTGAATAATTTGGTGAAGTTATAACATAAAGGAGTAAATGACATATATAAAGAGTTTTGATCTTATGAGGCATTAAACAAACTGCTACTGTTGATAGCACCTACAAATTAAAAAAAAAGATAACTGAATAAATGAGAGAAAGTAACTCATATTGTAAAAATCGTGCTTTACTTTGCATCTTGAAAAATCGACTTTAAAGGGGGAAGCTCATTCAGCAACCAAGAGACCAAACATTTGAGGGCTACGTACTGTATGTCAGTACTACAATGATCCATCTTACTCAGGTGTTTGTGACAGCACTCATTCCGCCTAATTTTACACTTGAGCGCGTTTTCTGAAAACGAACACTGAACACCGTACGTATCTTTCTTACCCTCCCTCAGCATGAATAAATTATCTTTTGGCAACCATTGGAGTGCGCAGGAGGATGCGAAAGACAAAGTACGAAAACCCAGAAAGGTACTTTGCTTAGCAATACACGGTGTTTTGCTTTGTTGTAAGAATTTGACACTACTATGTTCGTTGTTAAAAAAAAGTGTAAACACACAACGCAGGAGCAGAGCAGCAAGAAATTGTTTCCCGGAGACGGCTTCCTCCGTCTGTAACGGAATTCTAAGGCGCAAATCAATGCGCGCGCTCCTGGCTGCTACCACGCGCTCCTGGTTGCGACCAGTCAAGCAGGGGGGCGTCGTAAAAGAATCCGCTGCGTGGAAGTCGATTGCGCTTAGGCAGAGGTCACGCAGAGATCATAACTTCCAGCGGGGGCTGTTATCAGAGACTTGAGACTTAACTGTCTCCATCAGAGCGCAGAAGGAGCATAACCTATCTCTTTATTGATTTTTGATGGGTCAATCAATTTGACAGTAGCCATCATGAACTCTGACCTGCATGATAGATGTGAGAGAAGAAGCAACTTTAAGAGCCACCTATGACAAATGAGGTAGGAACCACTGGCTCAGATGAAAGAAACAAAAAAGGCGTACATTTGTCCTCCCAAATGAAATTGCTGTTATGTTGAAGAAATGCTCAGAAACGTAAATGGTGCTAAAAAACAGAGCGCCTCTAATACACTCCTATATGACCTTTACACTTTCACCTCAGTTACAGAGACACAGCCATTTAAAGTTCATAATTCGTTATTATTATTTACTCTGACGACCTATCTACAGATGCAAAAACAACAGTTCATGGACAGAATGCAGAACAATGTCATACATTCACCCCAGTACAGAGATCTGGGCCTAAATCCAGCGTTTTTGTGCTCACCATGCCATTCTAGTTTGAAACCAGCCAAATGCAAATCAGTCTTGCCCCTGTGCCTCATGGGAACAGTCCAGCCCGAACTGCCAAACTTGGTCCTCCCTGGACTGGAAACAAGCATTCTAGGACCGGTTTCGGGGTTTCACTCCTCTTCAGCCAGGATAGCTTGATTCCAGTGGCATGGAGAGCACGGGACCCACGTCTGAGCATACCCATCCCACTGATGCAATCACAGCAGGGGTCCCCTCATTTGCATGGTGACGTCCTTTGCACCTGCATCATGTTATAGACATGGGCGCAGAGGCAGATAAACTGTCAGGAGGCACAATGACTGTGCACCACATAGAGATGGGGAACGGGGAACTGTCAGTGCACCCCCAAGGGCAATCCTTAGGAAGAGGTATGGTGATCAGAAAGACTCTCTTGCATACCCCATACGCAGGTGTAATAGTGCTCCTCCCCTTCCTGCGGCAGGAACACTGCCCTCTTTTCAAAACGAGAAAGACGGAGGTATGTGGTTGTGTTGAGCAAAGCTCATTCTTATGCACATCACCCCGGTCTGGATTGGATACTGCAATTTAAGGGTGCCCCTCAGCGCAAACTGAGGCAGTGCACCTGATGCATAATTTGGACCTAGGATGTGAAACACAGAAGTGAACAGCCAGCACAGAAAGGGCGCTATGACTTAAACCAGGAAGCTACTTATTGCAATAAGTAACACAAAAAAATAGACTAGTACATGTCTTAAAAAAGATGTATGTTGTCCTGTTCTGTGATGTGTCAATCATGTAAGGTTGTTTTTCTTAAACATTCAGGGAAGATTTGATTACTGTGTATGTATTTACGAGTAGGCTGTACCAGGAGTTAACAATGAACCAAGTGGATCACAGAACACCAGAGATTGTGTGCGGACACTCACAACGCTGACGAGAAATACATTTAATAAATATCATAAGAAATAGATTTTACTATATTAATATTTTAATCGGGAATCGATGCACATTCAGTCTGTCATAGTTTCTAAATGTAGATCGATGAGATCTCAATGAAGCATGGCATTGTTGAGTGTGGACACTCATGTTCTTCAATTATACAATACAAGACGGTGAAGTGGTAAGATGTGCTTCTTTTTCGGCTAACATTTGCAAAGCATCATCCGTAACATTACTAAATGCCAGGTGTTATCATATGCTTGCAAAAGTCCAACATTAACTGCACCCAAATCAAGGTTACTCCAAAGAATATAATCTTGTATTTGGCAATATTTTTCTACCTCCTACATGGCCCTAGTAATGGAGTGGATTAGAGTTTTTGGCCCAGTCTCTCTTCGGAAAAAGAAGAGCACATCAGCCTCCTTGCTATTCCCATGTTTTCATCCGAATACTCCCAGGGTCACCACTTGCCTACAAAACCAGAAAAACATATCAAACTCCCTGGCAGCCCTGTGTCACCACCCTGCCAGTCCATTGTTTCCACCTCAGGCTCCCTGACAGTCCTGTGTCTAAACCCAACTGAAAGGGAGCTGCAGTTATACATACTGGTAGAACAAGAAGGCCACCACTGAACTGCCCTCTTTACTCCTACTGAGACTTTGATCCATAGGGACCTCCCTTTTCCATTACTGGCCTATCACACTTGGGATTGGGTGTGTTTTCTGTCTTGTGACACCTCCCTCTTTATAAGATGTGCCTGCCTTTATTCCTCATGGCAGTCTTTCAGCATTTGGAGATGATAGCTCCAGGAGGGCCGAGTGGGCTCAAACCTTTTTATGTTGGGCATTAAAAGTGTGTTCAATTCTATTCTATTGAGAGTTATATAGCGCATGGCTACCCAGAGGCATCCCAGCGCTAGCATCCTCAACACAGGCTGACAGTTAACACTCATCAGGACCTCATATTCGGCATAAGTGCTAGCTTTAAAAAAAGCCAGGTTTTTAAGTGCTTCCTGAAAGTAAGTTAATTGTCCGTTAAGCATAAGCTATTTAGCAGGGAGTTCCAAAGTTTGGAAGCGAGGTAGGAGAAAGAACGCCCTCACTTCTCATTCTATGAATTTGGGGGGCTCTCATAAGTCCTGCATTAGAAAACCTCAAAATCCTACCAGGAGTGTGCGATAACATTAAGACTCATATTAAGGGTGGACCCTTTGCATGAATTTCTCTATGTGCCATGCACAGAGCCTTGAACTTCACCCGTTGTTCAATTGGGAGCAAGTGGTGCTTGATCAAAGCGCTCTGAGCTGATAGGTCTATCGTAATGTTGAGCAAAAGGTGTGTTGCCATATTTTGTACAACTTGTAGTCTTTAAGCTGCATATTGAGGAGCTCCTGAACAGTGAGTTCCCATAGTCCAGGCGTGATAATATCAAAAACCGTATGATGAGCCTTCTAGAAAGAAAGAGAAGCAAATCTATGATTTTCTGAAGCATTTTGAGAAGGCAACAACAACTAGTCGAAAGTTTCCTCGCTTGGGCTTCCATTGAGATAGAGTTATCTAGCCATACCCCCAAACATTTTATGGAGGTTTGGTTGAGGGGGCAGTGCCTAGGCAATCAGGCCAGCCTGATGGAGACTGGGTGTTCAGATTGTTGCCTAATATCATAATCTCTGTTTTGTCCCCATTGGGCTTAAGGCAGCAGCTAGCCATCCAGCTAGCTACCTTCTCCAGACATGGACCAAGGTGTGGAGATTGTGGCCCATGCTCGGGAAAGAGGAAGCACACTAATTGTCATCAGTGTAGGAAATGATCAACATTCCAAATGGTTGGACAATCTCCACAAAAGAATGCATGTAGAGATTAAAGAGCGTGAGACTGAGCGCTGAACCCTGGAGCACTCCGCATTTCAGGGAGAAGGTGTCAGAATAGCAGGATTTGTCACACACCTGAAAAGTCCTGTCTCCAAGAAACAACATAAGCCATTTTAGAACATTGTCTGTTATTACAATATAGTTAATTCTCTCAAAAAGGAATCCAGGATCTTCTATGTCAAACGTGACACTAAGGTCAAGGAGTATGATAGCATCTGAACCTTCAAGATCCAACAGCATCTTGTACTCCTCAACTACCACCAGAAGTGCTGCTTCAGTACTGTCCTGAGGCCTGTACCCTGTCTGGGTGGGATGCAAGATACTGTTAGATTCGAGGAACAGAGACAGATGTTGGTTAGCATCCATCTCCAATTGTTTACCAGCTCCAGGACACAATGGGAGAGGCATATAATTCCCTAAACAAAGTGGGCCCAGATTAGCCTTTTTAACAGAGGATGTACTACTGCGTGCTTCCACACAGGAGGAACTAAGTCACTAGATAACGAAAGATTAAGTAGGTCCAGTAGGACTAGAAAGATGTATTCTGAACCTTGTGAAAGGATATGTGATGGGACGGGATCAAGAGGGGAACCTGACTTCACCTTGCTAAAAAGAGGTCTGGAGTAATATCAGGGAATGTTGATAGACAAGTCCTAAAATTCTCCTGTACCACCCCACTTGGAGAAGGATCTGGCTCCCTTTTAATATTCTGGAAGGAAGAATAGATGTCTGTAATTTTTTAAGAAAGAAATTCCCTAGGTCATTACAGTGGGCTACCGTAGGCTTTGGTTGCGAGCTGTCTGATTTAGACTTGGTCAGTGATTTAACAAATTAAAAAGGTTCCTGATGGGAGTTGGATGGCCTGCTGATTTTAGATTCATAATAAAAAGCCTGGGCAGGTCTAGTTTCCGTATGATAGTTCCTAACAGCCATAAAACTATTCTTCTTACATTGCTCATCATATGACTTCCAACACTTTCTTTCTGGTCTTTTACATTCTTTCCTTAAGGTCAATAGGTAAGGGATGAAGCATGGGGAATATTTACCTTGTGACTCTGGGTGTAGCTGGGATAAGCTGATCTAAAGAATGTTCGACCCAATCAGCAACCTTATCATTAGCAGAGATGGGATGGTTTCCCAGTTCAGGTCTGGAGAAGTTAAGAACAGTTTTGCACTCCACAATATTACGTATAGCCCAACTACGATCCCTCTGCATAGCTGACAAGGAAGGAATGATAGGCATAGAAATACGCAGGATCATTGAGATCAGATAATGATCTGACCACAATGCTGGAAGAGGATCCTCAACCTTAAGATTAGGGTCATAAGGTGCCCTTTCTCATGTGTTAACCCAGTCACGTTTAGTAACAGCTGAAGGGAAACAAGGCCCTGCAATAACCCTGAGTAGAGGGAGTTATTGTTATCTTCAAAATGGGCTTTAAGGTCTCCCAATAAGGTGAAATTAGTACTGAGGATTTCTGCTTAGCTGGACTGTCTCCCTGACCAGGGGGGAAATCCCTATCTGCTTCCAGGGAAGCCTGTTGAGTCAAGGCATATCATGCTCTTGGCTTGTTTATCCCTTTAGCCAGGGATTAGGAAAGCCTCTATGGCCTTCGGATTCACTCTCTAGCTGGAGTTGTGGTGAGCGCTTATGGTCATATCTTTCCATATCTGCAAATGGAGTCAGCTCTAGGGGGTCTTCTCACATAAAACTCCTTTTCTGTTTGTTCGGTGGTGGTGTGATGTAGGTCTGTACCAGGGCCATAGGCATCATCCTAAGGGACCACAGAGGACTGTGTACCCATCCACCCTTAACACAGGACTGTGGGAATTACCTTTTTCTTAGATGCTCTACAAAAGCATTTTGGGTGAGTCCTTCAATTATGATGTTGTACAACAGGCCTGTTTTGTATAGAGTTCTTCTTTCAATGAGATTAGCAAAGTTTCTATACAAGTCATTTTAGTCCAAGATAAGCATAAAGATCATTGAGGGATGTTGTGCTATTTGAATATCTTAAAGACAAAAACAAATGTATGCTACATTCACTTTGGTTTCTGACTACTTTGGTTTAAAGCTACTACTCAATGAACCTCATATTGAGCACACCTCACAAATTCAAATAATGTTTACATCCCTTTCAGGTGAGTGCAAAGAAATCAATGATCAATGGGCCTCCCTCAGAAGCCTAATCTTAGCTACAAACCTTACTCTCTCGCTTCTAGTCCAGTCGACTTCAACATACTGCTTGCAACAATATTTGTGGCTATCACAAACAAAGATTTTACACCAAAAAAATCCCTGATCTGGCAAACAATTTATGGTTTAGCCAGTGAAAGTTGTATGGAACTATGTCCGATGCTGATTTCCTACCTCCCTGTGTCAAGTGGAACCAGTACCAGACAGCCATTGTTGGGATTATTCATTCCATCCCTGATGAAACTATCATATGCCACAGGTAACAAGATGTTCCTGAAATAAAATAATAAAATAATAACAACTTCATCCATATTAAATTCCATGCACTTCAGACACCTTCTACTGTAGTACTCCAGCATATCAAAGCAGCCCTTATAAACCAGTGCAAACCATTAATCAAATTTTGAATTTCAGTATATGATCCTCGACTAAAACATGGTTAAACTCATTCTCTCCTCTAATTACTGACCTAATTTCCCCATAAGTTTTCTACAGTAGGCATTTGGATAGAGAAGGAAAGAAAGGAGCAAGTGGTGCAATGTTTCATAGACATTCTGGGGCATATGTACAAGGTGACTAGGCCACCAGTGCATTACATTTTCCGACGTTCCAATGGCAACACCGATTGTGTTGGGGCTAGGCAGCTATTTTTAGCACCAGCACAAGGGAAAACACAGGGGTGCGCCGTATTCTTGTAAATACGGCGTATCCCTTCGTTTTTTAAATGGCGCTGCACTGCAAAATAACTCGCAGCACCTTGCTGCGCCATTTCCTAGTAAATATACCCCTCTGTTTCCTGTATGCTTGAAAACTCACAGGCTTACTCTTCCTTCCAGTAATTAACTGAAGGCATCCAGCAATGTCCTTCAGTATGTTTGAGACTGTGGGCCGCATTTAGAGTTGTTGGATGTGGGACATCCATCCCAAAAATTACCCAAGTATTGTCTAACCTTCTTAGAGTGTATAGATGCCTCATAGACTCAAAATAGTTTAGTCAAAATATACAACAATTTTTGAAGTATTTTGCACATGATCTAAAACCTAAATAAGACCCTAAATACAATGTATCCATCTACAATCCTCGGGCTGTAGCTACATTTTGCGAAATAATGTCTGAGAAATGTATACCATTATCACGTCTTCCAGCTCAAATATTATCTTGAGAGACTTCAATTGGACTGGAAATGTCAGAGGAAACAGATCTCTCTAGCCTTAATCACTTACTTAAGGTAAACAATCTCTCTCAAGTCTCTTCATAGCCTACGTTTATAAGAGAGCTACCTTAGACTCCATGGAGGCTGACACAAATGTTGTCCCTTTGAGGTTAAGTGGTCTGATCATAAATTGATTCCTTTGATCAAATTAGAAGGCCTCAATTCACAAGTAAAAAAAAAGAGGAAATCTGAACAAAAGCTTTAACCTTTCTGACTCAGTAAAGCTTAGCTTAGAAATAACCATCCAATTATTAGATGGGTCAAACACACTATCTGTCCTTGTCTTACTCTGAAGAATTTAACACCCAGAGGAGAGAAATGACCTCAGGATACAAGAATAGAAATGGTTGAAATCACCCCCCTTGCATAACCTCTGATCTCTCAAATGTTAAAGGAGATTATTGAAAAGAACATATATATACGGTATCGCATTGTTTAGCAAAAACTGATGATGCAGCCAAAAGTAGACTAAAGTAGTTATTTCGCTTATTAAGAAAAGACTTGTCTTAGCACGCTACCGGAGGAAGTTTATTCACACGCTAACTGCCGATACGAATTCTCTGCTGTATGTCGATCTGCTTGAACATCGAGGTATCAATCCCGCCTACTGTGCATGATTGGCACCAATATTCTTTATCACTTACCCCATTTCCTGATGAGATAGTCTACATACTCAGTCCGTATTTTGGAAACGGATTACCCCTTCTTTTGGCTTATTGACCGTCCGCGGAATACATTACATATACTGTGGAACCTCTGCTGTTAGATTTCCTGAAAAGAATACGACTTTTAGGTGTGTTTGTCCCACACTACCTGCTCTTTTTCGCCCTGATGAAGGTGTAGCCCCGGCTGGGGCTTGACACCGAAACGCGCGTTGGCGTTTTTTAGATCATTGGGTAGCTGAAACGTCACTACCCATATTCTGTGGATGTCATTTGCCATATTGTTATTTAATCATCTCATGGCAGCCTTACGATTCCAATGTGTTTTTATTTATGTGAACCAAAATTATGTGTTGTTGTTAAAAGGATGATGCTACTGTGGTATGTGTGTTAATATGACTGTGGTCTGCGAATGAGATGGGTGGGACTGAGTTATTATACTCATGTGAATCTTGAAATGTGACTTTATTAACTCAATTAAACAATTTTGATCACACTAAAAAATCAATACATTTGAGTGTGATTTAATGACATTTTTGTCTATTTGACTTTTGTCCTGGTTTGCCCACGGTGTGTGGTCACCTATCCTCGGACCCTTTATAGGGCCTTTTTGAATTATCTTGGCAGGTATTTCTCTTCATTGGTTTTAGCACCCAACGGAACCCACACCTCAACTGAAAGCTGCAAAAAGCTGGCCGAATTCGTACTAGATATAATCATGATAATTAGACTAGATGCTGCTTAATTACAAGTAAAAAATTACAACTGAAGTGAACCTTAAAGGACAGCTTAAATAGACGACCTTAACCCCCATTGTTCGAATTCCCCCCTGAAAAGCATCAGTGAGCAAAAACCATATTGTATAGATGATCCTTTACCTTCAGCAATAGACTAAAAATTAGCCCACTGAATTTCCTAAAAGGAGGCCATTTCACACCACTCGTAAACAAACAGATATATAGTCTACAGATCCAAGCAAGTGAAAGTCCATCACTAGCATTCATTTTATGGCTAAGTTGCTAAAAAAAACTGTAGCAGTTAGATCAAGAAGTTACATCTTGGATAATAATCTTCTATATGACCTCCAATCTGGCTCTGGATCAACTCATAGCCCCAAAACTGCAGCTCCCCATGTTGTCAATGACCCTTTAACAGCAATGAACAAAGATACATCACATCTCATGGCACGTTTCTACTTCTCAAGTACACAAAAAGGTGATGGCCGGAATGCTTGAATTAATTTCAGCCACTAGTAATTACTCAGGCTGCATCCCAGTCCATCTTTATTTTGCACACAATGTCACCTCAGTTTGGACCCAGCTATATGCAAATCAGTCTTGACCCAGCTCCAATTGAAATAGTCCAGCCAGAACTGCCAAGCCAGGTCCCTACTGAACCGGAACACAAGCAACCAAGGACCAGATATGCCCTAGTTACGGGCTCATCGGCCAGGTACAGCTTGTAATTACCAGTGACTGAGATTAATTCAAGCATTCCATCCATCACTTTTTGTATACTTTACATTTGTACTTCTCAGCAGCATTCAATACTAGAGGCTATAAAACATGCCTAATATCCTACAGAAAAGCCTTGATGCTGAAGATCCTGTACTAAACTGGTCCTCTTCTTATCTCTGCAACAGAAACATGGAAATGCATAGGCTCGACTACCACTCTCCACAATGCCATATCCTGCACGGTGTTCCACACGGATCCAATGCTCACCGCTCCTGTTTAATCTGTACATTGACACTTTGAGTGACCTCCTAAAAGACTTGGGCATTGCAGCCATCAATACACTGATGACACTCCTCTCTATCTAATAGTGAAAACATTAGAGGACTTTGGGGCTTATTAACAAGGGCTTTATCTCCGCTTTTTTGGCATAAAAAGCCAAAAAAGCGGAGATAAAACTATCGCCATATTTACAAGAGGGTGCTAACATGCATAATTGCATGTTAACACCCTTTTTCCCGACGCCTCCCTTTGCATCTCTAATGAGATGCAAAGTGGGCGTCACTGGGCGTACCCCAATGGACTACCTTGTAAAATATCGCTGATGCTCACATTGTGATATTTACAAGGCAGCCCACAGGATTTCAGCAGACGTTAGATTTTGGCGAAAACGAAACGAAGATTTGCTGATACGACCACAGGGTCGTATCAGCAAGGTTATCGCAGTTTTGCAGGGAACATCGCTGGAAAACCAGCGATGTTCCCTGCAAAACAGCGATTTCCCCGCTATCGCAGGAATTTTTATCGCCTTGGAGATACGCGTTGCTAATAACGCGATATCTCCGCGATCAAAACCTGCGATAGCCGGCGTTACAAAAATTTGCGCTAAGCGCGCTTTGCGATAGTTATCGCAAAGCGTTGCAAATATGCCCCTTATTTTGTCTTGCTAAATGCCCTGACCAGATTAAAACACAACATCAAGGGTTTCAAAACATCAACTGGGAGTGTGAAGAGAACTCAACCCTATCATCCCCAAGCAAGACATAAAGCATGCTGTAGTAGTCCTGTTTCTTAAAATTGACCACAGCAAAGCCCTTCAAGTTGGCATTCAAAAATCCAGGGTAGCACCTTTAATAGCAATACTTCACATATCCAAATTGCTCAAGGATCTTCCGTGGATCCCGCTTGAATCAAGAACCTTTTACAAACGTCATGCATGCTTAAGGTAATAAAAGATAGGCCACCTTAACATGCCTTGCAAGTGTACTGTGTTTTGTGTCCAACATCCTTGAAGCCTGAACTGCGCTTTACAAAACTAGCTAATCAAGGGGCATATCATCAAGGCCATGCGATAATTATCGCTCAGCGCTCTTAGCGCGAGGATAATTATCGCCGGCCAATTCTGAATTTTATCGCGGAGATAGCGTGCTATCAGCAACACTTATCTCCAAAGTGATACAATTCAGAGCGCAAGCTGCCAATTGTGCGTTCATCGCTGGAAATACAGCGATAATCGCACAAGGTTTGGCGAAAGCTTGCTGAAAGGGCAAGGCATACTTAGCCATGATATCCACCTTACATAGGATATCATGGCTAAGTCAGTCTTGAAGCAGGCGTAAGGAAAGTAGCGATAACAGAGGTTATCGCTACTTTCCCTGTCGCTCTGAAGGTTAGTGTGCCCATTGATAATTGGAGAAATGTCGCTTAGCTACATTTCTCCAGTTATGTCAGGGCAGGAACGCCCACTTTGCATCTCATTAGAGAGGCAAAGATGGGCGTTGGGGGAAAGGGCGATAATGCAAGGATTCACGCGATAGCGTGACCTTGCTGATTAGGCGATAAAATTATCGCCGCTTTCCGTCCGAAAACGGACGCTAAAGCGGCGATAATTTTAATTCCGGGACTTGATGATATGCCCCCAAATTCTCACACCGCCACCGCGAGCCACATACAATGAGCAACTGACTCAGGGAGGTTCAGAAGGAGTAGGGTACAGGCAAGTGATATAGACCGAAAACTGATAAAAGTTCGTAAAAACGTGGCACTTTCCAGGACGATCCCACAACAAGCAGACAGAACCAATGGCTATAATTAGGAGAGATGGGCAATGTGCACCTCAGGGTGACTCCCACCCAGAAGGCTAACAAGTCCCTCTAAGCACGGTAGACACAGCCACAACATGCCACCTTCTCAAACATTGTGCTACCTACGTTTACCGAATGACTTTTGAAATTGTACACTGAGCTGGTGCCTCAATTGGCTTTCTAATTAAAAAAAAAACCCAATTTCATCCAACCCTAAATATGGAGCGCTCAGTAAATGAAGCTACTGTGCAATACAGCAAAAAGCAGATTGAGATGGTCTTTGCTTCTGGCTTTCTAATTAAATCTTTCATCAGTCAACCTGCAGTTAGAACCACAAGAGAAAATGCAAGATATAGAAATATGCCGTGAATTAATAAAGATGTGTTCTAACAAAACGCAATGTTTGAGTTGTTCTCGAATCCACGTGCTGTGGGACTGTCTCAATTCTGTAGAGAGCGAATCCCCAGGCGCTTGTCCCCATTAGTGAGACATGCATGGCACGCGCTCAGCCCTCGCGAAGAAGCAGCCCGGCCGTCTCCACGCGCACGCCGGTTCCTCTCAGGCACCGTGAGAGAAGGAAGGTCCGCCCTCGAACCACTTGAGTGCCAGTCCACAGTGTCCTGGAATTTCAAACGTAAGACTTCAAATTAGACTCCAGACAATACAGTGCACACAGCACACGTTTAATAGAGCTCCAGCGGGCGAGCAGAGCAGAAAGCTGTCCCTCTGCTGGAAAGTACGTTTTGGAGACAGACCTACAAAGGGCTAATTAGAAATAGTCCAAGCTCAAGGTCACAAGGGCATTGGTGACGATTTGTCGCCAGTCAATTTACATAGAAACCCACAAGGTTTATAAGAGAAATAATTTAGGCCACACGCAGAAAGGGGAAGTCGGCAGATGCGTGAAAGTAGGTAGCTCTGTGGCATGCAGTGTCTTGCAGTTAACAACCACGGAGTATTCGGTTCCTGATTGCACGACATGGAAAATACAAATAATTTCCTGCCTGATGCAGCAAAACCCGGACATCAAATCAGACAGGCGTTTTACAAAATGGGGGGGAATGGTAACCATGGAGCTGGCCTGTAAGTAGGCTAGTGTAAGACACAAGGAAACCGGCATGATCGAACCGAAAAGGGCATGAGAAAATTAAATTTGGATTGTGGATGGGTCAGACACATTGGACACTAGGCAGACCCACACAAGCAATAAATGTAACTAGCGTTCAATTATTCTGTCGCTTTCTTTGGTCTAATGGTGTTTGGACATCCCGAGACATTATGGAAACAGAGTTAAAGCAAAGAATACACAGGAAGCAAAATTGTTGATAACAGGCAACCCTATTGAGGAAACATGCTATTAAATCCCATTGGAATAAATATACTGTGGAGAAATGTAGACCTCCCTTTTTGTTTTAGCTGATGTTTGTAAAGAACAATGAAAGTATAAATATCACGAAACAAATACTTTTGGGGGAAATTACAAGAGGCAGGCGGTGAAGAAAAATTAAACGTGCCAATGTGTCTCAATATTGCCACTATTAAACTCGAGATTTTTGTTGGGTATGCTTTGCATATCTGGGACACAAAATGTGTGAGCTTTCTCAAATTGTGTATGTTTGAGGAGCATTCAGTTTTTAGCACGACAACATTTTTATTCATTACCACTTTAGTGACTTCTAGGATTTTTTGACATACTAGTAGGCAAATATCCGTTGGGTTTTGATCGAGAAATGGACTCCTAGACTGGAAGTAGCTGGAAACATAACAAATCTTTTCTTTGCTGAAAGACAGCACTTTTTGCCCTTTGCGGTAAGCAGGGCGGTTCCATCTGACAACTTCACACTTCACATAAAGTAGAATTAAGAAGCTGAAGTCACAGAGCCAGGGAACAGAAGCAAGTGTGTCACTTTTGGTCTCAGCCAAAGGAAGTAGTGTTGGCGAGCACACCCCCTCTCACAAATGGACTCATTGTACATTGGCTAGGAACTGCAGCCCTTCCTAGATGGTCCTTTCCTTCAACTACCAATTCAGGCCAGTATTGACGTCTGGGTCTACCAACATTTAGCAGTATCTGTGGCGCCATCCAATGCTAAATGTCACTTGGGCCATAGCCAGGTGGTGAATACCTCCTCCTAGGTATGGCCCCAATGCTCCCAAACCAATGGTGTAACAAAGACCCCTGCAGCCACTGCAGTGCAGGGGGGGTGAGCTCCAGGGGGTCCCCTCAGCACAGTACCCTGGCCTGACAGCCTCTGACTGAGTCCAGAGTGGGACCCTCGATGTAATTTGCAGGGTGGTGGGGTGCTCAAGTTGCATTACACTAGTGTCCCAAGCATTGAATCTCCCTTTTTGAGCCCAGAACCAACATTTTGACAACACACTCTGACGTTGTGTATACATACAAATCTCAGGGGCCTGCCTGGTCTCGCCTCTCCTGCAAGTCACATCTCGGGTCTGCACTGCACCTGGGGGCTGTGACCAAAGGCTGCTGCTTTGAGCTTTCTCCTAGCTCACCCAGAACCAGGACATTGTATCCTCACAGTCCAAGAAGGCAAACTGAGGAAATATAAGAGAGACACAATGGACTATAAATTAAACGAAGTCTACACGTGGGCAGAAATATATACCCGTAGAAGATTTGACCAACGGAAGCCCATGACCCATTCATCTGAAGAAAGCCTCGTGACTGATAAGGACATCTCTACCAGTAGGATTCCAGTCCAACCTGGAACATCAACAACTAGCTCATCGCAACTAACTACAGAATCTATTGAACAGACACAAACAACAAGAGCGGTGTCTTTTTTATCGCAGGCTCCGGATCAAGGCTTACCATCAGTGGCACAAAAAGGGACATCAAGCACAAACGACCGACCAGGAGAGGAAAGGGCAGGCAAATCGCTGCGCAGCGGGAAGAACATACCTTAATAGTTAACATCTCCTCAGTGCATCTCACGTCTCACCAAAAAAAAGTTTTGAACAAAGGTCTTTCCTTTGTGCCCACTAATTCCACAAACAGTATGGAAATTGACATAACTTTATTCAAGTTCATGCGCACATTACGGTTAAGACATTTTTTCACCAATATTGTCAATAATGAATCACCTCAACAATCGGATGTACTAGTGAAATTCAAACCTAAAAGTACTTTCCAGGCGCCAGTTTCGCATAAAATGCTTGATACATTTGAGATAATGGTCAAAAAAGATATAAAAGCTCTGGATTTGAGGAAAAATAAACATCAGAATCTGACTAAACAGGATAGAACTATCATCAAAGCTATTGCTAATAACCCTGAAATCACCATCCAAACAGCTGATAAGGGGGGAGCCATAGTTATTATGGATACTTCTTTTTACCAACAACAAGTTAATCGGCACGTATTGGATCCTGACATATATTTACCTTTACCTACTGACCCAACAATGGAATTATTGGGAATCCTGGGAAACATTCTACAAAAAGCATTAGACACGGATTGGATTGACGAACCCACCAAACAATTTCTTACTACCTCAAACCCACGGAGACCACACCTGTACATGATACCTAAGATTCACAAAGATCTCATGAATCCACCTTTTAGACCCATTGTTTCTGGATGTGGTTCACTGTTTGACCCTATTGGCAGATACCTTGATCATTACCTTCAAAAATTTGTACAAAATTGGACATCATATGTTAAAGACACCACTGATTTCCTCAGCAAACTAGAAAGCATACAATCCGATATACAACCATCTTTGTTACTCTGTACTATCGATGTGGTAGCCCTGTACACGTCAATACCACATATGGCAGGATTGGAAGCAGTTGAGTGGGCATTGTTACAACTTGATGACATTGATGTTGAAAAGATATTTCTCCTGCAACTTTTGCATTACTGTTTACATCACAGTTACTTCAAGTGGGATGAAACATACTACGCTCAACTCTCAGGAACCTCTATGGGTTTTTCGGGGGCTCAGGCGTATGCCAACATCTTTATGGCATTATTCGAACATCAGCACATTATGAGCAACCCCTCCTGGTGGTCCAACATTAAACTATACTGTTGTTTCATAGATTACATTTTTTTAATCTGGATGGAATCACGTGAAAAACTAGAACACATGATTATGACTATCAATTCTTACGACCCCAGGATCCAAGTTACCCATAAAATCCATGAACATTCCATTGAGTATCTTGACGTCACAATTTACAAACCACTTGAAGGTAAACGATTAGAAACTTTAATATACACAAAACCCACGGACCGCAACAATGCTTTAGACCATTCCAGTTTTCACCCTAGAAGTCTCATCAGAAACTTACCATATTCCCAATTTATTAGGATCAAACGTATCTGCTCGAATCCTCAAGTGAGTAATGACAAAATAGAAGAATACAAACAAAGGTACAAACAAAGAGGCTATCCGGAAAAGGCCTTACAAGAATGTGCACAGAGAGCAGCCATGAAAGACCGCAGGGAACTCCTTACTACTACTCCAACGTCAAAAACAAACAATATAGTATTTGTATCTAAATACACAACAAGCTCCCCAGCTATCAAGAGAATACTTAACACGAGATGGGAACTTCTGGCTCACGAACCAGATTTCAACAGCATATTCCAAGAACCTCCATTACATGCTTACACCAGAGGGAAAAACTTGTGTGAACTACTGGCTAAAACCAATAACCAAGACATCCATATTACACCCAAAGGCACCTTAAAATGTTTCAACTGCTCACATTGCAATAATGTCATCCTGGGAAACGTTTTGACACACCCTTCAACAGGCAAAGCCATACCATTGAGACACACAGGCGAATTTAACACCAGCAATGTCATATACGGTATCAAATGCCCGTGTGGCAGAATCTATATTGGAACAACTGAACGGAAAATCAAAATTCGTCTTACAGAACATAAGAGTCGCATAAGAACCAAAAATTTAAATTCAGCATTAGCGTCTCATTGGGTAGAGGCTAACCACTCTATTTCTCAACTTAGATTTCAGATTATTGAACACATAAAAATCCAACCAGGAGTTAATAATCACCTCAAATTACTACAACGAGAGGTATACTGGATAAAATATCTGGATACAATGATCCCCAAGGGAATGAATGACAGACTGGATATGTCATGTTTTATATAATGTAGGGTATGGCACTATAAGATTGCATGGCTCACATATGAACATCTTTACATGACCATACACGTACCCACAACTGATATTCATTGTGTGGTACTTAACTTTCATATAACCAGGTGCCAGTCATGGAATGAAACATTATAATAGAGCAAACTACAACAAAGAATCCATATTCACACATTACGTTGAGTATCGGTAATATCCTCCCGTTTATGTAGTATTATAGCAAACACATACTTGGTAGACTCACGGACACTCATGAGTTAGTGACTACATATTTAGTACTCTGAACGCATATCCGCGCTGCATATTGCGCAATATCGTCATTATAGACTTTAGTATAAATACCACTCTTGTATTTTGAGACACACCATATAATTACGTGTCTTAACTCTGAGCGCATTATATGTAGTGGACATTGTGAAATCCTGCATATCTTCCCTTTTTTCCCAGTTTCCGACGCATCACTGCTCCGTTTTAAAGCACATCGTCATCTTACACCAACATTTCTAGACACACTATGAAATTACGTGTCTTATCACCAAGTGCATTATGTGTAGTGGAAACTACTAAACTATAAACTCTAGCATATTATTCTTTTTTTCCAGTCTTCGACGCATTACTGTCACTCTTCATAGTACACCACTAACTTACACCAATACGGCACCTTCGTTAAGATGGCGCCCAAAAACTAGGCGTTTGTAGCCCGATCGGCGAGTTGTAGTCCGTTTTCTCTGTTTTTGAACAGTCTTCTGCTAGTAAGTTTTAAACGCGAGACATTGAGGACGATCACCACAACCTTCTTTATGGCGAATACCAGCTATCTACCAAGACCTCTTTATAGGTAAGAATCTCGTTAGTACAGTCTCTCTCGACAATATCCGGGACTTTTATTGTGACGGTGTTTAGTAATCCCAACCACATGTTTTTTTCATCTTGTAGATTACACAAGTAACACAACTTAGAGGTAAGGATTTTTCTCATACATTCCAACGGGCGGTTTTTTACCTTGTCAACGACAGATTGTCGTTATTTACACTTCCTGCAGTATATTCACGTTATAAATCTTTTGTGTCTTATCATGTAGACTGCTAACACATCAGATCGTAGAGAGGTAAGCCTTGCCACAGCCTTTTTCATACAGTTCATTGACTTGTGAGCTACAGCACTAACACCCAAAACCGGATGCAGTAACATTATTGACATATGGTTTCTTTAGCTCCCACCATATTGGAAAATCGGTCCCTGACAGTTCAGTCATATAAACACAGGTATGAATCTTATTATTAACTCAAGGCTTTAAGCAATTAGCAATTACCAATTAATGTGATGTTTGAGCCTCCCAACACATAAACATTGATAGAGAATTGTTTATTTTCATTCTTATTTCAGAATTTCCCCTGAGGAAGGAACCGTCCGGTTCCGAAAAGCATTGGGCGCGACTACTCATGAATGTATTTCTGTAATTGTCAGATATATTGCTTGAAACGTGTATCTGTGTTAAACAAATGAATGATGTATTCTAATTCATTTAGTATGTAAAAATTTCATTTTGTATTACTGTTTTGCATTAATGCAATTGAATATATGTACCAGTGGAACAGTAAATTTAATTTCATGAATAAAATAGTAAATCATGCGGATTCTGTTGAAGCAATGGTGTAAATACACCAGGTGAATTGTGCGCAGCACACACAAGCCTCCAACTTGTAATTAACTCAGTTCACCCCAGCATTAGTGGACAACTTCTGCTTGCTGCAGCACCACAAAATATATTTTTTAATTTACGTTGAAAAGCCGTTGATTATACTATGGAGTGCACCCCTTACTTTATAACTATTTATAACTATTAAATGTCACTTGGGCCATAGCCAGGTGGCGAATACCTCCTCCTAGGTATGGCCCCAATGCTCCCAAGCCAATGGTGTAACAAAGACTCCTGCAGCTACTGAAGTGCATGGGGGGCGAGCTCCAGGGGGCCCCCTCAGCACAGTACCCTGGCCTGACAGCCTCTGACTGAGTCCAGAGTGGGACCCCTCGATGTAATTTGCAGGGTGGTGGGGTGCTCACGTTGCATTACACTAGTGTCCCAAGCATTGAATCTCCCTTTTTGAGCCCAGAAACAACATTTTGACAACATACTCTGACGTTGTGTATACATACAAATCTCAGGGGCCTGCCTGGTCTCGCCTCTCCTGCAAGTCACATCTCGGGTCTGCACTGCACCTGGGGGCTGTGACCAAAGGCTGCTGCTTTGAGCTTTCTCCTAGCTCACCCAGAATCAGGACATTGTGTCCTCACAGTCCAGAGGACGCATACCCAGCCATTCCTGCTATCCATTGGCAGCAATCGCTGTCTCTACAGACCACCGCCCCATGCAGGCTGCTATGCTGTCAGTTGACCCCCCCTTGCATTATTAATTTTCTGTGTAGGCACTGAAATCGAACTTAACAGGTCTAGGTGCTAACACATATCCTAGCGGGGTAGAGCCGTGACTAAGGAAGTTTGTGCGTACTGCATGCCTTAAATCAAACTCTTCTATCACCCACAAAGCAACTGTTCACTTCTGTAGGATGCTTTTAAGAACTGAACACCAAATTAGTTTGAAACCTAATTTAGTAATGCCTTATGGAAAATGGAACTTCCTATGAGCACAATATTACATTGCTTGGTGATTGTGAATGAGAGTTGCTATATGCAGGACTATTGGGCAGGGAAATTGTCCTGGCAATCATTGTCTTAGGCATCTTAAGGATTTGAGGATTAAAATACAGAACAATTAAATTGTTAGGAAAATGACCAAAGGCAAGGAAATGAATACTTCTTCAATAGGAAGAAAAGTTTGGTAGTATGCGTTGGCCACATATGGTTATCACATATTATACAGACGTTCAGGGTGGAAAAGGCTTGCAGAGAACATTCCTTTGAAGTGCTACTTGTGTCATAGCATGGCTCAACATATATGATTTGGTTAAACATAAAACGGAAGGTATATATATAAAAAACTAGAGCAAAATGCTGCCGAAGGGGATGAAAGATTCATGTAGTCATGAGTCTAGAAAGGCTTCATTTCAGCGACACTGATTATCGAGATGGAAATACTTGAAGAAATGTGGGAAGAGCATGCTAATCAGTAGTATAATGAGGCTCAAACAGGAAGTGACATTACAAGCAGAAGTGGCGAGTTTTTTTGGGGTGAGTTGACCACAGTTTATAAAGAGGTGCTTGACACAATCAAGATCTCTAATATTTCAAGCATGACCCGAAGGGTGGTCCACAATACAGCATGTAAGAAAATGAAAAAGAAGCTGCAAAGTAACTGCAGGTTGTTAGCCATGTTAAGTCCACATGCTAACATTTTTGTCTCTGTGTGGGGATGAGGAAGCCAAGGCATTCCTTTGGTCTCAACAGCTGATGATACGAAAATGTCCATGACGCAATGGTTCTGACCTCAATGGCAAAGAGAAGTACTAGAGATGGATCTGTACCATAGCACTTTGTGTTTGTGGACTGTTCAGCTGCACTCAAGTCTATTTCCAGGTCCAGGCTATGGGAACAATTTCTATGGATGGGTGCTTCACTGGGGCGAGGAGTTATTGTGAATACATTATTTATTGACACTTGCCCATCTATTCGACTAGGTGGTTTGAAATTGAGGAACCACATTGCACGTAGAAAGGGTGCATCATGTCACCAATCTTATTTAATCTTTGTGTATGATTTATATGGTTACAGAGAGCTTTAAACACTCAGGTAGCCCATACTAATCGCAACTGCTTTTTAATACATCAATCCTGATGCATTACGGGCAACCCAGTGCCCTTCTTCAGGGGAAAACATCTGTAATGAAACAAATAAACAGTGCTTACGTGAAGAAAACACCCCAAGGGGGTGTATGACAATACAATGAGAATGTAAAACCTTATCTCCCACAACTGCACAAAGAAATAACAAAGAGTCGGAAACATCTAGACGAGTGGTGAAAAAGAAGTTCGCCCAACATCATAATAGGCCCCTAAGGAGGGCAAAAAACCGATAGATGGAATGCATACATTCTTCTCAGCCACTGGCTGTTATTGTGAGCCACATTCCAGTGTACCAGTATTTTTGCTCACTGTGCAAACTCTAACAGAAGTCACAAACAGGGAGGAATGTTTTTAGCTAAAGCATGAACTTCATTTCGCAACTATTCTTTCATTCAGCACAAAATGGCCCCTTATGCAAAATTCATTAAATGTTAAAAGGAAGCTCCAATCAGATTAAACATTTGAGTTTGTAAAACCAAATTACTTTCAAGATACAATTTCAAGGTTTAATGCATTTTCCAAACCTCAAATGCAAATTAATAATGAAATAAAAGTAAACCTGCGCGAAATTGAAATTACACCAGCTTCATTAGCGTAATCTCAGGAATTTTGCGTTATGTTTGTTATGTGAAATACCCAAATTACATGTTTTGCCACTTCGCATAATTAGGAGCCCTTTTCAGTAAAAATTACCACAAATGGGCAATTCGCAGTAAGACACTACTACAAATGCACAGGGAGAACAGAACAAAAGAGGCTGTTGTTTGCATGGCTTTTGTTTTTACATGTCCTCACACTGCAAAGTGATTTGAGGACTCATTTTGTGCTAATATATAGTGCAAAATGGTGGATTTGCATTTTATGTAATTTTATGTAATTTTCCTGTAAGTTTGCATATTTAAGTGAAAGCAAATTACACAATGTTTGCACACCCCTAATTAAAATGTGCATTTTGTTCATTTGGCTGCCCTATTGACATATATACATAAAAAAAAGTGGAACAGGGATGTCCTTTTGACATCTATATACATACATTTTTTGAACCCCTCAGCCCACACTTAAAAAAAATAATAATACCCCTAATCAGGACAATCTCCTTTCTCTTGTAGGAGTGGTGAGAGGGAATTTGCCTGAACTCAGCCCTTTCTGGGAACCAGCAAATTCCAGGATGAGGTAGCCCAGTGCTTCACCCCTTCGTCCCCACCAGAATTTAATTGAATTATGAGGTGGAGATTGGAAGGGGAGGGAGTAGGAATGTCCCTCATCCCTTCCCCTCCAATACCCTCTTCCTGATTCAAATTCATACAGCTCCTTCATTTTACTATACTTCTCAGTCCAAATGAAGCATTGTGAAACAAAGGAGTTATGTGTTTGTGCCCCTTCAAAGAGCAAAACCAAAAAGTCATGTGTTGATAGCCTGAATTAATCTCAGTCACTGGTAATTGCTCTGAGCAGTTCTCCGTCTTTTTTGCCTACCATGCCACCGTAGACAGGAATAAGCCTTGGTCCTGCTGCACTCGGAACAGTCCTACCAAAACTGCCATCCCAATTTTTTTCTGATTGGAAACACAATGAACCTCAGACATGTGTTGCCCTACTTGGGCCTATCCAGTATGGCACAGTAAGCAGAGGACCCTTGTCTAGGCATACCTGCTGCATTTAGGCTGTCACACTGAGGAAAACAAAACAGTGATGGGTGGATTTCTTGAGTTAATCTCAGCAACTAGACATTTCTGAGGTAATGTCAGCCTACTTGGACCTCATCATTAAAGACAGGCATACAGCATCTGTTTGTCTCCTTGCTGAGGCACAGAAACATATGTCAACACTTGGGGTTGTTTGGAACCTAGAGAAAGGACGCCAGAAGATTCTGAAAACTAGAGGTCCTAGAGATAAGGTTTGCGTCCACTTTTTGTTACCCACAATTCCCTGCATAGTTTAAACATTGGTTAACAAAACTGAATGACCTCAATTTTCTTCAATTGGAAGGTCCAGAATTTGCGGGGAAGAGTAAACCTCCCCTCACCATGTCTTCCCACACTTCTAGAAGTTAAAACAGTACCTTACCAGTGTGGATAGGCCTAGTCTTACTGACAGGAACAAGTCAAATATGTGACTGTGAAACAAATAGAGTGTAAATGGGGTCTTCACATGGTCACAATTTTGGCCTATTGCTGTCCTGTTCTATAGGCAAGCTCACATATGTGAGGTACTGTGTTTATTGGGAAAATTGTGGGAATGTTGAAAGGCAGGACTTTTGCCCTTTCCCTGAAGCTATAGTTTTATGTCACAGAAAAGTGTAGAACAATTGTTTTTTGTTATCCCAGCCTTGTTATTTGCAGGGGATTCTTGGTATAAAATGTGTTGGGATTCATGCAACTCTCAACACCCTGAATTCCACTGTGTCTCCAGTTTTCAGAAACATATGTTTGGCAGGATCCCCTGGGTGCCGGCCAACCCTTGGTCTAAATACCCATTACGTTTCCCTCCATCAAAATACATTCCCTGATAGCTACAGTTTGGATCCCTCACCATACCCAGGAAAAACCCTCACAAATCTGATGACCCCACACAGCACTCAGAGGACCTAGCGGAAAAAATATTTGTGTAAAGTCTTGACAGGGATAAGTAGATGTGTGAGGAAGAGTGAAATAAACTACCATTTTATGTGGGGAAAAATGCTGAAAATCTGAGAAACATTTGATCACCTCATTGTCTCCACCAGCTAACTCAGCGAAATATAAACCTTAGGATGTGCAGGTATTTTTGAAATATATTGTTGTGGCAATTTCCATAAAGCCCATGGGGGATACCAGTGACCAAATGACAGGTAGCTGAAACCAACATTTTTTCCTTCAGTTGCTCCCTAATTTCCAAAGTGAACTGCACCCATTTTATTGACTGTGAGCTTCCTGAACACATAGGAAATACATGCATGCCTCATATTCCACACTCAGGTGAGCCAGTGGGAGACAGGCAGGAGGGAGCAGGGGTCAAGTGTTGGCAGAGAAATGTTCTTATAGGAGGGAAATTGACTGGATTTAACTTGTTTTAGAGGAAGAAAAAGCAAATATCTGACAAACATCGAGTTCAACTTAAACTCCTAGCCAGAAAATCATCAGGATGAGAAGGTCTTGGACCAACAATAGAAACCTTTGTATGTATAGATGTTAAAAATATATTGTAGTGCATGTTTTTCATGCAGGCCAGGTGTGATATCTGTGGCTAAAAGTAAGATACCTTAAAACAAATTTTAAAAATCTGATAAATGTGATGTTCAGTGTGCTCTATCAGCCACCAGTTAGGTTACATTAGATATGACTAGCACCAGCATATCACTTAAATCATACAGAATTAAGGAAGATTTAGTTTTTATACTTTCCTTATAGTCCTGAGTTTGATATTCATCATCAAATCAATAGTGAACCATAAACAGTGATTGTGCCACAACTTCATCATCTTCACTGATATAATTAATTGAATTTTCAGACTACATTTACTAGCAAAACCAACACATATTTGGTATTGGAAAATCCATAGGGTACATATTTTTAAACGACATATTGTTGATTATTTTTAAAAAGCTCTTTCACAGAGGAGTTCACACATCCCTGCAGTGAAAGGGTTAAAAGAGACATAGGCCTACAGTAATTAGATGTTTTATACCAGTGCACCTCTAGGTGGCTGACAAGATGACCTGGAGAGGATGATGTACACAACAACACAACTTTTCACAAGTGACTTTTCAGCAGCAAAACACTGCTATTTCACAATGAGTGCATTATTATTATTTTGGCAAACATCAATGAAAACTTACAACCAAAGTAGATGGAGCATCATTGAGTGGGTAAAAGCCGACCATGTTAGAGAATACCTGTGCCTTCAATCTTCTTTAGACAACTGCAGGCTGCAGAATTCCAAGTTAAAAAAAAGGGGGGGAAACAGACGTGAGATGTGCTTCCTTAGACCAACATCACTACAAGTGTAATATTTGAAACCCCCTTGATGAGGAGAATACATTTATCCAATACAGTGAAAGACAGAGGAAGAGGGGAGTCACCTGGGCAGAGCAGAAGTGGGTAGAACATTGCCTTACCAAAAGATGGAAATCAAAGATCTGGCGGTGAATAGAAGCAAGGAGTGAACTAAATAACAAGCCTACATTTTAATGGTTGGTTTGAGCTCTATAACTGAGTTGACTAGACTTCTTCAATGAAAGGTTTGATGGAGACCAGGAGGACAATTAGAGTAACCTCTTGGTTTTAGTTCAAAATACATTACCTTTCCAAGTTGGCATGACTGAAATGGACAGCATGAGTCAATTTATAATTTTTTGTCTGTACATTAAACAATCAAAAATGTCAATCAAATTACATTGATGAATGGATTTTCATTGAATTTTCCAATGGAATCTTAGAGTATTTTCCTATTTTTCAAAACAATGTTGTTATCTGGGTAGTGATTTCAGCATTCATTCTGATCCCGAAATAGACTGCATTTCTAAACAAACTTTAAAAGTTATGCAGAATTGGATACTTTTCAAAGAATTGGACACATTTCATAAATGTATTTGGCTTACCTGATTGATTGAGATTGCTTTCCACATTAGAAGAGGTATACATACTCATATTCACAGCACTATAACCTTTCCCATAGAGAATAATTTCTAATAATTAGAGAGTATTGGTGGCAATTTAAATCTTTTGAGTATTAATTGAGACCATGATCTATTGTTAGCATTATAAACATCTTGTAAATTAAATAAAAAAATGGAAAAATCAGAAATGAAGAATTTCAGTTGAACTGTGTGAGCCTAACTCAGTGTCCTTGTAATTAATTAAAAATTTAAAGATTTTCATAGAAGAGAGCCAACTAGATGGTAAAATTGATTAGTTGGAAAGTAAACCGAAAACCTCACATCACATTTATAAAACTGGTCATTATTATATATTATGGTAAACAAAAGTTAGGTTCTAGAAAATTAACAAAAACAATTAAAATCACAGTGGGCTTGATTTCCAAAGAAGATCAAATGTTGGATTGAGCTGGGCATGTGTGCCATTATAGCTGTAGTCTTTACATTACCAATAACTGTTGAATTTCATAGACAATTCTCTACTGCTAAACTTAAACATTAAAGATAATGGGGTAACCCAGTAACCCTCAGAACCTGGGTATGTAAGTAAAACAAAAACAGTGGTTCTGTTGGGAATAACGTAATCTTAGTTTGGAATGCACTTAATACATGTAATCAATGTTACAATAGTCATTAAATCAAAATACAAATACACACACACACATATTACAATTTAAGAGACACAAGAAACGATTTCCTTTTTACTGTATATAAATCAAACAAATATTTTTTAGAAAGTTATTTGCAGGACTGACCAACAACAAAACACAAAAACATAAGACAATTAGTGACTAATCGTACTTGGTGATGTGGTATTTGAACACAGATTCACATATATAAAACACACATTTACAATAGCAAACGCAGTTTGAAACAAAATTAGTCCAAAATTAGAAGCATAAACCACAGCAAAATATATTATTCAATATTCTAATGGTGGAATTGCCTGGACAAGTTGAACAGGTAACGTCGACGTTTCGACCTTATGGAGAAGTGCAGCTTTATAAGAATCTAAAACGGGTCTTCATCAGGACAAAAAGGAGGGGATGGCAGCCTGGTAACTAGAAAGTATACGATTTAAATTCCTAGGGTCGCATATAAGGAGATGTCAGCCGACACCTCTCTCAATCAGCTCAGTCTGTTCTTAAAGGTTATTTATTCAAGTCGGAAAAGTGGTGCCGTCGTAACGATCACCCCAAGTTAGTGCACTCCCGAAGGACGTCCGAATTCGTCAATCACTCAACAAATAATGACGCTTCAAATCGTATACTTTCTAGTTACCAGGCTGCCATCCCCTCCTTTTTGTCCTGATGAAGACCCGTTTTAGATTCTTATAAAGCTGCACTTCTCCATAGGGTCGAAACGTCGACGTTACCTGTTCAACTTGTCCACGCAATTCCACCATTAGAATATTGAATAATATATTTTGCTGTGGTTTATGCTTCTGATTTTGGACTAATTTTGTTTCAAACTGCGTTTGTTATTGTAAATGTGTGTTTTATATATGTGAATCTGTGTTCAAATCACCAAGTACGATTAGTCACTAATTGTCTTATGTTTTTGTGTTTTGTTGTTGGTCAGTCCTGCAAATAACTTTCTAAAAAATATTTGTTTGATTTATATACAGTAAAAAGGAATTCGTTTCTTGTGTCTCTTAAATTGTAATAAGTGTGTGTGTGTGTATTTGTATTTTGATTTAATGACTATTGTAACATTGATTACATGTATTAAGTGCATTCCAAACTAAGATTACGTTATTCCCAACAGAACCACTGTTTTTGTTTTGCTAAACTTAAACAAGCTGGCTTTTGGGTTGACTTTTTTATAGTGACGTAAACATAAGTCTCTCATAATATGCGTACATTTACATAAAGGGTATCCAGCATGTACACAGGTGAAACCTTACAGTCAACCATTACACAAACTTCAATAAGTAAACAAGGATTGATGCATACCGACCAAAATTCATACATAACCACATGCATAGTGTACTAAGAGAAGGTCAGGAAAAAAAGTGATGTGCATTAGTGGAGCAGCTGATTATGTGCAACAGAGAAGGATACTGTGATATGCAGTGCTTTGTATTTCCAAACCATCATTTCTGCAGCACATTTCTTAACCCAAAGAATTAGCCCATTAATGCAGGCGCTGCCAGCCGGACACAAAAGTACAATGAAACTATAGCATTACCAATGAAAGGAAATGATGGGTTTTAGCTGCACTAACATAATGCCTCATTTCACTACATGCTTAATCGTTTCAGGTGATGTGAATATGAACTGCAACATTTTAATAAGAAAATAACCCTCTTTCTTTTAATCTAATTTAGATTTACCATGTCAGAAATATCTAACTGTTTAAAGAAAACACATATAGCATCATGACTCATCCAACATATGGGGGCCGATTACGATGTCATCTGGAAAATCTGCAGACCGAATCGGTTTCAGAATCTTTTCTGACCGAATCGGGTTCTGTGAGTCCGACTGAATGATTTTGATGCTTCTGGACATCATTCGGTCGAACTCACATTGACTTCAATGGGAGCCTGTGTTCCGAAAGAGAGCACAGGCTCCCTTGACAAAAGGGGTGGTTGGGGAAAACCTTGCCCCTTGTGGTGGGCCCTCTATGGTGTCTGCCACACTGTGCATGCATGGGAAGGGGGGACCCATGGGTATTCCCACGGGCCTGATTCGAAGGGCCCCGGGTGAAGGGTGGCCTTTTAAAGGCCCCCATAATCAGATTCCAACAGCCAATCGTGTTGGAACAACCGATTCGGAAAGGCTGTCCGAATCTAACATCCTAATCGCTCGGCTGGAAACGCAGTTAATACACCACTACAATTCGGCTCCGACCGACTCAGTTACTCCCAATGCCTTTTGGAACTGAATCGGACAGTCTAAACGCTTTACAGCCATCGTAATTGGTCAATCGGACAAGTGTCCCACTCGGTCGAAAAGGCAGGTTCCGAATCAAATTCGAACGAATTGAATGCCATTCGGCGCCTTTCCGAACGACATCGTAATCAACCCCATAGTACTTAATCGATATTAACTATGAATACCTAATCAACAATTCCAACTCTGCTTCATAGTAAAGAAACCAATAAAAGCAAGGGTGAAGCAAAAAATAGATCCATATTACTGAATTCATTCAATAGATTTCTTGAAATGTTCAGTTTTAATGCAAAACATTTGTCAAGCTTAGCTCAGCAAACATTCATTTTGTCTGAGATTCAAATTGTTCACGGATTGCTAGCACAGCTTTTAGATAGTTTATGAAATGCGGTGTACTATCACATCCAGATGATGAAAAGTGTTGGTTTTGCCTCAAATTTTCAGTTTAATTAAGCAAATCAGGGATAATAAAGTATTTGAAAGGTGGTAATCACTTGAGGAATATACTTTTCTAACAAATGAGAAACTCCCCACTTCATTACACAGTTAAGTCCTGAACAATAAAATGGACTGTATTAAAAAAAAAAAATAGAGCACACTAAATCCCCATATTAGGGGTGCCACACACTATCTCTTAGCTTTCCTAGGGCAACATTTCAAAACTGGGTAAAGAGGCTTGGCAAACATTTACTATTGTCCCTTGTAAAAAATCTAAAATTCCCTGGAAATTGTACTGTGCAATATTACAATTACAGCTAGGGTAGAGGAGTTGGAACTGGAGAACATTATTGAATATTTTACTTCCAATTAAATATTTTATCAGGAAGCATGCAGGTTCAAATCAAGGCCACTCTGTAAAGAGAAAATTGTAACAAAAAGAGTTTGGGCTTTAATACGACTTTCGCAGTCCTCCAGTGGTGCCGCCACAATGTCATCCATTGGAAGACAGCCAAAACTGTGATGCGCCCACCCACCGGATTACGATTTAAATTCTGGTCGGGCCAGCGGTGCTGAGGCGATCTCATGGTGGTGGGCTGTAAGGCTCATAGGAAAGCCTAACATGGAGCCCGCTGCCATGAGAGCACCGACTGCACGTTCCTGCACGCCACACCTTGCAGGTACTGGAGTTGCAAATCCAGGGCGGTACAACATGTGCCCCCCGCATTTACCCTCCGGCCCAGAGGCGGCACCGGGGCCCTGTTGTGCCCCCTTTGTTGCCTCACATCCACCCTATTTATAGCTGGCTCACTGCCATGAAAGGGGCAGGGGACAGGTAACTCATAATATGCTCGACAGTCTCGCCGCGGCACTGCCAGCATATTGCAGCTCCCTGACCGCTGCATGACCACCACAGGATCCTGGACCACCAGCGGACGCAGCGGTCCTGTGGCGGTCCAACCGCCCAACTCGTAATAGTGAGAGCGGGCCCACAGTGTGACGGATGGTCGGACCATCACCCTGAGGATGGACCGCCCAACTCGTAATAAAGCCCTTAGCAACCTGAGATGTATTTGAAAAAACAATTTAGGACATTCTATCTCTTATTCTTCATAGGATGAAAACAATTATAAGGTATTTTGTTTATTTTGTGAAGGCTAACTGTTACAACTCAATGGAGTGATAATGCCTGTAACCTCTTGGTGTCTACATAACATACACTACTGTGAGCAACTAGCAAAATTAGGTTAACTACAGAATCCGAAAACCTAGCGACCATGGTTTGGTAAGCATATTAAAAGTTTTGGGGGCTAAATACAAAGAAAGTATAGCTAGTCTTTACATCAGGCTTCTCCAATGAGTAGCTCTTGAGCTACTGGTCGCTTTCCAGCTACCTGTCAGTAGCTCTCCTGTGTGCAGCCCAGCCTACTAAATTATAAGCTTTTGCTAGGTTGAATTAATATATGTATTCCAAAATTGAAAAGAGTGTATCCGATATTGATAATGTCTGTACTTTCAGAACTCATAAGATGATGTTTTGAGGTACATGATAGACTTTGTAAAATGTAAAAGACAATATTTGTGTGATAAATCATTCAGCATCAGGTAGGCTTACGACTTATATTATTAACTTAGTACCAGGGGTGTTACAGCTGACTGCTGTGTATTACCCATGTAGAGGCATCCCAAATTGATAAAGCCTTTTTAACATTGCTGGTGGCAACCGCCCATCTCTGTGGCAGAGGTAGAGGTGATCACTGCTGGTTTTCTTGGCTAGGGTGGTTACTAATGTACTCGTCTGATATTCTCACTATTGCAATAGTAATAACAGTAGCTTGGGATGATATACATTCAACATAAGTAGCTCTTTTTACACAAAAGGTTGGAGACTCCTGCTTTACATGGTATTACAAATATTTTATGTGTGTTTTGGAATAATTGCTCTCCATTTTGGGTCTTTGCTCCAGACAGGAATTAGCTGTTTAGGGGCAAGAGCTAGAGGCCTATTTACAAACTGAATTTTGTAGTATGTTTAGTTGTACTACAATAGTATTACTTACTACAAAATGCTATTCTGAAACCTAAGTGTGTAGGTTAAGCCCCTGCCTCTTCTATCATTTTCTGTGCAGATCTACACCTCAGCTGGGGAGTCTCTGCACAATAAGTATACATTTTAATTGTAAATGTGGCAGGGACAGGGTGACGTGGCTTGAAAATGGGACATACTGATGAATAAAATGGAAAGGTTAAGTAAGCTGTGAGGAGGGGGTTATTGAGGGTCAGAGCAGGATTAAGGAGTGCTTACACAAAAGAGTGAGCCCTTTGCAATTCACAAAATTCACTGCTAAAGTTGCTACAGCTGAAAATAACCTGAAACAGTAATAAATGTACTCTTGGAGTACATCCAGCACCACACATGGCCATCTAATGGTACTGCAATACCCTTCAATAGAAACCAATGACAGTAGGGACTTCAAATCTGTATGTATTATGCCGGGCACCCTGTGCAGTTGGATAAGTGATGTGTAACACCCACAGCATATGAAGCATGGTGGTGGTTTGCAGCGAGCCAGCAAACCAATGGACCAAATGTCTGCCCGGTCCCATCACATGAATATACTTTATAGTAAGGTGAGTCGGGGGTTCTTGTGTCATGTCTCCTCATTTGTTCCCTTGCATTACGATCAGGAAATTGTATAAGAGGAAATGGCCAGGAGTCAAACCATCTCTCTCCATCAGGAACTCATATGCGAAGAGGACCTCTCGCAATATAGATCCCTATGGTGTGAAACCTACCTCGTGCCAGGCTGTAAATTCTGCTGATGAGGTAATGTTGTTTACCCGGGGTGTGCCGAGCTGGGCAAGTGCCGGAGCATAGGGAGATTAATATTTTGTGAGGTAAAGGCATCGGCAAAAGCAGCAATACGCCAGTTTCAAAAGAATTGGGTCAGGTACAGTTGTCCAGGTACAAGGGTGGAACAAGTGATGGGTATTGGGCAGGTTCCAGATGGGCTGTATTTTCTGGCAGTATCTGCAAGCTGTAGCCTGATAGCCATTTAGTGACCAATTGGAGTTGAGATGCAAGGTAGTAATGTTCAAGGTTCGGTACAGCAAACCCGCCCTGAGCTGTGGGCAAGTAAAGCTTTGAAAGTGCTACCCTACAACGACATTTGTTCCAGATAAATTCCCTGGATAATTTCTCAAGGAGCATCAAAAGGATGTTGAGATGTAGAGAGGGGGGTTAGCAAAGTGATATAGGAGGCGGAAAAGGACAACCGTCTTAAGGGGGGCAATACACTGGACAGCGGCAGTGTTCATCAGAAGGTTATCTGTGCCCTTAAGGATGTAGCAGTTTGAGTGAGATTACCATCAAATAAGTCTGCGGACGAATGGGCAATCGTTGCAGGAATTGAGTGCACATCTCTAAGGTAGAGGAGCAGATCATCTGCATAAAGGGAGATGGATTGAAGTCTTTCACCCAGGGGGCTACCCCACTTACCACTCTGCTCCTGAAGGGAGAGTACCAGTGGCTCTATTGCCAGGGAAAAGAGCAGTGGGGAGAGAAAGCAGCCCTGGCGGGTGCCTCTACATCTCTGAACTGGCTACAATATGAGGAGGTCTGTTTAGACCCTAGCTAGTGGCAGAGTATATAGCAGTTTAATCAATTGAATAAAGTGATTCTGGATAACATAACACGGTAGTGTTTCAAACAAGAAGGCCCACTCCAGAGAGTCAAAGGCCTACTCTATGGCCCTTACCTGGTTTATATGCAGGCACACCAGGAAGGAATGAGGCTCTTAATCTCCCACCCATTTGCTTAGTTGTACTTGTTTTTAAATTACTTTAGGTGAGAGAGGGTTCCTGGTCTAATTCTAGGAAACGTGCAATGAGGAAGGTATGGCCTGTGCAATCCACCCATGTACTTTGCCTCTGGTATTTATCTTGTAAAATAATTGCTGTCAGCCACACTAACCATACAGGAGATAGAAACAAAGGACTTGTCAGGACTGCAATGTCATGAGGCAGACTTCTCAACTTTGGAAATATGTCCGGGTTGCTATCAGATTTGTCAAGACCAGGGATGCCACTTTTGATGCAAGCTAAATCCAGAGTTTAACCTGTGCCCCACCTGAAAGTGACATTCTTCTTTGAAGCACATTTAAAATGTGGGTGCTTCTTTATAGAAACGCACACATACATGTCTATATACCTATACCTACCTGTGTCTTTGTTTCTTCTTACCACTTGCGAAATAGTCATGCCGTCTAACAGCAATGATAATAGGAGTTATGTGTACACAGCTTATTTGTGTTTATTTTATTCACCCTAGAAAACCTAAAATGGCACGTTTGCAGCAATGTGATTCAAACCTGTCACATCACTTAAGCACAACAGGGTCATTTTTCACCTAGGTATCTTACAGTCTGTATCTGCTGGGCAAGTGTGCATACTGGTATACTGACTTAGGTTGTAGTAACTGAGGGGGTTAAGGTGCCTGTTGAGCTGTGTACATCTAGCGCCTCTTGATTTAATGCTTCCAAAATATTGCTCAGGTTGCTAATGCATTTGCTAAAGAGATCTGTGAGTACTCTATTGCTCACAAGTTTAAACAGCCATAAAACACCTTTAAGGATTAACCTGCCTGCTACCAGGCACTATGGGTAAGCTTTTGGTGAAGGAGTGTGAAATTGACTCCATAACGGAAGACATGTTGGGGTGCATTATAGTCTAATGTAGTCTGCACCCGCATATATTCTGTGCGACTAATGTCAATAATAATAAAAATGGGAGTATAGCATAAATAAAGATATCTCTGCAATCTAATACAAATTATACGTTGTTTAGAACCCTAATTGACAGAATCGGCAAATGCCTGTCAGGTCTATAGACAAGAGAAATAGTGCTGTGTTTACTAAATGGGATTCATGTGCTTAGAACACTAGTTAAATAATTATGTTATTACTGTATTAACTGCAAAGGTACGTGTAGAGACATTGAGATTCATTTGTGTGTAAAAGAGTGCACATAAATGTAATCTGTGCACTGGTTAACTTAGCCTACATTGTGGGCCGGAGAAGCGTTTGGATTCAATCTCATGTTTTACGTTTTACATTCACATTTTTTGCAGTAGAAATGTTGCATGACATTTGTTTTCCCACTGCAGGTGAACAAGGCTTTAGTAGCAAAAAGAAGAAGGGCTTTTTCAGTAGTGAGGCATGTGAAGTAGCAACTGGTACAAGGAGAGCGATAACGAGATAGGAGGAGAGTTCTCATGGAAAAAGGAGACAGGACTGTAATGTTGGGCCTTAGGCCCACATTGTGGAAATCACGGACACAGACACCAGATGTATAGTGGTACACTGGCCGCGAGCACCTGCACTCGGGCTCTTTTATTGACGGGGCCACGTCACTCGTGGCACCCGTGATGGATGGGTGTGGGGTGCAGTGTGTCCAGCCCTCGAGGGAGTGGATTGGATTACAGCTTCCTGTGAGACACTAGAACGTGTCTCGCAGGACACTACATTCCTCCCCAACTTTATTGAAGGACAAACAAAGTGTCAGTCCAACCTGTGGGGAAGAAACAAACAGTTAACTAAATACCACAGGGTCCATCAGTCTCTCGAGTCAGGTGGCAGGACGACATCAGACATGGGCTCTTGAACTTGGCTAGCAGCAGGACCTTCTCGGGGGACACCCGTAATTTAACCTGAGGCACTCAGGACATGACTGCTGGCTTGGAGACGTCCGATGCATACCGTCATTTCGCTGGCAATGCCATGTCTTGCTGTCTTGCATGGCTTTCTCTTGGCTGACGTCGGTGATGGTCTGTGGTGAGTTCTAACAGTTCTTTTTAGCGTGCTGCGTCATGACCGTGGATGGAGTCTCAAGTGAGAGTTCACAGGGGTGTTGCTGGACCGACTATCCCCGTTGAACCGCTTGGCTGCGACCGGTACCATATCGGTGGGGCAATGTCTCTCCTCGCTCTCCCGCCTGGGGAGGCCCGTCGTCGGGGTTGCTGCGGGACTGTAAGAAGGCTGCGCTGGGGCCGCTGCTTGTGTGCCGTCTGGGGGCAGCTGCAGGACCGCCGAGGAGCTGTTGCTTGGTCGCACGCACAACCCTCACGGGTGGATGAGGCTTGGTCAAGACTTGCACTCGCTGCCGCGGTTCCGGTGTAGGCCCGGTTCACAGGTGGCGTCTGGTTCCTTTTAGTCGGCTTGTGTGGCAATGGTTTCGGACTCCAGTCCATCAGTACTCGGGGAGTGGTGTTTGACGCATGTGCTGATGGCTGGCGTGGTGATGGTTGCCAGCCATGTGGTGAGTCGGAATGACAGGTGGTGGTGACTTGCTGGTAGAGTTTGGATATCAGGAGGGACCTGGGCAGCCACGTGCCTCCGCCTTGCTGATGTTGAGTGTCCGTGGCAGTTTATCACGTAGAGTGTGTTGACCCTCTCTTGCCTGGCTTGGGGCCACTGCCGACTCCATCTTGAAGCGGTGTGAGGACGGACACTCAGAGCAGATCTTCACCTGTAGCGTCTGCGGACAGGAGCAGGGATGCCACTTGACTTGGACTGCTGACACTTGGGGAGTGGCCGTTCACCTGGGGAAGCGTTGTGGAGAGACGCGGTTCGCGACTGCTGCGGCTTACATTTGGTTCTCCCGTGAGGCTGTGTCCAGGGACGGTGGTCCGCCTTGGTGGCTGTCGAATGTGTCAGGGTGAGCTCTTGGCTTGCTGTGAGTCCCTGGTCTACTCCTTTTTCCTGGTCTGTTCAGTCTACCTGTGTCTTCCGGTTTTCTTCGAGGGCGTTGCGCTTGGACCTCGAGGTGGTGCTGTCAGGATGCCGGCTTCTGCCTTCGCTCCGGCGCGCTCCTTGCTTGCTGGGCGACGTGACGTCCAGTCGCGTGTCGCTGGCGTTGGAGCACCTGTTGCTGTGGGGGCCGGCCACGTGGAGTGTGCGACTCCTTCCTTGCCTGTCGTGGGTCACCGCCGACTCCATCTTGAGGCTGTGTTGAGGAGGACACTGTGTCGCGGACACTGTGTCGCTTTTGGGCCGCTGCGGGTGCGACTCCTTCCTTGCCTGCCGTGGGTCACCGCCAACTCCATCTTGAGGCAGTGTTGAGGAGGACCTTGTTGCTTTCGGCCCACTGCGGGGCTGCGGGTGCGACTCCTTTCTTGCCTGTCGTGGGTCACCGCCGACTCCATCTTGAGGCAGTGTTGAGGAGGACCTTGTTGCTTTTCGGCCCACTGCGGGGCTTCGCTGGAGCGATGGAGATGTGGATGCTCTCCTTCCTGCGTGCAGCAGTACTTCTTCGTGGAGATGTCTATCTCCCGGGCGGTTGCCCGTGTTGTCAGATTCGCTGGTGTGGTCTTCTGTGCGCTTCGGACCACGTGCGCTCCGTCTTCGCCTCGGGCGCTTCCTTCCGGCACTGGTGTGCCTGTGGTGTGGTTTGCGGTTGTGCCCGTTCACCAGTAGGGGCGCGTGATGTGACCTCTTCACTGGCGGTGGCGTTGGGCGGCCACGTGTGGTGTGTACCCTGCACCAGTCTTTGTCTTGAGCTGTCGATGGGGACGGTTCACTTGAGGGGATGTAGTTATGGATGGCCTCCCACTTGTGCTGTTGATGGCTGTCCATGGCGTTGCTGCCTGTACTTGGCTCTGAGCTTCTGGGTGGGTCTTGCATGCCCTGCGTGGCTGTTTGGGCATAGAGATATTTGCAGTGGCGTTGCAGGGCTGTGCATGAGAGTTCCTCCTTTGGTGGTGCAGATTACCACCCACTCGGTAGAAGTGCTGCTGTTGCACCTTGTATGCTGAGGGCAGGTCCCCCGATGCAGCGGTGGTGAGGACGTCGGCCGTGTCTCTTGTGCCTCCTGGCTGTCCCTGTCGCGGTCTCTGCACTGACATAGAAACCGAGCCAAAACGGGGTGCCCTACCAGTGGCGGGGAAAGCGGCTGCCTTTGTTCCTGCTGGCAGGCTGTCCGCTCTCTGATGGATCCGTGTGGGTACCGTGGGGGTCGGCCCTCCGTGTTTGCAGCAGTTTTCACCTGGGTTTCCGCACTGCGGCGGTCTTGTGCACACGATGGCTGTGTCCGGGGGAGCACTGGTGTGGCCGGATTGTGGGTGCAGGGGAGGCTCTTCCACGTGTTGTTGGCTCCACCCGGCCTTCCTGGGGCACTTACTACTCCCACCTTGTCTGTCAGGGACTAGCGTGGTCTTGTGGTCCCAGGTTGGTGCAGCGGGTGGTTCCAAGGAGGGCACCGTCGTCTCCTTGTTACCGAGGGCCTCTGGAGATGTGGCAGCTGTTGCGGTGTGACGTACTGCCTAGTGGGTGTTGCAGTGTCGGCAGACGGCCGTTAAGTGGTTCAGGGCATGCTCCGCAACAGCCTCGACTCCCCTGTCTTAGGTCCACTCTGGCAGCATTGGCTTCCCGTCTGGTTCAGGGAATGGTTCCCGACTTGTGGAGGGCTGCGCCTTTGCAGGGAGAGGTCCATTTGCCAGGTGCTTAAGGTTTGGATGCGGCTCGTTTACCCTTGTTAGTAGGTTGGGCTGTGGTCAGAAACAGAGTCCTCTTTACTGGGTCTCCCCAGTGCCCTGCGGGCTTGTGTGTTTGCCTGGTGCTGGGATGCAGCCTACACGGTGTGGGACCTTGACCACCAGGTGGCGCTGCCGTTGCTGCCTAGGCCGTGGCAGGGACAGTTTTCCGTCTGTGGCAGTCCGCTGAGAACGTCCGCGCAGACACCGTCACTCCCGTGATTATTTCCCACCTTCTCCCGTGGCAGATGCGGCACCACTCCTGCCAGCTGGCCGCCTCGTTGCCATTGTAATGTTGGGCCTTAGGCCCAGATTGTGGAAATCACGGACACAGACACCAGGAGATGTATAGTGGTACACTGGCCGTGAGCACGTGCACTCGGGCTCTTTTATTGACGGGGCCACGTCACTCGTGGCACCCGTGATGGATGGGTGTGGGGTGCAGTGTGTCCAGCCCTCGAGGGAGTGGCTGGGATTACAGCTTACTGTGAGACACTAGAACGTGTCTCGCAGGATACTACAACGACCAAGGATGGCCAGGATAGCAGTTCATGAGAATAGCAAGATGATGTGAAGGAACCTATGTGCGGCGGTAGAATGGAAGATTACTAAATGGATTTGTGAGAAGTACCTTCGATGCAACTGATATTGTGATGCAGCGCAGTGAGGGATAGCTAGCATTCTGATTTAGGGCGCCTTGAGGTACAGACCTCATTTACTTTTGTGGCTTTAGGAAAAAGGAAACAGAAAGGTGTTAGCTCTCAAGGCTTTGACGGCTGACACCAATCTTTTTCTTTTTTTCTATTTCTTCTTCCCTAGACCTTGCTTTAGTTTGGGGTTGCCAGTTTGGGTAGCGTAGAGTAGGGACAGACAGGGAGTCCATGCTTATCTCTAACTGCAGATTAATGCAATCTGATGCAAAATTCTGTTTTCTTATTACTTGCATTGCAATTATTGAACTAACGGTTTACTTTTTGTTATATAGCGTGAACCGCTTTCGAAGATTTGGCTTCATTTTGCCTGCATTGTACTTTTATGCTTAGATTAGTTTAAATTGATTCGCTTTTTAATTTGAATCTGGAATAAAACTTACTAACTTGAGACTTGATTGTGAACTGAGATATTGTGTAACCAACATTGGCTACACTGTATTTGGATATTGCCTTAAGATGTTTTTATCCTCACCCCTCAAGTCGCAGAAAAAAAACGTTGAACAGGGGCGGCTTCTCCACTAAGGTGGAGGAGTGTCACCCCACTGCTTTCTCGCGGTGCGAGAAAGCCAAAACATAAAATGGTTATAACTTTTGGTTATTACCATTTTATGTTTCTTTACACATTGCGGGCAGGAGTGGTTTGCCCACTCCTGAGTGTGCAAATACTGTTTGGTCGGCCCTCTTGGGCCGCCCAAACCAGTCAGGCGCACTCTCCACTTCTCCATGCAAGCTGCATTACAGCCTACATGGAGAATATGCCATCCTCTACAGCCCCTGGCTGGGCGGCGTCCCGACCAATCACAACACTCCACTGGAGCGTTGTGATTGGCTTAGGGGAGGGGAGGGAGGCTTCCTGCTTCCTGTTCCTGTCAGAGGCAGGAGAGCAGGAGCAGTGAAGATGCGGGACCCTGGCCGTGAAGATGCGGGACCCTGGCCGGCAGAAAGGTAAGGGTTTTAATTTAAAAAAAATATATTACTCCCCACGCAAGTTCCCCCGCGTGCCCCTGCACCCACCCTCCCACCCACGAGCTATGCCGGCGGCTACTGCCGTTGAATACGTGTTACTGAGTAAGAGGGTCCAGTCTTTATCATTTGGCACATTGCTTAACCTAATATAAGTTTGAGCAGCCACTTGAAGCCCTAAGCTGGACAGTCAAAGTGAAAACGTAGGACCAGAAGAGAGAGAGAAGAGGATGGGGCAGGATTAATGGACCGAGATAAGTGCATTGTGGATTCTATTATCTAATCGACAGAATTAGGGCCAGAAGAGCAAGGACATGTCAATGTTTCCATCTTTTTGAGAGGGGAGGAACAAAGCAAATGTAACTGATAGATTTTCCTAATAATCCAACACTCATCAAGCACAAATGCCTGTGGGTCCCCGCCCCTTAACGACCACCAAAGCAGCTCCAAATTTCTCGATTTATATACCTGGTCCACTTTTTTTACTACCCATTTTTCCAATGGGGCTACTTTCATTTTGGTGTTCGGGACAATTTACTATCCTTGTCCGTTCCTGACAAAGAACCTCTCCATTTTCTGTTTCCAGGCAATCTGAGCTGCTGACAACCGTAGCACGGTGCCCATGAAACCATCCCTGCATTTTATATGCGGCCTCGGGAACCAGGGTGGACTCAGCGCCACGTGAATGAAGGCAGCATTTCAGTTTTGGAAAATGAGTTTTTAGCTTCCCAGCGCATTACTGCAGGAGGTCACTCTCATCTGTACACCACGGCGTACTTCTTACTATGAGACACAATTCGAGCAGTGAAAATGTTATCATTAGGCTGAGAGGAACAGGGGGACACAGGGTTACATCAGCACAAGGACACCGCGCATTTACTTAGCGCAATGCACACAAATCAAGCGCCAAAGAAGCAGGTGCTTTTTTTGCGTGTGCAAGAAATACGGTGCTGGTTGGCTGTTTCATGTAGGAAACAAAGATAACTGTTAAAATGTCTTAAAATATTACTTTCAAATTGTCATATATGTTATAGTTTCACTGGGCTGAAGAACATCGACCAGAACCCGTTAAGGGTTCTGTCCTTTTGACCCTGTCTGACAGAGGGATGACATCAGACAGCTAGCTTTAATACTTGGTCTGGCTGCACACAGAATAAATGTCAGCCCTATGTTGATGTAATGGAGCGGGTTTGTGATGGAGCTTCTGTTTAGAGGACTGAAAAACATACAGCAGGAGCAACAGTAGCGGAAAGCTAGTGTAAGCTTAGAAGCTGGAGGATTCAGCTTAAAACACAACCACGTTTGTGGTGTTGTGGGCCCCAGGCCCACATGCTACATAAATAACGCACACGGAGGCATGCTTAGGTTACTGGTAACTGGCCATGAGCACCCGGGCCCTTTTATTAACAGGCTCACGTCACTCATGACGCCTGTGAGGGATGCTTGTGGGGGTGCAAGTGTGCCCACTCCCATAGGGGAGTGGCGGCTAACTCTGTGCCTGTCGAGACACTAGAACGTGTCTCGCAGGACACAACACACGTGCATGCTGTGTTGAGGCCTTTACGGACATTTTATTCAATGCTACTTTGAATTTCACTCTTTAGCAGCAGCGGCTCCTCCGCGATGGTGGACGAGCGTCACTCCCGCCATGCCAGCATCTGCAAAACTCGAAAAATAAAATGATAATAATTCAGTTTTATTATTGTTTTATTTATTAGCACGAAAGATTCTTGCGGCGGGGCAGACGAAGACAGGCTTGAGGGGGAGTGGTAGGCAGCACTGCTGTCAGTGCGCATGTCGGGTTGCCCGGCCATCTCATGAAGGCCAAACCGACATGCGCACTGAAGCTGTCTCCAACTCAGCTGCATTGCTGGTTTGGAGGCAGCAAAGCACAGGGTCACAGTCTGTCTGGGAGCTCAAATCCTGATACTGCTTTCAAACATGAGAGCAGCTAGCGTCAGGATTGGCCATTGGGGGCCTGTGCAGTGCAGCAGCAGAAGAGCACCAAGTCGGCGATGCAGCGAGAGGCATGTAAATGGTTTTATTTTTACAAAAAAAAATTCTCACCCCTCCCCCTGCCCGGACACTCTGCCTTGATACCAGTCACCACTGGTCTTTAGGTGGGGTCACAAGCAGCTTCAGCTGTCTGCCATTGCAACGAGAGGTGCTTTGGGTTGGCCCTCTTCGACCATTGATTCGTTTGGATCAGTCCATTCATCTAAAAGTGATTTGTATTCCAGCTTTACACTCGTGCTGATGGTGCCTCAACTTTGCATCTTAGTGATGTATCAAATGAAAATGATCTCATAATGACACACACCTTTAACACCTAACATGGTGCCTTAAGACTGTTATCTCTTTACTAGGTGACTGCACCTAGATGTGAAACAACATTCCTGCTGACTTTGCACCAAGTTTTATTTTGCATCTTAGAATATGATTATGGTTATCTCATCTGATAAAATCTGTGATCATGATTTCGGATTCTATGAGGTGCTGCAATTATATCCTGTTCCAAGTTCAACCCCCCAAATTAGGGCATAACACATGGATTTAAAGTGTGCTCAGAGAGAACAATTTCCTGGGGCACTCTGCATTCATAAGTCTTTTTTTATTTATTCCTAGAAGGGTTTTCCTATCTCTTCTGATGTTGTGCTAATCGTGATTTGGAACATAATTGTGATTTGCACAAAATTAAGTTTAGCACCTAAAAGTGACTCCATGCCCATGTTAGTGTTGCACCAAATGTGACTTTGTACCTGATTGTGATTTGTTCTCTTAAATGTATTTCCACAATCCTTTTGATCTTCACCAAATATTATTTTGCACCTAGATGTGATTTTGCAGCTAATTGTGTTTTCACTTCTAAATGTGTTTGTGCCCCTAAGCATGTTTTCACCCTCCTGCTGATGAAATATTGGACCTGAATATGGTTTGCTCCTAACTATGATGCCTTTTATTTCACTAAGGCTAATTTTGCACCCTTAAATGTGATTTTGCACAAAAATATCACTTTTGCTCCTAAAAGATTTCCACACTAATAAGGATGTTCCACCAAAGGAGATGATGTACCTAATGAGCTGTAAACCAAATGTGCGATCATACTATTGCATATCTTTAACAACTAGTGGTCGATGACGATGCAGTTCGGAAGGACTCCGTATCGGATTTGGGTGTGCCGAATCCGATTCCAAGCCCTTGTTTCCGACCGAATCATACACAATTCCCAATGACTGATTAAGAATGCCTGTAAACTGGTAGGGCTGTCTGAATTGATTCCGAAAGGCATTCGGACAGCTCGAGCCTTTCGGAGCCAAATCGTACAGCTCTATGGACACGGTGTATGAGCGAGTGTTTACGATGACTGTTTCGGACAGCCGTTCTGATTTGGTTTCCCCGGAACGAATCAGCTGCCTGAATCTGTCATTGGGGGCCTGTAGCAGGTCCCCCTTCACCCGGAGCCCTCTAAATCTGGCTTGTGGAGTTACCCAAGGAACCCTCCTTTCCAATCAGGCACAGTGTGGCAGGCACCATGGGGTGGCCGCCAGAGGGTTCACGATTTTCCCTAGATACCCCTTACTTCAATAGAACCCTGTGTTCACATTCAGAACACAGGCTCCCATTGAAGTCAATGGGAGTCCGACCGAATCGTTTCCAGAAGCATCCAAATGCATCCAAATCGCTCGGAAAGACTCACCCGATCCGAGTCATCCAGAAAGCAATCCGGGACCGATTCGGTAGCAATGCTTTCCAGACGAGATCGTAATCGACCTCTTAACGTGTCATGTTACAACAGCTTTTTTGCTGCGTACTGAGTGATATTGTGCCTAAATGTTAAACCACTGTCATGCTGATTCTGCCACAGTGATTTTTCACACTCATGCTAATTTTACACCAATGGTGATTTTGCACCTCAATGTGAAATTGGAACTAAAGGTCCTTTTTCACCTGCATGTATTTTCCATTCGATGTAATTTTTTGCTCCTACATTTGTTTTCACATTTCAGTCAGTGTTCGGCCAAGGCTTACATGGTACCTAAGTGTGACTTTGCACCTTAGGTGGTTTTCTCCAAAATGTGATTTATGCTTCCAAAGGCTAAATGTGTTCCTACACCCCAGATGATGTTGCATAAAAATGATTTTGCATGTAATTACATTTTTTAGCTCAAATGTGATTTCCATATAAAGCAAATGGTGCTTCCAAATGGTTCCCTTGCATGCCGATGTTGCACGAAACAGATTGCATCTTTTACATCTTCATTTGCATTTTGAATCTGTATCAGCTTTTCAAGATCAACAGACTATATATTTTTTTTGTGATCTTATTATGGCCACTAAACCTACATCTAAGAGAGCTTAATATCAAATTATACTCAAGGATGCTTGGAACAACACTTCAGAGATCCTATTTCCTCCTGGTTCATCTAACTATATCCTCAAATACCACACACTGACCCTTGGTGGCTAACCAGGAACCATAATCAGTGACAAATACCATGGTCTTAGACTGAGCTCCATTTAAACTGCACTATTTTATTTACTAAGGACATTGCCCCCTAGATCAATGTAGTATGCATTTTCATATAAATCTCAAAAAGCACAAAATTCCTTATGGGAAAAACATACTATGTTGTGTTACTAGAACCAGAATTGTAAACTACTTATCACCCAGTGTGAAAATGGGAAAATCATGAGCTAGTCCTTGGATATCAGCCACTGTATCTTCACTAAAGTGTTTGATAACCTGAATGACTTCCAAGCTTTCACTTTGTCGAGGGGTGTTAACAATTACACCTTGTCTACCATCTATAATGATTATGACATCAATCACTCATGCTCCTCCACTCATATCTCCCAATAATCACTTACTCATATGCTGGGTATTGAACCAAGTAGCTTAATTCCAGCACAACCTAAGGTAGCCAAGATTGTGTCCTGGAACAAAGCTTCTCCTACACTGACACAAACTGAAATAGTGTCAAATACCAAATGCAAACAATTCCAAGTCACCACCACTGTCCTGTTGTTACAGACTTCACTCTTCACTCTGCCTACATGATTTTTTAAAGAAGGACTCCACTACCCAGAGGAAGAAGGGAAAACCAGATTGGTGGCTGGGAATATGGCGCACCTTGAGTGTCCAACTATTTACTCAACAAAATTTAAAGTAGAATGGTCAAAAAGTTATATTGGGTGGTAGAAGTGAAGAAAAGGTAACACTTCTTCAGTCGGATCAGGTCCGCCAATCAAAAAAAGGATTTCAAGCACTTCACGATGTCATAGTATGCTTCCCATCAAGTAACTTTTTAGTTACATGAAAATTTGCACAGTAGTCCAATCCTCAAACAAGTTCCACAATCTCCAATTTCAAAACAGGATAATCAAAGCAAATTTCACAGCATCCATAGGCAACACGTTTTTCGTCTGCATCAGAGATATAGTAGCAGACTTCCTCAGGACTATAATATTAAAATATGTATAGCACATACATTTAACATAGGATAAGATTGTTTATTGCTTCAGTTAGTTAAAACCACTACAATACAATTTCTAAAATAAAACTACAGGAAAAAGTTTGTTTTTGTATAAAGCCTAAAAAATCATAAAAAATCCTTTGTTTGACAATTATTAACACTCAAACTTGTATGAAAATATCATAATTCAATTAATTAGTCTCTTAGTAATATACAGATATTTTCAGGGTGCGTTATTGATGATTAATAAGTCTGAAACATTGATTAACTCGTAGCGTACTTTACAAGAGTGAATATTTCTCCAAACATTTTTGCCTCATTCACCATTGTATCCCAGAAACAAGTGCAATCTCAAGGCCGGTCAGTCTTGCTTGATGTTAGGGAACAATGCTCCAGAGCACATACATTTTTTGAGATATTAGTACCTTAACCACAATTCACCACTTGAGCCATCTCCTGCGGAAATCAAAGCCATGCAGCATTCTCCACTGTGCCCCAATCCAGTCCACGGTACCTTGATACCAAACTCCATGTAACCACACCCAGTGAAAGAAGAAAATGCAAAATGGTAAGGCAGGTATATGGGGAGAAAGAAAACAGAAAAGGAACCAAACAGCGTGATGTGAAAAGTAAAAGTGAAAATAGAAATCTGTCACTCACATTCCACTAAATATCCAGCTAATCGCCTATCGAAGAGAAAATGATGGTCGTCCTGACCTAAAATACATATATATCATTACCAAACCACCACAATACAATAAACCGAGCCGACTATTTAACGCAAAAGTGTATTAAAATCCTTATAATCCCATCTAAAGTCCAATAAACATAACACTGCAGTCCCCTAGTATCAGGATGCAAGTAGACTTACGATTTGTAAAACAGTATTATATAATGTTGTGTAAGTGGGAGGTAATAGTCACATCTCTGAAGAGACGGTAACAAGGCACGGCTTGAGGTCTTCACCAGTTGGAATTCGTTACTTGGGGGTGATGATACCACCATTGATAGTAGAGATTTTCTATTGTAATGTTCCGTCCCTTCTAAATATATTGTTTAAGGAAACATATTGATGAGGTCGACTCATAACATACTGGGTGGACAGGATAAACTGTTTAAATATGAAAATGCTGCCTAGATTGTTGTTCCACTCTCTTCCAGAACTGGTACCCGTAGACACTCTTAAATCACTAAACTGGAGGATGTGGGCCTTCATATGGGATGGGAAGCCTCCTAGGGTGCCTAGGTCCCTTCTGATGAAAATCTCAGGTCAAGGGGGGATGTGGGTACCTGATATGAGAGTTATGTCTTCACGACTCAGATTTCCCAAGCCCTGGTTTGGGTGCTCCCCAGATGCTGCCAAGCCTTGGTACAGGCTAGGGCAGGAGTGCAGTTTGATCCCCTCCACCATCTCCTATGGCTGCCCCCTTGAACATAGGGTTCGGACTGTACACTTAGAGGTCCACGAAGGTGATCCTACATTATTGGCTTAAGGCCCAGAGGACCAGATGTATCACTACCTGTTCCTCCCCTCTAACACCAATAATGGGGAACCCGGATTCCCCCCCGCCGGGTTGATAGACAAGCAGTATCGGGCTTCGGGAGGAGGCACAATATGCCTGGGACTGCTCTACTCTGCCGGGGCCCCTAAAATGAGGAACCAGGTTGCCACAGACATCCTCCTGGGCCCTCACGACCTGTATTGCATTACACAGCTATTACACTGGGTGATATAACCAGGTGTATGTGCACAGGGAGAGCGTGAACAAAGATAGAAGACATGTTCATAGATGGAGACATTTTTAGAATGATTTCCTGGCTTTATAGGGCATTAGACAACCCCACCCCAGCATTACAGTTACCATTCACACAAAGACAGGCAGGGGACTTGGCCCTGGACCTCTGGGTGGGGCGGATGTATTTAGAATCTACCCCAACTGTTGGGAAGTAGCACACACAGGTTTTGAGACAGCCCGATGATCTGTTGGTTGGTGATGGGGATGGGCATGGGTATTCTGAATACGCTATTTGTCTGATGGCAATAGTGTGCTTTCAAAGAAATCTGTACCTTGGGATTAAAAATGTTAAATAAAGTTGCTAAAAAAGGCACATTTACTGGTTCACTTTCCACTAGGACTCAGGGACCACAGGAAGTTGGTGCCACTGGCTCTGAACAGAGTTTGTTTCAAGAATACAAGTCAGGAGCAGGTGCACCCCAAGGTGCCTAATGATGTTTGCAGTGGCTCTAATCCATCCTCATTCCTTTCCAGCTCTTTCACAGTTCTCTCTGCCTTTGCAGGGGTTTAAGAAGGAAGGTAGAGTGTTCTATGATTGGAAAGGCACCCACCTAATACAGCCTCCTATGCCTATCTCTCAAAGAGCCAGCCCTCTGATCGTCTCACCCCTCAATGAAATCAAAGAACATCATTCTCTTGACTTACAGCCTGGACACTTCCCTAGACAAACTTCAAAGAGGCCTACTCTGGTCAGAAGAAACAACAGTCTGCCTTCTAGTTTCGCCTACCTTAATTCACAAGACATTGCTATTAGTCAGTTTTGGAAATGTTAATCCTGCCCCCTTCCTCCAACAGGAGAATCTTAATCTGCTTGGAATGGGTCTTTGATGTGCCAGATTGTAGAGCACAGTAATTAACTCTCCTAGCCAGGCAGCTCATAGGTCAAATTTCATTAGGGGCTATCTAAAAAAAATACGGGGATATTATCAAGGAAACGCGAGAAATATTGCATTTCCTGCTTTGCGCGATTCTGTTTAACGCCGCGTATCTCAGGATTCAATAGCCAAGATATCGCGTTATCAATGCATATCTCCACGGCGATCAAATCCAGCGATAGCGGCGTCAAACAGAATCGCGCAAATCGGGAAATGCAATATTTATCGCGTTTCCTTGATAATATGCCCCGTTGCCTCAGCCGTACAATCCACCTGCCATCTTAAGTATGGCTAAGTCAGTTTCAAAGCAGGCGTTGCAAACCTGCGATAACCACGGTTAGCGTGGTTTATTTTATCGCTTCGCGGGTTTGCTCGAGGCTTGCTAATATTGCGCTGCCGTAACAGCGCGGATTTCCACGGAGAGATGTAAGGGAACGCCTACTTTGCATGTCATTAGCGATATTTATTGAGACATGCAAAGCGGCAAACAAACGGGCGCTATTGCCAGTAAACTGTCTCTAACAGTTGTTAGCGACAGCTTGCTAAGAGGGCGATAAAATATTGCCGCTTTAGCGGTAAAAAGTGCCGCGAAAGCGGCGAAATTGCCCTTGATAATATGCCCCTATATTTTTACACAAATATAATAAGGAAGTCATCTACGTTAAATCTGATCTTAGATATAAATTCCTGGCCCAGCAAATTGTATAAAAGGTGGTGACTCTGGTCCTTTAACCATGTGGCAAGTTACTGTTGTGTACAATTTAAACATAAAATGGACAAAACTAAAAACACATGCATTATAGCACACTAGGGGCCTGATTACGATGTCGGGCAGACATCGCCGCGGTCTCAGGACCGACCAACCTCTGGTCGGAAGTCCCGTCACTGCCAGTATAATGCAAATGCACATGGCGCTGTCGCATACTCCCATTTCACTATGTTAACTTATGTGTAGATGTGACTTTCACTTTTTATTTAATTAATTTTTATAAGAATGATTTTGTCAGTGCTTCTTGTACACATTTTGAAAAGCTATTTAATTTCCTTCCCACTTAAACATTCCTAAGGATAATATTGCGGTGCAGCCGCAGTGTATTTTATGTGAATATTTTAATGCCAACATACCAAGGGGAGGGCCCTTCGAGGATAGATTCAAATGCAGTTCTGCAAAGTTCTGGCTTCTGTCATAAAAAGAAAATAATACATGGGATTAAAAGTAATTCTACTCGAAAGTTGTGAGGTCAAGACCAAGAGGCTAGATTAAAAAGGAAAAAAAATGGTTGCAAATGGTAATACACTAAAATATTATTTCTATTGACAGAACTGGCAGTACCATTTCCTTGTTTTAAGCACCAGCGTCAAGAAAGAGTAGGGAGTAAAAGCAATCCCCTCAGATCCCACATATTGTAAAAATGCAAAGCTTCCGTGCAACAATGCAAGGAGTGGCTAATTAAGACAGGTTTAAGAACCATAGCTCTATGAGGAGCATACAAAGTGCAAAAAAACTTGATATGTAAAGTGCTTTGGACTGACACCTCATCGCATGGACTAGGCACTAAATTACACGACCAGTCATTACACTGAGGAAAGGTGACCAGTCTGAGGATTATGTTAAGGTGAAACCTAAGAAGAATAAAGTGCATGAAGTGGTCTGTATCAAATGTTTTTTTTTTTCTTTGTCAGTCAAATAGCATACACTGTTCACAATATAGATACACATAATTGCGAAATCGCTGTATACAATAGGGTCGTTACACTAATATGCATCACGTTGCCATCATTGGTGTCAATTTACAGGTCTTACAACTTACACAGTAGAAAAATGACAATGCACCCCACTACATCATGAAACAAATAAAGGGATAGCACTAATCTGGCAGTCTGTACATATATTCCACACCATCCCCAACCAATAGGACTTAATGAGGTGTAAGCCACCCGCACCGTACTATGAATTTGCGCTTACTAATGCTCATAATCAATCTTCTGTTTGTGTGGAAAGGAGATATTGCACCAGTGAGTACCAGAAATCCCGTGGACGAGAGGCCTGAAGTATGTCCTCTGCATATGTTTCCAATTGTGTTTTACAATATGTCATGTCGCTGATCCATTCTGTGTATTTCGGTACCTGTTTACTGCCCCACTTCATTGCTATTCTTCTCTTGGCCAACAGCAGGGCCACCGCCAAGAACTTACGTTTACGTTCCAGTTTCATCTTATAAATACCCAAAAGGCACATCAGGGGCGCATTAGGAATCTGCTCCCCTAGCATATATGTGAGAATGTTAGTTACATCCAGTCAGTAAGGTTGGAGCTTTGTGCACGCCCAGGCCATGTGTAGAAAATCTGCATTAGGGGCATTGCATCTGTGACACCGGTCATCAGCCCTCAACCCGTATTTGTGCAGCTGCATGGGTGTATAGTATACCTGATGTATAAACTTAAAATGTATGATTTTCAGGTTGCAGTTGGACGTAAGCAGTTGTAATTGCATACATCCATAGTCCCAGTCGTCTTTGGGAATGGTTATGCCCAATGTTGCGCGGAACTGTTCTCGATGTGACGTAGTATACAATTTAGTAACTAGGCATTGCAGTTTAGTGGATGTCATGAGGGTCTGCAGTGTATTATGTGTCGGTGGCTCATCCGGGAAGGATGGATACAGAGCTTTGACCGCCATGTGCAGTCGCAGGTATGCATAGACTTTTACGGGAGTGTGATGTGTGCTTAAGGCAGCGTCATCCTGTGATATATACTTCTTATTCGGGAAGACATCCTTCCTCCATAGTTCGAAGTCCCATCTCATGTAACACATGTACCATTGTGTGTTCCTGCATCACCGTGAGTTGTGGGTGATGATGTAGAAGTAGTGCCGGCGCATACGTTGGGAGCTGTGTATCAAATGTTAAGAAAGATTGCATGCAGAGGGCGTGGCCAACTGCTGGCGAAGATGGCCGCACAGTACGCGGCTCCGACCCTAAACCCCGCTAATCCCCTGTAAATCCGTGCGCATATCCATTACAGCGAACATTTCACCTGCGGCACCGGTGGTGTAAGGTGCGTCACACAAATCTGGCATGAAAGGGGTGCCGGAGGCCAGCAGTGCACAACTGCGTATTGTGGCCTGCTTGAAGAACTGCAGCCCGACCTTGCGTGAGCCCGCGGCCGGTTGGCAGACACCGCAGTTTCTCCGTTCACGGATGGCCCACTTAATATCAGAGAGCAACAATCTCTGTGGCAAGGAGACCCAAGAGGGCCCCAGGATATAGGTGTACACACCGCATGGACGGCGGCGGAAAGGCGGTGTAGTGGCGCTCAGATCAGCGTCATTACTGTTTACGAGGTGAGCGCTGTGGATGCCTGCAAAGACCGGAGCACGCTCTCCGCTCATCAGCTTGTGGGGCCCAGCTGAGCAACGCGGTAGATAGAGGCTGGGGGGAAGGGCAAAGAACACCCTGGTGGACTTGTAATAATACCTCCCAGATCTACCCCAGCAACAGGGAAGAGACCTAAGTGGGTCGAGCGCTACCATATTGATTGCAGCACTATTGAACACACAGACCCGTGAAATCTCCCAATACATGCCACTATTGTCAGCACCGGCTATCACTTGGTGCCTCAAGCCTCTGTCTTGGTGGTACATTTCTTGACTGGCCTAACTGGACTTATACCCCCGCAGTGCCATCTCAGAAGGCGGGGCTGGGACTTATTTTGCTGAAAAGGGACATCGGCTCCTGGCAAAGTTCAGGAGGGGGTGTATGCCAACAGGCCGACTTGGTAACGACCCAGGGCAGGTGGTGGTGAAACACCGAGACACAGCCTAACCCCATTCATCTCGCCTCGCGCGCAGCCGGGAGTGGTCGTCATGTCCACCGGTAAGAGTAGTCGTGGCTCCCACCAGCCCAAACTGGAAAGTATCATGTGTCTTAAGAATCAGGAGAAATCAGAGCTACAGGCGGACATGCCGCCTAGAACCAAGGAGTCGTCAGGGGGAAAAAGAGATCCTACACTACAGGACATTCTCTCAGCCGTTACTGCGGTACGTACATCCTTGGAATCGCGTATGGATTCTATCTCCATTGAGGTTGACCTCATCAGGGCAGATTGTTGTAAAATGAGAGATCATGTGACAGTGGTGGAAGGAGTCACACAGAATCTAGCTACTATTTCCAAAGACTTAATGAAACAGGTTCAGGAACTACAGAAGGCCAGCTGGACTCTTGCCGACCAACTGGATGACTATGAAGGAAGAGCCAGAAGGAACACCATACGAATTATTGGAGTTCCTGAGGAGGTGGAGGTACAGGCGATGGATCTCTTTCTTGAAGAACTCGTTACGCAGCGGCTCTAACCAAAAACTCTTTCTCAATACTTTTCAATCAAACGTGCCCATTCGGTCCCGGGAGGCAAATCTAAGTCTGGACAACCCCCCAGGGTGTTTAACTTCGGCGACCGGGATATTATCCCGCAAATGGCGCGATGCGCTCCACTGATCAAGACTGACAATAGCACCATTATGATTTTTCTGGACTTTACTCTGAGGGTCCAAAAACAAGGTAGAAGTTTCCTGGAAGTTAAGAAGGCCATAAGATATAGGAGTTATGCTACGCAATGCTGTTCCCTGCAAAACTAAGGGTGGAGACAGAGGGTAGAGGGTGGTTCTTCACAGACCCGGAGGCAGTATGGGAATGGCTGGATGGCTGGCGACAAGTCAGAGGCCAGAATAACTCTAATGGGCGTCGGAGACAGTCAGGAAAGGACCGCAGAGTGACCACATCGGAACGCGAAGATGGTGATGCCACAGACGCAGAACGGGTGGAGGCTGGTGAAACAGGCCAGGCATAAAGGAGTGGGAGCTTAGACTTCCTGTATGTGAATAGAAAGGAGTACAGCGGCCGGCTGTGCACCAACAGCGGCCCTAGCCGGATTGCTAAAGGTCTGGCCTAACGTGACTTTGATTCATGGCCACCGCTGAATGGACACTGTGCTGACGTACAAGACTGCAGATGGCTGAGTACAAACACTGTTCCAATATAATCACAAATAGTTTGCGATAAGTATATTTGCTTTGTGGGTGGAGGGGGGGTTTGGCCCTGTTGGTATACATCCCCTCCGATATTGGGAGGGGTGGGAGAAGGGCGCTCTGCATTGTTGGGATGGCGGGTAGTTCGAAGTCCATCGTGCAGGGAGGCAGGGAGGGTGGGTAGTTGAGGGAAGTTACTGATAGTTCAAGTTCGCTACTAGGTGTCAAAGCACTCACTGTATTACCAATGTATTTAATTGCTGCTGAACACCATTTGCTTTGTCTAATGTTCACCCATTGTTGCTCACACACACTTGGCCTATTCATGTAACATGCGAGACAACCTTGACCACATAGCGCGGTGGGGACTGGAAGACCAGGACATACTCCTTACAATTACAATGACAATCAGGAATACCCCAGGTAGCGCGGGACCCGAGGCAACGCTGACCCTGCGCTCCTGGAATGTTAATGGATTGGGAGACAAGATTAAGAGGGGAGTGGTGCTGCAATCTATTAAAAGACAAGCAGCTGACGTAATACTATTGCTGAAGACCCATCTCATTGAAAATTCTTGTAAGGCCTTGACCGATGGGGATATAAACTCATAGTTCACTCAGGGTTCACGACTGGATCCAGAGGGGTCGGGATACTCATGAAGAAGACTCTTCCATTTATGGTAACCCAGACGTACACGGACAGCTATGGATGCTTTGTTGGGCTATCAGGGTCAGGGGAGGGTAGGACGGTGAGCGTCCTCTCGGTATACATACCACCTGCTCTGCATAAAATAGCCTTGCCGGAATTGAGTGGATCACGCAGATAGGTATCCCCCGAGAAGTACTACACAAACACATAATACATTGGCCGAATTTGTAGCCGCACTAGGCCTGGAAGATATATGGCGGGCAGCACACCCGCAATTGCGGCAATACACGTACTATTCAGCCTCTCATAAAAGTCATTCTCGTATTGACCATATACTAACTCTAGCCGACACAATACACCACTTTAGTGAGATAAAACACTTAGCGAGAGACATCTCTGATCATGCCCACGTAAAGCCTAAATATACCACAAAAGTTACCACTGACCGTAGGACACTCACAATCAATCCACGGTGCCTTTTAGTTCTGCTTATTAAAGGCGCTTTGGTTAAGGATACTGAATATTACTTTGCCAAGAACGTTGGGACAGTGCAATTGGCGTAGATTCTATGGGAGGCCTATAGGGCAGTAATCAGGGTAGGGTGCTCTCACTCATAGTTGGCCACAGGAAAGAGAAAGACAGACACATTATTGAACTAGAGCAAGATATATAGACACAGGAAAACACATTAAGGGCCAACCGAGATGAGGCGAGAACCATTAACCTAGAACTTAAGCGTAAAGAATACAGAGACCTTACTAATCAAATGGCCCGGAATAGACACCAGGCCACGTTATTCAAGATATATGAGCAGGGGGACAGAATGAGCAAACTCCTCGTATGGCTAGATAGGAAGAAAAGGGCAGACCGCTGGGTCAAAACAATACGTGATCGGTCTGGAGCCTGTCTGCAAGACCCGCAAAACATTGCAGAGGGGTTGGCTGAGTATTACACACAACTCTATTCATCAGCTGCAGCGGACACCATTGAGGAAGTGCGGGATAAAATAACCGGCATACAGATTCCCACATTAACTCCAGATGACCAGCAATTGCTGGGAGGTGACATCACTCTCGATGATATAACCACCGCAATACTCAGCATACAGTTCGGTAAATCAGGGGATCCCATTGAGATGCTCTTTGGGCTTCTCAAAGTAACTGCAACTAAGGTTGCCCCATACCTCCTTGAAATGAACCTTGATAGTAAGTCTACTGGTGTGCTCCTCAAAGACCAGATGTTATCATCCATTGTAGTGCTACATAGGGCAGGGAAACCGCCGGAGGACATGATATCTTATCGCCCAATATCCCTGCTGAATGCAGAAGTTAATATCCTCGCGAAAGTGTTAGCCAGTAGATTGCTCCAGGTCATGACAAAATTGGTCCACCCTGACCAATCTGGGTTTATGCCGGGCCATAACATGGCCATGAACCTGCGCCGTTTAAACTGTATACTAGCTAGGGAAGACACTATCAGGGAGGATGCGGCCATATTTTTGTTGGATGCTCGTATGGCGTTCGATACAGTGGAGTAGCCATAAATGTTTGCTGTCCTTGAGCTCATGGGCCTGGGTCAGGAATATCTCGATTGGGTTAAACTCCTAAATGCTGAACCACTTGCGCAAGTTGTGATAAATGGTGGGGGCGTGGCCAAGCCGAGCAGCAAGATGGCCGCACAGTGAGGCGGCTCTGCCGGCAGAGCACACAATCCGCAAAGTATCCGTGACCTGGCAATCGATTACCGCACCAAAAATAGCAGAAATAGCAGACTTACCCCCCAGTATCAATTTGTGGCGTCCAGACCCATGAGAGATGGTAGGAGACGGTGAGAGCCGCAACCTCGGTGTGGGGACGGCACGGCCCACTCCGGGCTGAAAGATCCGAGTGTAGACCTGAAACAAGATCGAGCGGCAAGCTAACATCGACCCTTCACCTGCAGATACTGTGGACTCCAGCGGCTGGACGAGGGCTGTGTGTGAGGTGGGGGAGTCGGAAGATCCAGTGTTGCTGCCGGAGACGGAACAAGTTCCCAAAATGGTGGGTGACTGACACCCGAGACCCGCCTAGCTACATCTGGGAGCTGAGGAGCCGCTTTCCCGCAGCGGCGACGGTGAGCCCCCGCGGACCGGCGTAACACTCCCCCCCCCCCCTCTGAAGAGTGGCACTCGCACAACACTGGGCGCGAATGCCTGCGGGTGGTGGCAGCCGCTCGGAGAAGACGGAAGCCTTGATGAGAGGCCGGGTGGGAGCGCAACAACGTAACTTTCGCCGTGGAACCCAGACCAAAGACGGCCTACATACGCCGGGGCAGGGCGTGCACTGAGTACTTCCAGGAGCACATCGAGAGACTCTGATTTCGCCCGGACTCTGACATCGCGTTAGCACGGCGGATTTGGACGCCTTGTGGCCCTGTTAGAGAACTGAGCCCTGTACAGGTTACTTGGTTGAGAACGCTTAAATCCTTCCCCGACAGAGTGACACCCAGGATGCCAGGGACTGTGGCACACCAACTGAAGACAAACCGTGGATGAGGACGAAGTAAGGGCCCTCCGTTCCCTACGAGCCGCCGGAGGCCACAGCGACCCTGAATACGGGGCTGAGAGACATTTGATTTATATTATAAGACCAAGATAAACTGTACTTGGGCCGCAATACTCCCAAAGAGACAATATACACATTTTGGGCCGCACTGTCTCTCATCTACACTGCCTCCCTCCGGGACTGTGACACATATACAAGGCAACGAGACACGATAGCGTAACACAGAGGTGGTCTCAGCAGGGTTCTGTACTGCATAAATAGCAATATCAAAAACTAAACTGGGGAAGACCGACAATAAACAACCGAAGATCAACTTCGAGAAGCGCTCATCGCGCTTCCAGGAGTCTCTCACACAATCCCTAACAGTGGTCCCTGAAACACAAATGGACTCGGATCAGGACGACGATATCCAGGCGACGATACGCGAGGTGAGGGGTAGACTGAAGGCCATTGATACTAAACTGTACAACATGGTGGAAAGAATGGACCACATTTCACAAACAATTGATAAGCATGAGGGCCGCCTGGATACGCTAGAGCAGTGTGTCTCAGACGCTGATGACGGGGAGAGCCGTGCTCCGAATGGAGAAAGTTCTAGAAGTCATTAAAGCCCGCAATGAAGATTTGGAGGCAAGGTCTAGAGGGAACAACATTTGTATCACGGGAATACCAGAATCCACCAACATTCCGAATATGGAACGGTATGTGGAAGTACTACTTTGGGATCTCTGTGCAGAAGCTCTCACCCCGATGTTCCTGGTGGAACAAGCACACCGTACCCTGGGCCCTAGGCCTGGCCCCGGAGCCCCTCCAAGACCGATTATAGCTCGACTACTTAACTACAGGGACAGAGACACCGCCCTGAAAGCAGCCAGAGTAAAATGGGACATTCACTTTCAAGGTAATAAAATTGCGATGTTCCAGGATTTCACCCAGGCTGTCCAGTCAGCGAGACGGGAGTTCATACTGGCCAAGAAGCTACTCTAACAATCCGGCACGACGTATGCAATGTTGTACCCGGCTAAACTGCGGGTCCACACCGGAGGAAAACCCTTATTCTTCACCGATGCTAGCGCAGCCTTGAAATTCGCGAAACAGAAGGCCAGACGGAATCGACAACAGGAAGCCGACGCCTCGCATGACCCCGGAAATCAGATGAGTGACAATGATTGAAAAAATGTTGTACTTCAGGGTTGGCACTATACACGATTGAGTAGATTAAGGTTAAAGAACTGTGCACGCCAGACAAGACTATTCATGCTCCGCCACCCTGTCCAAGAGTGACAGGGTAGTTAGCAGGCAACCCTGTGGGATGATTCCCAGTTGTATTGATTTACGGGGGCTCCCTAGTCCAGGGAGATGTTTGGCAAGTGATACACAACCTGTTTGGGGGGTGGCGTGGGTGGAGGTTGGTGGGGGGGATTGTTGTTTGTTGTTGTTTCCCGCAAGGCAATACAGCCATAGTGCCATATTATTTCCTCTATAGACAGTCAGATCTAGCCAGAACACTGCGTAGACTTAAACACAACATACACTGCAGAAGCCTGAGGCGGATAGGAATGCAGCAGAGGGAGCATGCAAACATGGACATACCTAACCTGGCTTTCGCAAGGCAGGGGCAACAGTATGTCTAATCTCCACTGTCTCACTTGGAATGTGCGGGGTCTGAATGGCCACCGCAAATCCAGACTGGTGCACTCATACTTGTCCAGGCACAAAATTGATATCTGTCTCCTACAAAAAACTCACCTCTTAGGAACGACACACACGGGATTGTCCACCGCTCACTGGAGTGAGGTTCATAGTGCAGGCTATTCCAGTTACTCCAGGGGGGTAGCAACTCTTCTACGGAAAGGAGTACCATGGCACACACATCAGTCCATCATAGACCCGGAGGAGCGCTTTCTTCTCCTGAAGGGAACGCTACATCATCGTCCACTGATCATAGCTGATGTCTACGGGCCTAATGTGAATGATCCTGATTTCTTCCAGAACCTCTGGCATAAAATCCAATCCATGGGAGACTCAGCACTTCTCTGGGGTGGGGATTTTATTATTATGATTTCTCCATACCTGGACAGGGAGGGTGCAACGCACGCACATCATTCGCAAGCATCAACAGTTTTACAAGGCATTATACAGGACTATGACTTATCAGACCCTTGGCGGACCCTCCTCCTGGGGGCGCAAGAGGGTACCTGCATCACGCACCATCGTCAAGCCTGGTCAAAAATAGATTCTTGGCTCTTAACTAAAGATTTGCAGACCAGAGTACAAGCTGCCAGCCACCACACTGGAACATTATCAGACCATGCCTCAGTGGCTATAGAGCTACTGATTCCGCAGCCTTACAGACAGCCGTTCTCCTGGCGCCTCCCACCCAATGCGCTCCTGGACTCAGCATTTCACGAAAGCATTAGAGGACATATACAAGATTACTTTGACAATAATACGGGGTCGGTGGAAACCGCAGGCACTCTGTGGGAAGCATTTAAAGTAGTAATCCGCGGATACTGCATTGCGGAACATGCTGGGGTTCTCCGAGATATCAGGAACACTCTGAGCCGAATTGAAAAAAAGCTACACACGTTAGAATCACAATATTGCACGACACCAACACCCTCCCTACTGGCAGAGATGCACAACACCCTCACTACTTTTCAGGAAGAAGCTGAGCGGGAAGTTAATTTTCTACATAAACAGGCTACAGCGCGTAGATACGGGGAAGGGGACAGACCTAGCAAAACACTGGTCACTTTCCTGCATGGGCCTAGAGGCTCTCCCCTTATTATGGAATTGGCTACTGAGGAGGGAGAGCTATTTCGCTCTCCACCAGATGTCTTGTCCACGATCCGTGATTTTTATGCCCACCTCTATAAATCTGATATAGGCCTGACAGAGGACCTCTTGACTGACTACTTTGATTCAATAGCATTGGTGTGGTTCGAGCGAGCCCACAGAGAGTACATGGAACTGCCTTTTATGGTGGAAGACATCAAACAAATCATTGGCGGTATTCCGGCAGACAAGGCCCTGGCCCCGATGGCCTGACGGCTAAATTTTATAAAGAATATGCAGACATCTTAGCTCCTCGCCTCTTAGAGGTATATCACGAAGCAATGGAGGTGGGTTATTTACCCCCCTCAATGAGAGAGGCCATTGTAATAACAATCTTGAAGCCGGACAAGGACCCGACTCAATGCAATTCATATGGCCCAATCTCATTAATAGATATAGATGCAAAAATCTATCCAAAGCTTTTGGCTACCAGAATGCAACCTCTGCTCACTCGAATAGTTTTATCAGACCAGTCCGGTTTTATACCGGGACGGTCTACGTCCCATAATCTCAGGACGATATTTGCATTAATGGATTACTTGGACCAAAATGTCCAGGCCATAGCAGCTTTGCTTGACGCCACTAAGGCGTTCGACTCCCTGGAGTGGAGCTTCCTCTTCCCGCTGTTACGACGCATAGGTCTCAGACCCATATTTATTCAACAGATCCAATTGTTATATACGATGCCCACAGCACGCGTGCGAGTAAACGGGCTGGTCTCTGTGCCCTTCAACATAACCAGGGGGACGAGGCAGGGATGCCCCCTCTCTCCTCTTCTTTTTGCGATTGCAACAGAGCCACTGACAGCGCGCATCAGGCAACACCATGCACAACGCAGCATTGGGTTCACGTCGCCGGGGTTATCCATCTCCTTATATGCAGATCATATCACACTATATATGATTGACCCTAATGAAAACCTAGCGCCCATGACGAGAGAATTGATTCGATATGGAGAACTTTCCGGGGTACAAATCAATTGGAACAAATCCGTAGTTTTTCCCCTGACTCCTGGCACCCGCCCCTTCGACACAAAGTACCCGATCACATGGGCAACAGGACCAACACACTATCTAGGGATCTGGCTGAGCGGGGATCTTAATGAACTATGGTCCGAGAATTATGGTAGGACGGTTGACTGGATTAGAGATAAGGTGACCCGCTGGAAGACACTACCCCTCTCTATGATGGGACGCATCGCAGTAATTAAAATGATTATTTTACCCAAACTACTATACCTGTTTGTAAACATCCCTATCCCCTTAACGATGCATTTCTTCAAGACACTCTGCTGCCTCATGATTGAATTAGTATGGGCAGGGAAACAGCCTCGGATTGGATGGGAGACACTCACCCTACCCAAATCCCAAGGAGGACTGGCGGCACCAGATTTTATACTATATGCTTATTGTGCGCAGGTATAGTTCCTATACCACTGGGTACACCCTACACCCTCCCAGCCACATATAGCTATTGAAATAGATAGAGTGACTCCCCTGCCACTGGCTACGACCGTCTTTCAACGCTATACGAGACCCCGAGGGGAGGTAAATTCCGTAGAGATGTTGAATTGGGCCTGGGCAGGACCTCGCCAAAGAGCAAACCTAGACAAGCTATATGCTCCCTCGCTGCAATTAGTGAACCACCCACATATACCCCCACTGGCGGATCGCAGGGCACACGAAAGAGCGACACAACTTAAAATTTGCAAAGGCGCAGGCCTCTTTCCTGAGGGTTCTTTCTTAACCTTGCAACAGATGTGTGTAGAGACACCCCCCACAGCAGCGGATACACTTTTATATTACCAACACTTTTATATTACCAGTTGCGATCTTCCTGCAGAAGTGGGTATAGCACATTTCCGAGCCCTCCTCCGACGCTGACTGCCCTAGAAAATGAGCTTGCGGTTGAACATGGCCGTAAGTTGATCACTTGCATCTATAACACTATGCAACGTGACTCCCCACTCATTATTCCCGAGACTAAAGCGGGGTGGGAGACGGAGCTAGGGACAAACATCTCGGACGATCAATGGCTATTAGTATGCAGACAGCTGAAACTGCTGTCCTCCACTTATCGATTACGATTGATACATTTTAAATTTATACACCGCCTATATCGCACTGATACAATTGCAGCAAATGGGCCTGCGGCCTGATGACCGATGCTGGCGATGTGGGGATATACAGGCCGGCTTCCTCCACGTAGCGTGGAAATGTAGGCTGGTGGCTAATTACTGGATTTGTGTTATTCAACACATAAGGACCATTACAGGACATGCGCTACCCTGCATGCCGCTGGCGGCGCTGCTAGGGGATAACACTGACATCCCACCCAAACGGAGAAGGTTAACTGCGATGCTGTTAATACTGGCAAAGCGCCAAGTTGCCATACACTGGAGAGTGGCTCACCCGCCGACCATGAAGGCCTGGATTACTAGTGTTACACAATGTAAAATGCACCTAGAGACATATTGGGAGCAGCTACCAGGGCAATCCCACCCCAGGGACTTCTGGGAACCATTTGTAAACTGGCTCAATACTATGACTGATGATGACTTTTAATGTGTGTACCAGATATTCATGTTTCTCCCGGATAAGGAAATTTTAGATCTTATAGAATGTTATAGAACTACAGTTTGGATATGAGACAATGTATATTGTTCACTGCTATGTTACTGTAATATATAGGTGCGGCTCTTCTCTGCTATTAGTGGCATACGACATGACTGGCCTAGATAACTATGGCTCACAGGCCACAGGCGATGTACTGATTGACTTGCTGAATGTAATTGTTAATGTTTTTAAATTGCAAATGCCAATAAAAACAATAAAAAAAAAAAGCTGTGATAAATTGTCATGTGTCCACTGCATTCAACCTGCGCCGTGGGATGAGACAGGGCTGCCCATTGTCTCCTCTTATATTCGCTTTGATATTAGAACCCCTAGCATGCTGGATATGTGGCAATCCCTTGATACAGGGACTGCGGTGGGCAAATTAATGGAAATATATAATCTCGCTCTACGCTGATGATATCCTGCTATATGTTACCTCCCCCAGTGCCTCAATCAACAGAGTACTACATATTTGCACTAATCACAGCAAATACTCTGGCTACATTATTAATTGATCTAAGTCGCTGATATACGTACTACATGGGTCTGCACCTGCCCTCCTATCTACTTGCGAGGTTGTGATAGTAGAAGACAGGTTTAAGTACTTTGGGATATTCGCAACAGCTGACCAGTCATTGTTGTTTGAAAGGAACCTTCAGGGCCCTCTCTCTCGGCTACAGAGCGGCGTGCAACATTGGAGTACATTGCCGGTCTCTCTACTGGGGCGTGGTATCGCTTTGTTCACCCTAAGTGGCAGGGTATGCCCAGACGTGGGTCCCTTGCTCACTTTGCCACTGGATTCAAGATAGCCTGGCTGATGAGGGTTATGAACCCGAAACCGGTCCCAGGATGCTTGTTTCCGGTCCAGAGAAGACATGGCTCGGCAGTTCGGGCTGGACTGTTCCCATGAGGCACAGGGTCAGACTGATTTGCATAAGGCCATGTCTGAACTGGGGTGGTGGAGTGAGCTAAAGAATGATGATGGATTAAACCCAGATCAGTTGACTGGGGGTGAGTGTTTGATTTTCTCAAGCGCTCCGTCCATCATCCCCTTTGGTATCGCTCTTTAAAATTATGGCAGTCCCCCGGCTCCTATACGCATTACATACTTCAAGTCTATTGAAGGGGAACTCCAAAATTTGCTCTGGGACATGAAGCCTCCGCGTATCTCAGGGCCCAAATTGGTTTGCGGGTGGTATGATGGAGGAATTGCCCTCCCAGACTTCTGATGTTATTATTGGGCTGCCCATCTGTCCATAATAAACAAATGGGTGTATGGATCACTAGAAGGCCCAGCATGCCAAATGGACAGATGACTGATGGGCCAGGGTGGATATGGACAAGCACGGTACACAAAAGTAGGAAGGAAGAGGTTCACCAGCCCTAGTGCTCTTACAATCACCATATGGCACGCTACCACTACAGAACTGGGCTGGAAGAATAAAATAACGCAAATGACTACTGGAAGGCAGTTAACCAAGTTGTGAGCGAGGTGAGTGGAATTGCCCTAGCATTATCCCTAACATGTGTATCCTTAATGTTTGGGGCACCACAGATTTCAATCATATGGATCAATTGTGGGTGGCCACTGGGTTTATAATCGCCAAATGTAATATAGCCCACAAATGGGGCGTTCAAGACCCACCAACGTTAGCAGAGTGGAAGCGAGACATTGATTGGTGTATGCTGGCTGAACGGGCGGTTTACACAAATAGGGGTTGCCCCAAGAAATGGGATAAGGTGTGGGGAGAATGGAATGCATACCGAGGCAACATCTGCTCCTCCCCATCGGAACTGAGACGTGGATCAGATCTATAAAAGTGTGACTTGGCATCGGGAAGGAGGGGTGGGGGTGGGACAGCGGTGGGATATTCAGTGTCAGATTGTAATTTTTTGTCATTTGTTCTACAGTGATGCAAATTGTACTATACGCTTATTGGTAATGTTTTACAATAAAAAGATTTTTTTTTAAAAGAATGATTGCATGCAGCTGGAGGGATCAAGGACCAGATATTGGGAAACAGAGGAAAGTGCAGACACCCTAAACCGTCTTTCTTCCTCCCAGAACTTGTAGCATGTGTCCCTCAGTGTCTTCTTGTTTACGATGGGCAGGAATCTGAGGGGCTCTCAAATAAATCCCACCTGCCCAGGGCCAATGTCAATTCCCTAACTCTTCTCAACCAAGGAATCTCCAATGACCGTGAGAGAGACAGACAATCCTTGATTAGCAATCTGTTTAGGGAGAGAGCCTAATTCACCCAAATCCTATGCCACAATAACAGTGGACGGGTCCTTAGAATGTCTTCTAGGAAAGTAAGGTCTACCTCCCTTTGTGAAATAAACGAGGAGGTGGACAGTGGTAAAACCATAAGGCGTTGTGTGAATTTGTTTTCAGTAGTCTGTAGTGGCATTAGCGCCTGAAAGCCCAACACACCAGCGCCATAGTTGGCCAGACCTACACAATTAGCTTGATAAATGACCAACATGTGGGTGATTGATCCTTGCCCAGTTTAGCCACAAAGGAGAAAACTGCATTAACACTCCTTGCAAGCTGATTATTTATATTTTTACCTGCGGGGACCAGGACCCCCTACAGTTAAAGTTTACCCCCAAATAGTTAGTTGGCCACATCTGTGACAGGGGTTGCCTGGAGTTTAAAAACTGGCCTTGGCCCCATCCTGAGACTGCAGGACATTACAAATGACTTGCTGGTATCAATCTTCATGTCTAGTGCCTCCATGAAAGAGGCAAAGGCGTTCAGAAAGAGCTGCAGACCTATTGGTGTACGGCCCGTGATGGCAGCATCGTCCGCGTACATTAGCACTGTTATAGGGTGACTGTCAATCTGGGGCATGTCCCTGCACCTTAGTACTAAGTCCCTCTCCATATGGTTTATATATAGGAAAAAAAGGAACAGTGCGAGGACACATCCTTGTCTAACACCTCTGCTCACTCTGAATGATTCAGAGCACTCCCCGCCCAGCCCACACATAACAGCACTGGAGTCACAGTAAATTTCCCTAATGGTATTAATGACTACTCTGTAGATACTCAGGCCTTCCATGATACCCCACAGTTTCCAGTGGGATGTATAATCGGACGCACTGGACAAGTCCATAAAGTCCAGGTACAAAGCCCCCGCTTGGCAATTATATATTTCCCCAGAAAAAGTACAGGTTAATACACTGGTCTTCTGTCCCCCTCCCTCTCCTGAACCTGTACTGGATGTCCAATAGAGCGGCACTCTCCTTCGCCCAGTTTTCCAGGTGGGATAGCAGGATGCAGCCCAGTACCTGCACACTGGAGTCCAGGAGGGAAATGGGATGGAAGGAGCCAGGGTCCTCCCGATTACCCCTCTTGAGGATCGGGACAATGAGAGAGGTAGACCAAGAAGTAGGCTTGGTGGATAAGCTCACTGCTCTAAGGACATTAGCAACAAGAGGGGCCCATATTTCCAAATTGCTCTTAAAAAGGTCCAGAGGGTCCTTATCGGGGCCAAGAGCTTTACAGCCAGGACTGGCCATGATGGCTATAGTCATCTCTTCCAATGAGGGGAAATACTTGGGGTGGAAGCCCCCCTCTGGAGCAGCAGCAGATATGGCGCCAGCATTACCAGGTTCGCTCGAATAAACTTCCACAAAGAAAAAAGCCCAGTCATGGCCAGTTATGGCAGAGTCGATCAAAAGAGCATCGTTATCCTTAAAAAAAGACTGATTGATAATAAATCAAAAGGCCTTCTGATCATTTCTAAGCGATGCTTCCTGGAGCGCCTCCCTGGCTTGTGTTCTGAGGGTTTCTTTCCACGCAGTGATTGCTTTCTTATATAACTCCCTGCAGTGTGCAAACTCAACAGCAGACCTAGGCTGAGCATGAAGTGTGACCATCAGCTCTTTATGGTGGTTTGAGCAAGATGCATCAAACCAATCCTTTCCCTCTCAGAGCCCACATCGAGAGCCTTAAGTAAGGCACATGAGACTGCTTCCGAGAGGTTAGTAAATTCATCCTTAATGCCATCAACATCGGCCTCTGAATCCAGGCGAGTCTCCAACAAGGCACAATTGCCTTAAACTAACTGGGATGTCAATGGATGGTCAAACTCCATTTCATACGAGTGCCCTTACTTTTGTTAGCAGTGATGCCACTGGTTCTCCTGGAGATACCCACCTGGGCCCACCAAAAACTGATATCAAGGCTTTGGGGAAGATGATGGCTCATGGCGAGGTTGTATATTTACTGTTCCCCAACCCTGGCAACTAGATTAGAAGACAGTAAAATAAAATAAAATCCTGAACCCAGCACTTTACCCACAAAGGTCAGGGTAAATAAATCATACATGGAGCTGAGTTCATTCGCAAAGCACAAGTTGAATTTCATCATTAGATAGTTAAAATAACTGCCAAGTACATCAGGTGCAAAGTGGTAAGGATTCTCTTCACAATCATCTATACCACAGGCATCTTTCAGATCAGGGGGGCAGAGGTGGACATTAAAGTCGCCTCCCCAGATCATACCCAACTCCTTGCCTGTTCTGGCAATAAGATAGTCCAAATCACAGTCCAGTTTAATCAGGATACTACCTCTGTCCGCAATGGGATGTTATTGTAGAAGTTCAAGATGCCCAATCGTGAGCCTGTGTCACATCCCAGTCCCTAGATCAGAAAGAATGGGGTATCTGCAGCATAGTCAAAGGGTTTTGCGTTGACCATGTTTGAAATATAGATGGCCAAACCCCCTTTTAAGTGCCCAGAGAGAGATCAAGTAGTGGTAGATGGAATGTGCTGTACCTGTTGACGTGGGCAGGCAAAACAGACCCTGTTTCCTGAAAGCATAAAAGCAAATGGAAACACACAAATTAAGTCCACAAGTGGTCCTCAATTTTGCCTTTGATTCTGGCCACATTCCACACTAACAAGGTGAAATTGGGGAGGAGGGGCACTTCCAGTGATGCTACCAGGCCATCACACGCCTCCCTCTTGTGTTATCACCAAAGCCAGGCAATCAGAAAGTCAAATAGGTGTGCTAAGAGTTTTTGAGCCTCACTTCCCATCTATGAGCCTAATGTCCTGAGACAAAGAGGAGGATGTTGTGGAAACACAAAGAAACCCTGTGGTTATATTTAAAACAGGGCCTAATGTGACCCGTTATTTAACGAAAGTTGCCTATTACGAGCTCCATCACTGATTAATTGGCCACTGAATACTGAAGGCCGGCCACGGTTTCCTATAAAATTATCTAATAAGGTCTGGAAATGTAAGGTAACGTCCTGGGAGTGACCCTTTGTGTTGACACGTATAGCTGATAGTGACACCAGCATAGACTTACAGAAATCAGAGCCAATTGCACCTCGTAGGATTCCACTCATCAATGCCTGGGATCCACTTCAATTGGGAAGCAATGGCTAGGGTAATGCAGTGGAAGCACAAGTATGAGTTCGATTCGCTATGAGGAGAAAGTATCCTTGAGGTGCCAAACAGAGTTAGCCAAGTCCGGGGTACTCCACGTGGTGATGGTCATGTCACTTCCCTTTGAGCAGGGTTTTCTCTAAATTCAATAATCTCCAGTTGGGAAAAGTTAAAATAGCCCATGCCAGCGGCCATCCCAAGCAGCTTCAAAACAGTACTCTGATTGAGTACATCATGATTGCCCCTGGAGACATAGAGTGGAGTAAACTCAAGCTTGTTTGTGGGTGAGTTGCAAGTGCAGGCTACTTTCTGTGCCTCTGCTTCCGGGGGGCGCAATGTCACTAGTCCGCATAATCAGAGAAGTTGCTACAGTCCTCATAGAAGAGGGAGAATGGTTAATAGCAGTAACCCCGGCAAGGGTGCTCTATATGAGAATGACAGAAACCAGGAGCAGGAACAGGGACAGAGGGCTAACTCACGAGATCAGGCACTGCCGGTAAATTGGTTGCCAACTCTGCTAGTAATTTGGGCAGAGCGGATGTTATACTTTCCCCCCTCATAGGGTATGTAATGGAACCAGCGATGGAAGAGCCAGAATTGGTAGTATGAAAGATGCCTGCAGATGGACCAGTTGCACCTGAAAGAGGTACTGGAACAGTGATAGAGGGCTGACTCACGAGATCAGGCACTACCAGTAAATTGGTTCGCCAACTCTGCTAGTAATTTGGGCAGAGCGGATGTTATACTTTCCCCCCTCATAGGGTATGTAATGGAACCAGCGATGGAAGAGCCAGAATTGGTAGTATGAAAGATGCCTGCAGATGGACCAGGTGCACCTGAAAGAGGTACTGGAACAGTGATAGAGGGCTGACTCACGAGATCAGGCACTACCAGTAAATTGGTTCGCCAACTCTGCTAGTAATTTGGGCAGAGCGGATGCTATACTTTCCCTCCTCAAAGGGTATGTAACAGGACCAGCAATGGAAGAGCCAGAATTGGCAGTATGAAAGATGCCTGCAGATGGATCAGGTGCAACTGAAAGAGGTGCTGGTACTGCAAATACATAGAGCTCTGGCTGAAGTTGAGACTCTCCTGCCTCAACAATACCCTCTCTTTAAAGCTGAATTGTAGTTATACAGGGGATAGATTCTAATATCACTAGGAATCTGCATATCTAGAGTTGGGAGAGTGCCCACCAAGCCAACTGAAGGATCGTTGCCGGGGTCAGCCTGAATGGCAGGGGTTGGGTAGGGGCAAGTAGGGGGCGGGGCACGGCTGTAGTCGAACTTATATATTGCCTTTCTGAGACTTTTGAGTTCCCTCTTCATATGTGTCCTTTCAGTGGCTGTTGACTCAGATGAAGGGCCACTATTGGTAGTACGTGGGTTGGGAAGGGCAGTACCAGAGGCACCTTCTCTGATGGTTGTGGCTTCCAGTAGCTCAGTCCCAGGTGGTGATACATGCTCCAAAACGGCCCCACCAATGCCTCATGATGATCAGAATCAAGATTAATGACTGATTGACCACCTACAGTCAGTAAATTGCATACCATTGTATGAACAGGTTCTGTACTGAGACTTATGTTGTCCTGTGGGCTCGCAGATGAGCCAGTCTGTGAGAGTGGTACTGGAGGAATACGGTCGAGAAGGGCGTCCATCTTTTCAGGTATCCTGGCAATGGCATCAATGGAAGAAGTGCAGGGACAAGTGTGATACACCGCGGCTGGGTCCAACTGGACCCTAGTGATTAAATAATTCAGAGCAAGAAGTTTTGCATCAATTCCCACGATGTGATCTGCTATTGCACTCAGGATATCTACTTGCATGTCAAGCTTGTCGGAGTGGTAGAACAGGGATGCTGAGACTGCATCTAGTTTGTTGAGTAAAGCATTCCAGAGGTTGGTACTGGAATTGTGTTGATGTGTCCCATCAATCTGCTTACAGGGATACTCTTGCTGTATATTTCATTCTTCCCAAATTTACAGTAGATCTGAATCACCCAGAGAGACAGGATCGTATAATCGATGCCCCTCTTCTTTGTTCTGCATCCCGTCCATCAATTGTGTGTCTTTTGCTTTCCCGCCCGAAGTGCGCCAGGAATGCCCAAACGTGGGTCCAGGGCTCACTGTGCCACTAGAATCATGCTATCCTGGCTGAAGAGGGGTGAAACCCCAAAACCGGTCCTAGGATGCCTGTTTCCAGTCCAGGGAGGACTTGGCTTGGCAGTTCGGGCTGGACTGTTCCCATGAGGCACAGGGTCAAGACTGATTTGCATATGGCCAGGTCTAAACTGGGGTGGCATGGTGAGCAAAAGAATGATGGATTTAACCCGGATCTCATGACTGGGGTTGAATGTTTTGATTTGTTCTGCATTTCGTCCATCAATTGTGTGTCTTTCGCTTTCTCGCCCTAAGTGCGCCAGGTATGCCCAGACATGGGTCCTGGGCTCACTGTGCCACTGGAATCAAGCTATTCCGTCCATCAATTGTGTGTCTTTTGCCTCTTCTTTGGAGGTGTATCTAGCTCCTCCCATAGTCAAGCTGGGAAGTGAAACCTTAGAGGTTAAGAGGTTTAACTTGACGGGAATCAACTGAGTGGCAGAAATCAGATGGCACACACAGTTGCCGGTTGTGTTGTTCCAGTCAGCAAGTTGGGCACAAGGACTAAGTAACACTGAGCTAGCTGACTGGCATGCCATACTGGTCATAATTGCTGGTGAATTACCCCTTATAACTTCTACCTTTGTTGAGATGTTTACCGCATTTGTGTTCTTTCTTCTTTTTTTATACAGTTAATTAAAACCGTAACATACAAACATCATATTAATAAAATGTAAGGATTCAAATATAAGGATTAATAAAAGATTGTATACACATTTGTAAATCTGGTAATACAAAATAAATATCAAATCCAAAGAGCAGCATTTCAAGTTAATGGCAATATATCACAATTAGCCATTTGGTCCAAAAGAGTGTTCCTTACAGGGCAAGTGGAGTGGTTGAAAATTGTCTCCAGGAGTGACAAGTTATCCTCCAGAAAGTCAGCAGCATGGACTTGAGCTGAGACGGTCATCATAGAGCAATACATCTCCATGATGCCAGAATTGGCATGCACGCTTCCTTTCACAGTGCGGCACCTGTGAATCACCTGCTGAGGGGCAGAGTACAGGGTACTCCAATTTCCTTGCCCTACCGCCAGGAGTGGAGTTATTGGAAATTAAATAATCTGTGATCCTAGGTCGCTAGGGAAGTGTCAGAATCAGAAGTGATATGGAGGTATGCAAACAATCTGGAAGGAATGACATGCTGATTTATAATTTTGCAGCCCTCAGTCTCATTGATAGTCGACGCATATCTCTTGGTACACTGATTACAGGCTTTAATCCCACGCCCCTTTTTGTTTGATGTCTGCTGGCCAGCCCCCGTGTTCTGCCTGAACACATGATGACGTGGGCTGTTGCGGAGTGCAAAAAAAGAAATCCAAGGAAACAAAGACTAGGAGCAGATATCTGCAAGCAGGTGACTGTGTCACTAGGGCCAATACTGATGCCCTAGATATTAGTCTAGTGCCATCTTAGCCCCCCTAAAGTGGGATGGTCAGTAAGGCTTGGGGGGGCAAGAGCACGCTATACTTCTGCACCCTTGCTGTTCCTTGAAATGCAGCAAGCGAATGCATTTTCTGCTCTAGCATGCTGAAAGCAGAACAGTGTTTGCTATGGCTTGGCAAGCCATAGCAAACTGCAATGTCCTGAGGTGGGCACCCTGGGACATTGCTGAAGCCAGCCCTGGAGGGTGGAGGTCCCCTGGGCTATCTAGGGCTCCAGGAGGGCCCCCTACTTTCTTTCAAGTAGCCCTTGGGAGGTAATCGTCCCCGGGGCCAGGGTTCCACAACGGACCCATTAATTATTGTGTTTGTGCCTCAGAGAAGTGGTGGTCGCGGGCCCCCCGAATTCCTCTTCTTAAGTGCCCTGGGGAGGTGACAGTCCCCAGGGCACTGAGCGTGGCCGAGCAGGCCCCCCTGCGTTTCTAGTATTTACTGCTCCAGGCCTTTCTATAAGCCTAGGAGGGGGACCCCATGAGCCCTCCTCCTTCATTTCCCTCATACCCCTGGGATTTGGCCCAACTAGGGGCTTTAAAGAAAATATGCGGTGGAGCCTGTGCGTCTTTCTTTTAATTTTGCTGTGGATCAGCAAGTCCACCCCAAATTTGCGGCAAAATTAAATAAAAAATAATGAAAAATTCCTCCGGCAGGGTCACTGTGGAAGGTTTCCCCCCCCCCACCGTGCTCCTTTTCATAATTTTTTTCTTTTTTTGTGGGACTTGGCTTCAAGCGAGTTCAAGATGGCTGCCAACACTTCCGGGTTGAAGTGTTGGCAGCCAATCAAATTTTAGTAGGATGTGCGAGTCCACTGCAAGGACTCGCGTCCCCAGGTATCTATATTTTTAAAACTTTAATATTTACCCCAAATCACAAAAAGCACGCTTTCTGGACCAACATCTAGCTTTCTGCCAAATTTGGTGTAATTCCGTGACGCAGTTCAGGCTGTCGTCGTGTTCAAAAATTGAAAAATCCCCATAGACATAACATGTGGAAAATGCGTTTCGGGACCCCCTTTTGTCTCAGCCCCCACTTGACGGATCACCCAGAAACTTTCAACACAGCAGCTGAACCAAAAAGGGAACGTTTTTTGAACACTTCGTGAAGATTCGTCAAGCAGTGCCACAGTTATTGGCAAAACAAAAAATGCTTTTCCTATAGAAACTTTGGTGCTAAGCATAACTACCTACATAACGGCGGTCCCTACTGGATAGCTATAGTTAGGATTGCTTTTTCCACAGAAATAGCAAAGGTACAGAAACTAATAAAAGACTGATGAAGAGAATAACATGGCACTATGGTGGATGGCGTGAGTTTTGGTGTGTAAATATATATAGATATATATGTCTATCTATATACAAAAACATACATGTACGTGTGTGTGTATATTATCCCTGGGCGGTGAACTACGCTACGCTCGCAGAGTTTGCGGAGTTTCGGTAACTTCGCGGTTCGCGTAGAATGCGTAGTTACCGAATACTACGCAATCTGCAACGTAGTGTAGCTGTTTTTCTTCTTTGCGCGCTCAATATGCGTTTTCTCGCACACGGTAACGACTTACCATGATTGTGCGTTCACGGATGAGATTTCCTATCCGTTCGCGTGCGCCACGAGTTTTGGAATCAGGCCGCACGATCCCGCGAGAGTGTGCGAACGCGAGCACGTCATTTGGACGTGCGATCTGACTTCCGGCGGCAGTGTTGGTAAGATCGCGATCCCGAACACGCAGAAACTACAATCTGGCGAAGAATATCTCTTGAGCATCATAAAACCTTCTCGAAAATGATCATTTTGCTAAAAAAAACTCCTCAGATTGTGATTTGGCTGTAGTTTTTTGTGCAAGGAGTCCTTTTTCTTTTTTTACTTTTTTTTTCAAGAGGATGGAAGTGCCCCTGAGTCTCCAACTTCCTGTTCCTGTCCAGCAGGCTCCTTCCAGTGCTTTGTCCATGTGCTGTTCACTTTCATTTGGATTTGGAGCTGGAAGGATCACTTTTTGTGTCTGTCTGCTGCATCATATCATTGGATTGGATTTGAAGACTTTAGGATTTGAGATTTTACAAATAAGTTGGAGAATTGGTTGATTGGGGCTTGTTTGTACCTACAGTTTTTGGGGATTTTCATCGTTTTTAACATTTGTTGTGGGTTGGCTGTAGTTTCAGTAGGGGCCTAGTTGTTTTTCTTTGACATTTCAGCCAGTAGGCCCAGAGGTACCCATGGGTGCATGTGTCTGTGGTGTCTGTTGAATTTAAACATCATGTAGGGCATGGATGGCATTGGATTGAATTGCTAAATGTGGTTTTTGGGGTTTATTTCACTTTTTGGGTGTGTGTGTTAACAAATAAGTACCTTTGTTGGATGTGTGTGCTTGCTGTGTAACTTTCCAACCTTTCGTAGCCCTGTTGATTTTCGTTTTTGCATTTTTGTATTAAAGCTGTGTTGTTTAGCAGTCCTCCTTTGTCTGGTCATATATAGGCCTGCTTGAGTTCATTGTTTTCCATGGCCTGTTGTGACTGTGAGTGACCATGTGGCTTGGGGCCATTTTGTGGTGGTAGTTTAGTAGTGTGCTGCTTTTTCCATATAGGTCTGCATGTCTTTTCTTTGCTCCCCTTGGCTTATGCTTGTTGTTGTTGTGGCCTGGTCATGTGGGTGGCGGCTAACCCTGGGAGTAATGGGCGTAGTGGGGATACGCGGAGCATCACGGAGTGTGCCCAAATCTACGCGCACCCGCACACTCCGTGTACCCCACTACGCGCCGCCCGCCTTCCTCCCGCCCTCATTTAAAATTACTTAGAAAGTGAAAAATAAAGAAAATTACTTACCTGAGCTGCCGCGTCCCGGAGCTCTATCTTCCTGATTCCTCGCTAGCTTCTTCCTCACAAATGCGCATATGCGGACGCCCGCGCATGCGCATTTGTGAGGAAGAAGCTAGCGAGGAATCAGGAATTTTTAAATGAGGGCGGGAGGGAGGTGGATGGCAGGCAACTCTGCTCCGCCGTGGCATGTGCGTAGTGTGCCTGCTACGCCTACTTTGAGAAGCACGAAGTAGGCAGCACTACGCACACTCCGCGGGCGGAGTGGAGCACTGCGCCCACCCTTAGTGGTGGCCATTTTGTGAAGGCAGGCATTGTGCTTTTGCCATAGGCTTGTATTGTCTGTCTTCCATTTCTTTTTGTTGTGGGTGGCTAGCGGCCATTTTGAGGAGCCATCCAGGCAGTGTGCTTTTGCCATAGGCCTGCATTCATTGTCTGTCTTCACTTTCTTGTTATTGTGGGTGGCGGCCATTTTGTGGAGTAAGGCAGTGTGCTTGCATTTGACATAGGCTTCCAAGCTTATGGCCTAGTCTGCCAGTAGGCCCAGAGTTAGTCATCATGGGTGAATAAAAACTGTTTCTGTGTTGTCTGTTGAATTTTAACATCATTTATGGCATGGATGGCATTGGATTGAATTGCAGAATGTGGTTTTTGGGGTGGTATTTAAGTTTTTTGGTGTGTGTTAAATAAATAGGCCTTTTCAGCCAGTAGGTAACCCTGGGCGTTCAGCTCGCGGAGTTTTGGCAACTCCGCACTGCGTGACAACGCGGACTTACACTTTTTTTCTTCTTCACGCGCTCAATATGCGTGTTCGCACGCGTGATAACTTTTTGTGAAGATCGCGATGCCGAACATACAGAATTTGCAATCTGGCGAAGAATATCTCTCGAGCAGCATAAAACCTTCTCGAAAATGATGATTTTGTTCATTTTGCTAAAAAAACTCCTCAGGTTGTCATTTGGCTGTAGTTTTTTGAGCAAGGAGTAATTTTTCTTTTTTTCCAATTTTTTTAAAGAGGAAAGAAGTTCCCCAGAGTCTCCAACTTCCTGGTACTGTCCTTTGTCTTCACTTTCTTGGTATTGTGGGTGGCCTGACCATGTGGGTGGTGGCCATTTTGTGAAGCCAGGCATTGCGCTTTTGCCATAGGCCTGCATTGTCTGTCTTGTCATCCTTTTCTTATTGTTGTGGGTTGCCTGGCCATGTGGTGGTGGCCATTTTGTGGGACCAGCCACTGGGCTTTAGCCATAGGCCTCCAAGCTTGTGGCCTAGTCTGCCAGTAGGCCCAGAGGTACTCATCAATCATCATGGGTGCATGAAACAACTGTTTTTGTGTTGTCTGTTGAATTTAAACATAATTTAGGGCATGGATGGCATTAGATTGAATTGTAAAATGTGGTTTTGGGGGGGTTCACTTTTTGGGTGTGTGTTAGGCCTTTTTCAGCCAGTTGCCCAGAGGTACTCATGGCTGCATGAAACAACTGTTTATGTGGTGTCTGTTGAATTTCATTTAGGGCATGGATGGCATTGGATTGAATTGCAAAATGTGGGGATTTTTTTGGGGTGTATTTCACTTTTTGGGTGTGTTAAATAAATGCCTTTTTTGCACGTGTATGTGTTGTTGTTGTGGTTGTTGTGTAACTTTCCAACCTGTTTTTAGCCATGTGGATTTTCGTTTTTGCAATAAAGCTGTGTTATTTAGCAGGCATCCTTTGTCTGGCAATGTAGGCCTGCTTGAGTTCATTGTTTGCCGTGCCTGGTGCCTGTGAATGACCATGTGGCTAAGTGTTCCTCTTGTCTTACTGCTTCCAAATCCATCCCCATTGCCAGCTGCAGCTCCATCCCACGTGATGCACAAATTGAGGCCAAACAGGCTCCACTACATTTTTGTTTTTGTTCTTTGCTATTCTTATTCTTCCTAAGTGTACACAGTACACCAGGAAAGCACTGGCCTTGTTATCAAAGTCTCATAAATGGCTACACTGTTGTTGTTCACTGAGTTACTAAAATGTAATAATTGTGACCACCACACACTACAGTTGTATATTATATAATATATTAGTTTGATTGTACTATTAGTAATTTAAGCACAACAAATTCCACATTTGACTGATGTTCTTGTGGCTTTTTTGCTTTTAGGTGCACAAAAGACTGAGGAGGAGGTGTGTCATCATCGCTCGTTGTGCTGCTAGACAGACGTCCTGCTTGTTAGAATCCGGGTTCTCTGGTTGGCACAGGTAGGTACTTGTGACAAGCAGGGAACCTTTCCTCTAGTCAGGGTAAGGGGTTACACTACTAAAACAACCCCTGCTCACCCTCTAGGTAGCTTGGCGCGAGCAGACAAGGCTTATCTCAGAGTGTTATAGGTTAAGCATTTGTGAACACATACAGTAACCAAGTGACAACACTACAAATGGACACCACACAGGTATTTATATTAAAAATAAGGATTCTTTATATAGGATTATCACAAGACCATTAAACGATTAAAAATACACAATACGGTTGCTTAGTTGGTAGAAGATTGCTTAGTTTCTCTAAAGTTCTTAAATGCGACACTTTAAGTCAATGTACCTTAGATGCGACATGCAGGGCAACGAAAGTGTTGCAGCGATGCAGATGCGTTGAAGTTCTTGGTGCAAAAGAAATAAAGACGGGATCTTCCAGATGCGTTACGCTTCTCTGATGTTGCGAGAAGACTCGACTCGATGCGTCACCTACAGCGGCGTCACCCCTTTACGCGATGCGACGACAGCGGCCTTGGCAGCGGCACTCTTCTCCGACGTTGCGAGACGCTTCCGCTTGATGCGATGCTGCAGCTGCGACACCCCTTCTGCAAGATGCGACGACAGCGGCTCCGACGGCGGCACGCTTCTCCGTGGATGCGATGCGCTTCTCTGGTTGCGGTGCAATGTGACAACTACGATGGCTGCGATGGCGACACGCTTCCTCCTCGATGCGAGACTCTTCTCTCGATGCGGTGCAATGCGACAGCTATGATGGCTGCGATGGCGACACGCTTCATCGGCGTTGCGAGACACTTCCGGAATGATGTGAGACGCTTCCGCTTGATGCGATGCTGCAGCGGCGACACCCCTTCGGCGAGATGCGACGACAGCGGCTCCGACAGCGGCATGCTTCTCTTCCTTGCGTCGCGCTTCCAGCTCCTTGCGACACGCAGTCCCTCAGAAGGCCCAACAGCCTCAGGCACTTCCAAAAGACTCTGGGGAGCTGGGGGTGAAGTCCACTGGTCCTGGGACTTCGTTCAGGGGGCAAGCTCAGTTCAAGCCCTTGGAGATCTTTTCAAAGCACAAGTTGAAGCAAAGTCTTTAGTAGTCTTTCTCCTCTCCTTCAGCAGCAAGGCAACCACTGCAGGCCAATCCCCCAGGTCAGGGACAGTACTCCTCCTACAGCTTTCCCAGTTCCTTCTCCTCTGGCAGAGGTTCTTCTTGTTTCAGCAGGATCTAATTTCTTGGGAGCAGGGTCCCAATACTTATACCCCTAATTCCTTTGTTCCTCTGGGGTTGAGGGGCCTTTGCCCAGTCCAAACCAGTTCTTGAGCACTCTGTTGACATGACTCTGCCTTTCTATTCAGGTTGCAGGGCAGAGCCATCAGCCGCTTCGCAGGAGGTGGAGCCAGCATTGTGGTAGCAGAGCACAACCCTATTCAGAGCCCAGGTGTACTCCTCCCACCCATCTGACTGCCAATCTTCCTATTCCCCACCAGGCTACCTAGCCCTGCCCCTCTGGGTTTCCCCAGCCCTGTCACTCACACAACCAGACAGGCAGATACACATCATAGCAGAGGCGGGCTGAAATGGTCAAGCAAGCAAATACCAACTTTCTAAAAGTGGTATTTGCAAACACAGAATATTAAAATAAACTTTACTAAAAGATATATTTTATTATTCTGAGTTCAGGCATACTCAACTCGAATTTCTACCATGTTCCCTGGGTCTGTTAGGATCATAGAATGTAACAATTCTAACAGCCCATTCTGGCCTATGGAGAACAGGTAGCCTTACAATAGTGAAAAACGAAAATGGCTGTAATTCACTATTAGGACATGCCACACACATCAGGGCTTGTCCTACCTTATGCTTACAATGCACCCTGCCCTTGGGCCTACCATAGGGGTGACTGATATGAAGTTAAGGGAAGGTTTAGGGACTGGCAAGTGGGTGCACTTACCCAGTCAGCATGACAGCACCAGACTGCACGCAGGCTCTGCAATGGCAGACCTTAGATACATTTTACCAGGAAGCTTCTGTGGGTGGCACAACCAGTGCTGCAAGCCCACCAGCAGCATTTGTATTTACAAGCCCTGGGCACTCCTGGTGCACTTTACTGGGGTCTGACAGTAAACCAAATAAGCCAATCAGGGAATCCAACCAACATCCACATTTTAAATAGGGAGCACTTGCACTGTGGCACTGGTTGGCAGTGGCACAGTGCTCTGAGCAGCTAACACCAGCAAAACACATGAGGCACAGCGACAAAAAAGTGGAAGGGAGACTAATGCCAAGGTGCCAGGTCTAACACTGCTGCTGTACACGAAGTGACGTGTGACCTGACCAGACATCTCTGCAACTTGTGCAACTGAGTGCTGCTGGCATCTGAAGAAGATGGCCCCAAAGAAAGCAGATACCAGGTCCTCCAGTACCAAGAGAGCTGCTATTGAGAAGAAGGAACAGAAGAAGGAAGTGACACTTGCGTCAGGTGTGACGCCCAAAACCTTTTTTTGGGAAACCAAAAATTACGCCTGCAGCAGCGGTGTCCGGGGGTCAAGCTGGGGGTAGCACCTCCGCATCAGTGGGACCAACTCACCAACCCAGGCCCAAGCACATGAGTGTGGAAGAGGTAGCCAGCCAAATGACGGAAACCAGTGATGCTGAGCCTGAGATAAACTTATCGCTATCTCAAAGTAGTACCCAATCAATGCAGGAGGAAACACAGCAGATAAGTGGTCAACAACAACAGCCGCAACCACCGCCCGCAATAGTAGTCGTTGTTTCTCCCGAAGTAGGGGCAGTTCAGGAAATTGAGCCTCATGCAGAATAAGAAGAAGAGGAAGCCACTCATTCAGAAGATCCATTGTCTTCCAAATCCCCTGCAAGGAAAAGGAGGGTTAGTCCATCAAGTTCTTCGCCAAGCACCCTTCTGATGATCTAGATGCCACTTGGAAGCCACAAACTGAGTCTGAGAGGGAGACACATCCCAAGACCAGGCTAGGGAAAAGGAAGGTTCCAGAAAGCCTTACACTTATGGAGGTCGATGTAGAACAGCAGGATGATGATGAGCCAGTCATAACGAACATCACTCCTGGCCCGAGGAGATGGAGACCAACATTATTACCCTATCCAAAATCGCTGCGAGGCATACCTCCAACACAGGTAACACCAACACGACCTACAGCTTCCATATTTGCATTAGCAAAGGCCCGGCAGCTACCTACATCCAGCACAACCACCACCACAGTAGAAGTAGGTAGTGGTACAGCACAGAGTCAAATTCAACGCACACTCTCCAGTTCATCCGCACTGGAAGTGGAACCTCCTCCAGCAGGAGACAAAAGTTAAGCTCCCCAGTTTGGGACTTCTTTATGGTTAGCGAAAAGGAGGAGAACATTGCTATATGCTCCATTTGTAATACCTCTGTTAGTCGGGGTAAGCTTAGTACAAACTATGGTACCGGAGGCCAAATAACCCATCTGAAAAAACACCACTTGATCACTGGGAGGACCACCTCCGCGGCATAAAAACTGCAACCATTGGTGTTGGTGGGGATAAACGAGTAGAAGATCCGATCACGGTGGAAGAGGAAGGACAGGGAGACATTCTCTCTGGTAGTGGTACACAAAGTAGCCCTGTTCCCTGCAGTGCAGTGTTTTTGACCACATCTTCAGCAACATCTCAGTGGCACAAGAGTAAGAGTCAGCCTGAGACAGCAAGGAGTACCGCAATGAAAAAAGTGCGTTGTTGAGCCTAAGAGAAAGGAAAACCATGCAGCCTACCATTATCAGCACGTTTAGGGCGGAGGGGCAGTACGAACGCAACCACCCAATAGCACGTTTGTACAATGCGCAGCTGGCTAAAATGTTAGCACTGAACCTTCGCCCTTTTTCTTTTGTTGAAGGGGTGGGTTTTCTAGAATTTGTGACAGCCATCTGCCCAAAATGGCAGGTTCCCAGCCGCTACTATTTTGCCAGAGTTGCTGTTCCAGCGCTACATCACGACGTGCTGGAATTGCTTGGAAAAGCCTTGAAGCAGAGTGCTGTACAGAGTATCCACCTGACAACAGACATGTGGACCAGCCACTGATTACATGTGCATCACTGCACACTGGATCTCTTTTGTGGGGGTTAGAGAACAGATATCTGCTGGTGTTGACGCTGCTGAGATTTTTCATGCCACTCGCAAACATGCAACTGTAGCCATGTGTGCCATGGAGAAATCTCATACTGCTTCAAACATTTTGAATGAGTTTAACAGCAAGGTCATAGAGTGGCTGCGACCAAGAGGGCTTAGCATTGGTATTGTTGCCACGGACAATGGCAGTAATGTAGTTAGGGCCATGAAAGGTGGTGGCTTATTTCAGGGTCCCGTGTTTGGCACACTGCATTAACATTGTTGTTCAAGACTTTCTGAAAAATGAATACAAAGTCAGCAACTTACTGGCCACCTACAGAAGAATATGCACACATTTCAGCCTTTCTTTTAAAGCCCGGAAGCAGCTGAGGGTCATTCAAAGTGAGCATAAAATGCCAGTCAAAGCACTCATCCAGGAGGTGCCAACATGTTGGAACTCAACTTATTACATGCTTGATCGTCTGTTTGAGCAGTACATACCACTCAATGCTTATGTCATGCAAAGATTAGGGGATCCTACTGTGAGAGGCATGACCGTTGAGATGAGCCAATGGGACCTCGTTAAATGCCTGACAGGGATGCTACTTCCTTTTGAGGTCTTCACACGTGAAGTCAGCAGGGAGGACTGTACTATGGGCCAAGCTATCCCATTCTTGCACATGCTAGAGCAACAGCTGAAGGAGGTGTCTGAAACATACGCAGGTGCTGATGACAAACAAGACACATATTATTTGGCAAACTCCTTCGCCGTTCGCTTATCTGAAAATACAAGGATTCAAACTAACATTGTGTCACATCCACATTACATTACTGCCACAATTTTGGATCCACGGTACAAAGTATTTCTGAACAGAAAGGCAGTAATTCCTTTTTCAGAAGTGGATGTTGCCAAGTACAAAACTTTGATAGCTGAGCAAGCCATTGACTTTGAAATCGAACGGCTGGTAATTAGAGGCCCCCCGCCCTTAGGCCAGAACAAGTACTACAGGGCATCCAGAGTCAAGTTCTACTTCAGAGCCTGAGGGCAGTGCGTCCATCCACAGTACAATCGGCAACTGATTGGTTTCTACGGCAGGGGTATGGTAAGTCCAGTGCTAATGCACAGGCAAAAGAGGCCGAGCACATTGGAGCACCCCTGAGCATTGAGCGGACTGTCCAGGCCTATCTGGATGACTCAACAGAGGTCTTCATGGATCGAAACCCATTGGTGTATTGGTATGGGAAAAGAAGCCAATGGACCGTGCTCAGCAGGCTTGTGATGAAGTATCTGGCTTCCCCTGTCGCAAGTGTCTCTTCTGAGTGTGTTTTCAGTGCTGCTGGTGCCATTGTAACTTTGAAAAGGACCAGTCTCTCGCCCAAAAGTGTGGAGAGGTTAACCATGATTAAAATGAATCAGCACTTTATACCACCGGAGTACAAAATACCTGAATCACAGCAGGAAGAGGAGAGCACCTTCAATGACAGAAGTAGTGGGTTGGATGGCCTACTTCTGTTCGAACCAGCAGAGTTTGAGGATGAGCTCCTCCTCCCTGACAACTAGGCTTTTAAATTGTTCCTTTCTTCCTTCCTTTATTTGTGTGTATATCTGTCTTTCTGGTTCAAATCAAATCACAACAAATCCATCACCACCGTCTTCTCTTTTTATTTCCCTATTGGAGTTGCACCTCTGTGCATTTAACTGTCCACTCCTCAGAATCCTGCTCCATCTTCCTGACTCGTCCTAAATACATTTCCATCAAGCCAGACATTGGATGGAGAATAGTACAAGAAATGTTGCCTCTAACAATCCCTCCAGAAGAAGTGAAACATGACTATAGCTATCCTCCTTTTTGTTTCCGAGCCGAAACTCATCACTGTCCGAAGGCTACCGCCTCTGCAGGCATCCACAACTCTTTACTGTCAGAACTTGGGCAGGCATCCAAAAGTAAACTCATCACTGTCAGAAGGCTACAGCCTCGGCAGGCATCCAAAGCTCATCACTGTCAGAACAGAAGGTACTTGGCAGAGAAAGACAAGACTCTTCGAAGAAACTTGCTGACATTTCTGCAAACTCAATTGACCAATGACCGCTACCCAGGCCGCGGCCCATCACGGCACTGACCATGTGAACCAACTTCAACTGCGACAAAGTGCCACAGATGAATAAGAAGAAAAACGAAACAGTGACTAACAACACTCGAAATGAATGTGAAGTTATAATGAGGCCACTGCCTCGTTAAAAAAACACACACCTGTCAGAACTAGGCATCTGAGCTGACAGTCAAAGAGAAGAGCAAGACAGGTAATGATGGCATGCATTGGATGCTTGCTGACTCTGAGAGATTGCTGTTGCTTGTTGTGTTGATGTTGTGCATGAAGTCGAACTCTACTAGTTAATCTATCAAGTAAAAGTGATTCAAGTGACAGTCAATGTTTCCCTTCTTGTTGTTTAATAACCAAATTGTGCTCCTACTACTGCAGGTGCAGGCCAATATCCGTAGCAAGTTTTTTAATATGGAGTCACTACAGACTGAGTTGGAGTTGGACAACACTTACCACACCATGATGATAACCATACTGTCTTTGCACGCAGTCAGTCAGTTGGATCGGAGATGATTGATGGAATAACTCGAGGCGTTTACTTTCAAATCAAGTGGCATAAAAGGTAAATAAGTCAACAACCACAGCAGACCTACATGTCTGTGTAGTGGTGGAGTTGAGTACTACAAGTCACGAGTGTAGTAGTGGAGGTATGACTGACAGCCGTGTGTTGATTTAGTTACTTAATTTGGAAAATGGTGCTATGTTGCTGTATTTGTGTCCTGTTTCAGGTTAATGCTGGAAACAGACTTGTTGTTTAGTAACAAAGTTGTACTTCTACTGCAGGGCGATCCATTGGATATATGAATATGGACTCTGGACTCACTCAGTACACTACAGACTGAGTTGGACTCCATGATCATGATGACCACATACTATACTCTTCGCAGTCAGTCAGTAGGATCGGAGATGATTGATGGAATAACTGCGTTTCATGAAGTGGCATAAAAGGTAAACACAACAATTCAACAAGAACCACGGCAGACCTACATGTCCGTGTAGTGGTGGAGTCGAGTGTAGTGGTAAGACTGACAGCAGTGCATTGATTTAGTCACTTAATTTTGAAAATGCTAGGTTGCTGTATATGCCTTTGTCTGGCTCTGTCACAATTTAAGCTAAATAGAGGTTGGGTCACGGCCCGGTGCCATGGGCGTGTTCTGTCCTGTTGTTGTTGTAGCTTAATGCTGTAAACAGAGTAGATACAATGTATCCAAGCAGCCTCAGTTTGAAAGTGTTCTCTCTTCTCTTCTTGCACTCCACCGGGATTGATGCATTTTTTTATTAATTGATTTTTCAATACCCCTTTTGTTTTTCCATCTACACTTACAGGCGGGCCTTTACCCTGTGCTATACTGGGAGAAGTAATTCACACTTACCTTACCAATCCGCATCAGGCAGGCAGTGGCACCCAAGATTGATGTACGGAGCGCCCATGGAAGGGAGGACTAAGAGGAATGACGAGATGCAACTCCACAATTTGACCAGGATAATACAGTAACTTTAGTATCATTCATCATTCGTCTTTTAATTAATTTGATTCCTTTTTTCTCTTCAATCATTACAACTGTGTGTTGTTGTTTGTTTGCTAATTGATCCCCACATCTATTTTTTAAGTTTCTTTGCTATCTTTAAAAAGTAAGCCCGGTACAACATGTAATTTGGGTCTCTCTGAGGGCAGACAGGCAAGGCAAATTGCATATTAATATACTGCTGCCCTGTACTGTCTAATTGTCTAGTAGTAGTTAGTAAGTACTACTCATTAACCATCAAGTTATCTTCATCATGCATGCATTTCCTTTTTCTCCCTTTATAGATTTATTGGATAAGATCATGGTCGTCTGCCAAGATTGTGTTTTGCTTTTGTTGTGTCCATGCGTACTGTTTTTCTTTGTCAAACCTTTCCCCAAACCCCCCTTCCCATCCATTCAACAAACCCTAACCCTCTTTCCCCGGGCTGTGTGATTTATATTGAGGTGTGACTACATTAAATGTACACCAACAATTGATCACACGCTTGCTGGGGCAGATGTGGTGAAAGCAACACTAATTCAATTTCAAGGCAGGGTGAGGATCTTCTTCTGCCTGCCCACCCATGCTCAGTCTATGTGCAAGCCAATTTTTTTTCCAAAGGGACCTAATACATCATAATTAATTCCCGGCATTGATTGGATTCATCATCAACATCCTACCACACAGCAGTAAAGGTTTACGAATTACGATTGTGTTAAGTGACTCGACACAACTACAGTTTGCAACTTCTTGTACTAGGCTGTCCCCGCCACCATTATGTTTTATTTTACTTTAGCCATTGCAATATTGTTTGTTTGGCAGTCTTCTTGTATACTGTACTTTACTTCATTCTACTACTCCTCCCACAGTCTCTCTCAGGAGAGTGACTGTCTCATTTTTTTTTTTTTTTTGCAAATGCTACTGCCAGTGTCTACTACTACCACCACAACTATGGCATCTTCTCCATTCCCTTGGGAAACCATGCAGCCATCGCTGTGCCTAACTTAATCATCATCAATCACAGGTAAGATAAGTTTGGTGGGAAATATAATGGACTAGGAGGAGAGACTGACAGTACTAGTAGGACAAATAACTCAGTGAGGGGTACCGCATCTATCTGTTTGTGTGCTACAAAATCGGCAGATTATATAAATCGAACACTGGCTGCGGCCCTGCAGCAGCAAGGAAACCATGAAACGTAAATTCGTAAAACAGTAACTCCCCCTCAAAACATTAACATCGTATGTTTAAGTATAAATATAATTTATTACCCGAACAAAAATAAATTATCCTACACCTGATCCACCCCTCTCCCTAACCCCAACCAATGTCCAAAATGAAAAAGTCCAAACAATGTCCATAGTAATAAAACCCAACGCCCAATTCCCACCCACCAACAAAAGGAATAAGAAAGGGGCAATCCAATGGGATCATAGATAGTTCTTAGATTCGGCTGGCTTTTAGGTGTTTGTCGACGAGGATCTTGACCCGCTCCTCTAGGTGCTCCTCTAGGCGGGCCATTCGGAGGAGCATCTGAAGGCGAACTGCCCTGCAGTTGCATCCAGGGTGGGGGGCAGCAGTGCTGGATGTTAAAGTGCGGTGGCGGGCAGATGCCTGACTGTGGCGTTGTACCACTGGAGGCGGGGCCTGGCTGGGGCCCGGAGCATTGGAGTAGGCTGCAGCTGCTGCCGCCTCCTCCTCCTCTGCCTGAGCCACCAGCCGCCGGTACTCTTGGCAGGTGGCCTCCAGTTTCTGGCGCCGGGCTATGGCTTGTTGGTTTTTCTTGGAAAGGAGGATCTATATCAAGAATGAAAAAGAATATTGTAACCAATACTCTTAGCAAAACAGTAACACGAAATTAATTCAACACATAGTGGCACAATAGCACTAGCAAGCACAGTACATAACATTTGTGGTAAGTATCTATCCTCCCACTTCCTCGACCTCTAACATTTGTGGGAGTTTCAGGCATTATACTAGCACTATGGACTCCAGTACACTGTACACCAGTCTTCTTCTTATCTATAGTTTAGCGAAATTACATAACCTTTTTGTAGCCGGCATGCCAGCTCAGTCAGCTAAGCTTGCACCCAAGACAAACATACGAGTCATGACACAGACTCACGTTAGATTTATTTACTACTGTCTGCAGGTGGGGAAGCTCGTATTTTTCTATTACGGGTGGCACTGGCCATACTCTGTGAGGAAAAATATATATCTACATGTTTGCATCAGCCAAATAAGTGAATCAGTCTCAAATTCTCACCCATACTATCTCAGACCCACTGAGCTAACTATGTCTGTCTCTGACCAAACTGCTTGCTCTGTGCTCCTAAAATCACCCCTCCTTTACAAATCTATTTCAGCCTGACCCTAGGACCTATTATTGCCCTCGCTGATACGTCCTGGGTTAACAGCTGTCAAAAGCCTCCGATTCTTGCAGGTTTCGCTTAAACTTGCTTTCTGTTCCCTTGTGTCCTTAATTTGCTCTATTTCTTGACAATTCTATTTGTATATGTACAACCGTATTTGGCCTTGTCCACATCTAAGGATTTTTCTGATGACAGCACTTTCTGCCCTATATATGCTCCCCTGAATATCTATGTGGGGCAGAAGAAGCTTTTTCCAAGACGTGACACTGTGTCTGCCTTCTGCCTTGGCATGCCAATAAAAGAAGGTGCAAATACATTTCTTGTGTTTTGGGGCTGCTGAAGTCTGTTTGCTTTGCGTCGCTCAGAGGAGGGTTGGAAGATTTATTACCCAACATACTCTCTGTTACATGAAGGGCAATTGCTCACTTTCACTTTCACCCTGCCCTGGCTACTACAAAAAGGCAGATTATATATCTGATCCAATGATCATTGCTTATATATGGGGGGACGACACATGGTCAGTAGCGGTCGGTGCTGGGAGTGCTGCTGGGCAGTGATGGGGGAGGGGAGGGGCAGGGTGGGGGGTAGTAAACTATGGATTACGGCCGATTACAGGTAAGTAAACATATAAATAAAGAAAACTAATTTTGTTGCGCACACTGCATCGCATTTGCCGATGCAGTGTGCACAACGAAATTCGTTTTATTTATTTTTATGTTTACTTACCTGTATTTGGCTGTAATCCATAGTTTACTACCCCCCACCCTGACCCTCCCCCTCCCCACGTCACCACCCGGCAGCACTCCCACCACCGACCGCTACTGCATAAGGTACTTTGTTTTGATTGATTGTGTAACCAACAGATAGGCCACCCTTTGCAGGCTGGCTGACACAGTCAAAAATAAATTAACATAGGTAGGGAGTGGTCCTCGGAGTCAGAGGAAGGCACTTGATAACTATACACAATATATATATGATGTGCTTGCAAACTACTGTGAGTCAACTGTATTCTGAAAATACAACTTATATTCCACTCGGCTTTGCTACTCTGGCGCGGTTTCTTTTACATTCTCTTCAAACTAAGACTCTGCATCCAGTGACAGTCTCCACCTAGGCTGTCTATGATGAATACATCCAGGCATCCATCCATTCAAAGTAAATGTCTATCATTCTTCCTAATCTCTCAACAAATCTTAGTTTGTTTCACCAACAACCACCCATGCGTCCTTCCTTGCTTGCCTTGACTTTGAGTTTGACCCAAACACCGCTGATGAATCTGATTCTTGCCACCATTATCCACCCATACTGTGTCGCCCACCCAGGCAGGCATCTTCTTTCACCTTCCACCCATCCTTCAACAACACATGCATCTGATTCCTATCAGCCACCTATGCATGCTTCCAACATATCCTTCTCTACTGGTCATATTACATCTCGCCCGTCCTTCCTCCTTCCACCCTTCTTTCCCTTTTAGTTCAACACATCCATCAAGGTCATCTGATCTGACTTTTAGTCTTCTCCATAAAACTTTCACAGCGGAGTTGGAGTTAGATAGAAGAGGCCATTGGTTACTCAACTCACGGTGCTAATGCTATTGCTAATGCTAATGCTAAGTAAAGGATGTCTTCTTCAACCGTTGTATAATGTTCACTACAACTTCATACTTCGCTAAGTCTCAACAGTACAGTGAGTGAAGTGAACACCCTTCCAGCTAGTGTAATGTCAATAAGTAAGGAATATAACTTACCACCGCCCGCCACTGCAGCTGGCTCACCCCCTGTAGCTCCTGCAAGTGCCGCATCTCCTGCCCCCTCCGGAATGTCCACATCGCCATCGCCGCTGGCTCCGCTGGCACTGGTGGTCGGTAGTACGCCTAGAAAAAACATTACACATTTTTAGATGCCTGTACACCTCCCCCTATTTATTCGTTTTCACTAGCAAGATTGAAAAAAAAGTTAATACATACATATACAACATACATCATTAGTCCAAATCAGGTACTAGAGTAGAGTCAGTAGACACTAGTAGTGTTATGGTCCCTAGGATCATTATAGTCTACTCTACTCTTTGTAAATGTAGCCTCAGCCATGCAACCATTTTAGGTTCATGTCTTTTGCGCATGTTACCTCGCAGCTTGTTGTGCAGTAAGACGCCTTTGAGGTTACATGAGCTCATACAGCTACTGCCTGAGCGTTGCGTACAACAGGTCGAAAAATAAGCAACTTTGTTATGGAGTTCGGTTAGCCTGTATTGCTTAGCCATAACATGTTACACTTTTTGGCATGACTGAGAAATACTTGCATTATACTATCTAACGCGCACCATTTTTCTCATAACAGGCGGAAGATTCCCTTCCACGAACCAGAGATTTGCAGAGCTTATGATGCATGTAACTAGTACTTCTACGTTCTACGGTGAGGGGTCTTCCTGAATTCGCACAGATCTTTAGTCTTCTATTCACTTGTAAAAATGTTTATTGTTTTAATCTTATGCATTTTGCTGTTGGATCTGGCTGTAGTATACTGAATTATAGAACAACGTACAGAGCTTGTTAGTTGAAAATAAACCTTTTGAACTTACACATAGATTCTGTGGTATTTGGTGTGGTGGTGGACTTACACAAGTGAGTGAGCGAAAGGGTGTTATGTTCTGGGTTGTGTAATCATTGGGTATCTTCAGGTGGGGGTTCGGGGACCTAATGAGACACTATAGCTAGTCGGTCAGGGGATTGTTGGTTCTGACTGAGGTGTGAGGAAGTTCCAACCTCCCATCACCAACATCCTATTTTCTTGTTCATAGTTCTGTATGTGGCTATGCAGAATCCCCACAACAGTAGCAGTATGTACTATGTCCTATCAAAAATAGTCAAATATCTGGTTGGGTATTTTGTTGGTGGGAATTGTCAAAGCCTCAAGATTAAGAAGACTAGAAGAGGACAACTCAAAGGACTGGACTCAGTGGCTAGAGCTATTGGTCAATCTGAGTTTTATTCAAAATCTTAAATAAAGAGTGGCCAAATGGGCAAGCTTAGCTATAGACAGACTAATAGTAGTAGTACAGAGAGTCATAGCAGAGGCAGTTAGAACTTAGAGGCAGGGGTAACAAGAATTTAGAAACAGATAGTCAAGATCAAAGAAGATTTTGTATAAAATAGAATTAGGAAGTGGAACCAGAATTAATAGTTTGGAAAAAATAAGGTGCAGTAAAAGTTATGGAAATATAATTGTTAATATTAACCACTGGAGGACTTACTGGGGCCAGCAGCAGAACCCTTGGTAGAGGAGCGGTCCTCTAGTTGCCCCGCCGACTCGGATCCCGTCTTCTTGCCCCTGGGTGCTGCTGATCATGTAAGATAAAATAAAGAAAGAGACAAACATTAATGATTGCTGTGAAACAAATAAAATATTTTTAAAAAACGCCTAAAAAAACATTTTAGGAAACAACAATTGCAATAAAATTGACCTATCTAATCAGATCGACTAGTCGTATTATTGGCTTGCGGAATTCACGGACTGTCTACTTATTTATGAACACTAATCCAGTGTTCCATTCTGATTCCAGTATACTAACTAAGCCTAAGTACCACCTGACCTAGCCCACCTATTCCAGACGGGTCAATTGTTCACTAAGTCTGCATTTCCATTTATTTTAGCCCTAAAAAATGCATAGATGAGATGGAGGACACATGCATAAATTTGTGCATACACCAAATTGTTGGTTGGTTGCATCTGATGTTCTGCTAGTGACTATCACTGCTAAGCCTACCACTCACTAAACAAACTACAAAAGATTCTACTAAGGACTGGGGTAAGCAGCACTCAGTGACAGAGGATGCGTCACGCAGACCGCTAAAAAATGATCAACTAATACTAACTAAACCTATCAATCCATCCACCACTATTTGGCAGGAGGACAAAGTAAGGACTAGAGTCTCTCTAGCAATATCATTACCTAACTTAAGTTCTCTAAAGTAAATTCCTACATAATCAGCCCAAGCAAGCGCAAAGTTGCAAACAAGTAAGAGTAGCGCCGAGCACCTGTGTCCTACAATCACAGAAGATTTTGAAACGTAATTTACCTGCAATGCAAACAGCAGTATTCTTGTTATTCAGAAAAAAATTATACACAATACTTATACTATATATTAGCTACTCACCAAGCCCCATGACCTCGACACCTAGCAGGTCCAACAGGTCCTGCTCCCGGTCCAGGATGTCTGACCACCGGTGGGCCAGCTGGTTATGGGGCGCCGGACCCCTGAGCAGTGAAACACTGCCCTGCACACCTTTGCCCACCGGCGGTGACGCTCCTGGGTAGGGCACCCGGAGCCTGGCCTGCTGCCAAGGTCAAGGGGTGGTGGCGCTGCACAAAAAAAACAAGGTCGGCCACCTCCGCCTCGCAAAAAAGCTGCCGGGCCTGCACCCCTGCAGGGCTCAGTCTGCCGCAAGGCAGGCGGCTCTTGGGCGCAGGTGCCTTGCCCTTGGAGCCGGTAGTGCTACCCTTCGCCATGGTTGTGGGGTGTGTGGGAGGCGGAAAAGAAAAGTTAGAAGGAAAAAATAAAGTTAGGGGAAGAAGTAGGAGCTTAAAGAAGGAAGTAATATAAAACAGTAGAAAAGTAAAAAAACACAGTAAAACTAGAAATAAAATGAAAAATATAGACTTAGGGACAGAGAGAGATAGATAATACATTACAAAAATCAGAAAAACAGCGTAAAAAACTAAGGATTGCAAAGATTGAGGGAGGATAGAAAAGCAGGCCCAGAATCATAGCATAGAGTGAAAAACAAGATGGCCGCGCCCATCGCGACTGCTTGAGTAAGTTTGCGCGATATTTTCCCCAAGCACGCAAAAAGCATTGCGAACAAGTAAAACGCGTTCCCGAACATGAAATGCGCATCGCTATACGCGACCCGGAACAGGAAATAAGGCGTCGCGAACGGGCGGGACAATTGAAAAACAAGATGGCCGCGCACATAGGCGACCGCATGGGCAAGTTTGCGAGATACTATCCCCCGAGCACGCAAACAGTGTCCCGAACATGCAAAAGGCGTTCCCGCACAAGAAAAACGCATCGCGAATGGGCGCGACAAGCAACTACGCCCGCTCGCGTAGCTATGCATAGCTCAAGTAGAGCTTTAACAACGTCACGTAGCTTCGCATAGCGCGACTACGCAAACTACGCCGAGCGTTAGTGTACTGTTGGCGGACAGCATTTCCGCATGTGAACAAGGATACTGTGATATCCGAAACGCGTCGAAAAGCTGCAAACTTAAAATAAAGACCTGACTTTGCCACGAAGAAACCTGGTGTCCGTGACTCTCTTCGCTGTTTGCCGGATGGGAAGCGGGAAGAGTTGGGAAAGTGTTTCTGATATATATATATATATATATACATATATATATTCACTGAAAAAACCATAGGTTTCAAACACGTTATAGTTAGGAATTAGCATTTAAAAAACCTTGCAAATTCACTGAAAAAACCATAGGTTTCACACATGTTATAGTTAGCTGGACATTTCACTCGTAAAAAAACAATGAAATTCCCCCGTTATAGTTAGTTCAGCTAACTATAACTCGCGCGCCCGCAATCCACTGCTGATGACGTCACATATTACATCACTCATGACATGGTCAGTGACATCACTCATGACATCACTGATGACATCACTGATGACATAATCCATTGAGTATGTGTTTCTGAACAATTTTAATATGTTTAATATATATAGGGAAAGGCCTGTTGAAGAATGAGTGGGTGTACAAGTGTGTGAATGGGTGATTTTCTAGGTGTGTAACTGACTCTATAAGTGAGTCATTAAATGTATTTTACTGCAGACTAGTGACTAAACTGTGTGAATGTCTGTATGTGTCTGTGTGTTGGTGTATAAGTGATTGCATGGTTTTGTGAATAGCTATATGAGTGTCTATATGGGTTATTGATTGGTTGTCTCAGTATCTGTATGGGTTCCTGAGTGTTTGTGTGGGTAGGGTGTGTGTGACTCTATGCATAGATGTGTGAGTGGGTGATTCTATGGGTTAATGGTTTTAAGAGTGCATCTGTGATGGACTGTATGGTTGAGTGAGTGTATGTATGGGTGTTTTAGGGATTGAATGTATATCTCAGTGGTACATTTGTGACTAACTACATATGTGAAAGGCAGTATATATGCGTGTAAGAGTATATAAGTGGGTAGATGTGAGAGTGTGTGATTGTGAGAGTGACTGTATGGATGAGTGTGTGCTTGTATCAATGATTCTATAAGAGTGTAAGAATGTGGTACTTTTTTTATGAGTAAGTGAACTTGAGTGTGTATAACCGAATAGGTGATTAAATGGGAGTGTGATTATTTGGATGACTGACTAGGTGTGAGAGTACCTCTATGGATGATTGGTGGTGTGTGAGTGTCTATATAGGTGTATAAATGCATTTGATAGTCTTGTATGGAGTGACTTTAAGTATGTGTGACTGTACAGGTGAATGAGTGGAGGTGTATGTAGACCTAAGAGTTAATAAGTGGGTATGTAGTTATTGGTATTGGAGTATGTATGGTTTTGAGAATGGAACTCTGAAATTTTGAGTCGGTGTATCAAAGGTTATATTAGGGTGTGAGAAGATGTGGTAATTTATCACATGGATGACGTCATCAGTGATGTCATCAGTGATGTCATTTGAGATGTCATCAGTGATGTCATGAGTGATGTCACTGACCATGTCATGAGTGATGTAATATGTGACGTCATCAGCAGTGGATTGCGGGCGCGCGAGTTATAGTTAGCTGAACTAACTATAACGGGGGAATTTCATTGTTTTTTTACGAGTGAAATGTCCAGCTAACTATAACATGTGTGAAACCTATGGTTTTTTCAGTGAATCTGCAAGGTTTTTTAAATGCTAATTCCTAACTATAACGTGTGTGAAACCTATGGTTTTTTCAGTGAATTTGCAAGGTTTGTTAAATGATAATTCCTAACTATAACGTGTGTGAAACCTATGGTTTTTTAAGTGAATTTGTAAGGTTTTTTAAATACTAATTTATGAATGTATTATTATATTTTGTAAATATTTATTTTACAATACAGCTACCTATGTATATAGTTATAGATTTACTTTATCCTGTAATATGGAATGGCTCAGCTCTTTTTTTTTTTAATTTGGATAAAGTTGAACAGCATAGTTAATATCTTCTATAAACTTATAAACACTTTAAAATATATATATATTTTTTTAAGGGTTTTTGACAGTGCGCGCACGGTGCGCGCACCATGCACTCATGTGTATGTGCTCTGTGTGCGCATGCGTACGTGCTCCACGTGCGCCTGCGTACGTCGTGCGTGCTCTGTACGTGCATGCGCGCGTGCTCCGTACGCGCGTGCTCCGTAGACGCATGCGCGCGTGCTCCGTACGCGCATGCGTGCGTGCTCTGTGCGTGCACCGTGCACGCACGGCAAGTCATGTGATTTAGAAACAACACTTTTCATTGGTTTATAGTAGTTTCAGATCATGTGATTAAGAAACAACACTTTTCATTGGTTTATAGTAGTTTCACTTCCAGAAACTTCCAACACCACACCCACTCCCCTCATTATTTCTTCTGATTCCCTGGGAGAAGGAGCTGAGCAGCTTTTCCAGTACTCCAGTACTTGAGAATGGCAGAGCATCAGTCATCTTCTGGGAGTGAGCAGGAGACCCTTGTGAGACAGAGAAAACAGAAAGACTCTTTTATATGGCAATATTTTACATTTCCAGTGGGGCAGAAGAAGGTGAATGCTCCAAAAGTCACCTGCACTATTTGTGGTGTTGTCTTATCAAGAGAAGATCCTAAAAAGAAATACTCTTTTAGTATTTTCACTATGATCAGGCACGTTAAAGGAGTACATCCTGTGGCTTTTGCTCGAGCTGCTAGAGACAACCCTCCAGCAGCTCAGCCGAGCACATCCACAGCAGCTCAGCCGAGCACATCATCGGCAGCTCAGCCGAGCACTTCATCTGCAGCGGCAGCTTCAACTGCTTCTGTTCCTCTGGATATACACCCTCTGTTCAAGAGGGTGCATATACGGTGCAATGCGTGCAATGCTCTTCTCTCTTATGGTGACACCAGCATTCCCCTAATAGAGAGCAAGATACAACAGCACACATGCGGCACCCCATAATTTTTGTCATTTTTTTGTTCCTCTGTTCCTCAATTAACACAACGGCTCTTTTTAGAGCCACCTAACATCTAAACACTTAAATATGATTTTTAATTCTATTTTTTTTTATGATTTGTTTCCGCCGTGCGCGCACCGTGCGTGCACCTCGCGATGGTGCGCGCACGGTGCGTGCACGGTGCGCGAACCTCGCGATTTAAAAAAAAAAAAATAATGTTTTTTTCACCCTTCGGGGTCCTTCAGGGACCCCCTGACAAAAGCTAGGGGGTCAGGAACTCTGTACCCTGCCCCCTTTTCACGTTCTCCACCTTTCTTTTTCACTGTCACACACAAAATGGCGGACAACACTTCCTGATTTCGACCGATTCGAATGTTGACTGACATGTAACCACCAATCACAATTACGCTCGTGCACGTTACGGTGCGCGCACGGTGCACGCACGGTGCGCGCACGGTGCGTGCTTATAGATTTTTATGTACTTTTAACTGCAATTTTCTCAGGAACTACTGAACAGCTTTACACCATATATGCAAAAGGCACATGCCTGACCTGAGGACTACCTCTTTGCCAAATTTCAAGTAATTCTGTTCAGCCGTTCGGGCTGTACCTTCGACTAAAGGTCCTATGGGCAAATGCATGGGGAAAACGCGTTTTGGGACCCCCTTTTTCCTCATCCCCGCTTGACGAATCACCCCGAGACTTCCCGGGTAGGAGCTGAGCGGAGCGCCCCATTAGTTTTGAAAATTTCACGAGGATCCGTCAGCTGGCGCCAAAGTTATTCAAAATAGAATTTTCAGATTTCCAGTGGAAACACGGTCCTAACTATAACTACCTATTGGCGACCGCCAGTAGGGTATATACATATAGGTTATGTGATCAAGGCTCAGGGAGAGCCGAAACGTTATGACGACATCGAGCAGTTGAGCTAATAAAACTCTTTGCACTACAGAAGGTGGTCCGTGTTTGTGTTGTTGCGCGGGGGCTACGAGGAGGCTGCCCTGCCGGGGATGCAACTGAACTGATATATATATATATATATGTATATATATTATTAGCAAAACTGAAAACAGGTGAAAAATCTGGGGGTCAAATTGAACTCTGCCCTTTCTATGAAGGTGCAAGTGCAATCAGTGGCAGGTACCTGTTTTGGAACATTGAAAATGCTGAAAAACTTCCTTCCACTTCTACCAGTCTCTCATCATAAAACAGTTGTCCAGGCCTTAGTGATCTCGAGACTGGATTATGTTAATTCTTTGTATCTGGGACTTCCAGAGTACCTACTAGGTCGTCTGCAAATCATTCAGAACAAGGCAGCCACGTCCATCTTCCTAACTAGGCCCAGGACACATACCTCCCATCTCTTGTCCTCACTTCACTGGCTTCCAGTGCAAAAAAGAATTCACTTCAAAGCCTTAGTCCTGGTCTTCAAAGCTTTCCATGGGATCGGGCCCCATACCTAAGGGAAAGATTTCAGCCTTACATGCCTCAGCGCTCCTTAAGATCTTATACCCAGTGCTTGATCTTGACTCCAGAGGTCAGGCTCTCATGGATAGGGGAAAGATCTTTTCAAGCAGTAGCATCCCGACTCTGGAACAGCCTCCCCCCCCCACTGCGACAGATCCCGGACCTTCTGACTTTTAGGCGGAATCTGAAGACGTGGCTTTTCCAGCTTTAGGCTTTTCTGGCTCTGTGCTTGGGGGTGATTGTCTGTCAGTGGTTATGGCGGCCTTTTCTCAGCGCCGGGACACTCTACGGAGTAGCCGCGCGCTCTACAAATTCCAGATAGCATAACATAACATAACATAGTGGTTAAGCATATTAGTATACCATGGATATTGTATTTTCAGAGATATATATAAAAGACAAAACTATAATATATGTACTCTAGTGGTGATATCATTTCCTATCATCTAATTTCCAAGATGTAAACACATTTAGACATACGAGACTCAAATTAATATATATATATGAATCCCATTGCTAGTAGGTTTCCTATACAACAGATAGTGAAAAAAGTGAAAATATCAAAGGGAGACAATCTTATCTTGATAAAATGAAGGCCCAAAGTGAAGAAGAAAAGGGTAGGGAACCCGTGTCAGAAATAGCCATTCATGGCCCCATGTTCATAGCAATCAACTACCTCAGTAGCGACATTTGTCCTTTTTCACTTTCATGTGATTGACTATGTAAGGTTTCCTAACTATATTGTCCACTGTGTGACCAAGACAGCTAGTCTGTCGAAACGCGTAACAGAATAAACTACACTTGGCTGTATCTCCTGAGAGTGCGTCTCACCTGTTTTCAGTTTTGCGAATGATATTTTGGTCGGCAAGCTTCACTGACGCGACGCACCACCTGCCGATGGGCCTGGCATCCAGATAAAGCAAACTGCTTTTGGAACTTAAACGAGGATCCAGAGGCCGGCCGCTACCCCTATGGGTGGGAATCGAACAACGGATACATGCGAATCACTGCTTTCCGATCGAGTGCGTCCCAGTGGTAGGTGTGTTTCCCGGGTGGTGTGTGTGAGGTGGGAGGCTGGGCTGGGCTGTGTTTCGTAGGAGACGTGCCTCATTTTCTCGCCCACACTCGCGGGGGAATCCCTACAAGTCTGGTTGGCACTCGTTTCCAGCAGATCGCAAAAGACCCCTGTTACATGTGTTATCGGGGGTCTTTGCAAAAAATCCTACATTATATTGCAATATAGCGGCAGCAGGAACCTCACATACAAAGAGGGGGAGAACAGCCTGTATACCAACAGAAGTGGATACATATACAATAAGACGTACAGCGTGTAGTCTTATTGACCCGTTTACCCTTTTACTATGGATGAGGAATCAGAGAGGCGGACAGCAGCCCAAACGTTATTAGCACAAGCACCAGGTAGAACAACAAGCCATATAAGACAACAACAACAACATGACTCTTCTTTTATCACAATATTAAGATGACTAGAGAAACTTAAGAAATCGGAAACTGCTAAATGGTGGGAAGCAGTGTCATTACAGGACTATGTGGACAAAAATATGGTCCCGAGAGGTTTACGCATTTATATCATGCCCTCTTATGAATCGCCGAATCAACGCATGTTGGATGACTGGGCAGAGAACTCCGCAAATAGCTCAAGAAACATGCTTAACATTCTCATCAAATATGCTTGGGAGGATAGAGCAACTTTACTTGTGGAGCTGGCAGCACTAGAGGATGAACTTAAGAACAGTAATGAACAAGATACCATCAAAAAATTCAAGGAAGATTTGAAACCTAAATTAAAACAACACGAAGAAGATGTTAAGAATCGCAAACAACGCAAACTATGAAACGAGACGTATTTTGACATATAGCCATAAATATGACTATTAATACGATAATCAACCACTATCCAAGGAAGAAAGCGCTACTCCCCATACAAGAATGGAATCCATACCCGCTGAAACAAGTGGATCTGACACTGATACATCTGCAACTACCACAAGGTCAGTCTCAGAAAGAGCACTTCCGTCTAAAACGGCAACTTTTTTAGATGAATTTCGGGTTCTCAGAATAGGCCGACAAACACTGAGATCAACCCAACACCACCAGCCCAAGGTCGAGGACAAGCACAATGGGGCAGAGGAAGAGGAAGGGGAGGAGTAAACAGTGGAGAAAACGAAGGAAAAACAGGAACAAAAATGACAACATCAACAGTAATGGATCCCGAGATGGTAAATAAAACTCACGGAATGACCCCTTTCCTTTTATGAAAAGAAAACTTTATGTTTGGGTTTAACTTTCTGTCCCACACAGATCTTCAACTATTCAGAAACCCTCATAGACCTTTACAAATTCATTAGAAAGATCAAACTCAAGAAATGGCACTTGCTCAAGGCAACTAATGCCAGAAAAGATATCACTACGAATCTGCCGCCCAGTAATTCTAGTAATCTTATAGTCGATGATGCTGAAACCCTTCATCTTATACATGATCTAGCGAGGAATGACACATTTACAACAGATACACAAGGCAATATAGGTGAATTGGATGTCACAATGGACCAAGCAGCACGTATTAAATTCAAACCTAGATCAGTTTTCTATCCCAATCTGCCCCAGGACAGTATTGACACCTTCCACGATGTAGTGACTAAATCACTCCAAAATTGTAAACATCAGAAACCTAGATACACGCCATCTAACTTATCAGCAAAACAAAAATAAATAATTAAATATTTGGCTTACGATACTGAGATTGTTATCCGCCCTGCTGATAAAGGAGGCAACATCGTGCTCTGGAACAGAGAAGCGTATATCAATGAAGCATTACGACAACTTAATGACTCTGATTTTCATGTAAAAATGAATACTGTTATATACAATCAAAGTATATGTTTTACATGGGAATACTTAAAGAATTGGGAACAGAATAGCCCTATAACATGAGAGGAATACTGTTTTCTCAAACTAGATTATCCCAAGCTACCCATAATGTATCTTTTGCCTAAAGTACACAAAGACCTGATTAATCCACCAGGAAGACCCATAGTTTCCTCTATTGGTAGCGCTTTAGAAAATGAATCAAAGTATGTTGATCATTTTTTAAGAGAATACGTTACTGCGCTTCCATCGCATGTAAAAGATACTAAGGATTTTCTCTCCAAGTTAAATAATATGATTTGGGTTGAGACCAACCTTATGATAACTCTCGACGTCAACTCATTGTACACTATAATTGATCATTCTCAGGGCATCGAAGCATGTTTCCACTATTTGAAAAACAGACCTTTATGTTATACGAACATACGACAATGATTGTAGAAATGATGAAACAATGTTTAGAAAATAACATTTTTATGTTTAATGGTACCATCTTTAATCAGACACGTGGTATCGCGATGGGCCCATCTTTTGCGCCTAGTTTCGCTAATTTGTTTCTGGGCAAATGGGAGGAAGAAATTCGCTCAGATGATAGACTCAGTTCAGATTTTGCCAAGGTCAAAATCTGGCTGCGTTACATCGATGATCTTTTTATAATATGGTCGGGCACTGAAGAAGCAGCCACAAGATTTGTAGAAAGACTCAATATGAATGATTACAATATACGCCTATCACAGGGACATCCTCGTATGTAATGATATCACACAAACACCGTCCAGAGGGGTACATAATCTTAAAGGTTTCTTTCCCTGTGAACACTGTAGAGCCTGTCATAACAGTCATATGGTGCAGGAGTTTACCATGCCATGCAAAGGAAAACCTAAACGCATTAATCAATTCCTTACATGTAGTACTACTTTTACTATATACGTCCTAGAATGCCCATGCAAACTTAGATATGTGGGTAGCACTATGTTTATGGCCAAAAAGAGGGTACAGGAACACCTACGTGCCATTAACAAAAAGGATTTCCACTACCCCAAAACAAAAAACATTAATTATACGCGACTATCAGTTGCAGATATATTATCACTTGATATCATGTCAGCTTAGGTACATGACACGGCACTGTACGATGTCTTGACCCATCTTGTATTTTTATGCTATCAATACCTGTTATTTTCTACAGTATTACTCTTGGGCATTGCCACATGTATTATCATCATCCTTTTATTTAACAAACTGAGACCATTTTTGATAATTTCAAAATGGTCCCCATGTTCGTAGCAATCAACTACCTCAGTAACGACATTTGTCCTTTTTTCACTTTCATGTGATTGACTATGTAAGGTTTCCTAACTTTATTGTCCGCTGCGTGACCAAGACAGCTAGTCTGTCGAAACGCGTAACAGAATAATCTACACTTGGCTGTATCTCCTGAGAGTGCGTCTCACCTGTTTCCAGCTTTACGAATGATATTTTGGTCGGCAAGCTTCACCAACGCGACGCACCACCTGCCAATGTGAAGTACTGGGTATTCTAGACCCAGCGGTGCAGGGGCACACACCCTATGACTTCGGGGTTTCACCCTGTTCCGGACCTACAGAAACACAGAGTCTTCTGGGTGAAGTCAAAGAATCGTTTATTGGCTGCAGACCAATGGCAGATATCCTAGAAGTACAACAGCGTGTATGTTCTCAGGAGACTGCTGAAAATCATAGGAACAGACTTCTCCTTAAGTACAAAATATCATGCTCCAGGCATACATTCCTTGGTTTATGATATGGTCATATAAAGGCATACATTACAAACGAAAAAGCAGAGTCATGATGACCATCCCACATTCCAGTTCGGCCAGCCCACAATGATTTACACCGGAAGGTTCAGATCCCATGTTTGAAGTAAATAGACCCCCCAATAAACATGAGCATCTTCTGTTTTGGGAAACAAGTAATAAAGCAAGAACATGCAGGTGTAGAAGAGATTAGCCGGGGGATTGTGTAGAATGAAAGGGTTTTATGACGGGTCAAGCCCTGATACGAATCACCGGTGGACGGAGGAAGGGGAGCTCGTGAGACCGGTTTGACCCGGGGCAGCAGAGCCAGCTGCCCAGGTCACAGAGAAGTCAGAGGGAAAGCTCATGTACTGTGAGGCCCGTATTAACTCCATCATAGCCTATGTGAGGGCAATGACAAGATGGCCACTGCTTCCAAAATGGAACCCGCGTAGTTGAGCAGAATACGTGTACACAGTGCGTTCGTAACTAGAACGACACGCAAAGCACTCGTACGTGCCGCATTTACCATTTGCGGTTCGCTAATACCAAGATAGACAGGGGTAGGGCCCTGTCCCCTACGCGGTTCCCGAATATCAAAGTACGACAGACCCTCCTTTTGCCCTTACATAGGCAATCACTATTCTCATCTTAATCCGAGTCTAGATCAATGTCCGCAAAGTCATGGAGATGTTGCTGTAGCATCATCCTATTACTTAGTTCGTCCCTCGATACAGGTTTCCTTACCCATAAGGTAGTACAGAGGCCACATATCGCAGGAGCACACTGTATACACAGGCAGAACAGGAAAAGAATGGCTAGGATCATTCCAATGACCATCAGAACTTTCCAACCCCAGGCAGATATCAATTCCCAGAACCATCCCATCAGTGACCAATCTCCCTTATCCACGTGTATGGCTTCAGATATTTTATGGAGTTTGGAGATGGCTTGATACACTGTTGGAGCATTATCTGGTATGAAAATGCAGCAACTGGATTGGATGACCTTGCATACCCCACCGCGGTCTGCAAGAATAACGTCTAGGACCATGCGGTTCTGCAAAGTCATAAGGCGATCCGCTTGGAGCTCAGCTGTCAAATTACTAAGGGCACCAGCCGTTACATTGACGGTGGATTCAACCACACGAGTCAGCTGTCTCAGGTTCCTACTATTGACCATAGGTCCCCAAAACGGCAGGAAACCCAAGAAGAAGTCTCCTGCTTCCTGACCGGCAGTGTCCTCCTTACTGATCACACCTCTCACAACTCTGGTCTTGTGATAATCAGAGGCGGCAGTAAATGTCGGCGGTAGCAAGTTCGCAATATAACATGTGCCCGAGAAATCAGGGGGCAACCATGTATATGCTCGATCATGACAGATGAAATATGTGCCCTTAGCAGCCAAAAACGCAGGGGAAAACTGTGACGGGAAAGTGTACGTTTCAGTACAGTCACTTCTTCCCAGTTGAGCCCTAGGGTTCTGACCATTACCCTGTAAGCAGAACCGACCCATGTGGGGTACGACCCAGATTGGAGATGAGATTTTCCGCTGTCTTTCACCCAGACTAATACTATACCCCGTCGCGTTCCATCCCATATAAGGTCTCAGCTCTTCTTTGGGAATGGATGAGTATGCATTAATATCTCTACTCATATCGGCAACTCCTTTCATCAAAGCCTTATTATTGGTGATGGGTCTGATGGAACGCGGTGGGCGAGGGGAGTATGTATCTAGAGCATAGAGGAACATGGTTTGGAATGCCCATGACGATCCATTGTAACTGTACGGCAGCACCAGGTAGGGAATACCCTTGTTAATGGTATGTGGCATTAACCCACAGACCCAGCAATTGGTCGTATTCATTACCAGTTGGTGCTGGTGCAAGAGTTGGATAAACGAGTTATTTACGAACTCTGATCGTCGGGTCTGTTCGTGCTCAGGCAAAGGGTGAAAAGAGTGAGAGGAGGCAGTAGAAAGAAGTATAGGCTGTTGAGTGGGTGCAATGGGTTTTGGAGCAGAGAAAAACACACATCCTACAATAAACATTATGATGCTACACAGTGTAAAAAGGCACAAGAAGACGAAACATTTACTTTTTACAATTCTACACATCCTGGCTTGAAAGTTCATTTCTTCAATCGGTCTCTCCATCTTACAAAACTCCATCCTCTACTCGGGCCGCTCGCGGTGGATGAGTTTCTTCTGCTAAGGAGTACGCCTGTCAGTCCAGGGAAACGCCCTAGACCAACCAGAACCGTCGACCTAGCGTCTTCGGCCTGTACCCCAAAGTCTTGGCACCGCGACCCTGCGGCAGAACCCGGATGGTGGTTCGAAAAACAAAAATCAAGAAAGTCCTTCAGATGGGAGAGCAAAAAATGTCAAAAGGGAAATAATGAGGGAATCTTTATTTGTCCATGGGTCTAGGTCTCAAATTATAGCGGAGACGGCCAGGTGTTGTTTGGTCTTGAAAAAGAAGTTCAGGCTCAGTGGTGTCCAGTCGATTCGATGGCGGCACAGCTTCCTGCAGAATATTGTCACTCTCTTGGACTGAAGCTGTGTCTTTTAGGCGTGCGTCACTGAATGGTACAAAACGAGGCACAATGTCTGTCTCTGAGTCGGCGATACCCTCGTTGACCCACTGGTCATATGGCAGAGGCAAGGGAACTACCTTGCAGTGCGTACCATGGATCCAGTGCTTCTTCCCTTTCACTCGCACTGCTGATCTTGTCGAAAGAAGAACAAGATGAGGGCCGATCCAACGAGGCTCGTCGTTGCCCTTACGCTGGAAATTCCGTACTAGGACCCACGAACCAGGGTTGATGGGGTGTCCAGGAGGTTCAGAGGCTTGGGGAAGAGTATCATGTACCTGTTGGTGCAAAACACGCAGTTTAACAGTCAAATCATACAGGTAATCGAGCAGCACTGGATGCTCTATCTCGCTGAATTTAGTGGGCCTTGGCACACCCCATACATTAGCCGGGCGGCCAAAGACCACCTCGTAGGGACTAAGTCCCACTCGTGAGTGTATCGTCATTCTGGTGGACAAGAGTGCTAGAGGCAGGGCATCAGGCCATTTAAGACCAGTGCTCGCCTGAATTTTGGCCAACTTGAGCTTTAAGGCTCCATTGTAGCGTTCAACCAGTCCAGCTGATTGGGGGTGATTTGCAGCGTGAAATTTCTGCCTTATGCCTAAACCTTCACATACACTCTTCATCACTTTACCCACAAACTCACTCCCGTTATCACACCACACCATTCTCGGCATCCCAAACCTGGGGAAAAACTCCTTCACAAGGGCTTTGGCTGTGGATAGAGCAGTGTTATCTTTCAGAGGATAAGCCTCTACCCATTTGGAAAAAGCACAAACAACCACCAATACATATTTCAGGTTGTTGCATCTTTCCATGTGAATAAAGTCCAGCTGCAAAACTTCGAATGGACATGATGGGGGTGCAAAGTGACCAGCCGGAGTTGGGGTTCCCCTACCAGGGTTGTACTTCAAGCATACCATACAATTCTTGACCACATTCTCTGCACATTTGGGAATTCCAACATTCTGCCATACTGGAGCCAACAACTTGCATATACCTTTCGTACTGATATGTGCCATTCCATGTGCCATAGTAACCACTGGAAGCACATATGCATCAGGCAACAACCATCGCCTATGTTCTGTCAGGTCAATCCAACAACCATTCTCATCCAACTTACCCATACTCTCTCTCCACTTGCTTAACTCTTCTTCTGTAGCTTCAGCCTGAAGCGACTTCACACTCTCTATTGTGTTCTCACATATTCCCACATCATTAACCCATCTTGCGGGGCCTGCAACATACATTCTAGTCTTCACATTCTGTGCGGTTTCTCTCGCGGTCTCATCAGCAAACGCATTCCCACGTCCAACATCATCTGTGACTTTCTTGTGCGCACTGCATTTCATGATCGCAACTTGCAAAGGTAGGGTCAGTGACTCAAGGAGATCATTCACCAACTTGCCATTCTGAATTTTAGCTCCATGCGACGTCAGGAACCCACGCTCCTTCCACAAACGCCCAAAATTATGAGCCACGCCAAAGGCGTATTGGCTATCTGTGTATATGTTCACTCTCATTCCTTCAGACAACACGCATGCTCTCGTGAGGGCAATTAATTCTGCTGCTTGGGCCGAATTATGTGGCACTCGTGCAGTTTCCACAACCGTATGTAAAGTCGTGATAGCATATGCAGCAGTCGTGTCACCATTAGGGAGCTTGAAACAGGACCCATCTACCCATAAAGTGCCATCACATTCAGTCAGGGGAGTATCTTTGAGATCTACTCTCCCTTTCGTCTCTTCTTCTGTTCTGAACAGACAGTCATGTTGCTCAATCTCATCTGAGTCTACTGGAATCGGCAATAATGTGGCTGGATTCAGTGTATTGCATCTTTTTATGTGTATGTGATTCGCTAACAGTGTTAGTTCATATCCTGATAATCGCGCACTAGTCAGGTGTTGTGTCTTGGTTCTATTTAATAATGTGTCTACAGCGTGTGGAACCATGACAATCAGTGTATTGTCCATTACCAAACCAGCAGATTGTCGGATAGACATCGCTGCAGCAGCTGTCGCTCTCAGACAGCTTGGCAATGCCCTCGCTACAGGGTCCAAGGTGGATGAAAAATATGCGCATGGGCGCGGTCTGTCGCCAAAAGGCTGTGTTAACACTGACAACGCACATCCATCTTTCTCGCGAACATACAATGTAAAAGGCTTACTGTAGTCGGGAGTACCCAACACAGGAGCTGAACACAACGCATTGCGTAATTCCACAAAACTTTTCTGGCACTCTTCAGACCATGGGATAGGATTTGGTGTGTCTTTGCATGTTAAGGCTAACAAAGGTTTTGCCAATAAAGAAAAACTAGGGATCCAATGCCTACAGTATGAGGTAATGCCCAAGAAAGCACGCACTTCTCTCTGTGTCTTTGGCACACTCAACTGTGCAATGGCTTGAATTCTCTCTGGGGTCAGTTTCCTTCCCTCCTTCGATAAGAGATGACCTAAGTAGGTCACTTCTTGTCGACAATATTGCAGCTTAGAGAGAGACACTTTGTGATGGTAAGCTGATAAATGGCGCAACAGTGACAATGTGGCTTCTTTACAGATCTTCTCAGTATCCGCGGCGATCAGTAAATCGTCCACGTACTGGATCAGGATAGCGCCACTAGGTAAAACAAGTGCATCAAGCTGCGCTTTCAGAGCTTGACTATATATGGATGGACTCTCGCAGTAGCCTTGGGGAGCGCGTTTGAAGCGGAAGCTTCGGCCACCCAGACTAAAACCAAAAATGTCTCTGCTCTCTTCTGCAATTGGGATACTAAAGAAAGCATTCTTTAAATCGATCACTGAAAACCATGCAGCAGAGGCTGGAATCATCGTTAACAAGGCAGTTATATCGGGGACAACCGGAAACTGAGGCACGACAATCTTATTAACCTCTCTGAGATCAATCACAAATCTGTAAACAGGTGGCTGTGAAGGATCCGTTCGTTTTAAGACAGGTAAAATCGGGCTATTACAAACGTTGCCTCTTGTCTCTTCAATCACACCCTTATTAATCAAATCGCTGACAATGTCTAACAATGCTTTCTGCCCTTCATTAGAGATCTTGTACTGAGGAATACGTGGCAGTCTAACATTAGCTTTTAGAGTCACCACATATGGTGGTATTTCCAAGAGGCCCACATCATTGGGACCAGTAGCCCAAAGGGCATCCGGAAGGGATGACAATTCAGGTGGCATCGTGTCTTTAGACAAATACATTGGGGAAACCACTGTCTTGCCTAATGTAAGTTGTACTCCTGAAGGAGAACAATACAGTGTAGCGTGCAATCTTTTCAACAAATCTAATCCCAGCAAATTCTCACCACAACCTGTTGTCAGGATCAGGGGCGCTTTCAGCTCACAAGGTCCAACAGAAAGCGACATAGGACTGGAAATCGGGTTCCTAACTGGGGCGCCAGAAAAACCTACTGAAACATTTATATCGCCAGACAAAGGTGCGCCAGGGAGTTTGGAATGCATGATTGAACTCTTTGCAGCACCAGTGTCTAGCAGAAAAGGCTCCGTTACATTTGCTGTAGTCACCTCAACATACGGTCCACTCTGATCCACTGGCACTGAAACAACTCCCTCTCTTTGTCTACGGCTGTCCTAGTAACCATTATTTTCTGCATCACCGTCTTCTGCATAATAATCATTATTGTAATACTGTGCCGTATTACCAGTCGCGTTAGCTTGCTGATCAAAACTATTAATTGCGCTTTGGGGCGGAAGAGGACGCGCATTTTGGGGAACACTTCCACGCCCTCTGCCTCTAGGAGCTTGCTGACCACCTCTACCTCTTGCGCCATACGTATTACCATTCCGTTGCATTAATTTAGGACAACTATATTTAAAATGACCTTCCTCTTTACAGTATGAACATTGGTTGGGACCTACAGGGACACGTGGTTGATAATACCCGTTCATTTGCTGGTTTGTCTGAAATTGTTGGGGTTGGTGATAGACACCTTGGGGTTGTCTATAATTATTACCACCGCCACGTGGTGGATAGGCCTGCTGTAGAAGGACCTTCGTTTTTAGTTCCTTCGTTTTCTTCTCCGTCCTATCTTTCTCGTCTTTATCTCTGTTTTCATAATACTGTGCAGTAGCCAGTATTTGCGCCGAAGAGGAAACGGCCCAAGAACTCTCTGAATCTTTCAACTTTTTACACAGGTCAGGGAGTAAATTCTGCACAAACTTGTCCACAAACAACCGTTGTCCACCCTCAGTACTCATATCTTGCCCACTGTGGTCAATAAACGTTTCTTCAAACCTGGTAAAGAAGTCTGACACTGTCTCATCTTTCTTTTGCTTACATGCAGATAACTTGTCCCAATTTACGCGCATCGCAGGCATTATTGTCTTCATATACGTAATGATTCTACCAGGCAATTCAGCTACTAAAGGTTCTGGTTTCGCACCACCCGTTTGTCTAGCATCAGCAGCAACAATGTTAGCCCATGTATCCCCTAATTCTGCATTGTGATCTACATTACGAATTGATCCCCATAGAGGCTGTGGAACAACATTACCGAACAACATGTCTATGTCGGCCAGATTCATGACGCATGACCCTGCCGTCTGTGACAACTCTTTATAATAACCTGCTGGGTTTTTACGGGGATCAGGCAATGTCTGCTTAAGTGCTAACACCTCAGAGCGCTTCCATGGAACATGCACCCAAACACGTTGGAAATGCGCTGGCACAGCGGGGTTACCACCGGCAGCTGCAACTGCTTCCTTCCATACCGGGGGAACTTCTCTCATAGGGTATTGTCGCGCTTTTGCCTTACTCCCCACAAGGACCTCATGTTCAAACAATGACTGTTGGCAGTCGTCATTCCTTAAAGACAGTACAATCGCAACTGCTTTATCTACTTCGCGGTCCACAATTATACCAGTTCCAAAATCGCACCTCACTCTACACAATTCCTGCGGATTCGGATTTCTACCACTATCCTCCAATTCTTCACAGAGAATTTCGCACATTTTCTCAAATACGTATCTCTGTTTCGGGGCATCCCATTGATGGAAAGTGTTAACAACCGATTCCACATCATACAGTGAAGGAAAAACGATCCATCTGCGCGCCATGTGATCTATTACCTTTTTCTCATCGGGGTTAGGCAATTGGCTACGCAACTGCTTACGCTGTACACCAGGAGTTGCACCAGATGACCCAAAGAGAGGCGACATTAATGTAGTAACCACATTAGCCAAACGCTGTCGCGCTGAAGGAGAAGTTGAAGCGAGAACAGGGGGAAAAACAGAGGGAAGAAAAGAGGATGTAGAGACAGGTACTGGAGTGGTGGAAGGAAGAGTGTTAGGGGAGGCAGTTACTGGATTAGGCAAAGTCGCAGGAAGTGCTGGGGCAGTTGGAAGCACAACTGGCGCCGCTTGAGAGGACTGCGCTACAGGAATAGAAACTGGTTGCAAAGCAACTGGCGGTTGCGGCAAGGCTTGCAGTATATGCACTGGAGGCGGCATATTTACAAGCTGGGGAGGCGCCGTGGCAGTTTGAGCATACGGGGGTGGCGAACTCAACAAATGTGACATCAAGGGATCTTTCTCCTTCTCTTCTGACTCATCCTGCTTAGAATATGGCAAAGCCGGGTAACATTTGTCAATCCCTAACTTACGCTGCCTGTGCAATTGCTCATTCATTTGCTCCTCCTCATTGTCTTTAAATTGTACAGCTGCTTGCATTACTGACATACCTCTCTCTCTCTTGTTCTTTTTCGCTAACTTAATTTCCTTCTGTTTGGCTTCCTTTCGCCATAAGCGGAAAGAGTCAAACATCGCCGGCCGGGCTTTCTTCTTAAACAATTTAATTTCCAGATTATCTAGAATATCGGTATCGAAACTACCATTTTGGGGCCATTTTAAAACACCGTCTTTCCTGGTGTAGTGGATCCACACTTCGTTATATGCAATGGGGCCTACGCCATGTTTCACATAGAGCTCATAAGTTGGAGTTCCAACCGGAGGAACCGGACATGATTCCTCTAGCTGGAAATCTTTTCCACAACCCAAACAGAATAACTTACCAAATATTCTAGAACCAGGCATCTTCGCTCACTAGTCTAGATCCAAACGTCAAAGGATTATCGATTACGATATTCTCGTGAATACACGAGTCCTCTGGCTTTGGGGTTTGCAAACACCAAATCACCAATTACCAAATCAAACGATCCCGAGGGATACCAAAACAAATGGGAGACGCTCCACTTATACTTAACTGAATATTGCTGATCGATGACGTCACCAGAAGACTCTCTCGATTGTTTCGCTCTCTCAAACTCGTCAAGGGTCCAAAACAGGTCGATTAATCAGGGCAGCAGACCTTCGTAGCCGTCGGGACGCGGAGAACCTCGCAGAAAAGACTTTCGGACCACGTCGACATGCAGGGGTCGATGAAGTGGCGGCCTTCCTCCGGAATTTCCACACGAAGCTCCTCACGAACCTCTGGCTTGGACTGGTACCGCTGAAATCGGCCCGAGTTGGGCGCCAAACTGAAGTACTGGGTATTCTAGACCCAGCGGTGCAGGGGCACACACCCTATGACTTCGGGGTTTCACCCTGTTCCGGACCTACAGAAACACAGAGTCTTCTGGGTGAAGTCAAAGAATCGTTTATTGGCTGCAGACCAATGGCAGATATCCTAGAAGTACAACAGCGTGTATGTTCTCAGGAGACTGCTGAAAATCATAGGAACGGACTTCTCCTTAAGTACAAAATATCATGCTCCAGGCATACATTCCTTGGTTTATGATATGGTCATATAAAGGCATACATTACAAACGAAAAAGCAGAGTCATGATGACCATCCCACATTCCAGTTCGGCCAGCCCACAATGATTTACACCGGAAGGTTCAGATCCCATGTTTGAAGTAAATAGACCCCCCAATAAACATGAGCATCTTCTGTTTTGGGAAACAAGTAATAAAGCAAGAACATGCAGGTGTAGAAGAGATTAGCCGGGGGATTGTGTAGAATGAAAGGGTTTTATGACGGGTCAAGCCCTGATACGAATCACCGGTGGACGGAGGAAGGGGAGCTCGTGAGACCGGTTTGACCCGGGGCAGCAGAGCCAGCTGCCCAGGTCACAGAGAAGTCAGAGGGAAAGCTCATGTACTGTGAGGCCCGTATTAACTCCATCATAGCCTATGTGAGGGCAATGACAAGATGGCCACTGCTTCCAAAATGGAACCCGCGTAGTTGAGCAGAATACGTGTACACAGTGCGTTCGTAACTAGAACGACACGCAAAGCACTCGTACGTGCCGCATTTACCATTTGCGGTTCGCTAATACCAAGATAGACAGGGGTAGGGCCCTGTCCCCTACGCGGTTCCCGAATATCAAAGTACGACAAATGGACCTGCATCCAGATGAAGCAAACTGCTTTTGGGATATATATATGCGTTTTTACGAATCTTGACAAAACTTTTTTTTTTTTAAAGCAATTTCACTTCAGCTTCTTCCTGGAAAGTTACGGCTTGATCCGTCAAGCAGGGGCTGTGAAAGAAGGAAGTCAAAAAAACAATTTTCACCATACATTTTTCATAGACTTTTTAGGCAGGGCTATAGCAAAAACTGCTAAACGGAATTACATTAAATTTGTCAGGAAGCTACATCTTGGTTAGAAGATTGTGCTTTTTGTGATTTGGTGTAAATCCATTCAGTACGTTTTGAGAAATTAAGGATTACAAATATTTGTTTATCTGGATGGTTGGGTCTGCGAGAGGCTCGCAAGAGGTTCGTGAGAGTCTCACGGGAGTGCCAATTAAAAATAGAGCAATCTGATTGGCCCAGGAAGCTTTTGATCCCATTGTGTCATCTGACTGCCATGGGAGTCAGACTCCTGCTGGAGCAAGCCCTTTGACTGGCTGCCAGCAACATGAGAAAAATGTTGCTGAATTTATTATTAAAAGTATCCCTACCCTGCCCCTGTAGGTACCATGGGAGGGACCTAGAGGAACCCCTCCTTGGCCAAAATGTAACAAAAATTGGCAAATTTTGCCTTTATCCAGCAGGATTGCAGCTAAAAACAAAACAATTTGGTGACCCATCATTTTACATTAAGTAAATTGGGAGGGGCATCAGTAGGACCCCCGCAGCCCATTTAGAGCCCCGGGGACCCTATCCCCCCGGTCTAGATATATTAAAGGGGAAAGGGCATACAGTCCCTCTTTCTAAGACCTTTTTGGCTCTGGGGACCCCATTTCCTGGGGCCCAATGTAGTAATTTAGGGGAGGGGCTATTCTGCCCCCTTCCTGAACTATTGTGACCCCCATCCCCAAAGCCAAATGTAATTGCTATGCCGGGGCACGGCCCCCCTCCTCAAGCCATTTTGGCCTTGGGGAAACCATCCGCCAGAGCCCAATGTATTCATTAAGGGAATGGGGGCCAATGCGCTCCCCTTCCTGAGCCTTTAATGGCCCTGGGGACCCCATCCCCTGTGGTTTGCTTGCTTACTGTGTCCTGTGGAGCCAACCCCCAGGATACAATAGTTTCCCTTCCCGCACTACCACTTGCAGGGAAACGTGTTTGCTCCCGACTGGCAAAAGCATTTTTAAATTTCCCACCAAACAGGAGCAAATACTAAGGGCCTGTTTGCAAGGCGGTGGTTCTGCCAAGCATATGGATGCCTCCAGACCGCTGCAACACCGCCAGGTAATGGCGGATCCCTGGCGGCTGTGGTAGGGCTCTGGCGGTCCCACTGCCCATCTCATAATAGGCAAGTGGGGAGACCGCCACCCCCGCGCCTCCGTGATTCTGGCAGTATGTGAATCACCAGACTTGTAATCAGCCCCGTAGACTGCTCCAAGTCGGAGGGAGGTATAAAAAAAGCTACAAGATATTGCTCCCACCACGCCCCCCTCCCCTTAATAATTATGTTTGATGGGGTCGCCGGAAAGTGGGGATCTAGCGGGTACTACACTCGAGAGACCTTGGTGCATGTCAGAATAATGAGCCCAACATTATTAGTTCTTCCTGAGCAGTACCTTCATGATGTCTTCCAAAAAGATCTGTCCAATGCCTGATTTGAAACATCAGTGTTGGCCAACAAAGTCAAGTGGAAGGTGTGATTGGTTCACAAGTTACAAACAACCCAGCTACCCGACCTACTCCCACTGTTACTTCCCCAGTGATTCCCCCACAGTCTCTTACAGTCCCCACATCATTCCCGTTGGCACCTCTGGAACACTTCTCAGGTGACCTCTCTTCAGGACAAAATGTCCTAACGCAGGTGCAACTACATGTCATGGTGCAACCCACAGCTTTCCCAGATGCTCAATCTTGCATCGCTTTCCTTATTTCACATAAAGAGGAGGACACCGCTTTGTGGGCTCCAGCTGTAGAACAAGACATTGAATTACCAAAAGAATACAGAGCTTTCGAAGATTTTTTTGATAATGTAAATACAGAGACTTTGCCACCATACTGCACTTGCGATTGCAAAATTGATCTAATACCAGTAGCCAAAATATTTAGCCGCGGAATTTATGCCCCAACCGAGCAAGAGGCAGCTCCTCTGTTCTTCATTTCAAAGGCCAATGGAGAACTAAGAATCTGCATGGGCTATAGAGCTCTTAATGTCATAACTGCCCAAAACAGATCTCTCCTTCGGTAATCCCAGTTCTGCTCTATCAAGTGAAAAGTGCTACCATCTAAACTAGATTTAAAAGGGGCATATCACTTAGTGTAAATTTGCTCAGGGACGAGAGGAAGATGGCATTTTGCACTTGTTATGGATTGTTTAAATATTGTGTCATGCCGTTCAGGCTATGCAATGCCCCAGTGGCATTTCAATTCTTTGTAAATTATGTCTTCTTAAATACCTGGACAGATTTGTCATTGTTTACATTGATGATATTTTAATATTCTTTAAATCCCAGGTAGAACATATGAAACATGGTATAATTGTCTCATCCACCTTGAGGCAACATGGATGTACTGTAAATTGTCAAATGGCTACTTTCACACTACCGAGCTCAAGTTTTGGAGTTTTATCCTCACACCACCAGGCACCACTATGGTAGAACTGAAATTCAAGGAATTTTCAATTGGTTAAGGCCTCGAGTTGTAAAAGATGTCAAAACAGTACTTGAATTCACACATTTTTACCAACAATTCATCTGTAATTTTTCAAAAAAGTAATTCCTACCAGGAAACTGCTAAACATAAGGGATCACTCTTTCAGTAGGACAAATAAACTCAACAGGCTTTGCAAGACCTTAAAATAGCCTTTATCTCTACACCAATCCTGAAAAACCCTGACACAACTCAATCTTTTGTGTTTGAAGCTGATTCCTCTGATAGCAACATTGGAGCCTTGGTATCAGAGAGATTCCATGACAGGCCACATCCACCTGGTAGCTTACCTATATAAATAACTCCTACCCTCAGAACTGAGATATACAATAGTGGAGAAGGAATTGCTAGTCATCAGATAAGCTTTCAAAGAATGGCGTCACTACCTGTCAGGAGCCAAATTTCTAATCACAGTCTACAATGATCATCATAATCTGCAATTTCTGCAATGTGCTTGTGCTCTATCACCTAGACAATTATGTTGGAAATTATTTTTTGCAGAGTGTAATTTCATGATTCCTTTTTGTCCAGGGAGTGCTAACAACAAGGCTGACAACATATCCCACAACAAGCCTAGTCATGAGCCTTCAGGTGTAAAGAATACTTCTTTTTCTCCACAAGAGCAAATCATCAGTGCAATTCAGTCAGAATATTTATTTCACCAAGTTAGATTTGTAATGCCAATACCTAAACATGTCTCTTGGGAGATTAGATACCAGCATTGCTCAATCATTGAATCTCTTCCATTTCAAGAACAAAGACTTTACGTGTGCACCAAAAGACAACGACAAGTTATCCAATGAGGCTATGATCATCCCAATCAGGATTCACAATTCACCTCCAAGTTCTGGAAGGCATTGTGTTCCGCACTTTACATTACAAATCACTGGTCCACCAGCTTTCATCCCAAAACCGATTGACAGACACAATGTGTAAACCAAGACCTAAAACAGTTTCTGCGCTGTTATCTCTCCTCAGTCACCTTGGGTAGAATTATTCTGGGAAGTAGAATTTGTATATAAAAACCTATGTCATACCTCCATCAAGATGGCTCCTTTTTAAGCCAGCTATGGCTTTCATCCCCACTTTCTACCTCTGAAAAATCCACAAATGGACTCGACTGTGCCATATTGCATCGCACAATCACAATGCATTTCTATGTTAACACAATGTGTCTGTCAAAATGTTATGAAGGCCAAAACCCAATAAAAGACTTTTGCAAATCGCAAAATATATCCTGGTCCTCTGTACCATATGAGAGACAAAGTTTGGCTTTCTACTAAAAACCTTTGTTTCAAACAACAAAATAAGTTTAATCTCAGATTTATTTGACCACTGAATGTTCAATCTGTTCTCAACCATGTAACATTCAAATTACAACTGCTACGATCCATGAAAATACACCCAGTGTTTCACACCTCTTTCTTAAAGCCAGAGTCATCCACTACCTGCACTGTCCATCCACCACCTCTATTGATACAAAATCATTGGGAGTATGAGGACTAAATCATCACCAACGTCAAACGAGATGGAGCAAATTGTGTTACCTTGTACCCTGGAAGGGCTATGGTCATGCTCTCGCTCTCCTACGTCCTTTCCTCATAAGATATCCTGTTCCTCCTCCATGAGTATTTGTCAGATGGACTTTTGTAGGGAAGTATTATCATTGCCTGGATTCTAATGCCCCTACTGAGATGTAGCCGTGAACCTACATGACATGCACATCAAATAAACACTCTTTCCTATTTCACTTGCTGTGCCTCCCAACAACATCACTTGCTATTCGTACCCACATGCCCTATTTGCTGGGCCTATAAACAGCTTCACGCACCATTCATTGGCTCATAGAAATGCTGTGCTTGCATCAGCATTCTTGCTTATAACGCATGGAATACTATTTTCTTATAATGCATAACACTGTGCATGTCTGCTGTACACTAGACATGTGCAGAAAAGACCATCTCGCAAATAAGTAACACACTCTCAAAGAGTATAGATCACAGTGCTACAAACTGTTTATTCTGCAGCAAAGTGGTTGATTTTTGTTGTACATTCTATGCTTCCTTGTTTCCCTTTTTTTTTTGTCCCTGTTGAGCGCAAAACTCACGGGAGGCCCTGTAATGGTGAGATCTCACGGAACCACAATCACCATCTTGAAGGATATCCAAAGCTGTAATAAGCAGCCTCTTCTGCATTCCAACACTCGTTATTGACGCGGTTTGGAGCAGAGCAGCTCTTCATTGGCAGGATTCCTGAAGACGCAGCAATCCAAGATTACCTCGGTGTGTCTCTAGCCTTCGGAGTGTGCAAGGCTGTTGATTTTGGTGAATAAACCACAGGATCTTGGCAAGACATTTCTTTTTTGTATAAGGTGTTACACACTTCTTCTATCCGAGGCCGTCCATAGTGACACACTTGATCCTAAAGCTGAATTATAATAATGATGCAAATCATTTAAGGTTAATTATAGAAGACTAGATCATTTGAAGAAGAGCTTTGCTGACTTGTGAATGACACTTTGAGGCTTCTTATATTATAGAGATTCCTGAAAGGAACAAGACGTGGCAAGTACATTTGAGACATTTGGGGAAATCCTAGCCATAGTATTTTTGATGTTGAAACCTTGCACAGATTGAATCCCATATCTTCAAGAGTAACAGGTAAGGAAATGCAAACATTTGATGAGGCATTTAACCTCTTTAAAAGAACCAATAGTCAGGTGTTAATGTTATTAGAGAAGAATGCTGTCCTAAAGCAATTCTGTGACCAGCATACACCATTTCATTCCGGATCTCCTTCCCCACAGTACCCTCCCTAATACGCTCCCGTCTGGCCACTCCAGACCTCTGGTTATATCAACTGCAGAGTTAGTGCTGCCAGAACTTGGGCATCTAGAGGGTACAGCTCCCGAGGAACCTTGGATCATGCCAGTTACCTTGATAATAAAATGGAAAATTAGTTAAATGGCTTCTCTAGTGTCCTTGTGCGCATCACTAGAACACTAGAGTGAGCACATGTCTCAGATTCCACTGCAGAGGTCAGATTATTTGCCACAGCATGGAACAAAGTAGCAACATATGTGTGACTTTACAGCAGTATTGATAAGTATTGTGGGATGTAGGGTTTTACTTCTGTGATGCAGTAAATGTATGTGCTAGGAGCAGTGACTAGGAGATGCATTAATGGAAGTAAATTAGAGTCATCTAACACAACGTAGATGTACGATGACAGTGATACACAGAACCGTATACTCAGAGACCCAAAATTATTGGCTCTGGTGCAATTGCAAACTTTGCAGGACTAGAACCTTAGATTCCGGACTTCAAAGAAGTAATCCTTAATGGATGAGGAAACCTCACACTCTTATTAGTGTCATGCTTCTTCATAGGAGTCCTCTCCCCACCCTGGTAGGACAGTTGCACCCGGGCGGACTCAACCTCCTCGAAGACTGACTAATTAGGAGGGAGTTCTTGTATAAATCCTACTGTACAACACCATGGAATAAGGGATCCAAATGAAAATTCTAAAAATACCTTAGAGTCGTCTGGGGAAGTCTACCTTTATTCCTTTATTAGTGGAACACTAGGTAAGATTAAAAATGAAAAGGGTTGGGTACTGGAGTATAATGACTCACACCCAAGAACTTGCCAACATGTTTCTTTCCACTATCACTAGCCTAAAAGGTCTGGGGGCATTCATCAGGGCTTACGGATACCTATGTGAAAAAACCTAAACAAATACCAAATAGAATTGAGACGCTTGATTTACGGTGAATTCCTACTTGGGTCATACCATATTTTCCTACCGGTTAGTCAGTAATTTGTCCTTGCAGCCGAGGTAAAGATGTACTGAGAAAACAAAACAGAGTACACTGATTACTCAGGTGTCTTACTTATACAAATAAGCAGTTTTGGTTTGTTATCTGGCTCAGGACATCTAAGGTCGTGATGTTGCAGGTGCTCTCTGTTTGAAAACAAGGGTGATTATTATTTAAAAAGCAAAGGCAAGGATATTATGTGGTCTACGGTGCTATGGCAATTAGCCTGTGTGTATCTATTACATTAGGTACTATCGTGGACTATACAAAGGTTAGTTAATGTATAAGTCCCATACCCTGTAGTGTAGGGGATACAAGCATCATGGTCACAGAGAAGGCGGGTTCCTTTTTAGTCACACACTGACAGAAGAAAGACCACCATAATAATAAAAAGGTAAATGATTGAAGCAGAGGGAAGGACAATCGTCCCTTACAATAAAATGTATGTGACTCATGTCATGGATCCAAATAAAACATTTAATATGGTAGACATCGTTCAAATACTTTGAAAAACCACCTATTGGTTCCTTTCAATGCTCTCAAGTTTTCTAACAGATTTCTCTCAATCGTACTAGACGAGTGATATGTACTAGCCTGCATAATAATCAGATTATTAGAAACACACCACTTAGCCATCATTGAGTTAATGTGCCCATTCCAAAGTGCCCTCGGGCCCCCTTCATTTGCCCTTGCAAAAGATTCTGGCATCAATCTTTTGTCGGAGGGAAAACCAATTAATCACCAACACTTGTCTACATCTACCACGTGCCGTGCTGAATGAAAGGCTGTGTCTGCCTTCATGTGGGATCATGTATAGATCATACTAATGTGTTGAAGTGCCCAAACATCATGGTGTATCATTTTATGAGGCTCACATTCACACACACAATGCAGCCACACGCTTAGGAACCCATATGATGGCAGTCCGTAAAGGAGAGGCCCTTTGCCAAAAATCCGCTGTCCCCAGACCCACGCAGGGGCATATTATCAAGACACGGCGTTAAAATTATCGCCACTTTAGCGGCAGAAAACTATAATGGGCTTGATAATATGCCCTTGAGAATTCCCATAGAAGCCCATGTTATGGTGTCACCATGGGCTTCTATTGGAATTCTCTGCGACATATTATCAAGCCCATCATCGCCGCTTTAGCGGCAGTTTTCTGCCTCTAAAGCGGCAATAATTTTAACACCGTGCTTGATAATATGCCCCTTAGGGGCATATTATCAAAAAGGCGATAAAATTATCGCCGCTTTAGCGGCAGAAAACTGCAGCTAAAACGGCGATAATGGGCTTGATAATATGCTCTATGGAATTCCAATTGAAGCTCAGGTTAGATGTCCTTCACATCTAACATGGGCTTCAGTTGGAATTCCATAGAGCATATTATCAAGCCCATTATCGCCGTTTTAGCTGCAGTTTTCTGCCGCTAAAGCGGCGATAATTTTATCGCCTGCCCCTAACTTCGTCAAAAGGTACGGCCGTCTATTTTACCTACGCCGTGTCCCGCTCTGTGCCGTGATACAGATAGCTGTAGGCTGGGCGTCATGTTAAATAGACGTTCCAGTTCACATGCTGTTGCGGCGCGTAGCCAGAAGTTTTACTTTTGGGTGGCCCAGAAACTTTTACAGGTAATGGAGGATCATAGGACATGTAGTTCCACATCGCTGATTAAGCTCAGAACGTGGGTATGGGAGAGATTCAAAATCCAAGAACTTTGATCACTTTTCCTTCAAACCGTTTGAAATGGCAATATGTATGTTCCCCTTCATTCAGTGTAATTGACTCCATATGTTATCACAGACATGTTTTTTTTTGTCAATAGGTGTAGGATATTACAATCGCCGGTTGTCCATGAAGTGATTCGAACGAGAAATCTTTATTAGAAATTAGAGTCAACCAGAGAGATCAACTACTAACTCTGGCCTGCCGTTTGCTACCCCGGTCACTGTTTTACTACCTCTTTGTCTCAGGGGTCATAAAGTCAGCAACAGGAACTGTACAAGAATAAAGGTTTATTTCACTTCCCAATCTCCCAAGAAGCATATAGAAAGGTGTTCAGTAAACCTTGTAATGTTATTGATCCAGCGCTAACAATTAATCAGGGATCAATACTCAATAACATCACATACAAATGGCCCATACACATTCACCCAAATCCCTGATGCGCCGGGGGTCAAGTTTTAATGACGTTAGAAAGTCGTTTTCTTCAAACGTTCATGATTAACATTTCTAAATACATAACTAAACCTGTAATTCAACTCTCTTTCCTCTGGTCGATGGACCAATTGGTTGAGTAGTTGATGGTAATAATAGTGTCTAACTATTTAGTCAGCTAAATAATCACAGCCTCTTTGTAAGCTTAATAAGTTTTATCTCAATTAATTGTGCATAATAATAAATGTTCATTGCATACGGTTACGAATGCAAACTATGAAATTCACAAGAGGGAGAGAAAAACATCAGCAAATGCAAATAGTGTCATGCTTATCATCAATATACAAAATGCACATGAAGGGGTGGATAGATTAAGAGACATCAGTTTCAGCAAAATAATGAGAAATCATATACATATGATGGAGGGGACAGATGAAGAGACATGAGTATCAGAGACAAAAATACATTTGCAAATAATTATGCAAAGTACGAGTCAGAAGGATATACTAACCAAAGATCAGTGAAATACCACCCACCTGGCCAAGGAGGTAGTGGGGGTTCCCTGAAATAGAGTCAGGGAACAAAGACTTCAGAACCCAGGTGCAGGACAGGGACAGGAACCTCTGCAAACCGACAGACAGCAACTCATCACCCCTCTCTTCTCTCTTCTACCGACGTGCTAAACCACACCCCAAAGGCACCCCAGTTATACCATAAAACCTACATGTCCAACCCACATTAGTTGAAACATTTCATAAATTGTGACTTTCATTGGTTGAGCCAGGAGGTGGTCTGTCACACCACCAGGTTCCCATCCACATTTTGTACAGACTATTGTTTATTTGTTGCTCACATAACGTAATTTCTGACTCGTTCATTTATTTTAAATCCTTGATACTTTCACATTATTTCACATGTGTTTATCAGCTACGTTCGCGGAAGAAGTCTTGGGACCCATGGCAAGTCTCATTCTTTTGGCAGGCACACAATGTCTTTCTCAGCATATCGACCTTGGACCTTTGTGTCTCTTCTGCTGTGCTCAGCCTTTGCTGTCTGTTTTCTTTATTATTTCAGGTTTTTCTCTCCAGTTCAACTATCGTGTCAACTTAACTCATTTTCGGGCCCATTCATCGCACTATGACAAACAAAAATACAGGCATTTATTAATTACACAGAAATGCACTTTTCACTGTTTACCACCTACCTTTGCACTATCCCATGTTCATGTATTTCCTAGCAAAGCTTTAGGTAAAAGCGGCATTATTCATTATTTTAAAGCAAAATGCAAGAAGCAGCCTTGTCATGCATTATTTCTTGTTTCTTTTAAAGCGCAATGTAAATACGGTTTAAGTCTTTCATGCATTCATTCGCATTAGTGCACGCATGCGCAAAGCGGTTTCCCACGTGTTTCATTGTGTTTTTGTTAGTATGTATTACATGGGTGTTCAACCGAGCAGGTTTCTTTTTGCGAAAAACCTGCTCCATCATTATTACAGGTCAAAAGGAGCATTATGTCAATTCCATTACCCTGGATTTTTAAAACGGCATCTTTGGATGAACTTTAGGTTTGCTTGGCTTCCATTTAAAACACAAACTTTCTAAAAATGAAGAGAGGGCTTGTTAGTTCATAAATACTCAATTTTGGCTTTGAATTATTTTTGGTGTCGGATGTCAGGTTAAGGTTTGACTATCTCCAAAATCACAAACTAACAAGAACTATGTGATTCCTTAGCAGACCACTTCAGACAAAAGACAAATGGCCACTTGTATCAACCTATTTTGCATTCTCAAATGGTGCGAATCACTAAATTTGAACGTTTGCAAATGCAAAAATAGCCTTTCAAGATGCATGAAAGGCTTTGGCAGTGTATTTTAGGTAATCGCAATTTTTTGTGTCTACCTAAAATGGCCACTCCAAATTGGGAATCGCAGTTTGCGATTACCGAAGCACATGTACCAAGCATTAACTACCTGCAATCTGGGCATTTAAGAAAATGGTATTACCATCTACTCCAAGTCGATGGTAACCATGTGCAATTTTTGAAAATGCACAAAAAATGCATTTTTCAAAGTGTCACATAGCGTGTACTTTACCTGTGCACATTTCTTGGGGGTGGGGAGGGACTTAAGTCCGCAGGCACCCTTGGTTTTGTATTTTCTAATTTGCGCACGAATGGGTCTTCAGGCCCATAGGACTGAATGGAGTAGCATTTCCTAATAGCGATTCCCCAATAGTGATTGCGACTCTGTAGGAATCACTGTTAGGGAATCGCTATTTTCTTACATACCATTTTGCATTCCCTAAATAGCAATTACCTAAAATTCGCAATTTAGGGAATGCACAATGGAACTTTGATACATGTGGCCCAAAGATCTGGAAAAATATTTTAATAAAGAGGAGATCTGAAGATGATTTCACCAACATTACTAAAGCTTATGGCAAATCTATATCATAAATAGACCCATTTTCAGCACAGATATTCAATCCAATTTGAATTATTAGTCCTGGGGCCAACCAGCCACAGCTCCCTGGAATCTGGTTTATGCCCAGGGACACTCAAAACTGCCTACAAAAACTTAGTTCTAAAAAGAAAAACTGCCAGCTTCCCACTGGTCACTTTCAAGCATCGCCCAGCTAGCAATGATCAGCTCCAATTCAAGAGGACAGAAAGAGCACCCGCCATAAAAAATATCAGCATTAACAGAAGAAACCAGTCTAATCTGTGACAGGCAAACAGGGTTCCGTCCCAGTAAGTGCACAGAATTAACACTGATTGACACATAATGCATCTTCAAGATTATGGTGGATTTAGGTAGTGTACCAGCACTTCTGCTATCTGACTTTTCTGCTGCTTTGGTACGATCCATCATCCTTCACTCCTGCGAAGACCTAATGCTAGAGGAATACAAGACACTGTCAGAAAACTTGTGCTACCATACACAGCCTCTCTGTTCAAAAGACTAAGACATCAAACTCAGGGACATATTTACAAGCTCCTATTGCTGAAAGTGACGTTGTGGTGGTGCTAGGGGCTTCGCCTTATTTCCAAGGCAGTGTGAAGCCACTTCATGCTTCCTTGTAAATAAGGCACCCTTTCACGCTGTATTTAGCTTGAAAGGGGAGGGCAATGGGTGTTGCGTTGGGCGTTCCACCGCAACACCCATTGATTGTGATGCTACCCCCTATTTACAAGGCAGGCGTAAATGGGAAGCAGCCCCAAAGTTAGGACCAGAGAAAACCTGGTCTTAAACAGGCGTAATGAGGAGAAATGCTTTATTTCTCCTTGTTTTTGCTGTTTCCATGTGTGCTGCGTTGTGCAGAACACACAGAAACAGCAAATTGCCATTGATTGTTTATGTGCAAGAAGTGTCCCTTCCTGCACATAAACAATCCCAAAAAAATGACATTTTGCAACTTCTATGGTTGCTGCATTAACCAGCACACATAAAAGTTACAAAACGTCATTTAAAGATTGTTTATGTGCAGGAAGGGGGACCCTCAACGCAGGCACCCTTGCACTATGTGCAAGGGTGCCTGCTTTGGCGCTAGGCTGCTAAGTTTAGCGTCAGCCAGGGCCGGACTGGCCGCAGCGGGCACCGGGCGTTTCCCTGGTGGGGTGCTAGGTTTGGGGCCTGTTTTGGGCCCCTGGGGGCTGGTTTTGTTACCCAGGGTCGGCAATATCGCCCCCTGTAACAAAATTGGCCAAAACCGGCCCTCGCAAACTGCTCGGCTGCACCCCCCGCTCACCCCAGGGGGGGCCGGCCGAGCAGTTTGCCAGGGCCGGTTTCGGCCCTGGCATTTCCCCCTGGCGCCAGCACAGGGGGAAATGCAAGGCTGCACCATATTCTTGTAAATATGTTGCAGCCCTGCGTTTCTGAAGTGGCAGAGGGTGGCGTTAAGCCAGGAAAGCTTCGCCGCACTCCGTCACTTCATTGTAAATATGCCCCTCAGTCTCTGATAGGATAAGAAAAACAGACAGCCATTCAGAAGAGCATTAACAACCACACATTATTATAGTTATCTCATAAATAAAAGTGTTGGTATCGTCCTGCGAGACGACACGTAGTCTCATGCAAGACTACTAGTTGTCTCCAAACCTGGCCGACCTCGCGCAGTACCTCCCATACAGATCTAACTACAATCCACACCATTTTGAACCCCGTACTGGCGCCCACCATCTTTATGCAAATCGGAGCCTTTCGCGACTGTTAGAACCAGTGGCATCTTAAGGACTTGGGGGACCCTGGGCAAGACATATTTTTGGGGCACCTGTCCAGACCGATTTTAAATTTTATTTATCAGATATCATGACTACATTATGTCAAAAAATGCTTAATCAGTAAACGATTCATACAAAATACTTAAACTATGTCTTGCCAAAGGCCCCCCAAATCCTTAAGGTGTCACTGGATAGAGAGAGGAGTGTCAGAGGTAGGGGAAGGCAGAGAACAGGGCGACATTTTAGATTAGGGGAAAAGGTGAAGAAAGGGAAAGTTCAGTTCCCCATGGGGGCTCTGAGAAGGTGGGGGCCTGGGCAATTGCCCACTTTGCTTCAAACAGGCAACTTTTGGAACCGTAGGCTAGACGGGGCGTCTCAGGGTATTTAAGTCAGCACATGTACAGTTGCTGTATTTTGTCATCGCTGGGAGGTGGTTATGTAGCCATACAAGATTTAGGTACACAAATTGTGCAATTTGAATATTCACCTGCGTGGCAATAAAACGTTAATATAAAAACATTGACGACTAGAAGACGCTAGATGCTTTAGGGGTGAGCAGAGCTGTGAAATCCTACAAGGTTTCATTTATGCTGCTTCAAACATAGGCCGTCGCACACACCCTTGGCTGGCATCAGATTGATTGACGGTCACTGTCGGCCAACAATGAGGTCTCTCCTTTATACTTTAATGGAACAATTGCTGCAGCGAACATTAAAGCAGCATCGTTTTTTGCACTGTAATGAGGCATTCTGAAATACTGCAGCCCCACGGGGGGAAATCAATAAAAGGACTAAAGCTTTATTGTCCTCTAAAAATGATTAATGGTCCCATTTACGCAGACATGTAAGACTCAAACCTCTCCCAGTACAAAAGAGCGAAACTGGAAAATAAATATTAACTTTCCGCTCTTTCTACCGCTGTCATGTATGAATGAAAACAATATTTAGGTACAAATATATATATATATATATATTTAAGATTTTTGGCTCTCCCCACTTTCCAGCGGAGAAGAGAGAGTCACGGATTCCAATATGTCGTGGCAAAATCAGGTCTTTATTCTCTTCAGCTATATGACGCGTTTCGGATAACAGAGTGTCCTTGTTCACATGCGGAAACGCAGTCCGCCAACTCTTTTTATACTTTTGTTTTTTGCTTTCCCCCGTGTCATGTGATTAAAGTAAACATAGAAAACATATTGCATTGCTTATTGTCCTTATAGTCTGTTTTCGTATTTTAACGTGTAGTGTTTTTGATACGAGTTAGCTATGCTATTGATTGTTGTGTATTTGGTATATCCAGCAAAGTATAAAAATATAGCAACGTGCAAGTGCTAATTAATAACTGCTTAAATGCAGGGATGTCTTGAAAGAATAAATCTAAATGGTCCAATATCACAAATCAACTTGATCATGTTACATTCAACACATTTTCTTCCACATATATAATTAAATACTATGTCATTCATTTCATGATAGTAAATACATATAAATAAATATATATAAAATGTGTTAAATATGTAAAAAAAAGACCTTTATCACATTCAGACATGTCTACCTTTAAAAGAAATTGGATATAAATAACATCTTGGTTGTTTGTGCAAAACTCGCATTATGTAAATATATAGGGCACGAACAGTTGATACGTATAGTACTCATAACAGTGCAATACAGAATGATTGGTGTTTGAATGGAGATTTCTCCTAATTCAAATTTTAAAGTGCAAATGCTATAATATTGTGTAGGTGCATGACTCAAATTAAAAAATATGTGGTAAATTTAAAAAACACAAAAACTACAAAAGGGAGGTTTTTTGCGGCTGAGGATCTCTAGTTCCATATGTTTCTTTCTATAATGGGACGCGTTACAGGAAGTTGTATAAGTCCTCTGTATTGTTCAGCCATCTAGGGTGTCTACTATCCAGCTCTAAAATTAGTTTGGATTCTAGTTGACGCAGTGTTCGTTCACTGTTTCCCCCTCTCCGGGGGTTTGGGACTGCCGCTATCACATAATATTTTAGGCACCTTAGATCATTGCCATGTGTCAACTTAAAATGCCTGGCTACTGGGTAGGCTGTGTCGTTGTTTACGATTGCTCGCAGAAGTTGTAGGATTCTGACATGCACCTGTAGCTTTGTGCTTCCCACATGTCGTAAGCCAAAGGTGCATGTCAGAACATACACAGCGTAATCAGTCTTGCAATTGTAACTGCCTTTGATTTTGATTTCATTGGGGCTGAATGAGGTCTTATATTTTGTGGTGGTTTCCCCGAATCTGCACGCTCGACATGAAGAGCACTTGTAAAACCCTTGTCTTGGTTGTAGCAACGTTTTAGTTTTCATTTGGATTTCTGGGCTACTTTTCACAATTTGGGATCTCATAGAAATTCCCTTTCTGAAAGTGACGGTAGGATTGTCTGAGAGGTCGGGGTCAAGACTGCATCTGTGAGAATTCTAGGCCAATTTCGTTTGATAATTGACCTAATATGTCTTTCTTGTTGATTGAATGTAAGGATTAGTCTGGACACATTAGTTTCATGTGTCTAATCGGGGTTTCTGGTTTTCGGCTTTAGTAGGGAGTCCCTCGATCTAAGGGCTACTATGGCCACTGCCTCTTTAAAGGTTGCTGTATTGTATCCTTTCTGCCTGAACCTCATTAGTGCCTCCTGAGTGCATACCTCCTGATCTTCTGCGGTACTGCATATTCTTTTTATTCTGAGGAGTTCTCCATAGGGTATACTCCGTACCAGATGTTTGGGGTGTGCACTGGACGCATGAAGCGTCAAGTTTCCAGCTGTAGATTTTCTATATAGAGTGGTTGTGATGTGTCCTTAAATTGATGTACAGTTTCAACACATCTAAAAAATCAACACTCTTTTCGCTGATATGTGAGGTGAATCTCAAATTGGCAGAGTTAATATTGATGTCATTTATGAACAGAGTGGCACTTTCGTCACTAACCTGCCAAATAAAAACATCATCTATATACCGAAGCCAATGCTTCACATGCTTGGTATACATTTCCGAATGTGTTGACCTGAGGGCCTGCTCCTCCCACCAGTCCACTGTGAGACAGGCGTAGCTCGGGGAGAAGCAGGACCCCATAGACACGCCTCTCAGTTGTTTGTATATTTGAGTTCCAAACATGAAGTAGTTGTTGTTGAGACTCCAGTCAATGCATTCCATAATGGTTTTATTGTGCTCGTAGCATTCTGCAGGCCTTGTTGCTAAGAAATGTTTAATCACCTCAAGTCCAGTTTCATGATCTATGCATGTATACAATGACTCTATGTCTAGAGTCATGAACCTCATGTCATCTTCCGTCTGTATGTTTTTTATTTTAGTCAGAAAGTCTCTTGTGTCTTTTACATAAGTTGGGAGATCCTTGACCAAGTTTTGCAAAAAGTAGTCTTCATATTGGGATATGTGTTCTCCCATGGTGTTAATGGCAGATATTATGGGTCGTCCTGGGATTGGAGTAATGTCTTTGTGCGTTTTTGGCACAAAATTGATTGATGGCATTATCGGATATTCAACCCATAGGAATTTCTATTATTCTCCTGATATCATGCCATCACGCTTAAATTGGTGGAGCTTTTTAGTCAATGTCTCCTTTGCTTTGTTGTAGTCTTTCATAGTTGTTTGGCCATATCATGCTTGGTCCGATAGTTGTCTGTGTGCTTCCTTTGTATATTCTGCTTGAGGCCATAGCAGAATGTTGCCTCCTTTGTCTGACTGCTTGACAACCACCTCATGATTGTTGCTCAATTTGTTGATCAATTTAATGTATTCGGTCTCTTTGTATTGTTTTTGTCGTTTCTTATAATTGATTCGGTAATACAATTTTTTAATATCATCCATCACCCTCTCATGGAATATATCTATTGAGTCCTTGGGCATAGAAGGAATAAACGTGGATTTTCTCTTGAATGGGCTACTTCCTGCCCCTTGTTGCATGATTTCTGATTGTTGGAGCTGTTCTTGTGTTGATAATTCTTGCTGCTGGGTATCATTATCATTGCTGGATTCAGCCATAATCGCTTGTGCTCGTGGTACTTCCGTTTACTTCCAGGAAACAAACGAATGCGTTTCGGCCTAAGGTGGCCTTGATCACATGACGCGCATACAGAATACCTTCACATTTTTAAAGTGCTTGAACACGTGTCAAACACAATCATAGACATAGAAAGCCTGTTGAAGTACCGTGAATGCAACAGATATAGTTAAATATATTGCTTTTGTTTTTGCTTATCACAGTTAAGATTGGTAAAAAAGGAGCCTTCTTAATTGATACATATTTATGAATAGTATAACTATTGTAATATATATATAGCAGGGAGCTCTGGGTAGTTCCCAAATTTAGGTGGAGAGCAGCTACTTTATATGGAGCACCCTACATTATCACTGACACTCTCAATCTCCTCAAATGTCTGTTTCTCTGGCAGTTTTTATGCATAGGATTAGCACAATCCCATCCATGCCAAGCTAGAGTGACAAAGCTGTTTGCCATTTTTACAGCAAAGCCTTTAGCATGGAATTAGCGGGTGCCATCAACGCTGAGCTGATAAATGTCAAAAGCCTCTTACCACTCCAGGCAGAGTGTTACAGCTTTGGATTTGTAGAATACCATCCAAGCTAACCTGGAATGAACAAAAGCAACCCCTGGCCCGTGTTTCACTCTAGTTAGAGCTCATCAGAGCATTAAAGCTTTGTCCAAACACTTTTATGAATCATGGCAATAACCTTTGCGCATATATACATATATGTGATCGAGGTCGTTGGATGAAAAGCGTTGCAGGGGCTGGAGCACCTTTAATAATAAACCTTTTTTACTCATCATCCTGAGTGCTGGTGACTTGTATTTTTACGGAGTTCTACATATATAATGATACGGAAACCACAAGAGGCCTGACCATAACACCGCCAAGCATGACCCCCTTTAAACCACGTTCCAAGTTTAATCGAATCACAATCAGAGATTCTATTGACATCTTTCAGGAACAGGTGGTGACAGGAATTAAACGCCTTAACCATCAGGTATAAGGGGCAAGAAAACGCAAAAATAACAAGCAGGAACTCCAGTATCATGCACTAATGAACAAACTGATTTCCAACAATTATATAATTATACGCAATGCTGATAAAGGCGGAAATCTAGTATTATGAAGAAAAACTGAATACATTGAGGAAGCTATGAATCACCTTTCGGACAAAAGTTGTTATCATCGCAGTGACCAACTTGCGCTAAGGGCAATGTATAATCAATACAATATGAAACTTGTGGCATGGAAAAATGTAGGGCTATTAACTATTCCAGAGTATAAGTTCCTGCGGAATGACTATCCAGTCACGCCTATACTGTATTTCATACCTAAGATTCACAAAAATCATTCAAAGCCCCCTGGAAGGCCGATTATCTCTGCCCGCAATAGTCTATTAGAGAAAACGTCACATTATGTAGACTTCTTTTTACAGGAGCATCTCCAACATCTACCTTTGTATATTAAAGACACAGGCGATTTTCTTTCCAAGGTACAAAACCTCAAATGGCAGAGTGATTATCTACTCATCGCACTGGACTTAACCTCCCTATATACATCAATTAACCAGCATGACGGACTGAGAGCGCTCCACAATTATCTAGACAAAAGACCAACGAATGTTTCAGCACACAATAAGATGCTAATTAGCATGGTGGATTTCTGCTTGAGTAATAACATCTTTCTCTTTCAGAATGTGTTATACAAACAGCAACGGGGGTGGCGATGGGAGCCAGCTTCTCACCCAGGCTACACATGGGGTGGTGGGAGGAGCTGGTACTGTCAAAGGAATTTGCCACTATTGTAAACAACAACATCAAAACCTGGTTTAGATTTATCAACGACCTATTTGTAATCTGGCAGGGGTCCGAAATTGAAGCGGAAAAATGTATAAACGATTTAAATGTCAATAACCTCAATTTACATTTCACCGCTTCTAGATGTTGAGATTTACATTAAGAATGTCCATCTTGAAACAAAGTTACATAGGTAATCCACTGCGGGCAAGGCCATTTTACATGCTGGTAGCTCGCATGCACTGCATCTAATACACAGCATCCCGTATGGTGAGAAGCTGCGGATAAAGCGGATCTGTAGCTGTGAGGAAGACTTGAGAGTAGCCCAACAAGCTAGCAAAAGTAGATTTCTAGCTGGGGGCATTCCCTAAAATTTATGAATACTGCCATTAAAAAATGTAACACAGTATCTAGGGAAAGTCTTCTAAACCAAATTCTGAGAACAGCTAGGCCAGAAACTGAGGACACAGACGGCTTTAGGTTAATTGTAGGATACAACAGGCAAGATAAGGCCATCAGAAAGATCATCAGAAGAAATTGACCCCTCATCCTAAATGACACTAATATTGGCCATTTAGTCCCCAAGAACGCTGCCATCGCTTACAGCACGGCCCCATCCATGAAGGACGTACTAGTGCTCAATGACCTCCAACATCAAACTAAGGGAACCTGGCTGTCCCAAAGAAAGGACTTCTATCCATGCAAAATATGCAAGGCATGCCAATTCGGGATAAACAAAACAGCCTATAAAACCTCGTTCAGTGATATTGAACGACCAATTGGCAAAGCCTTGTCCTGTAAAACTTACTATGTGGTGTATGTGCTGGAGTGTCCCTGTGTCCTACGATATGTAGGAAGTATCATATTACAGGGGCACAAGAGGATCCTCCAGCACATTAGAGCCATCAAAAACCAGAACACCTCTTACTCTGTAGCCCGGCACTTTGGGGAAACCCACAAAGGCAATCCAGCTGATTTAAAATATTACCTGCTGGATGCAGTCCCACCCCCAAAAAAGAGGGGGTGAAAGGGAAAAAGCACTAAGGCGCCTGGATATGAGATATATTTTGGATCTCGATACCAAGGCCCCGGGAGCTCTCAATATGACTGAAGAACTGTACACCTGCTTGTAAATAGATACGATCAGGGGGACGCAACACACATAGTGGATCAGGAAAAATATGGATCATCAACTAACTTTATTTTCCATTAGATTTTATCTTGCTGCCACAATCCCACTTTTACATTTTTTGCATGGATTTTGCACATGGTTTTTTAGGAAGGTTTTAGGAAACTATGCTGGAGCGGGTAAAATAAAATATTTTGGTATACCCAATCCATTTTCATAAGTTTATTAAACCGACTAAAGGAACTAATTCTAATGAATATTAATGTGTGGTAATTAAATTAATCAACCTTATTAACCAAGAGAATATACGTGGGAATGCATTTGCATGGCTAAAATAATAAAGTGAACTAAGTTTGTACGCATATTAAATTTATATGTTTAGTTTAAGCAATGTTAATGTATTTTGCGCTTAAATAAACCAGCATTAACGGCTTTTAATGTCGCATATGGCTAGATAAATGCATACACATAAGGGTATTAATGAGGGAATAACATTGTTTTATGAATTTTTATGTATTAATTACGGTTTGTGTTTCTTTTACCTAAGTTGACTATTTCGGCCTGCTACAAAATGGCCGCCAACTGAATCCACACTAAAGTACATGACTTCACGCAATTGACAGCAGAGGAAGGCGTCTGCACTGACTACGTAGCAACCTCTCCTTGAACCCCTTGTACCCCTGAACCAGGTCCATGAAGACTACTCTGGGCGAGATGCCAATGTCCCTGAACACGGAAGAAAATGTTGCAAACTAGGAACCAAGAGCCACCTTTTCACAATAGACTGATACTTTCCTGACTTGGGAACGATTTTCCCATACGCCTAGTTTAATACATCATCCGTATGAGAAGTTTTAATTTGTTTCTTAAAATCTTGGGACGGGGCTGAATTCAGCCAATGAAAAGCCTAGAAAATATGAAATGTTTCTATTATATGTAAATTTTAGTATAAATATTAGTAGTCCAGAGAGGAAAATTTGGTTACCACCCAACGAGCTTGAGACGCACCCTGATCGATGCTATTCACTACGCTGACAGCAGAGGACGGGACTGTAGACTCTTTGATGAATTTCTGAGGACCCGATTCTGACTTAGAGAACGACAATTAGCCAGAATAGGTAATTATGGCACAAGATACTATTGCATTTGTTAGGATTTTAACCTGCAATTTAATTAGATAAAGAAAAATTATTGTTTGAAGAACTGTGTTGGGTTGTTATTTCTTGAAAATGTTTATTTTATTAGTATAAGAATTGAAGTGCTTGTCATCAAATCTCTAGTTCAACTAAATGATCCGATCGTCCTCCGGATGGAGGAATTTTTAGGGTTAAATTAAATAGATGTGGTTTCCTCCATCCAAAGAAAATAGAGCTGTAGTTCAGAAATAAATTGAAGATCTCTCCTCTGTAGGCACGGATAGATTGATGAGAATAAATGTTGGTGTTATGGGCCCCACCAGTGTATGATGTATGTATGTGCGTGTGACTGTGGAATCATTCCGTCCGTGGAAGCAGGAGGAGATTTTGTGTTCTGAACTGCACCAGTATTCTTGGTAGCAAGATGATGGCTTTTATTGTCTAGGTTTGATGAGTTGTGTATATATATATATGGCTACCAGTATTCTGGGTAGCTAGAGATGGATTTTATTGTTTTAGTTTGATGATTTGGCATGTATATATAGCTTATTGATTATTGATTGATATTGATATATGTATTAACACTATATGTTGAAGTCGTATTGAGTTCTATGTAGTCTGTACGGCTTCTGGGATGTAAGAAGTCGGTGACAATTCCGTAGTAGGACAGAGGTAAGCGCTGTTCTCGGGAAAGACGGGATTGTGGTTGCCCGTAGGTACACGGGGAAACGCGTAAAAATTGGAGTTGCGCGTCGCATTGTCTGGGTTCGATTCGGTGACATCGCTGTGTGTCGTCATTAGAGACAATTTCTGTGTGAGAGAAGTGTATATGATAGCAAAGAGTTATTTGTGAAATTTCGGTCTAAAGTACCAGGAAACCAATAGGTATGCCGATAACGCTTTTTACTGACAAGGTAGCAGGTGTTCTCTGAGCTTGTTAGAAGGACAAAGTAGAGGTAAGCGCTGCTTTGTTAACGTATGTTATAATTCTGTAGTAGGACAGACTGTTCACTGTTCTCGGGAAAACAGGATTCTGTGTGAATGAACGGTACTTCTTTGTGTGAAAGTGCGTGAATGAAATAGCATTCAGGTTAATTGCGGAACTCTGGTTTTATTTCTCAGGAGCATTGCGTTTCCAACTATGTGTTTTAATACCAGGGAAAACAGTTAATTGATGCTTGATAGAAGGGTGAAGTAGAGGGATGCGCTACTTTGCCAACTGACATAATAATTCTGTAGTAGGGCAGAGGTAAGTGCTGCTCTCGGGAAGCAGAATTCTCGTGGGAAAGGTCTTTTGCTATTCTGTGGTTAGCGGAGCAGACAATGGAGATGTTTGTACGTTGTAACTAACCAGTATTGTAAATTTGAAACAAAGTCTACCGAATAGTTTTGTAAAGGAGGGGTAGACTGAGGACAGGAGTCAGGAGTAGAAGCCGCTGCAGCGACTGTAGACGTCAGAAGGACCGCGCTGGGGTTGGACAGCTAGTCAGTGACGTAGACGCTCCAGGATTGGTGCGCTAGTGTGAGTCGCGCAGGGATTGTAAATTGTGACAACGACGGAGACGCTCCAGGATTGGTGCGTTAGTGTGAGACGCGAAAGGATTGGAAGTTGTGACAGTGACGTAGACATGCCAGGATTGGTGCGTGAGTAAGAGTCGCGCTACTATTGGATTAGAGATCGAACAGTGGTGGGAAAAGACTAAAGAGTTCACAAAAAGACAGGAAAATGTATTATCATTCACCCGAGAGAAAGAAAAAGTCTGTGTTCAGTAAATTGAAAAATGTATTTGTAAAAGACAAGAAAATTGTGACTAGGGAAGGACAGTTACTCCCTCCGGCAAAGACCCCCGCATCCTTTATGGTTGCAAAATATGGGTACCATACCTGTATTTGGTTAGACAATTGGGCAAAGTATACAAAGGAAGACGGAGTTCTAGCGTTTCCAGAGGATGGGTCTTTTAATTTGGCCATATTAAGGAACCTACGGGAGAGGATGATGAGTTTAGATCCGCGACCCAGGCCCACACAGTTTGAGGCATTGACAGAGTGGGAAGATGAGATGCATGAGCGAGAAAAACAGAGAAATGGCAATCGGTACAGGTACATGTTTGGACGGCCAAATGATCGAGAAAATCATAGCGATAGAATGAGGAGGTGGCGAGATGCCAGTATGACAGAAGGATTATTTCCTCTTAGAACGGAAGAAGAAAGTGGAGGAAGAAAATGCCTAGAAAAGAGAAATCATGTAGAAACCCGGAGGTATGGGGTTAGTGACACTGATGATGATGTTCTAGATGATATGTTTTACAAGAGCCCACCTCCGTACAGACAAGAACCAGAAACGCCAACCACAGGAACCCCAGTAAGGGAGACTCTGAGAATCATTAAAACAGAAGTTATGACCCCAGAAGTAAAAAGAAGAAATTCACTTAAAGAGAAGGGAACTAGGGTTGAGAACGAAAATTCTAGCGAACTAGCGGAAACCACCTTAGAATTGACTGAGAAAATAAGGGAACTAACGAAAAATCTAGAAGCAGTTACAGTCCCTGTGACCATAGGTCCTGTTATGCCTATTTTTGAGAAGCAGAAAAACAGTGAGCATGGGCTAACAGTTCCGTATGTGAACCAAAGACAGGCAGAACAGCCCCTGATGAAAACGAAAGAAAGTTCCTGGGGACATACTATGGGTAAAAGTGAACTACCTGTGTCAAAGAATCCATTTTACTGTTCTGATACTGCTGAGAGAAACCGAAGGGTAGAGGGATCAATGTTAGAACCACAGAGACTGACAGAACCAGGAAATTCAGAAAAGTCAGTAAGCATAACTACTGAAGATTTGAATGACTGGCTAAAAGGATTGCAGGATAAAGAAAAAGAATCACATACTATTGATGTTGCAAAGTTGAGGATGGTGTTAGAAGAATTGGTACTAGGGACAATTCCCACAGAAAAGCTGAAAAATTACCAAGATGAGGATCTACTGTTCCTCTGTAAAAGCATCACTTGGAGAGCAAAAAATGTACATGACGGACTAGCAGAGATAGCCAGTGAAATGGGGATTGACATGGATAAGGTAAAAGCTTTACAGAAACCATACAGAGTGGATTTCACAGAAAAAGACATTGAGAATCTGAATGCTGCAGGAAGAATAGGGCAGATTAGGGACATAATCACAGTGTTAAGGAAATGGGGAGATGTGGACAAATGGAAGAGCAGATGGTATAGGAAACGAGATGACATACCAGACAGAGCATTCCCAGCGTTACCCGTAAGAGAAAAAGAAAAAGTGGTAATGGAGTTACCTATGAGAGAGATTCCAGGAGGAGGATATGTGCATGTCCCATGGACCAGACAGGACATTTTGTCATTTACAAATGACTTCCCTAGATTACGGGAAAAGCCGGTCGAGTGGTACAGACAGGTAGACAGATTTGTGAAATTATCCAAAGTGCTGTGGATTGATTTGAATAGTCTGTTCGATATAATAGTGCCAGCAGACTTGTGGGCAGAATGTAAGATAGTCATAGACTGGCCCACCAAAGAATACCCGAGAGATAAAACAGGAGCTCCAGACCCGGAGGTCATGAAGAAGTATGAACAGGTCATGGCCTTTTTGAAGAATAAAGTGCCCCCAAAAGAAACAGATTGGGTTAAAATAGATCGAACACATCAGGAAGCGAAAGAGTCAGTCCATGCATACTATGAGAGGCTAATTCTGGCATTCAAACAGTTTAGTGGGGATGACAGTCTGGGAGAAAAGGACCTGAGCCATTTTGTGTACCGATTTGTGTATGGTCTGCGTCCTGAGATTGGGGACATGATCAAGCAGCACACCGTGGACTGGCAGAGCAAGAAAATAGATGAGATCCTAAGACATGCTAAATACTTTAGTGATGAAATTGAGGCAAAACAGCGGAAATTAAAAGAGAAGGCAATGTGGGCTCAAGTAAAAGTTGCAGAGAGACAGGAAGCTCAGCTAATAGAACAAGCCAATAATCCAGGCATAAAATCAAAGTTTGGTCCAGGAAAGGGAAAGGGTAACATTGAGGAAGCCAAGAAGAAGTTTCCCTGTCACAACTGTGGCAGGTTAGGGCATTGGAAATCCGAGTGTAAAAATCCACCGCTTGCTAATGATGAAAATCCGTCATTAAATCCACAGGTGCAGTGTGAGGTGAGTGGCCCATCGCCGCAACAGCAGAAGGCTGTCGGTCTACAGAATCAGGTGCCAAAACCGCCCTTACCACAGAGCCGAAGTACACAGAGGTATAGCAAGGAAACGGGATTCTACAATGAAGAACAGGTAAACAAACCGCAACGCGCGAGCGCTGTGTCACAATATTGGATGCACAATGACAAAAGTGAGCCAGAAGAAATCTATTGACGGTGCCGAAAAGAGGAAGCAGAGTGCGTACTTGGCGCATCTCTAGAAATAGATCAGACAGGACCATTTGTAGATGGGAAAGTTAATGATGAAAACATTACTTTCTTAGTAGACACTGGAGCTACACGATCCACTGTCAGATCAGCAGATGTGAAAAATCTTCCTCTTTCGGATGAAACAATCCAAGTAGTTGGTGTGTCAAACACCCAGATTAAAACGTACCTTACTGATCCTGTAAAGGTCAGAATGGGAAATTTTCAGACATGCATAGATTCGTGGTGTGTGACACCAGTCCTGTGAATCTATTAGGGAGGGATTTGTTGTGCAAGATGAATTGCACCATATTCTGTACACCACGGAATAGCTTTTGAAACACCAGACGAGGATGTCCTGTATAAAATGACCATAGCTAACTGAGAGTGTGAGGTTGCTGGAACATATGCAGTATTCAATCCAGATGAATTGCCCCCGGAATTGAAACAGACAGTGAAAGCAGCGGTCTGGGATTTCACTGGGGAAGATGTAGGCCTGATGAGAAATGCAGACCCAGTGAGAATCGCTGTAAAAGAGGGAGCTGTTTACCCTAATATTCCACAATACAGACTAACCCCAGAAATAATAGCCGGGGTAACCCCTTTGATTGAGAAGATGATTCAGCAAGGAGTGCTGAGGGAAATAATGAGCAGTCCATGCAATTCGCCCATCATGGGACTGAAAAAGCCAAGTGGGAAATTCAGGATTGTGCAAGATTTGAGAAAAGTTAACAAGATTGTTGTTTCCTGTTGTCCAATTGTTCCAAATCCCTCAGTGATTTTATATCAGATCCCACATAATGCTGAATGGTACACAGTAATTGATTGGTGTCATGCTTTCTTTTCCATACCATTGCATTATGACAGCCAGCCACTTTTTGCATTTCGGTTCGGAAACCGTATTTTGGCATGGTGCCAAATCCCACAGGGGTACACAGAGAGCCCTTCCATTTTCAATCAGCTGTTAAAGAAATCTCTGGAAAGTCTTACCATGCCTGAGAATTCAGTTTTAGTCCAATATATTGACGACCTACTAGTGGCGTCAAAGACACGTCCGGCTTGTGAAACGGACACCATAGCTTTGCTAAATCATTTTGCAGATGGAGGACTTAAGGTATCTCCAACAAAATTGCAGTACTGTAAGAAGTAAGTGACATACTTGGGTCAAAATATTGAGAAAGGCCTGAGAAAAGTAACCATAGACAGAATCCGAACCATTAGAGGAATGAGAGCTCCAATGACCCAAAGAGAAGTAAGAATGTTCCTAGGAATGGTTGGTTACTGTCGTCAGTGGATAAGCAATTTCTCCCTGATTGCCAAACCATTGGTGAAATTGACAAAAAGTGAGGTGAAAGACCCCCTTGAACTGAACAAAGAAGAATTGGCGGCATTCAAACAGCTGAAAAACAGTCTTTGTGAAGCCCCTGCCCTGGGTATGCCAGACTATGAAAAGGAGTTTGAGCTATACTGTAGTGAGCGAAATGGGTGTGCACTTTCAGTGTTGATACAGAAACATGGAAGACAAAGGAGGCCAATAGCTTATTTCTCGTCAATGTTAGATCCAGTGGCAATAGGTCTGCCAGGATGTCTGAAAGCTGTAGCGGCTACATGCCGAAGCCTAGAGCAGAGTGAGGGAATTGTGATGGGGTATCCAGTAAGAGTTTTTGTACCCCATAGTGTGGCGATCCTTTTAACAAGGAGTTGAACACAGTACATGTCACACAGTCGGCTGACTAAGTATGAAAAAGTAATTCTAGGTGCAAACAATGTGAGTCTGGAAAGATGTGTGAATGTGAATCCAGCTACACTTTTGCCTGATGCAGAGAGAGTGGAGATAAGAGAAGAAGCTGATCATGATTGTCTGGATGTACTTGATTACTGCACGAAACCTCGTCCTGATATAAGAGATCTACCACTGCCAGAGAGGGATCATGTGTTTTTTGTGGATGGATCCTGTTTGAGAACGGAAGAAGGAGTGTTGAGTGCAGCCTATGCAGTATGTACAGTTTCAGCAGTTATAGAGGCATTGCCCTTGAAAGGAGTTAGATCCGCTCAAGTAGCAGAAATAGTGGCATTAACCAAGGCATGCAAGATTGGGAGGAATGCGAGAGTGACTGTGATGACTGATAGCCAGTATGGCTTCGGAGTTGTCCACGATTTCGGCCAACTATGGCTGCAAAGAGGTTTCCTGACCTCAAGTGGAACTCCCATAAGGAATGCAGAAGTGTTTGGAAAATTGCTGGAGGCAATACAAATGCCCAAAGAATTGTCTGTGGTAAAATGTGCTGCTCATGGACAAGGTAGTGATTACATCACTACCGGAAACCGGTTTGCCAATGACATGGCTCAGTATTGTGCCCGAAACAAATATTCAATTAATCGGTCTACGGAAAACGAAATGTCTTTTTGCTCCATAATGTTTACTAACCTTGTGGGAACATGGGATGAAGTGAGGCAATTGCAGGATGAGGCAGGGGATGAGGAAATGAGACAGTGGGTAAAAGCAGGATGTGCACCCAGAGAAAAGGATCATGTGTGGGTCTATTGGGATGGAAGACTAGTAAGGCCTGATAGCATGATGTCAACCATGGCACGGATGTATCATGGCCAAGGACATCTGGGAAGGGATGCCATGATAAGGGCCTTTAAACAGACCTGGTATAATCCAAAATTCAGGCTGATAGCAGAGAGTCTCTGTCAGAGATGTTTGACATGTCAACAGTACAATCCAGGAAGAAAACAGTGGTGAGTCTGGGTACCATAGGTCAGGAGGGAGGACCTTTCACTAGAATGCAAGTAGATTTCATTGAAATGCCCCCTTACAACAAACTGAGGTATGTTTTGGTGGTAGTTTGTCTGTTCTCTAGGTGGGTGGAGGCATACCCAACCAGAAGAAATGATGGAATCACAGTGGCCAAGCTATTGTTGAGGGAGTTCATCCCAAGGTACGGGTTCCCAATAACCATTGAATCAGACAGAGGAGGACATTTCTACAATGAGATCATAAAACTAATTTGTGAAGCATTGGGTGTACAACAGAAACTGCATTGTGCCTACCGACCAGAGGCTTCTGGTGTGGTCGAGCAAATGAATGGTACCATCAAAAATAGAATTGGAAAAATGTGTTTGGCCACAGGTTTGAAATGGCCTGATGTCTTGCCTCTGGTTTTGATGACCATTAGGTCTACTCCAGATAGAACCACAGGTTTGAGTCCACACGAGATCATCATGGGACGTGCCATGAGACATGTGTTTGTGCCAGTCAACAAGCTGATGACTATAACTGATGACATGATTTTGGATTACTGTAAAGGCCTGGCTGACGAAGTTCATTCTGTGTTTCACCGGGTTGGAGCGGATGCCACCACACTTGAAAAGAAACCAGCCCATGATTTGAGCCCAGGGGACTGGGTAAGGATAAAAGTGCACAGAAGAAGAAACTGCCTGGTTCCAAGGTGGGGAAGGCCAAGACAGGTCATCTTGACCACAACAACTGCTGTGAAGTGTGCAGGACTGAAAAACTGGATACATGCTAGTCACACACTGAGAGTTCCAAATCCAGCAGACGGCATTGGAAAAGAATATTTTGATGAATCAGAATCAAGTGATGAGTCAAGCAGTGAAAGCCTAAAAACAAAAGAAAATCCTGAAAGGGGGGAGAATGAGCCAAGACTAGTTCAGACCCCCAGAGAGGAAATTCTGAGGAAAAGATTGCAGATTTCAGATACTTCAGATTCTGGAGATGAGCAAAACGCAAGCGGTGAACACAGAAAGAAGAAAAGAAAAGAAAAGAATATTCAGTCAGAAGTAACATTTACACCAAATGAGAGAGTAGAAGAAATTCCACCTGAGAAAATATTGGAAGAAGAAGAAGAAGGGACAGTTGTAGAAAGAGAGGGACAGATTGCGGAAGATCCCCGAGGAGGTGTAGGGAACTGCAACACCCAGATAGGTGAAGGGACAATTAGTCAGCAAAAAGATTGCGTACCGGAGATCCGAGGAGGGACAGAAGTAGGGCCAACCCAAGAGGTGGAAAAGGAGACTTCTGAAAAAGAAAAATCAAATGAAACGGAATCTGAAGACAGTGAAACAGAGATACCAGAAGGTCGAGTTCTGAGAAAGAGAACTTGGATCGAGGAAAGAAACGGCAAAGACGGCAAGCCAAGAAGGAACGCCAAAGGAGATATTTGGCCAAATAAAATTAAGAAATTGAGATACAGATTGATACGAGCTAAACCCTCGGAAGCTGAACAGGTGAATGAAGTAACTAGTCAGCGCCCAGAGAAAGAGGGAGAAACAGAAGTGTCAGAAGCAAACAAACGAGCAAGATAGCCAAATCAGAAATATAAGTCACCTGAATGGACATACGTGGCACTGCCTGAACAAGGAGAAGAGGCAGATAGTCAAGGAAATCCAGAGGAGACTTGGCTGAAACTGATAAAAGAAGAAGAGACAGGGGAAATCCTGAGAGTTATCTTATCCGACATTGGAGAAGAAGCGGAAGATCAGGAAATCCTGCATGTGGATGACGAGAAAGAAGTGAAAAACGACGAAAGGCCTAGCTGAGTAATTTCAGGCGATCCTTGTAGGAATACACAGGATTGAATAAGAAAATTTGACAAATTTGGACAACCTGATAAGTTTTAGCTTTAAAAAGCGGAGTAGAAGAGGCTAAGTCAAAAGACACGGTTAGATCTAACAAGATGGCTAACATAGATGATGATAAGAGTAGATGTACCTTCATGAGAAGATGGTGCAAGACATGTTGCTGTTGTACAGGACTATTAATGCTTCTTTGGAGCGTCCTCGCTCTTTTGATCTCTTTCAAAGTAACTTTAGATACATTAGCAGGACATACTGAGAATATGACTAATATAGTGAAAAATTCACAAAAAGTAATACCGGTCAGAACAAGCACAGAGCATGTGCATCAAGATAGGTCAATAAATGATTTCTCTAGTAATGTGTTTTTAAAATTGTTGTATGAATATGTTAAAACAATGGAAGTAAGGGATTGCTACGTCTGCATGCAATTACCTGCATCTGTTTCAGAAGGGGTGACTTATCATCACCTCCCAGCAACTTATGGAATAACATGTAGCGTCTTAACTAGTATATTTTATCAGGTAGGAAAATTAGAATATAATTTGTCTAACATAGATAATATTCTTGGACGATTGCCCATGAACAAAGAATTAAATCCAGCTAAAGAAGCTTTTTTATAGAAACTAAAGGACTAACTCTAGAGTATATTTTTAAGAACAATTTAACTTGTAGTTTGAAACCAGAAGAGAAAACATTCTTTGATATGGTTGAGGAGAGAAGATTGAAAATACACAAGAATGCAGAAGGACATAAAGAAGGGGAAAACATTTGAGCAATAGATGGGAACAAGGAAACGCAAGGTGATGTTAGACCGACAATAGCTATAGATTCACCACAGAAAGGCAAATTATGCATCATGAGAGAAAGATCCCAATATGATTACATATACATAGGGACAAGTGAGTGTCATGATACATACTTTATTGCATCCGGATGGGGATTTAGAGGAAGAGAAGACCCAGTTTTTCCTGGATTGTATTATATTTGTGGGAACAAGGCTTATTACAGGCTGCCTGACCATTGGTATGGCACATGTTATGTAGGCCTGGTCTTTCCAAAGATCTTTCACATGGATAGAGTAGAAAATAGTGGACCAAATAACCTACTAATGCGTAGCAGAAGAGAAACCTGGTTAGAAATTGTAGGTGATATTTTTGGAGCCTTGATACCAGCTGTGGGAATATCTTTGAATGCAAATAATATTCGGAAACTGTCCACCATAGTGGATCGTTTGTCAACAAGCACCGCTGGAGGATTTCTATTGGTAAACACTGAATTGGTTGCCATGCGTGCTATGATTATGCAAAATCGACTTGCCCTTGATATTCTATTGGCAAAAGAGGGCGGAGTCTGTGGAATGCTGAAAGTTCAAAATTGTTGCACTTACATTCCTGACGAAAGCAGAGATCTAAAAGTCTATATCAAAAATATTACAGAATTGCATGACGAAATAAAACCACTGGAGGTTGAAAGTATCTGGACTAGAATTAGTAATAAGATGGCTGCTGTGAAAGCTTTCCTAGGTAAGTTAGGTAGTACTATAATAGGGAAAATATTATTTCCTTTAACTTGTGTGATTTTCGTATTATTAATACTTAGATTAGGATATATGTGTTGTAGATATAGAAGAAATAAAAAGAAGGTTAAAAGAGAAATTTACAAAAAGAGAGAAAAGAAACCAGAAAAAGATCTCAATGAAATAGAAATGGAAGAGTGGAAGGAAAGTATGTATGATAGAACCCAGAGAGAAGATGAAAGAGAAACAGAATTTTAATTAAGCAAAAAGACATTTCAAATTTCTGCAAAAGGGAAAACAAAATTGAAATTTTTGGGTTGGTTTGGTGGTGATAAAATCACCAAAGGGGGGATTGCTGGAGCGGGTAAAATAAAATATTTTGGTATACCCAATCCATTTTCATAAGTTTATTAAACCGACTAAAGGAACTAATTCTAATGAATAATAATGTGTGGTAATTGAATTAATCAACCTTATTACCAAGAGAATATACGTGGGAATGCATTTGCATGGCTAAAATAATAAAGTGAACTAAGTTTGTACGCATATTAAATTTATATGTTTATTTTAAGCAATGTTAATGTATTTTGCGCTTAAATAAACCAGCATTAACGGCTTTTAATGTTGCATATGGCTAGATAAATGCATACACATAAGGGTATTAATGAGGGAATAACATTGTTTTATTCATTTTTATGTATTAATTACGGTTTGTGTTTCTTTTACCTTAAGTTGACTATTTCGGCCTGCTACAAAATGGCCGCCAACTGAATCCACACTAAAGTACATGACTTCATGCAATTGACAGCAGAGGAAGGCGTCTGCACTGACTACGTAGCAACCTCTCCTTGAACCCCTGAACCAGGTCCATAAAGACTACTCTGGGCGAGATGCCAATGTCCCTGAACACGGAAGAAAATGTTGCAAACTAGGAACCAAGAGCCACCTTTTCACAATAGACTGATACTTTCCTGACTTGGGAACGATTTTCCCATACGCCTAGTTTAATACATCATCCGTATGAGAACTTTTAATTTGTTTCTTAAAATCTTGGGACGGGGCTGAATTCAGCCAATGAAAAGCCTAGAAAATATGAAATGTTTCTATTATATGTAAATTTTAGTATAAATATTAGTAGTCCAGAGAGGAAAATTAGGTTACCACCCAACGAGCTTGAGACGCACCCTGATCGATGCTATTCACTACGCTGACAGCAGAGGACGGGACTGTAGACTCTTTGATGAATTTCTGAGGACCCGATTCTGACTTAGAGAACGACAATTAGCCAGAATAGGTAATTATGGCACAAGATACTATTGCATTTGTTAGGATTTTAACCTGCAATTTAATTAGATAATGAAAAATTATTGTTTGAAGAACTGTGTCGGGTGGTTATTTCTTGAAAATGTTTATTTTATTAGTATAAGAATTGAACTGTTTGTCATCAAATCTCTAGTTCAACTAAATGATCCGATCGTCCTCCGGATGGAGGAATTTTTAGGGTTAAATTAAATAGATGTGGTTTCCTCCATCCAAAGAAAATAGAACTGTAGTTCAGAAATAAATTGAAGATCTCTCCTCTGTAGGCATGGATAGATTGATGAGAACGAATGTTGGTGTTATGGGCCCCACCAGCGTATGATGTATGTATGTGCGTGTGACTGTGGAATCATTCCGTCCGTGGAAGCAGGAGGAGATTTTGTGTTCTGAACTGCACCAACTACACATTAGAATAGGTATACCCATAGCGCAGTGGTGAACTATACTTGCACTGGTTCATGTTGCAAATTAAGGAAACAAATTATTAACATCAAATAGTACTACAGACAATAAGTTGCACTTTTGGGAAATATATACTAAGATGAGATATTCAATCTGGTATTTGGTTTTGTAGTTGACAATCATTATATTTATTACATTTATAAAATGTTATTATATTTGATATTTACACAAATGAAATGATTCAGTCCTCACAAAGAGCTCTTTCAGGATCCCCAATGGAAAATTGAAATTTCGAATTTAAATGTAATTGTTTGTAGACAGTACTGTATACAGCTTTGGCACTTTAGGATTATGTTGAAGTTAGAAATTGGGCATTTACACCATGACTCAACAACTCGCAAAAAGTTGAGGACAATTGTTTCTATATAGTTCATAGTAACGCTTAGGTTTTAACTGTGGGTTTTATACCACTGCTGTTCTTACCAACTTTTTAATATTGGTTTTTAACAATTTGAAATATTTTAGATCAACATATTATGTTTTATTAATCAATCTCCTAATAGTGTTCAACAGTCAATAATTAATCACTTTAAGATTGGGTATTTAAACCTGAACTTAGTAATTGACAAATGCTGAACCAATACTTTGATATTCTGTATTCTGTTTTCTATGTCTATTCAACTTGCAACAAACACTCTTTAGGCACTTGTCACTTTAAGAGTAGTAAAAAGTAAAAAAGTAAAAATGAAAAAAATGTTGATAAAATGAGGTATATAAACCAACCTTGTACCATAGAGCATGACGTGTGATCAAGTCTCTGGGGTCGAAACGCGTCATGCTGCAGTGTTCGCTGGAACAGAATAAAATATATAACTGCACCGAATTGTGGTCCGTGCTACTGATTTTCATTCCCGACGCCAAACGAGCGAGGATTGGAGTTACATTGATATCTATATATATCTATATATATATATATATAAAATTCACTGAAAAAACCATAGGTTTCAGGGGCGTTATAGTTAGCTGGACTTTTCACTCGTACAAAACCATTGAAATTTCCCCGTTATAGTTAGTTCAGCTAACTATAACTCGCGCGCCCGCAATGCACTGCTGATGACATTACATATTACATCACTCATGACATGGTCAGTGACATCACTCATGACATCACTGATGACATCTCAAATGACATCACTGATGACATCACTGATGACATCATCCAGTGAATGTGTGTTTTTCTGAAAATTACATATGTTTTATATATGTATATCTCAAGGTCGATGGAAGAATAAATGGGTATATAAGTGTCTAAATGGATGATTTATTTTTGAAAAATTGATTGTATAACTGACTGATTAAGTGTATCTTAGTGAATACATGGCTTAGTGAGTAATGTTTAAATATGTAAATATCTGTATCAGTCTCACACTTTGTGTATAAGTGGCTGCATGGGTTGGTGAGTAGCTACATGAGTGTCTATATAGGTTATTAGTTGGTTCTTTGAGTATCAGTATGAGTGACTGAGTGTCTGTATGGTTCGGTGGGGGGTATTACGTAGTGCATAGGTGCATGAATGAGTGACTCACTGTTTGTATGTGTTGAAGACAGCATGTGTGCAGGACTGTATAGGTGGATGAGTGTGTGCATGGGTGTGTTAGTGAGTGAATGACTGTCTCAATAGTGTCTTTGACCCCAGGGTAGGTCGCTCCCCTGCCCTCGCGGCGCCACCAGATCCTCTGTGCCTGCCTTCTGCTCTGTTGTTGTGCCGACTGTCCCCCAGAGTGTCTGCCTTTTTCCCCTGTGTATGATCGCGTCCCCTTTTGCTTTTTTGTATCCCAGAGTGCCTGCTTTCCCCGTGTGATCGCGCTCCCCTTGCCTTCTGTATCCCTGAGTGCCTGCTTTCCCCGTTGTGATCGCGCTCCCCTTGCTTTTTGAATCCCTGAGTGCCTGCTGCCCCTCGTGCCCCCGCCGTCCCCCTCTGTCCTTCCGCCGCTTTTTGTCGTTTTTTTCTCGCTTTTCCGGCTTTTGTACCCCTTCTAGGTACTTTTCCGCTTTTTTGGGCCTCCTCGCCTCCCCGAGGCCCTTCGCCGCTTTTCCCGCTCTTTTTCCCCCCTACCCGCCCTCCTCCCGCCTCCCAGCTGTCCCCGCCTCCCCGGCTACCCCTTATATGGCGGCCGCTGCAAGGCAGTGGTAGCGACCTTTGACCCCAGGGTAGGTCGCTCCCCTGCCCTCGCGGCGCCACCAGATCCTCTGTGCCTGCCTTCTGCTCTGTTGTTGTGCCGACTGTCCCCCAGAGTGTCTGCCTTTTTCCCCTGTGTATGATTGCGTCCCCTTTTGCTTTTTTGTATCCCAGAGTGCCTGCTTTCCCCGTGTGATCGCGCTCCCCTGCTATTTGTATCCCTGAGTGCCTGCTGCCCCTCGTGCCCCCGCCGTCCCTCTCCGTCCTTCCGCCGCTTTTTGACGTTTTTCCGGCTTTTGTACCCCTTCTAGGTACTTTTCCGCTTTTTCGGGCCTCCTCGCCTCCCCGAGGCCCTTCGCCGCTTTTCCCGCTCTTTTACCCCCTACCCGCCCTCCTCCCGCCTCCCAGCTGTCCCCGCCTCCCCGGCTACCCCTTAAATGGCGGCCGCTGCGAGGTCGCGCAGCGGACGCGCGCAGCGGGCGCGTCGCTGGCGCGCCGAAGGCGCGCCTAAGGCAAGCCCGTCTGCGCCCGTCCGCGCCTGGACCGCGCCCAGCACCCGAACCTCTGGCCCCCGCACCCCCGCCTGACCTACGACTCCGCCTTCCTCGCCAACCTCAACCCCGGCCGCACGCCGGGCTGCTACTGCGCCACCCCGAAACGTACCCACGGACCCTTCACCTGCAGCAACTGCCGCTTCACCTGCCTCTGGACCCACTCCGCTCCCGCCAAGAACTACTCCCCCGGAAACAACCTCCACTGCATCCTGGTCAACACCCGATCCATCCACAGGCACGCCATCGAACTGTGGAACCTCATCAACTCTACGAACCCAGACATCACCTTCCTCACCGAGACCTGGATGAACCCCTCCTCGGCACCCAACATCGCCATAGCCATCCCTGACGGCAACAAAATCATCCGGAAAGACCGCACCAACCGCATCGGAGAAGGCATCGCCATCGCACACAAAAACTCCATCCGCATCTCGACAGACACCGACAACTCACTCCCCGACGCCGAACACCTCCACTTCATGATCCACAGCGACCCCAAAACCACCCTCAGAGGCACCCTCATGTACAGACCACCAGGACCTCGCACCAAGTTCAGCGAAGACATCGCAGACTTCGTCAACCCTCACGCACTCTCATCCACCGACTACATCCTCCTAGGAGACCTCAACTTTCACCTGGAGAACCTCACCGACAACAACACCACCGCCTTACTGGACAACCTCGCCAACCTGGGACTGAATCAGCTAGTCAACACCCCCACCCACGATGCCGGACACACGCTCGACCCCATCTTCTCCTCCAGCAAACACATCACCTTCAGCCACACCACCGAACTCACCTGGTCGGACCACAGCTGCGTCCACTTCATCTTCAAGAAGACCACCGTGCCCCACCACACCCAGCAACCACCAAGAAGACACTGGAATCGTATCACCACGGAACACCTCGCATCAACCCTCTCCCAGAACCAACCCACCAGCACCACCGACCCCAACGTAGCCGCCAACAACCTCACAAACTGGATCTCTGACTGCGCCAACCTCCTGGCCCCCCTGAAGACTCAAGCCAGCACCATCAACCACAAGAAAAACTCCTGGTTCACCCCCGACCTCAAGAACTCCAAGAAAGAATGCCGCGCCCGCGAGAAGACGTGGCGCCTTAACCAGACCGAAGAGAACATGTCAGCTCTCAAGGACGCCACCCGCCAACACCACCAACACCTCCGCGCCGCACGAAAAACAGCCTACCGGAACAGACTTGACAACAACGCCCACAACAGCAAGGAACTATTTGGCATCGTCAAAGAGCTCTCCAACCCGGAAGCAGAAAACAACTCCATCCCTCCCTCACAGGACCTCTGCGACTCCCTCGCAACCTTCTTCCACCACAAGATCACCGACATATACAACAGCTTCCCGACCGCCGACACGAGCCCCCCTCCGGAACCCGCCACCTACACCACCACCATCCTCACCTGGAACCCTACCACCACCGAGGAGACCACCCGCATAATGAACTCGATCCACTCCGGATCCCCATCGGACCCCTGCCCGCACCACATCTACAACAAGGCCGACGACATCATCGCACCGCACCTCCGAGACGTCATCAATGCCTCCCTCACCGCTGCCACCTTCCCGGAGAGCTGGAAACACGCAGAGCTCAACGCCCTCTTAAAGAAACCTACAGCAGACCCCACCGAACTCAAAAACTTCCGGCCCATCTCTCTCCTGCCGTTCCCCGCCAAAGTGATTGAGAAAATCGTCAACGCTCAACTCACCAACGCCCTGGAAACCAACGACTCCCTCGACCCCACACAGTTCGGTTTCAGGGCCCACCACAGCACCGAAACCACCCTGATCGCAGCAACGGACGACATCAGAGCCCTGACCGACAAGGGAGAGACCGTGGCCCTCATACTCCTGGACCTCTCTGCAGCCTTCGACACGGTCTGCCACCGCACCCTGATACACCGCCTCACCAACGCCGGCATCAGAAGCAAGGCCCTGGAATGGATCGTCTCCTTCCTCTCCGGAAGGACTCAGAGAGTCCGCCTTCCCCCCTTCAGATCCACAGCCACGGAGATCATCTGCGGCGTACCTCAAGGATCCTCCCTCAGCCCCACTCTCTTCAACGTCTACATGACCCCCCTGGTGAACATCGCACGCAAACACGGACTCGACCTTATATCATACGCCGACGACACCCAGCTCATCTTATCCCTCACTAACAACCCCACATCAGCTAGGACCAGACTACATGAAGGAATGAAGGAAGTGGCGAACTGGATGACAGACAGCCGTCTGAAACTGAACACAGACAAAACGGAGGTCCTCATCCTCGGCCCCACTCCCACCGCATGGGATAACTCCTGGTGGCCCCCCGCCCTAGGCAGCACTCCCCAACCCACCGACCACGCGCGCAACCTCGGCTTCATCCTGGACTCTTCCCTCACCATGACCAGACAGGTGAACTCGGTGACCTCGGCATGTTTCAACACCCTCCTCATGCTCCGCAAGATCTTCCGCTGGATCCCCACCGACACCAGGAAGACCGTCACCCACGCCCTCGTCACCAGCCGCTTGGACTACGGGAACACCCTGTACGCCGGCATCACCACCAAGCTGCAGAGGAAACTCCAACGGATCCAGAACGCTGCCGCAAGACTCATCCTGGACATCCCTCGCCACCACCACATCTCCGGACACCTGAAAAAACTATATTGGCTACCCGTCAACAAGCGGATCACCTTCCGACTACTCACCCACGCACACAAAGCCCTTCACAACCTCGGACCCAAACTCATCAACAACCGCGTCTCCTTCTACACTCCCCCGCACACTCTGCGCTCCACCGGACAGGCCCTGGCAGTCGTACCCCGCATCCGCAAAGCCACCGCCGGAGGAAGATCCTTCTCTTTTCTAGCAGCGAAGACCTGGAACTCTCTGCCCAGCCACCTTCGCGCCATACCTGACCACCTCTCCTTCAGAAGGCAGCTCAAGACCTGGCTCTTCGAGCACTGACCCCCCCCCCCTCCCAGCGCCTTGAGACCCTTGATGGGTGAGTAGCGCGCTTTATAAATGCGATTGATTGATTGATTGATTGATTGTCTTTATGAGTAACTACATATGTTTTAAACAAGTATATATGACTATTGGTGTATTTAAGTGAGTATATGTGAGAGTGAGAGATTGGAAGAGTTCCTGTATGAATAAGTATGTGTTTCTATAAGTGATTGTTTAAAAGACTAAGTATGTGTAAGTTTCTGTAGAAGTAAGTGTGGTGGTGTGTGTGTCAGGGCTCCTAGGGGCGCTTGGACAATAGCGGGTACAGTGTTGGGCAGATGTTATGGGTCAGGAAGAAGAATGCGGGCCAGAGGCAATGGCTGGACCAGGCTGAATCAGAAATGGAACCGAAGAAAGGCCGCCGCTTTCTAATCATCGCAGCGGTCTAGTTTATTTATTCCCCACAGGTGTTCGGAGGCAGCTTGAGGCGCGCGCGCTGGAACCAACGCGCACTTCACTGAGGAAGTTACAGAGCACGTCGGTTAATTTTTAGGCTCCTCAGATTTAGTCAGAGAGCAATCTCGTCGGATTTCGCCCGGTTTCTCGTCCGCTACCTCCGTCGGAAGTAGTCAGAAGCAGTCTAAGTTCGCAGCAAGGTTGAGAAGGAGAAGTTTGCTGAGGTAACAGTTTGTGGCGTCTCATCCCAATTTCTCGGCTTCAGCTGGTGAAAGCAACTCGTCGAGGGATACCTAGCGATACCAGAACCTGAAGGGAGAAAGAAGTCATAATCTAAGTCACAAAGAAAATAATAGAATTACTCTGAATAAAAAGTAAAATAAAATGTTGTATATAGTTAGAGACTAGACAGTACTTACCAGAAAAAACTAGATTAACGGCAATATCCTGCTAAGAAGGAAAAGGTCGTCAAAAAGGAATTCCAGAACAGTTAAGAAAAGTCGTTAGAAAATAGATACGATTAAGAAGAGTCCCTACAGAGATAAGGCATACACACTCAAGTAAATTCCAGAGGTGCCTTTTCAAGAAAAAGAAAGAACAGAAAGAGAGATAGTAACAAGAATACTAGAAGAGGGGCACAGTGCTTGGAGCTAAGGGTAGGTAAAGAACAAGGGAGCGGAATAGAATATAGAATTTAGCTAAGTGTAAGAGATTATAACTTAATGCTTGGTTTTTAGATTCTCTCAGCTGACACGCAGTCTGCAGATAGAACGAAGAAGTAGACGAAAGAGAGAAGACAAGCTTCAGGACCAGTCTCTTCTTGTTTATTATTTTATCCACTCCCCCTTCCCCCTTGGGGGTAGATTTGTGGGTCTAGAAGTTAAACTGGACCGCAGAAATATCCTTGAAGGGGAGTTGGGAATCAGCGTCTCTGTTCCTGTGCAAGATACTGAAAGAATACTCTTGAACCCTTGACAGAGTGAAGTGCCCACGTTTAAAAACTTGCACCTGAGCAGAGATGGCTGAAGGAATAAATTTGCAAACCTTAGGAACAGTTTTAGAGACAATACAGAAGGAGTTGGTGGCAGTACGGGAGGAAAATCAGAGTCTTAGACAGGAGGTGGTCAACTCTAGGAAGGAGACAGCAGAATTAGCTCAGAGGTTAAGACAGCCATTTAGTACAGGACGAGAAACCGGAGACCCTCCTATTGAAGGTCCAAGTAGAATAGCAACACAAGTAATTCATTCTCTGTCCCCAGTCATACCGTTAGCTTCCCCAGAGCGATTTAGCGGAGACCCACAAAAGGCGCAGATATTCATCACTCAGTGCTCACTAAACTTCATGTGCCGCCCTTCGATTTTCCCAGATGCACAGTCAAGAGTAGCCTTCGTGTTGTCATACTTAAGCGGAGACGCGGCGTCCTGGTCAATGCCCTTGGTTTCCCGTGACGACCCCCTACTGCATAATTACGAAGCATTCAAACAAGAATTCCTTCGGACCTTTGACAGACGGAGAATCTCTCAAGCGGTAGATAACGAATTACTTGACTTAAGACAAGGAAACCGAGATCTCGTGGCATACTTGGCACAATTTAACAAACTAGTGGTGGAGACTGACTGGCCTGAGAGTAAAAGAGCAGCAGTCTTCTATAGAGGGCTAAAAGACGAACTCAAAGATGTGTTGGCGCAAATTCCAAATCGACCCACCCAAATCTCAGAGCTGGTAGATCTGGTCTTAGAAATAGACTTCCGCCAAGGAGAGAGAAAAGGAGAAAAGAGAAGAGATTTTAAACCAATAGTTCCAAGATTTGACAGGGCTCGGTCAGAAGGAGTCAAGTTTGCGGACGGACAAGTGGTGTCAGAACCGATGCAAATAGGAACTATAAGGGGTCCTCCTTTGACCAAGGAGGAGAAAGAAAAGAGAAGGACAGGCAATTTATGCATGTACTGCGGCTCCAGTGGACATTTCGTTAGGGGGTGTCCAAAGAAACCAAAGACTTCTTTCAAGCCGAAGGAAAACTTGCAGCACCACCAGTAGCGGGAGTTGGACCGGTGGATGCTAATCAAAAATCAACTCCAACTGAACATCAAGTAGCAAATACCCTGAAGTCATCGGCCCCACACTTGATTTTGTCAATGGTAATTAAGTTTCGGCAAGTAACATTGACCGAGGTTTCAGTAATGATAGATTCCGGAGCTACTCGAAACTTTTGCGACTTAAAATTTGCAACCAAGGTAGGGTTACGAGCAATATTGAAATCTAGGAGCGAACCCGTCCGGGCGGTGGACGGAACGAATCTTTCCTCCGGACCCATAGTGAGCCATACAGAGCAAGTACAGCTGATTTCCAGTGACGGACACCAAGAAGTGATCCAATTCAATTTAATTGACGCGCCTCAGTTTCAACTCATCTTAGGCCTACCCTGGCTTACAGAACACAACCCGACAATCAATTGGAGCTCCAGGACAATAGTAATGGATTCGGAGTATTGTAAGAAGAATTGTTTTGAAGCAAAAGAAAAAAACCAATAGGTGTAATCCAGCTCATTCTTTGTGTATGACTGCAGTATCTGTTTGCGTCATCAATTCTCAAGAAATTCCACAAGAGTATCGAGATTTTGAGGATGTGTTCAATGAAACGGAAGCAGAACAATTGCCACCACATCGGGTGTATGATTGTAAGATAGACCTGGAACCGGGCTCAAATCTGCCTTGCAGTCGAGTTTATGCCTTAAAAGAAAAAGAACATCGTCATTTGAAAGAATACTTAGACAAATATCTGGCAAATGGTTTCATCAGGCCATCGCAATCTCCAGTGTCTTCGCCTCTATTCTTCGTGCCGAAGAAGGAAGGTGATTTGAGAACTTGTATCGATTATCGCGCAATTAACAGAATCACCAAGAAAAATCGGTACCCGCTTCCACTTATTTCCGTCCTTTTGGATCAGGTGAAAGGAGCACAGATATATACAAAACTCGACCTTAGAGGGGCTTACCATCTTGTCCGAATGCGAGAAGGAGATGAATGGAAGACAGCTTTCAGAACGAGATTTGGGCTATTTGAATACCAAGTTATGCCGTATGGTCTCTGCAATGCTCCGGCATTTTCCAACATTTTATTAAGGACATCCTCCATGAATACATTGATCAGTGTGCAATAGTCTACATAGACGATATTCTGATTTATTCATCCGACAAGAATAAGCATCGAGGAGAAGTGAGAGGCGTTTTACAGAAGCTCCGAGAAAATAAGCTGTTTGTGAAACTAGAAAAATGTGTGTTCAACGTTTCCCAGGTGGAGTTTTTGGGCTTTGTCCTTTCACCAACCGGAATAAACATGGACGAACGGAAAATCAAGGCAGTGGTCGACTGGAAGTCCCCCGAAAGTGTGAAGGAGGTTCAGAGCTTTATAGGGTTCGCAAATTTCTACAGAAGGTTCATAAGTGAATTCTCACGGAAAATACTTCCTCTAACAAAACTACTCAGGAAGGGAGTTCGCTTTGATTGGACAGAAGAAACCGAAGAAGCTTTTAAATCTCTGAAGAAAGACTTTACCACCGCTCCAATACTTTTACATGCAGATCCCTCGGAACCATTTTATGTTGAGACTGATGCCTCCGATTTAGCAGTTGGGGGAGTGCTATCTCAACGACACAAGGAAACAGGTCAGCTGCATCCAGTAGCTTACAGGTCGAGAAAACTAACGCCAGCTGAAGTAAATTACACTATAACGGAAAAAGAGTTACTGGCCATTAAAGACACCTTTAAAGAGTGGCGACACTACCTCATGGGAGCTCAGCATATCGTGACAGTTTTCACAGATCATCGAAATTTAAAATTTCTAAAATCGGCTAAGACACTAACACCAAGACAACTTAGATGGTCATTGTACTTTGCCGATTATGACTTTGTGATCACCTACAGACCTGGGGCACAGAATGGGAAGGCAGATGCCTTGTCCAGACTAGGAACCAATAACCAAAAAAGTAACACGGAAAATCAAGCCATAATTCCAAGTACCAGAATCATTGGCGCCACCACCTCAACTGACCTGAAGAAACAAATAATCGAAATCATGAGTCCAGAAGAAATGCAAGGTTGGGCCGAAGAGGGCGCTGGAAGGGAAATCCAACATCAGTTGCCATATTTTCAAGGAGCCTTGTATTTGCCTACCAAAGAGTTACAAGATCAAGAGCTGTACGAGTGCCATGATGCTCTTTTAGCTGGGCACAAAGGAGAAGCTAAAACCGAAGAATTAATTAAAAGACTTTATTGGTGGCCTCAAATGACCAGGGACGTGGAGCAGTATGTCAAGACCTGTGAAATCTGTGCTCAGGGAAAATCAGAACGGCAGGCTCCTAAGGGGTTGTTACAACCTTTGCCTACACCACCCTTTCTATGGCATACCGTTACGTTAGACCTCATTGTAGATTTACCCCTTAGTCAAGGTTACAGCACCATCCTAGTGGTGGTGGACTCATTTTCTAAAATGGCACATTTTAGGGCTCTAAAAGGGGTTCCCACAGCTAAGCAACTTGCCAGACACTTCAGTACACAAATTGTGAAGATTCACGGAATTCCGAAGATTGTCATTTCAGATAGGGGTACACAGTTCGTATCCCATTTTTGGAAGGCTTTTCTGGAAGGTCTGGGAATCGAAGCCAGGTATTCAACCAGTTATCACCCAGAGACAGATGGGCAAACAGAGAGGGTGAACCAAGAATTAGAGCAGTACCTAATGTTGTATCTTTTGAAACAAGATGGAGAGTGGGCAGATTATTTATGGGCAGCTGAGTTTGCACACAACAATGCCAGGAATGTTTCCACAGGTTATTCCCCATTTTACTTGAACTATGGCCGACACCCAAATTTCACCATAGGGCAGACTGATATTCTAGTCCCAGCAGTGAAAGACCTAGTATCTCATTTGAAACAAGTCCATCAGACGGTTATACAAAACTTAGAACAGGCTAAGAAAAAATACAAGACCTATGCAGATAAAAAAAGATGAGAGGGTCCTCCCTTAGAGGCAGGAGATTGTGTTTGGTTAAGTACAAAGAACCTAAGGTTAAAAGGTAACAGGAAATTTCAACCAAGATTTATAGGGTCCTATCGTATAGAAGAAAAGATGTCTCCGGTTACCTATCGGTTAAAACTACCCACCAAATTGAAGGTTCATCCAGTGTTTCACGTATCATTGTTGAAAAAGGCACCACTAGAACTGCGAAAAAACTTGCCTCCGAAACCCATTCCATTAGAATCTGGAACAGAATTTGAAGTCAAGGAGATTTTGGACTCGAAGGAGGTGAAGGGCAAATTGTACTACTTAGTGGACTGGAAGGGCTATGGGCCAGAGGAGCGATCTTGGGAATTGGAGTCCGATGTGCATGCTCCGAGATTAGTAAAATCCTTTCATCAAAGATTTCCTACAAAGCCACGATTGAGAGGACCTCCTTTGTTGGGGGGTACTGTCAGGGCTCCTAGGGGCGCTTGGACAATAGCGGGTACAGTGTTGGGCAGAAGTTATGGGTCAGGAAGAAGAATGCGGGCCAGAGGCAATGGCTGGACCAGGCTGAATCAGAAATGGAACCGAAGAAAGGCCGCCGCTTTCTAATCATCGCAGCGGTCTAGTTTATTTATTCCCCACAGGTGTTCAGAGGCAGCTTGAGGCGCGCGCGCTGGAGCCAACGCGCACTTCACTGAGGAAGTTACAGAGCACGGAGGTTAATTCTTAGGCTCCTCAGATTTAGTCAGAGAGCAATCTCGTTGGGTTTCGCCCGGTTTCTCGTCCGCTACCTCCGTCGGAAGTAGTCAGAAGCAGTCTAAGTTCGCAGCAAGGTTGAGAAGGAGAAGTTTGCTGAGGTAACAGTTTGTGGCGTCTCATCCCAATTTCTCGGCTTCAGCTGGTGAAAGCAACTCGTCGAGGGATACCTAGCGATACCAGAACCTGAAGGGAGAAAGAAGTCATAAGCTAAGTCACAAAGAAAATAATAGAATTACTCTGAATAAAAAGTAAAATAAAATGTTGTATATAGTTAGAGACTAGACAGTACTTACCAGAAAAAACTAGATTAACGGCAATATCCTGCTAAGAAGGAAAAGGTCGTCAAAAAGGAATTCCAGAACAGTTAAGAAAAGTCGTTAGAAAATAGATACGATTAAGAAGAGTCCCTACAGAGATAAGGCATACACACTCAAGTAAATTCCAGAGGTGCATTTTCAAGAAAAAGAAAGAACAGAAAGAGAGATAGTAACAAGAATACTAGAAGAGGGGCACAGTGCTTGGAGCTAAGGGTAGGTAACGAACAAGGGAGCGGAATAGAATATAGAATTTAGCTAAGTGTAAGAGATTATAACTTAATGCTTGGTTTTTAGATACTCTCAGCTGACACGCAGTCTGCAGATAGAACGAAGAAGTAGACGAAAGAGAGAAGACAAGCTTCAGGACCAGTCTCTTCTTGTTTATTATTTTATCCACTCCCTCTTCCCCCTTGGGGGTAGATTTGTGGGTCTAGAAGTTAAACTGGACCGCAGAAATATCCTTGAAGGGGAGTTGGGAATCAGCGTCTCTGTTCCTGTGCAAGATACTGAAAGAATACTCTTGAACCCTTGACAGTGTGTATAACTGTATATGCAAGTACAATGATGTGTGATTCTTTATTAGCATGAGTGACTATGTGTGTGAGTAACTCTATGGATGAGTGGTGTTGTGTAAAAAGGATGTATAGGTGTATGAGTACATATGATGAGTGAGCACATGTATGAGTGACTGTATAGGACTGTTGGTGAATGAGTGGATGTGTATGTGGATCTTAGAATTACTGAATAGGTTGTTGTAACTGGTATTGGTATGTCCATTGTTTCTATTTTTGTGTGCATCAAAGGTTATATTAGGGGGAGAGGAGGTCTGCCACTCTATCACAAGGATGATGTCATCAGTGATGTAATTTGAGATGTCATCAGTGATGTCATGTGTGATGTCACTGACCATGTCATGAGTGATGTAATATGTGATGTCATCAGCAGTGCATTGCGGGCGCACGAGTTATAGTTAGCTGAACTAACTATAACGGGGGAATTTCAATGGTTTTGTACGAGTGAAAAGTCCAGCTAACTATAACGCCCCTGAAACCTATGGTTTTTTCAGTGAATTTTTAAGGTTTTTTTAAATGCTAATTTCTAACTATGCCTACAGAGATAGGACATGTGAAGAAAGAAGAAAATACGCACAGAAAGAAAAAAAGAAATGCAGAAAGAAGCAACAGAAGTCCTCAAAGACGAAGAAAAGTGCAGGAAGAAGGATAACGTGCAGAAAGAACAAACAGAAGAGCAGAAAGAAGCCTTGTTGCAAAATCATCCTGTACCCTCAACTTTTTCAGACGGATACTGGTGGTAACTGAGTCTGACTAACCAGTCCTAGAGCCAGTGCTATGTTAAAAGACACTCAGAATACAGTGAAAACACCTACATACACTAGGGAACACTATGTGTTGGGGTCCCCCTGTGATTAGCATGACCTCCTCTGTAAGCCCCTAGTATATAATAGGGCAGGGGATTCAAACTACCTCTTAAAACGTGCCACAGGGCATGTTTGCACACGTCACCTCAGGCCCCGTCCCCTCCCTTCCCCACTGTGTAAACACGCCCTGTGGCCATTTTAAGTTGGGAGATTAAGTCCCCTTGAATCCTGAGGGTCCCTAAGGTCCAACTAGACCACTAGGTACCTCCAGTAAGCGCCACAGAGCTGTGTTGCAGAGAGATGTAAAAAGGGGCACGGCCTAGACCACCTCTCTGCAACGCAGAGCAGTGGCGCTTACTGGAAGCACCTGGGGGCTAGTTGGCCCCCAGGGTCCCTCAGGATTGAAAGGGAATTATTTCCCCAACTTAAATCGTGCCACAGGGCGTGTTTGCACACGTCACCTCAAGCGCCGTCCCCTCCCTTCACCACTGTGTAAACGCGCCCTGTGGCCGTTCTAAGTTGGGAGATTAAGTCCCCTTGAATCCTAAGGGTCCCTAGGGTCAAACTAGCCCACTAGGTACCTCCAGTAAGCGCCACAGAGCTGCATTGCAAAAAGGTGTAAAAAGGGGCGTGGCCTCAGAACACCTGTCTGCAACGCAGCTCCCTGGCGCATACTGGAGATACCTGTTGGGCTAGTTGGCCCTCAGGGACCCTCAGTATTGAAGGGGAATTAATTCCCCAACTTACAACTGGCCAGGGGGCGCATTTGCAGAGTGCTGCAAGGAGGGGGCGTGCCCTCCAGCGCGATGCCGGTCTTTTATTTATTTTATTTTTTTAAGAAGGAGGGCTGTGTGGCCCTCCTTCTTTTTCTAATTTATTGGCCCTGGGGACCCCATCCCCCAGGGCCTGCACCCTCATTTTTTTTGTTGAAAAAAATAAATTTGGAAGGGGGCCAAGTAGCCCCCCTCCCAAGGCCTTAATCAGTCCCGGTGACCCCAACCCCCGGGTCACGGCCTTTTTTTTTTTATTCTTTAGGAGGGGGGCTGCGTTGCCCCCCTCCTCAGGCCACTTATGGCCCCAGGGACCCCATCCCCTGGGGCCGGCCTTTGTTTTTTTTTTTTTAAATATATTTATAGAAACACCTAGGACATGCTGGACAAACCGTATGTACCTATCACCGTGACGATTTGCGTGATATTCATTAAAAGGCGACTATGCATACAATGAATCCACGTGGAATGTATTTACACCGCTAGTGAAGCTCTGACATGTCTGACGCCCTACCGTGCCTAATCCCGGCGCCCCCGCCGGTCGGTACTCTCCAAGTAGACACCCTTGTCGTTTATTTATACAAACATGGGTAGCTATTGACGGGCACATTTAATACACATGCATACCAAGCCATTCAAATGGGATTCGACAAAAATTCGACCAAACTATGCAAGAAACCCCCCTCACGGTTAATAATACACACGTCCACCGCCGGATGTGTAATACTTTTTATTTTACTCTCTGGGAAGGAGACGAACCTCACTTGAGAGTCACAGCGTGCTCCTGGCTGAGCCCAATGCTGTGTTACACCCACCAGTGCCCGCAGAGTGCCACACACCTCTGTGTTGTATTTCACCAGCCAGTGCGTATGCTATGACACTCTCTAGCCCATGTGCACTGTAACACCACCCCGTGAATATGTCATGCCACACTTGCCTTCGCACAGGTTATATTGCCCCATCTAACGTGCCTTCCTCGATGCCTATGTTATAACGCACAGCACTATGTCATACATATTACAATCTGGGATCCATATCTTTGTCACAGTGCATATGCAACGTTACACTCCCCAGCACATATTTTATATTACAACTTTAGAGACTAGTTAGGTTCCACAACACTGCCCTGTGCATTTTACACTCCAAGGCGCATAACACATAGCACGTGCTAGTGCATGTGCTATCTCACGCTCTCCAATGAATCTGTCATTGTGCACAATGTATTGCATATTATATTTCACGCCCCGGTTCATCTTATATCACACTTTTTGGTGCATAGTTTATACCATATACTATATCTAGTTTTCATTTTCAATCGTGCTCTCAGGACTATGTTCTATATAACACTGCGTCCACCTACCCTTTTCACGGGCATTACATTTTGTGATGGGGGGTGGAGAGTCTGGGGGTGTTTCTGCCAAGTCAGCCCGGAGTCACAGTCACAAACGTCCTCTTCTTCCTGAATAAAAGTGAGATTATGCTGCATACTTGTTCATATTTTAAGTAGTTCGCACAGACACACATTTTAAAAACAATAAAGTTCCTAATACCCACCTTCTCTGAACAGTTAGCTTGCTGCCCCATCCACCTCCTCCCTATCCTCTGTTGTCTGAATCCATGGACTAGCCTCCTCCCTCCTGCCATGCATGGTCTGATGTGCTGCCACTGCCCTCCATTTAGCATGATGTACCAGTCCACACCTCCTGCCCTCCATTGCCCAATTCTATGGCCCATCATTGACCTCCAGCTTAGCCTCTGTGCTTAGCTTGCTGCCCCTATTCTCCTTCCCCCTGCTCTCCGATGTCTTTGTGCATGCCCCTGCTCCATCCTTTTTGCCCACCATGTTCCATGGACCTGCTACTCCTACCTACTCTGAGTGTTCTGTTGAGCTGCCACTCCCCTCCCACCTGCCTAGCATTGTCAGATGACTGTAACTTGTCCCTGCCACCTCCACCCTGCCTGTCCACATGCCATGCCCCTATCCCCTTCCTCCTGTCCTCCATGGTCCATTTTACTGCCACACCCTTCTGCCCTCCCTGGTCTGTTGTGCTGCAACTGCTCCTCCTGCCTGCCCCGCGCGGTCTGTTGTGAGGCCCCTTCCCCTGAACTCTTTTGTCTGTGCCCAGATCCTGACCCTCCCTTCTATCCTCCATGGTCCTTTGTGCATGCCCCTGCACCCTTCTTCTTGCCCATCACAGCCATTGTGCTGCCACTAACCCTCCCGCTTGCCATGCATGGTCTTCTGTGCTCCCATGAAAGTAGAGTTCTTGGACATTTGGATTAAAAGTGGAGAAGAGTGTATTGAAGTTAGCCTATATAGAAAACCGACGGCCAAAAACACAGTACTACAGCATGCTAGCTACCACCCCTCATGTCAAAAAGACTCAATTCCCTTTGGGGAATTTCTTAGAATTAAGCGGAACTGCACTAACATGCGTGACTTCATGAGACATGCTGAACAACTGAAAAGAAGACTACTAGTCAGGGGTTACCCCAAACGTCTCATTAAACAATCTATGAAACGTGCCAAATATTATAACCGAGACAATCTGCTTACTGGAAAGGAGAAAAAACCCCATGAAAGACTAGTATGTGTGATTAATCACTCATGCTACAATAATAAGATCCAACAAATTCTGAACAAAAATTGGAAGATCCTAAATACCAATGACAATAGTGTGGCACTTATGAAACCAACTGTAGCCTTCAGAAGAAATTCAAACCTACGAGATAAACTTGTACATAGTAGAATGAAACATACCACAAGAACTATGGAACAGAATACCATTGACGGACTACCACAGATATTGGGCAACCATAGATGTGGGACCTGCCACGCATGTCCATAAGCCATTACCACAGAAGAATGGTCTTATGGCACAAAAAGAGTTAGACTTAAAAGTCACACAAACTGTAGAAGTCACAATGTAATCTACCTGATCCTTTGCCCCTGTGGCCTTGGCTACATAGGGGAAACGGGCAGAGAATTCCGTTTAAGATTATCGGAACACAAATCTGCCATTAGAACGCATAAAACCCAAGCCGCCATGGTAAAACACTTCATGGATCACAACCATAATGAGCAAGATCTTAAATGGCTCATATTGGAGAAAGTAATCCACAAACCGGGCCACGATCTTGGAAAAGTACGCAAGAATAGGGAGACTTTTGGGATTTTTCACTGTGACACAGTACGCAGAGGCCTCAATGAGGACATTACATGGATTATTACGTAAATAGACTGGTGAACCACGGCGGCCTCAAGCCTATTTCTTAATACATACATATATTATCCGTTCTTGTGTAGGAGAATTTTTTGTCTTATATTTAAGTCATCTTATTGTACTCACAATTTACTTGAACTGTCCTTTTATCATTCTTTTGGGGTCTCCAGCAACACTGACGCCCTCATATTATTTATCAGCACAGTATGACATTAGGGAACTGAAATCCATCTCTTTCATCTATACATAATATGTCCTTCTGAATTATCCCAGAATAACCGTTTCACCACTCCAACATGGCGCACATCTTCTGAACATTTCACATTATATTACATATTAGTACTGAAAGCCATTAAGGAACGCAAACCTAGTACCATTTTGCATATATTTTATGGTTTTTGCGAACCACCACATATGGGTTTTGGGCTTCATAGTTTAATGTTTCACATTCTCATTAGAACTGTTGTGAATAATTGAATGTGAATTTTTTACATTTCCCACTCTAAATACCGCGGTTTTTTAGCATTACTTCGTTGTTCCCACTAATCATTCAGTATAATTCCACCTATCTAAGATGGTGTATATTTACAAAAGTCAGTACATATGGAATATCCCCCGTTCAAAATATCGCTCAGTTACATATTTTGGGAAATTTATCCTATCCAAGATGGCGCTCATAGTCACATGACCTTTTAATCCCTTCTTAGACACATCGCGAGGTTTGACTGCTGCCTTTGATCCTCGCGGGAGTTTTTAAACACTCTGAAAATCCTGTATGAACTGGCAAACTAGGTCACTCCCGTCAGAACGTTATGCCCTGACACAGGTAAGCCACTCAGTTTCGTAACTTGTATTCACATGTAAGGTCCTTTTGAATTTGAACGCTGCATGTTGTCGGTTTCCTACGCATACACAACGCAGCCCAAATGCCGCTCAGCTTATATGCGTATGTCTGCCGTTGTTTGCTGACTGTTGGAGGTCTGCACTGGGGCACTCTTAGCTAATAGTAATAGCGCCGCAACACTAAATGCAAGGCCCTTTAAAATATTTAGCATTGCATCATGTCGTTTCTTCCTTACGTACACAAGGCAAACCAGATGCTGATTAGCCCAAACGTGTATGTCTCCATTGCTTGTAGTTTGTTGGAGGGCTGAATTGGGGGGCATTTTTCGCTAATAGTAATAGCGACGGGCCTCTCATTAATAGTTGGCCCCTTATAGAACTCGCTCCATTACAATCTATATATTTTGACAAAGAACCCTATATTGCCTTACTGAAGAGACGCTATATAGTTTTTAACTCACATATTATTTGTAGTCTCAATATGTCATTTGTTTCGGTATCAGTAGATGTCTGGACCCCTAAAGAATTTAACAGAAAATCATCTTCCACTTGAAACTGAGGTTTGTCGCTGAAAGACTCATCATCTTGGACCTATTCCCTGAATTGAGGCCTGGTCCTTATTAGAGGTAAACCAAGTGCTACATCTTAAATGCCTCAACCTTATTGATATAAGACACCTATGGTACCTTAGTAGGGTAATACTAGCTATCTATATTTGCAGCTCCATGCCAGAGATCTACAGCACTGCAGCCTGCCAACTACCCTAATTATATCGTTTTCGACTAAACACAGGAGGTACTATCCACAGTATATATATAAAAGATCTCCTTTACTAAAAATACTTTAACGTGCTCGTTCTGGACTAGGCTATGCCTTACTTTGTATATTATCCTTTTTTTCAGAAATTGACATCCCCTGGATGCAATATAGAACTTTTCTTGCAAGACAAGTGTGTACTTATATTTCTTGAAGGTTAGCGACATTATCGGTCTTAGAGGAACCCATTTGTATCAGCTATATCCTCTCACGGGTGGCCTTTCTATTTCCAGCGTTCAGCTTTCATATCACTGGGCCATCTTTTTTCCTTCCATCCTGACTAGGCCTCTTAATTACACGTGGCCATCTTTTCTGGTTCTTTCCAGTATACACTGCATGCATGAAACACCTAATTAGTTGGATCACTCACAGATATCTGAGCACCCATTGTAGCAAAGAGTAAAATATTAGGAAGTATCTATATATGAAAAATTATTGATATACCATACCCTTCTGCTAGCTAATGTTCCTTCCCTTTTTCCACAGACATCCCGTGCATGTTTTTAATTGTATCATCAACAAGTGTTGGTCCTGAAGAAGGTGGTTCCCCACTGAAACGCGCGTAGACCGCGAATTGTTTCCTGAAAAGTGGTTTTGGAGATTTGTATCTCCTATGTCAGACGGTGCTGTGAACTGAATGTATAAACCCGCCTTCTAACACCTTTGAGATCCATCTCAGGGTCCTATTTTTTATTTTATTTTAGACAGTATGTTTTGTAAAGGTGATGTATGAATGTAAGCATGTTTGAGTATGATAGCAGTTTTTGAATGATTGGTAATAGTTAGTATTTCTATTTATACTTATTTTTGATGTTTATGGGATGTCCTCTGTGAATTCAATGTTAAAAACAGATATGATGAGAAAATTGAAATACTGGATGCGCTATGATAACTAAAATATTCCCTTCATGTATTTAAAGTTGCATAAAATAAAAAAATGTTTATACAAAAAATAAAAAGATAAAGCTTGATAATAAAATGTTCCTTTAATAACATTTAATGTCTTCCATGTCAATGTATTATATGCAGACGGTTGTTTGGTAATTCAGAACCCTATTGGGTCGTTTAAAATTAAAAAGGTCAGATTAGAGATTTTTTTCCCTTTTTGCCATGGCCCCTCCCACCTTCCCTGTGTGGTCAGCTAGATGCCCCTGGCCCCCTCTCACCTTCCCTCCATGGTCTTTGTGTATGCCATCATAGTCTCACTGTTGCTCTCCATGGTGTGTCTTGTTTCTAGTGCCCATCCTGCCTGACCTCCATGGTCATCTTGCTGCTCCTGCCCTGCCCCCTTTCCCCCGGCCCTCTGTTTCCATGTGCAGACCCCTATTCCCTCCCTCCTGGCTTGTATGTTCCATTGTAATGCCCCTGATCCGTCCCTCCTGCCCTTTATGATCTGTTATGCTGCAGCTTTCTCTCCTGTTTTTCCATTGTGGTCAGCTAGCTACCATTGCCTCTTTCCCCTCCGTTCTCTGTTGTCCATGTGCATGGTCCCGTCCCCTCCCTATTGCTTTCTATGGATTGTTGTGATGCACTCCCGTCCCGCATGCCCTGTGTGGTGTATTGTGCTGCTGCAAACCCTGATGCCTGCCCTGCAGGGTCAGTTTGGTGCACCTCTCCATGTCCCTGCTGTCCTCTGTTATACAAGTCCATGTCCCTACCCCATTTCCTTCCATGATCCAATGTACCATACTTGCGAACATTTTGAACTTGGTAAGAGGGAGATTTGGAAAACAAACTGGGGTATTGATTTTCCCCTTTGAGTTACATTGAAAAAGAGGAGATTGTAGACAGGAGACAGATCAAATAAAGCCCATTTGAGCTTAAAAACATTGGACGTTTCCTGGCTGAATCGGGTCTGTTGGCATGTATGGTTGTACTACCATTGCCTCTTCCTTCTGCCCACAATGGTCTATTACATTGCCACAGCCTCTCTTGCAAGTCCTGTATTGTTGGTTTGTTGCCCCTGCCCCCCTTTCCACTGCCCTCCATAGTCTGTTGTGCTGCCACGGCCCTTCCTGCCTGCTCAGTGTGGTTAAATTGTTGCCTTTGCACCCTCCTACCTGCCTTCAATTTTCAGAGTCCGTGCCCCTGGCCTCTGCCTCTCAACAGTATCCTAATGAACAACTAGATTGCTAACATTCTATATTTATTACAAAAGTGTGGAACGCCTGACGTCATCTTGATGTAATCAAAACTGTGATACCTAGAGCATTTCCTTTAGAAATTACATATCTGAGAGGGTCTTATTGGCATCAAAATTATGGTTAGTGCTCTAAAAGACTAAAATAAGGACATTTTTTTAAATATTTTCAAATAGCGACAAAGCACTTTTAAATTATTTGTTATCTTTATGTTTTTTTATCCAGTTGACCACTTGATTAAATGTTGCACTTAGGGGAGAGGATGTGGTGTTACTTCCAGAACTGCAGACTTTGCAACTGGGGACCAGGTTGGAGTTTCTGCTTCAGCTCGACATTCTGTGATTCTGGTCAAATCACTTAGTCTCCCCATGTCTACAACCAAAATGAATTTGTTCTTGTGTGATGTAACCAATGCTCATGTAAAGCACTCCAATACCTGACAAGTCTGCACTATATAACACTGCAAAAACACAAAATAATAAGTGTTTTGCACACTTCTGTCATTGGGCTATATTTGGGCTACATCTGGGTGATTTGGGGCTACATTTGGGCTCTTTTGTCTCCGGTGGCCATTTTGGGAGATTTATTTGTTATGAAGTTTCCTAATTTCCTCATGTACTGCAGTCTCCTCAGTAGGAAATGCTTTCAGTTTTTTACTTTGATTCCATCATGAAGGTATTCAGATATGTCACACATTTGCCATAAATTCTGAATGTTAGCACTCTAGTTGCTCATTAGATCACTGTAGTAAAACAACCGTTCACCATGGAAGTCTGCTCCTGGTATTAAAAGTGCATGTTTCAGTCTGCATGTCAGAATTTTTTAATGAAATAGAAGAGGATTTGAGAAGTCACTCGAAATGTGCCCTCATTTTCTTTCTTCAGCATTAATCATAATTTCTATGGCAAAATGAACCCCCTCATTGTGTTCCTTTTTAAATTAAATGTTTTAAGTGTTACCAGTTTATTCCAATCAAGATGGCTTCAGGTGTGCCATACTTTTGTCATAATGAAGACAGTAAGCGCTCTAGTTGTTTTTAAGAACACTCTGGCACATTCTGTCATTGGGCTATACTTGGGCTACATCTGGGTGATATTTGGGCTACATTTGGGCTCTTTTGTCTCTGGTGGCCATCTTGGGAGACTTATTTGTTATGAAGTTTCCTAATTTCCTCATTTACTGCAGTCTCCTCAGTAGGAAATACTTTCAGTTTTTTACTTTGATTCCATCAAGAAGGCATTCAGATGTGTCACACATTTGCTATAAATTCAGAATGTTAGCACTCTTTTTGCTCATTAGATCACTGTAGTAAAGCTACTGCTCACCAGGGAAAACTGCTGCTGGTATTAAAAGTGCATGTTTCAGTCTGCATGTCAGAATTTTTTAATGAAATAGAAGAGGATTTGAGAAGTCACTCAAAATGTGCCCTAATTTTTCTTTCTGCAGCACTAATCATACTTTTTATGGAAAAAGGAACCCCCTCATTTTGTTCCTTTTTAAATTAAATGTTTTAAGAGTTACCACTTTAATCCAAGCAAGATGGCTTCAGGTGTGCCATACGTTTATCATAAGTAGGACTGTTAGCGCTCTAGTTGTTCTTTGGAATACTCTGGGAAGCTGCAGTAGAAGACAAAGGAATCAACTGACAGTCTCTGCCCTTGTTGGATGTACATGTTTTACTGAGAATGTCAGACTTCATTCTCACATGACTGAGAAAGATAATGTGAATTTACAGAAAATATGCTCTCAGTTTAGCTTATAGATCACCTTCCAAACCTCTGTGGGAAAAGCATGAGAAAATATTTTTCTTTCAATCATGATATCCCAGCAGAAGGCTTTTTCACATGGTGAAATCACCTTAGAACATACCACAATTCCTAAAATGAGTATGGTACCATCAACAAATGATTTATAATGTAACTAAAGTCTTAAAACCTTCTATTAACTGCAATGCTTTTTAATGAGGTGCTATCATGTATATTGGTCCCAAGATGGCTGTCAACACTTCTTGGATGAAGTGCTGACAGCCAATCAGATCTCAGGATGAGATGTGTGGTTAGGCTCCGCCCACATATATATATGATTTTACTTTTGATTTGCTCAGGAACTACTGAACAGATTGACACCAGACCTGCAAAAGGCACTTCCCTGACCTGAGGACTACCTCTCTGCCAAATTTCAAGTAATTCTGTTCAGCCGTTCGGGCTGTACCTTGGACTAAACGTCCCTATAGAAAAATGCATGGGGAAAACGTGTTTTGGGACCCCCCTTTTTTCTCGGCCCCCGCTTGACGAATCACCCCGAGTCTTTCAGGGAAGGAGCGGAGCGCCCCACCTATTTTGAAAATTTTGCTGGGATTCGTCAACCGGCACCAAAGTTATTCCAAATAGAATGTTGCGGATTTCCTATGGAAACACGGTCCTAACTATAACTATCTACTGGCGACCGCCAGTAGATATATATATATATATATTGCAACAGTCCTTGTGAAAAGGACTGTTGCAATATTTGGATCTTCCTGTAGGATCCAGTTAACAACTCGCCCCTCATTTTGGAGACAGCTTTCTAGTACAGGAAAACTCACGGTGCATATATATGCATAGCTATATCTATATATATGTATATATATCTATATCTATATATATGACCAAACAATCCAGCTTCCACAGACACCTCCATGGACGAAGGCACAGACACGAGGTAGTAAAGATGAGGCAAATATTTATTGCTCAGGTCCACCCTCAACCCCCGAGGTAAGAGAGACGCGTTTCGGATTACAAGAATCCTTTGTCAATCTAATGAATATATTTATTATGTGAGTGTATGTATATCTGCAAATATATATATAATGTGTGTAAGCATATTCTGCAAAAAATAGTTGAGCTACTGCACAATCAAAGGTTAGCAGTATACTATATAAACTTGTTCATCCATTTAAAATAAGTCTGCTGCTTTTGAACTGTAAGAAGTAGTGTAGGTGTTCCACACAATGGTTGCTGTTTGTTGCTCAGTGCACGGCTTGTGAACAAGGATGTTAATCTGAAAAACATGAAGCCAAATGTACAAGGATCAAAGCGGAATGCCGAGGGTGCTACAGACCTCACTGCAGGAGGTTGTGTTTTCCGGGTGGGCATCCTCACTATGGCAACCTTGAGTTTGTTGGATTTGAGCGGCTGTGCCCAAGCCGCTAGGACGTACAGCCGCTTAATTGCAGACCTTTAGAGTCAGGAGGACCTAGCGCTGACATAAGGAGGGAAACGCTCAAACGTGAGTGATCTATTATTGGCAGCATTTTCCGCATTTGTAACTGACATTAACCCACTGAGGACAGTTTATAACACAGATTTGAGGAACAAGGCAACGTCCACTTGGGGATTATATGATTGTGTACGAGACTGCAAATACCACAATACAATTTAGCATACGCCCACAGAGGCGAGAGTACTTGCCCACTGGGTCAGGACTAATCTTAATAAAGGGCAGGTGTTCCACACAATGGTTGCTGTTTGTTGCTCTGTGCATGGCTTGTGAACAAGGATGTTAATCTGAAACGCGTCAAGCCAAATGTACAAGAATCAAAGCAGAATGCAGAGGGTGCTACAAACCTCACTGCAAGAGGTTGTGTTTTCCGGGAGGGCGTCCTCACTAGGGCAACCTTGAGTGTATATATATATATATATATATATTCAGTGAAAAAACCATAGGTTTCACACATGTTATAGTTAGCTGGACATTTTACTGATAAAAAACCAATGAAATTCCCCCGTTATAGTTAGTGCACGCAACTATAACTCACGCGACCGCAATCCTCTGCTGATGCTAATACTGTATTTAGACAATTATTTGCCCATGTCTTCTTCCATTAATTTTTAGCTATACATATATTACAAATATTTTTTTTTCATAAAGACACATATGTCATCAGCAGAGGATTGCGGTCGCGTGAGTTATAGTTGCCTGCACTAACTATAACGGGGGAATTTCATTGTTTTTTTATCAGTAAAATGTCCAGCTAACTATAACATGTGTGAAACCTAAGGTTTTTTCACTGAATTTGCAAGGTTTTTTAAATGCTAATTCCTAACTATAACGTGTGTGAAACCTATGGTTTTTTCAGTGAATTTGTACGTTTTTTTAAATGCTAAGTTACTTTACGCCATTTGTGGCGTGCGCGCCCATTTAACGCAGTTCGTTCAGTGCGCGAACGGTGCGCTTCGCGCACCGTGCGCGCACAGTGAGCACGCAGTTAGTGCCGTGAGTGGGCCATGTACGCACGATGCGCTTTGCGCACCGTGCGCACACGGAGGACATATTATGCGCTTCGTTGTGAAAGGTAAGCTTTTTAATTTTCTTAAAAAACAATATGCCATGTACAAATGGTGCCCAGCGGGCACCGTTTGCACACGGGGTGGGGAGAGTGTGGATAATTTTTTTTTTTTTTTTTTTTGCCGTACGCGTACGGTAAGCGTAATCGGCGATTTTTCGTAAAAAAATAAAAATGAATTTTTGGCCTTGGGGGTTCTTAGGGGACACATTCATCAAGGCTAGGTGGTTAGGAGCTGTCTAAACAGTCCCTTTACATGTTTTTTGCCTTTGTTTTTCCTCCCCCCCTCAGAGTGCGAGAGAGAAAATGGCGGCTGCCGCTTCCTGGTTTCGAACGATTCGAATGTTTACTAAGATCTAACAGCCAATCAGAATCGCGCTCGCGCACGGCACCGTACGCGTACGGTAAGCTTACCGTAAGCGCACGGTAAGCGCACAGTAAGCTGGCTCAGATATATATATTGATTTAAATGCTTTTTTCTCAGGAACTACTGAACAGATTTACACCAGACCTACAAAAGGCACTTCCTTGACATGAGGACTACCTCTCTGCCAAATTTCAAGTAACTCTGTTCAGCCGTCCGGGCTGTAGCTGTGTCTAAAGGTCCTATGGAAAAATGCATGGGAAAAACGCGTTTTGGGACCCCCCTTTTATCTCAGCCCCCGCTTGCCGAATCCCCCCGAGACTTTCAGGGTAGGAGCGGAGCGTAGCGCCCCACCTATTTTGAAAATTTCGCGAGGATTCGTCGACCGGCGCCAAAGTTATTCCAAATAGAATGTTGCGGATTTCCTATGGAAACAGGGTCCTAACTATAACTATCTACTGGCGACCGCCAGTAGATAATATATATATATGTATATGTATATATATATATATATATATATATATATATATATATATATATATATATATATATATATATATATATATATATATATATATATATATGTGTGTGTGTGTGTGTGTGTGTGTGTGTGTGTGTGTATGTATATCTGCAAATATATATATATATATATAATGTGTGTAAGCATATTCTGCAAAACAAGTTGAGATACTGCACAATCAAAGATTAGCAGTGTACTATAAAAACTTGTTCATCCATTTAAAATGAGTCTGCTGCTTTTGAACTTTAAGAAGAAGGGGGCTCTGGTTGGTCAGGGAGAGTATTTCATGAAAGGGAACCCAGCAGCTAAAAGGATCTGAGCCTTGACGGACAGCATGTAGGCTTTGCAGTGTTAGGAGACTAAGTTTGGGTCCTGTTAAGATGTGGATTGGATGGTGATCGTGACTAGCTGAGAAAGACAGAGGGGGATATTCACAAGGATCTATCGCCGAGTTAACGTTGCGATAAACTTATTGTCCCAAACTGGTGCTAACATCCCACAGCACCAGTTTACCCACGATAGCAGCCGCAACGAACATCGCCACAGATGACCCCCGCAACTATCGCTAATGAAATGCAGAGTAGGCGTTCCCCTGCCAAAAGCCGCGACAACACCACTCCACAACTTTCACAATGACCGGCCAGAACTGCGATAAGAACACAAAACAGGCGATAAGGCACGTTAGCAGCAGGAAAATAACACCTGCTCTGGCCTGGTGCAAAGTCGGACCACAGCCTGCACCACAAAAGGGAGCACAGCCCACAGCCACATCCGAAGGGCAACAGATGCACTCGGGCAACTGAACATGCAGCCCGGAGGGCCGAAAGGGCAACAACACCCGTCGCCACCACCCCCAGGACCCCCCTCCCCTGCACCCCCGACCAAAGGCATGCCAAATTAGCTACACCTAAACACGTACAAAAAGATCTGCTTGATGTCGCACAATCACAACTGGTGACATGCATGTGTCGTCACAAAAATGAACATCACACATTCACTTTCGAAGCAACAAATGAAACTTTATTAACATGAACACTGAAATGAAATGAGGACACATGGCGGCTACCCTCGGGACAATCCGTAGGTCACAGCCTGCAAGACAAAAATCATGATGAGAAGGTGTGTCCTGCGCACATCAATGGACAGAGAGAGAGCGAAGGAGAGAGAGAGGAAGAGAGGGAGAGAGAGAGATAAGAAGAGAGGGGGAGAGAGAGAGAGAGAGAGAGAGAGAAGAAAAGAGAAAGGAAGAGAGGGAGAGAGAGAGATAAGAAGAGAGGGGAAGAGGGAGAGAGAGAAGAAGAGAGGGGGTGAGAGAGAGAGAGAAGAAGAGAGGGGGAGAGAGAAGGAGAGAGAAGAAGAGAGGGGGAGAGAGAGAGTGCCACCCCTGCGCATCCAGGCCACACTGCTCACCTGCTGCCCCCGATGTGTCTCCAACAACTTGCCGGTATGTATAGCAGTACACCAGGTCACACATCTGAGACAGAGCCGTCATCTGAAACAGAGTCCAGATACATGATTGGCATAGTACACACAATTGCACAAGACAACTTTGCCTGCCTGCCCATGTACACCCAGGCAGAGGCACCCCAGCCCCTCCCGCCGCTCATCAGAGCATGCCCACCCATGCACACCCAGGCCTCACTGCTCACCTTCCGCCACCAGCATGGTAGACAGGAGGTCCCACCACGTGTGGCTGCAAGCCACAAGCCCGGGCCCACGGACATGGCACCCTCCACACCATGCAGCCCCGCTCTGCAGGCCACCAGGACTCACGTTTTGTGCTGGGTCTTGATTACTCCATGGCATAGGACATACCAGTGCACCATGCATCATCACAGGCTGCACACCCGCTCAGCCCAATTGGTGCCACTAACTCTGGGATCCCGGAAGCTACCCCACGTGGCGGCAGGCTCGCGCTGCCAGCTGGCCTACACTGCGGTCCAGCAGGGCACACAAAATCTGAGCTGTCTGGACCGCCGGGATGGGGCATCATCGCAGGCTGCACACCCGCTCAGCAGCTTAAGGTGCCACTGACTCAGTGCACCCAAAGTCACCGTCCTGTGGCGGGGTGTCCGTGCCAGCCGCAATGCTCTGGGTGCCACTAACCCTGTGCAACACCAGTCAGCGCCACGTGGTGGTAGGCCCGCATCGGCCACAAGGCCTCGGGTGCCACTAACCCTGTGTACAACAACTCATGTGCCCTTTATGATTGAGAACAGTGGAGTGTCCGTCATCCAGTCACCACCGGCAGAGGGGAATGTGACGTCATCGGCCCCTTATGTTGGCGGAGTCACATGGCCTGCGATGCCTGTGCCGGATGGGTGTGGTGTGCGTGCAAACCTGCCCTCAGGGAGTGGCTGTGACATGCTGACAACTATACCAGTGACCTGCACACCACCAGCGAGTACGCCTGCGACGGGTAGCAATGAGGGACCCCCCTCGGAGGGCAAGCAGAGTGGTCTGGCCTGCCATACACCGGACCAGAGCAGGGCCTGCAAAAATGATTTGTGGGTTCTCTGCATGGTTCAGTCCATGTCCGAACATGGAAGTGACTGATGCATGTGTCCCTGTTGTAGTGTTCACGGAACCTGGTACACAATATGCGATGTAGCACTCTCTGACTGGCATCCCACAGGAAGAGCATCATTGACGCAAGGGAAATCACTGTCCCTACATTCATCCACACATTCATACATGAATGATGAAGGACATGACACAGCCGTGCGTCACTAGATGTTTATTGCACATCCAGTGCAGTCCTGCAGCTGGAGTGGTACTGGGCAATGCCGAGCACACTACACAATATGGGCCCGTGGAGGATCAGCCAGAGTCCACCCGGGGATGACAAGTACTGTGGATGAGGAAGGGTACAGTCCGTAGTCTAGTAGCCGTGTCATTGGTCATCAAACAGGATATGGCAGTCTATGTCGCTGTCCAAGGTGAGTGCATCGGAGTGTATTGGGAGTCAGTGGAAGGTCATGAGGCCATGTGCGGCACCAAGCAGAAACAGGCCAGGTGGCGGAAATGAATGCTAGTGCCTCCTCATCACAAACCCATCCACGTCCTCATCCCCGGATGTGTGCTCTGCCCCCCCTGTGGGTGTTGCAGTACTGGCTGAGGCACTGTGTGCCACTGACACATCAGGGGCCGGAGGAGGATTGTCGGCCGCACTGTGTGCCACTGACACATCAGGTGCCGGAGTAGATACGTCTGCCACACTTTGAGGCAATGGCACACCAGGGGGCGGAGATGTGGATGGTGTGGGGGCAGAAGCATTCATCTGCGCCATGCCTTGTGGCAGCAATGCCATGATGATGATCTGCAGGGCATGATATATCCCAGCTACATTTCGCTAATGTTTAGCGGTGGATGCCATCCTTTCTGCCTCCATCCGCACCAAGTCCTTCATGAGCCTCTGCATATGTGCCAGCTCACGGTGTTGTGTTTCGATTTAGATGTCCGTACATAGGTTTTCCTAAATCATGTCCTTATATAGGCACAATTTGCATTGCCCTTATTTAGGCATAGAATCCCAGTCCTTATTTAGGCATTAGCCATGCTATCCAAATACAGGCATGGTCACCTACGTCCGTCCATCCCCACGTCACAAGTTCTTAGAAACCAGACCCTTAAGCCATTGGGACTTTCCTTAGCTAGGATTATTGATTTCTCCAAAAACTCATCTATTATGCATGAACTACTATTCCTTAGGGGTTCATTCATGACTTCTTCCTCTGCCCGACTTTACGTCAATGCTAACATTCCTAAGCACCTTCCAGGTATAAATATACCTTCCCTTGCCATGGCAAATCACGGCTCGGCTGCACAGCTCGACATGGCTGCCATGGCAAGTTCAGAAGAATTTGAGTCCCCACCTGACGCACTGACCAGACGCTGTCATCCTTGCTCGCAGAGAATCCAGCTTCCAGTGTTCTGACTCCCTTCGCGGGGTGTTAGAGTTTGAGACCCGGAAAGAGATTCCCACCTCTCTCATTCTAAGGTATGGAGCTGACTAGAACCTAGAGGGTCTCTTGGCATATGCAAAACTATAGCTTACCATACTATAGAATACGGCACCTACTTCTTACCTTGTACTACACTTAGGTTAGGTACACTGGGGTAGAACTATTTAGAAGCATCAAACGAGTATTCACTTTTTAGCCTATGTTATTTATGTATGTGTATATGAATATATGTCATAGCTAGAAGACAATGCTGTTGCCGTATAATTTCTTCTTACTGCTTGCATTGTACGTATTATATTTCGCATACCGTCTTGTGATTGGAATAGCTCATATCTCTTACACGAGAAACAAGACTGTTCAATAAATCCTTTTATTGAAACGCCCGTCTATCGATTTCTATGTAACTCTGAAGAAATTAAGCATGCACGATTGACTGAACGTGAAACTGTTATCTGTTCTTTCCACGATTATGAGACATGTTCCGATTCTAAGGGAAACAAAGTTGTCATGTTTATGCAGTTGCCAGAAACTACTCCCTTCTTGTTTATTCAAAGAGTTTCTAGTGGCATCTGAGTTAGCTGGCACACAAAAGTTTAATGTACTCGATAGAAGCATACTGACCTCAGTCCTATGCAACAACTATAGTGTATATTATTCCAATGCGCAGAGCCTATAAGGGAAATAGGAACTACACTACATCGGCTGGTATCGCTGGTGCCCCTCTGAGCGGACAGGTGTTCTTCTCTCCGGGTCAGGACTCCAGCGATGTCAGTCAGGGCTCGCTGGAGACCATGGCGCGGGCCTAGACAGCCATGAATGGCGTCCAGTTTGGTGGCCATGAGGTTGAACCCCACCCACACCTGCTCAGCTGTCTCCCTCTGGGCCTCCAGCACACGGCGTTGGAAGGCTGTGTGTTGTTCGGGGGTCTTGGGAGACTGCTGGGGCCATGGGTGGCTCCTGCTGGGTGGTTTAGGTGGTGAGTGGGGTCTCCTCGATGCAGCTGGTCATGATCCTGGGGGTGAGTCGCAGATGATGTCAATGATGTCTTGGAGGGCTGGTGCGTCGATGCTGGGGTTGTCCTCCTCATCATCAGTGAAGAGTGGCTGGGGCTGCTCTGCAGGGGGTGTTGACAATGGCCCTACAATGTGAAGGGGAGATGGTGTATTGCAATGTGTCCACATGTATGTAGTCGCATGGTCATGTTGACATTCATACAGCATGGTATTGTACATTGTGACAGTCTATAGATCTGGGCGATAACCCAGAGTCATTGAGGGTGTGCACTATGCTCTGCTTGATTGTGCATGTGTGCCATCGTGGCTATCTCCACCCGTGCCCCCAGTACCTGGTGGTCACTCACCCTGTTGCAGTTGTGTTGTGTCCTGTTGAGCAGTGTCCTGTCCCCCGACTCCGGCCACAGTATCCACACTGATGACTGTCCACACCAGCTCCTCCATGTCATCCAGCACGAGCTGTGGTGCTGGGTCCCCACCTCCAGTCTGCATTGCTGCCTTCTGGTTGGCTGCGAGTTTCTCCTTGGTCTTCCGCTTGATGGCATTCCATCGCCTCTTGACCTCGTCCATTGTCCTCTTGTGCTCTCCGACGGCATTCACCTTGTCCACGATGTCCCGCCATATTCCAGTTTTGGTGCCCAATGACACGTTAGAGGTGACAAACAGTTGTTGATGGTGTTCCACCTCCGTGACTATGATCCTGTTCGCCTGCGGACTGAACTTTGTCTTCCTCTTCTTCTTGTCCTTGCCCTTCCCTGTCCCCGAAATCCCGGGCTGGTCGTCCGGGGTTGCTTGTGGGGTGCCGCTCATTCTCTGCGCCTGCTCCGGCTGCCTCCATGGTGCTTGGGTGTTGGTCAGTTTGTGTTTGGGTGTTTTTCCTACTTTTAGGGTGATTTTTCCCACCTGCCAGGTGTGTGTTGCAGGCCCGGTGCTGCTTATTGCTGATTTCCTCATCGCGCTTTGGCCCATTGCAGGTTTTTTTGTGTAGTGGTTTGTGTTTTTATCTCCATTGAGGTGATTGTATCGCTATCATTGTCCGCTGTTTAGGCAGACTATCGCATGGTACTGCCTTGTTGTGAATTCCACGTTGTCACAGGGTTATTTTCCCACGATGGGTTGGGATGTTGAGAGTTGCATTAAGTTACTCTTGCGGTAGTTATCACACGTTCTTGTGAATATACCCCAGAGAAAGGTTGTACCATGAATGACTATGAAAACCAGGGTTAATACCTGGATGTGTGCCTTGTGTTAGGCAGATAGTCATTAGCATGGTATAGATGTGCTGTGATGGGCAATTGTCGTTCAAGATTGTAGATGGTGAGCACGTCCAAATTGGGAAGCAAAATCATCATTAGTCCTTTATTTCAGCTGCATGAACCATAAAAGGTACAATAAAACATGAAATGCTTCAAATATTCTCTTAATCGCAAGATTTAAAATTCATACTTAAAATGATTGTCATATAATACAGTTGCATCATAAACTTTTCCAACAATAATGTTCTGGGTACCAAATGCTTAAAGACTTGCAAAGTGACATTTTTGTTATTTAAACCAAATACATGCCTACTAATAGTAATAAAAAGAAATACATTCATAAAATTCAGGTCTTATCTTAAAAAGAAAAAGGCAAGATGAATTTCCTGTGTCGCTCTCATTTCAAAGCTTTCACTGTGGTGTACAACATCGAGGACAAGTGGCCGAAAATAGAAGAAACAATACAATCATCCGCGTTGGTCCTACATAATCTAAACGCTATATGACATTGAGTAGTATGCCAACCAACGACAAAAGGGGATTTCCAGCGATAATCGCACATTTGGCAGCTTGCACCTGCAATTTTATCGCTTTTGAGATAAGCGTTGCTGATAGCACGCTATCACAGCGATAAAATTCAGCGCTAACTGTGCTTAGCGATAATTATCGCCGGTTGTTGCTGATATGCCCCGTTGTTTAGCAGCCCATAGGACATAACTTTCATAATTTTTCTTTTTTAGTCCATGAATGGGTAAAACCTGCCAAGGGTAAAATTACCGATTGGAATTTAATATAAAGTGCTCGTACAGCGGGATTTGGTAAAAAATCCACAAAGGGCTCAAAATCAAATTCACATTTAAAACTCAAATAAGAATTTTCGAAACTAACCTCGCTGGCTGAGGCGATCTTTGCTCCTAGCAGATAGTTTCACCCTTTCCTTTGCTACTCGAGTTAAAGCAGTGGGGTTAATCCAGTAATCTTTTAAACCCAATTCAAAGAGCTATGTTTTTATATGTAATAGCCAAAGTATCTTGCTCACTGATTGGCCCTCAGTTAAAACTCTCACATAAGGCCTCATTTACGAGGCCCTTTGTGCTGCCGGAATGTCGCTTTTTGTGACGGTTCGTGGCACAGGAGCCTGCTCCATATTTATGTGGCAGCACTAACCCACTTTTTTGGGCTTTATGCTGCCTCATAAATATCGTTCCTTTAATGCAGTTTTCTGCGTTAATGGGGTGCACATTGGGTGTTGCTGGGAGCGTTCCCTGCAACATCCATGGCTTTTTGGCACTGCCCCAGATTTACGAGAAATCGTAAATCTGCGGCAGCACCAAAAACGTGCCTTGCCTTGGGAGGCACAAGAGGAGAAATATCTTTATTTCTCCTCGTTTTTCCTTTTTCTATTTGTGCTGCATTCTACAGCACACATAGAAAGAGGAAAAAGCCTCTTGTAATTATTCTTGTGCAGGAAGGTTTCCCTTCCTGCACAAAAATGATTATCCCCGCTGCACAGGCACCCTTGCACCATGGTGCAAAGGTGCCTGTGGTGGAGCCCAGCAGTCCCTCTGTTCACGGGCATGGGGAAAAGGACAGGAATGCGCTGTATCTGATAGATACTGCACATTCCTGCCCTTTTCTTTCGCCTTACGGCAGCGCAGCGGGAAGGCCAGCGGAGCTGCCCTAAGGCAAAACCTCATAAATGAGGACCACAGTCCCTATAGGGGCCCAGCTACTCAGTAGACCACAACCTAATCCAGTACAAGATGGGTTTTTAAAGTGGCCGCGTCCGATATAGACCTAAGATTTAGGTCTAATCCCACGGGCAGCGTCAGGGCACCATTGGGAATTCTCAGCAGTGATTTCACAAAGGTATTTTCTGCTTTTTCAAGAGAAGAGGGCTTACAATGTCCCCACAGTTCGGCCCCATACAAAACAGCTACACAAGCTTGACTTTTACATATCTCAATCGGGGGGATACGGGGAAGGTTAACACCCTATTTGCAAACCTTAAAACTGATCTAGCCCTTTGCTTCAGGGATAGCACACTCTTTTCTATCTGGGGTTGCCTACTAAGAGATTCACTTATCCGAACACCCAAGTAGTGAAATTAATTTACTCTATTAAAAGTCGCTCTCTCAAACTAAGCCTTGCCCTTTACTTTTCTCCTGTGGCTAAACACCATATATTTGGTTTTATCCATATTAACTTCTAGACCATGCAGATTGCAAAACAAATTGAACTTGGCCAAAAGTGTCAACAACTCCTTTTCAGTTTTGGAAAGGGAGCAAGGTATCATCTGCCAAGAGGAGGCCTGGGTTTTTTTGTCCCACCATATTTGGCGCATCTTTCTCGCAATCGAACAGATAGGGGATGCAACCATTTATAAATAAAAGAAAGAGGGTGGGAGCCAGGATACACCCTTGTCTGAACCCTCTTCTAATTAGAATAGCCTTGGTCAGTTGGCCTTCTGATCCCCACCTCACCTTTGTATCATTTTCAGAATACAGGCCTTGTTTTGACAGTATACCCAATGGGACCCTTAAACCCTGCAGGACTTCCCACAGGTTGGATCTTGGAACAAGATCAATGCAAGCAAAATTGTATCGGGGAGCCCTACCATACCTGCCAACTCACAAAATGACTTCACTGTGTGAGTAGGGGGCAGGGCCTTGAAGGAGGTGGCGCCTGGTGCCTAGAAATATCTTAGAGGCATTCTGCCTCTCACCAAGCCCCCCACACCCCCCCCCCAAAAAGAAGGAGTTATCAAGGCTGTCGCCAATGTCCTTGAGTGTTTTCACACCTTTTATTGGACATCGGCTTCTTACAGCTTCCGAAAATGAGCTGAAAATCCACTGTTTATAGTGGTTTTCAGCTCGTTTTCCCTGCCACCGTGTGCGTTCAGCTCCACACCGTGTGACCGTGTGATGGAAGCCGAAATAGTGTCACACACGGTAGCACGATGTGGTTTGGCAGGTATGCCCTACCCAGTAATCATTACAATTTCCAGTTAGCATAAAGGTAGAATGTCAATCAGAACAAGGGCGTTCCTAGTAGTTTTTGGAAGTTCAGTAGTGTCTAATATTAGCAGTGAAGATGTAATGTCAGTTATTACAAACGGGTAGGCTTTGATATATATGCACATATTAAAATGTGTTGCTATATGCTTACTCAGTCATTTAGAGATTGTTCGATCTTTTGCGGTAATTCCAAGATTAGGTACTAGCATTGCTACAAATGGTAATTGTATGAAAATATTGCAATTTTAGCATTAAATGGGGAATAATAAGTGTACACTGCATGTTTGTATTTTATTTTTTTTATTTAAAGGTGCAGTTACCTCCAGCTTTTTGCTTGCATAAACAGGCATAGATTTCCTGGCAGTAAAGAAGTACCATGCAGTTATGATACGGTACTCCCAATGCACTTCAAATTGCAAAACTGTATCAATGTTTGGAAATCCTCCTTCCCCACCTATAACATAACTGTTTGAACTTCCCAGCATTCTCTTAAGGAGCACCTCAGGGTAAAACATTTTAAATATGATTCTGGTACACACTGTAATCCTGCAAATGGAATGTCTTGCTTCTTCTAAAATCATGCAAATGTTTTATCACACTAGTGACATAATTCCCAAGTTGCATTTCTCAGCATGCCATGGGTTTTCATTGTAGTCTTATTACAATGAACTGATAGTCAATTCCTTTAACAAATCTTCAAGACCATTAACCCTTGGGCTGCTAGATTACATCTACCAGCAAGACGAAAAGTATTTTTGAATCTCAGGAAGCCAGCGAATGAGTGAGTAAGCAGGAGAGGGTTCAACTAGTGCAAAAGTCAGCCGCGACCCATCCTAACGGTTGGCCGGGTCACACCCTCACCTTTAGCCCAACAAGAAGAATGTCTGTTTGGCTGAGCAAAGGTCAGCCAGACGGACACTCTTTATTTTCAGGTCATGCGGCCAGGAACTAGACATGAGCTAAATGCTCCGGCTGTCTAAGCTTACATTTGCCGTGCTGAAGATGTCCCAGCTCTTGTAGGTGTGAACTCTTCATCCTAGCAAGGCATCTCAAGGCCCTCCCCCTCATGATGAGGGGGAGCATCGCTGATTGCCCTGGACCAGGATGCTTCCGTTTTCAGCCCTGGAGTGCCATGGGCCGAATGTCAATCAGTTACACCTTGTCACAGGGATGGGGTCAGCAACTCTCACTGACCCCATCCCACTCTGTGATGAGGTAGGAATTGCTGCCTCTCTGTAACAAAGCAGATTCCTCAGGAATGATGATGAGAAGCCAGTATATAAGCGTTGAGTAACATATTTATTAATTACATGTCACAGGAGACACATCCCAGCTTTCCATCAAGGTCCAGGCTCCAGTTACAAATCATATCAATACATTCCAATGGAACCTACACATGTAGAGGTTCTAAGGGAATGCTCCAGCTTGTTACACTACGTAGGCAGCCTAAGAGAAACAAATAATAATAAAAAAACTTAACAAACAAGAAAAATGACCATAAATGCACTGGATAAAGATGGAAAAGAGACCTAATAGGAACATACTAAACTTAACAGAAAGCATTAGCATGAACATAATTCTCTAAATACTTTGGGGTGTCACCATTCTCAAACTCCTTCTCCCACTCACGCTTTCCCTCTCAGAGTCCTTCTGCCTACATTCATCTTCCTCTGCCTCTTCTTCCACTTTGCCAGATACTCCATAGTTCAACACTGTAACTCTGTTAAGAGTCCACACCCATGTGTTCATTGTCTTTCTGGCATTCTCAGACAGCTTCACAACACGTATTGGCTCTGACAATCTTTGCAACTCCCCGGTAATGTGATCCTCACCCAGTCCCCAACCTTCACTTTAGTAACTTTAACCCATTTTCTGTCATCAACCAATATCTTTTTTTGCTTCCCTTTTCATCTCTTCCCTTTCTTGCACCGTTATCTTACCCACTTTCCCCTCCCACTTTGCAATCACCCATCCATTAAACTGTTAGCTCTTCTTTTCCTGAATAATTCAAAAAGAGATTTCCCATTCACTGAATGAGGGGTTAAATGATATACAGAACCTTTACTGCATATCTCCTCTTTCCAGTCCACAGCATTGTCCTTAGCCATCCTAATCTCCTCTTTTAACATCCTGTTAAAGCGCTCCACAGCACAGTTGGCCTCTGGGTGATGCACAGCACATTTAGAATACAAAATACCCTTCTCAGACAAAAATCCCTCCATTTCACTCGCTACCAACTGCACACCATTATCAGTTGACAACTTAGTAGGTACGCCCTCCCTATCGATAAGTTCCTGCAATTGTGCAACCACATGTTTGGTTTCAGCACCCTTGGTAACAGCTATTTTAGGCCAATCAATTAAAGCTAACTCATAGAATGTACCACTTTGACCATGAATGGAACTCAAAATGTCAAAAGCGACTTCCTCCCATGGACCTTTAGGTAGCTGTCTCAATTCCAATGGTTGCGTCCGTGGCTACAAAACCTTCTCACTCATTATACACTGAACACACTCTTGAACCTCTCAGCATCAATGGCAATGCCCCGCCACCTGTAAACTGAGCTTAACCTCTCCTTAGTCTTAGAAAGGCCTAATTGACTTTCATGCACCAGATTGAGCAACAATGACCTCAAGACAATGGGAGGCATCAATCTAGTTCCTCAAAATAACAAACTATTTAACTCAGACAACTCTTCTCTCGCCTTCCAAACTTTCTGCCTCTCCTTGCCAACGCACTCCTTCTTACTCCAAACAATCCTTAATTCCTCAAAAACGTCTTGAATACCACCATCCTCACTCACTGCTTTTCTCCATTCCTCTTCAGAAATGGCTGTCCCATCAATTACACAAACACACTGATCCTCTTCCACATTCTCTTCTTCAGACTCAACATCTTCATGTTCTGGCACTAATCTAGACAATGCATTAGTAAATAGGTTTCTAACTCCAGGGATGTACTCTACTATGAAATTATACTCCATTAATTCCCCCACCCATCGAGTAATTCTCCCTGACAATGCGTCAATACCCTTGCCAACATATTTCTCTCAAAGGTTTTAGACCAGTTTTTACACAAAACTCACATCCCCACAAAAATGACTTCTTCTTCCTGACTGCCCAATTTATTACTAAGGTCTCTCTCTCTCGATAACCAAGTACCTTGTTTCTGGACTACTTAAGCTCTTGGATGCAAACATGATAGCCCCAGTGTTAGGGCTTTCTCCTTGCAATAGAACCGCTCCTAATCCCTTAACACTGGTATCAGTATAATGGTGATTTTCATGTTAGGGTCAAAACTCCTCAAATTTGGAGCCTGAAAAAGCTATTTTTTACGCCCTTGAATGCTTCTTCACAATCCTCATCCCAGAGGAACACCACCCCTTTTAACAGCAGTCTCAGCTTGGTACTTTTAGATGCAAAATTTGGGATGAACTTAGAATATTACTCTGCCATCCCTAAACACTTGAGCATTTCCTCTGTATTTGAGGGAGACGACAAACCATTTATAGAATTAACCGAGCTGAATTTTGGCTTAACTCCATCCTTAGAAGCATCATGACCAAAGATATTCGATGAAAAGATGCCTGAATTTACAGGTTTTTTTATTGTCAAATTAACAGCTTTCACTCTCTTAAGCACCAGCTTCACCTTCTCATCATGTACATGCAGTTACCACACTCCCCTCATTGTCTGACCTACGGCCAGCAAATGAGAGAAGGCATCAGCTCTAACCCTCTTGGAACCTCAGAAGCAGTTCTGAACAGGTAAGAGTGATTTGTTTTAATGTTTGATGTGGGAATATTTGAGGGTAAGTCTTGTGAATGGATGTGTGTGTGTGCAGGTTTGAATGCAAGGGTGTGAATGAGTGTGTATGTGTGGGTGTGTTTCCCATCTGCCCACCTCCCTGCTAAAATTACCAGTTGCCACTGGCAAAGGAGGTCCTTAGCCTTTACAGGTACACAATTTAAAGGTCAGTATGTTCTTACATTTTATCAATATCTTAAACTCCCTCTGCATAAAACAATACAAGTTAAGGCTGTAAAGCAGAAGGTGAGGGTTATTTTGCACCTAGGTCTGAACACTCATCCGAACTGATTCGTAAATAATCAGTGAAACTGCAGACCTAATGAGAAACATTGATTCTTATTAAATTACCCTGAGAACAAACGTTTTTAAAACTAACCTTCATAGTAGATATGAGGCAGTCTAAATCATACCATTTTCATGGTACAGAATCCGAACTGCTCAACATTCAAGAAATATAATTTCTGGAAAAGGATGAAGCAATACCAAAGGTTTACTTGTAGGTCTTCTGTGAATTATATACACAGATTTGTTGGGATTTCACTGCTGGTCTTGGCAATGGATTTACATGTTATCTGGCAACCTGATCATAGAAAGTGAATGATAAGACAGCTGCAGCATGGGGCGCCAGAAGGATATGTCTCACATTTCAATCAGTTCATGAATCGGCTAGTTGAGGTGAACAAAGTACAACTTTACAATGACAAATGTATGTGGACACTCTACTTCTGCTTGCATTAAAAGAATGAGAAACTATTTATCAAGGTTTAAACCTACTCAATGACTATTTGAGAAGAAGTCACAGTTGTCAGTAGCATGGCTATGGATGTGTTGACACACAGGGGTCTCATTCAGCTAAGCTCGATGCTGAACGATTCCGCAGAGCTGGAGCTCCTCCCTTTTATTATAATGAACCCTTAACCAACTTGGCTGATTACCAAAATGTAAAAAGCAGTAATGTCAAAAATTGTAGTAGATAACGTGCATTGCAGAGCTGACTTTAATGAACAAGAGTCCCAACCTTCTCTTTCCTACTTTAGTTTATTTGCTCCCCTGTGAAATGGATCCAAAAAAGAAAAACACTTTTGCTGGATACGCCGTCTTTTTCTGACATTTTTCAATTTCTAAGTGCAGCCTCGGGGTGGAGAGAAATAAAACATTCAAAATATACAAAATAACTAACTAACTAACTAAAGCAAGGCAGAGTGGTTGCAAGGTGGCCAGACTGATTTATTCACACCTAAACACATTAGCGCCACTTTACAGTGCTTGCCAGTGAAGCGCAACTTTGGTTTTCTCGTCGCTCTTTGAACAACATTGTTTTCCCTAGGTGGGAAAGTGCACTATTCCTGGAGGTACTGAAAAACCTACTTATAGTTTAGAAAGCTTTATTGAAGATGATAATCCAAGTAACACATCAATGCAATAAGAAAATCATCAGGCAATGAGATAAAACAAAACACATTGAAGTCTAACAATATATAAAGAATGCCATAAAGGAATTAGGAAATTTACTTAGGAAAAAAAGCCTTTAAAGGTATTTTGTTTTGTGGGGAAGGAGAAGCAAGAAGAAGAAAAGGAAAGGGGGAGGGGAAGGAGGGGAGAAAGGCAATCTAATATACAAAGAGAATATCATAGAGTTAACAAAAACGAATATAAGTACAAAAAACTAAGTAAGGGCATAATTGGATAAGAGTACAGATAACAAGAAAAATTCAAGGAACATTTCTAGAGAGTAAATGAGTTAAAGGCAACCAAAACAAGTCTTTTTTGATCAAAAGAGGTACAGTGGTAGCAAAGGCACGATCAAGCCTATGGTGATGGCATAATAAGTTCCACCAGGCATTGTATGAAATCTTTGAAGTATCTTTCCAATTGGTTGTGATTATCTGTAAGGAGATGGCTATATACAAATCTATACATTTACGTACATTACATTGAACATTCCATATAGGTGAAGCACCACCCAAAAAAACATGGACCATCTCAAAGGGGTGGTCAGTAGCTAATATCTCGTTTAATTTTAGCCAAATACGAGACCAGAGGGATTTAACCAACGGGCAGTGAAAAAACATATGAAAAAAATCACTATCAGCATAAGAGCAAGACCAGCACTTTTTGGAGTCAATTAATTTAAAATTATGTAGATCAGAAGGAGTAAAAAAAAGTCTGTTGTAAAAAAAGTATAAAATCTGTGTGGTACTGGCAGAGCGGGAGATTGTGTGTAACTGAGACCATAAGGAGTCCCAAACCTGAAGGGAAAATTCTTGAGCTAAATCCTTTTCCCATGAGAGTTCAAGTTTAGATTTGAGTCTATCAGCAAGGGGACGGAAAAGTAATTTGTAGATGGAAGCAGCTTTGAGAGGAGTAGAAAAGTCTGGTAGAGGGGGGAGGATTGTGTCAGTAGTGATCAGAGAAGTATTTTGAGAGTTAATAAAGGCTAGGGAATTTTTAAGCAGGGGATACTGGAAAGAATATATATTGGAGAGGTGAAAAGAAGCACGAATGTCGGAAAAATCTCTCAAGGAATTGTCTTTAAGTAAGTGATCAAAAGTAATGATGCCTTTGTCAATTCATTCTTTCCAAAAACGTGCTCTGTTATTTATCTTTAAGGATTTATTATACCAGATTGGAGTTAAGGAGTGAAGATCTGATTGTGAAAGGGAGGAGCGAAACAATGAGAGAGCAAGCGCCTTGGAGTGTTTAAATATGGGAGTGAGAAAACGCTGCGGAGGTTGAGATAGGCGAGTAGCCGTAAGAAATGAAAAAGGCGAGAGTTGTGCAAGCTCTATTGAGCTCCAGGCTGTTAGGAGAGTATCAGACGAATCAGTTAAAAAAGGCCAAATTTGTTTTAAAGTAAAAGCAGAGTGGAACCGAGTGAGGTTGGGGAAGGTGACTCCACCTAAATCTTTGGGTTGTTGAAGACGAGAGAGAGAAATCCTAGCTTTGCGATTATTCCATAGGAATGTTGTTAAGATGCGATTTATTGATTTAAAAAAGTAGAGTGGGAGGGAAATTGGAAGCATTGAGAGATAAAAGTTAACAATAGGAAGAAGCATCATTTTAATAGTTGCCAGCCTCCCCCATCAAGATAAGAAAAGGGGAGACCAACTATATTTAAGTGAAGAGAGCTTTTTAAGTATATCTTTATGGTTAAGATTAATGGTTTCTCTAATAGTGTTAGCATAAAGAATGCCTAAGCATTTAATATTTCCAGAATTCCATTCGAAGCCAGAACCATGAAACATGTGAGGAAGGCAAAATTTGTTAAGAGGTAAAACCTCAGATTTGTCTATATTAAGTTTGTAACCTGAAACCAGGGAGTATTCTTGTAATAAAGAGAAGAGTGAAGGTAAAGAAGTAGTCGGATTAGAGATATAAAGTAAAATGTAATCTGCATAAGCAGTAAACTTGATACCAATGTTCTGAAATGTGAAGCCGGTATAGGATGGTGAACGTCGAATTGTTTCTAAAAAGGGTTCTAACCCAAGAATGAAAAGAAGAGGGGAGAGAGGACAACCTTGTCTGGTACCTCTGTGCAAAGAGAAATAGTGAGACTGAGAGCCATTAACCCAGATAGAGGTAGAGGGGGCAGAGTATAACAGTTGAATATATTGAATAATGGAAGGGCTAAAACCATGCCACCTCAACGCGCCAAACATGAAATCCCAGCTAACTCTTTCGAACGCTTTCTCAGCATCCAATGTAATAGCGGCAATTGGGGAATTCATCTTTGAGGCAAGGTGAATGATGTTGAGAAGGGTTCTCGAGTTATCAGTAATGGACCTACCTTTAAAAAACCCAGATTGATAGATATTAGTGAGGTTAGGAATGACCTTATTAATGCGAGAGGCCAAAACTTTAGCATAGATTTTACAATCAGTGTTAATTAAGGAAATTGGTCGGTAATTTTTACATAGAGAGGGGTCTTTATCTTTTTTAGGGATTAGACATAGCATAGCCTGTGTAAAGGAACCTTTGGATTCTCCCTGAGTGAGAAAATGGTTAATCAATTAAAGTAAATATGGTAATAGGATGTCCTTAAAGTGAAGGTAGAAGCGAACCGTAAAGCCATCTGGGCCTGGTGGTTTGTCTTTGGGTAGAAGAGTGATGGCATTGAGTAATTCCTTTTCTGAGATGGGAGCATCTAGGGAAGAAAGATCTCTAAAGTTCTCAGAGGATTTAGGAATAGACTGAAAGAAAGAGTCAATTTGTGCAGGAGAGGGATCTGACTCAGGAGTATAGAGGGAGGAATAATATTGGACAAAACAGTCAAGGATTTTATCATCAGTATATTGTTGATTTCCATGTGAATCAATAATGGTTATTATTTTGGATTTTGTTTTTTGATTTTGAGATAATTAGCTAGGGATTGGCCCGCCTTGTTGCGTCCCCAATACATTTTGGCATGAAATTTGAGAAGATTATTACATGCCGAGTCCCGAGAGTGTTTGTTATATTGCATTTTCGCCTTAATGAGAGAAGAAAGTGCGTCTGAGGAATTCGTGGTGAAGTAAAGATGTTCAAGGTCTTTAATTTGGTGAAGAAATTGAGATGACTGTGATAAGGCTTTTTTCCTCTTTCGGGATACAAAGTCAATAATAAATCCTCTAGCAGCAGCCTTGAACGAATCCCATATAAAATGAAATTGGGAAGTAGAGTGAATATTATTTTTGAAGAATTCCTCGATAAAGGGCGTAAATTGTTTAGTAAACTGTGAATCTAGGAGGAGAGAGTTATTAAAGCGCCAGCGCCGAGAGGTGGGGGTAGGGGAGGGAAATTCCATGTCCAGTATAACAGGGGCTTGATCGGAAATAAGAATGGAACATATTTAAGAGTAAGTCATACATTGGAGGGCATGTTGAGTAAGAAAAATATAGTCAATACGGGAATGTGATGCATGCACTGGAGAAAAAAAGGAAAACTCTAGAGTGTCAGGGTGAGATAGTCTCCATGAATCTATGAGACCTCTAGAAGAGATGGCTTTAAAAAAGGACTTTTGCATCTTATTTGGAACATGTCTGGTGTGTGATTTACGATCTAGAAAGGGATCCATAAGTTGGTTAGAGTCATGCCTACAATTAAATCATCAGTCGCATGTGAAGAAAGAAGCATGGAAAAGTCATTCCAAAAGGTTAAATCTACACCATTAGGGCCATAAACAGTGCAAAAGGAACATTTTGTATTGTTAACAGTAACATCTAAAAACAACCATCTACCACAGTTATCATGAAGCTCATTATGTAACTGAACAGTCAACGATTTATGAAACAGAATAATAACACCATTTTTGTTGGTAACTGCCGGGGAGCAAAAGGCTTCCCCAACCCATTGTTTACGTAATGAAGACAAATCTTGTGAAGTAAGGTGAGTTTCTTGTAACAATGCAACATGACATTTCAGTCTCACTAAATGAGATAAAACGCGTTGCTTTTTAACAGGATTTCGAATACCTTTAACATTCCAAGAAATAACACGAAGACCAATTATCTCTGGAAGTAAAATAGGAGCAAGCAAAAGGAGGTAGAGAATTCAGAGCAGAATAAAAAATGAGAGAAAAAAAGAAGAGAGGGGTTGGATAAAGATAGATAGATGGAGAGAAGAAGCTAAAGCGTGTGACCACCAAAGCAGTGGAGACGGAGATAGATTAGGAGAACAGTAGAGTACCATAGGATGAGATAAGGAAAAGGAAAATGTAGAGTAAAGTAGACAGTATAGATGTTGTCAAAAAAATAGAGAAGAGAGGGATAACAAAGAAGGGAGCAAGGTAAAGAAGGGAAGGAGAGAGGGAGAAAAGGGAGAGGAAAGAGAATAGAATATAGAAGAGGGTAAGGGGGGGCAGAATCCCCCAGAAGAAAACATCAAAAGGAGGATGGCAAAAAGCCAAGAGGCTTTAGCCATGAAGGACAATTGAACAAAAAACATTAATGTGGGAGGGGGGCAGCGAAGAGCAAGACAACTGCACGAAGAAGAGACACTGAAGAGGATAAGTCATCATATAACATGAGAAAACTATTGAAAGGAGAATCCAAGACTACAGGCAACCAGATGAAACAAGTGAAGGGAACTTATCAAACACCTAGGGAAAAAACAGCAGCGGGATGGTAATGCACAATACAAACATCAGGACGACACGGAAGGATACCATCGACAACAAGACCGCATAGGGGAGACCTGCAAAACATAAGAAAGGGTGAACAAAGGAAACATGAGAGCTACATTCTGCATATGGAATTAAAAGTAAAACAAGACGCAACAATAAGACATTAATAGAACAATTAGGGTTTGCTCAGTTCTATGAGTTCTCCTTTGTGTGTATGAATGAACTTCCGAAGGTCTGCAGGATCCTTAAAACTAAACGTTCTATCTTTATAGGTCACTTTGAAAAAACAAGGATGAATTAAACCATAGCGCGCATTCATGGATCTCAACGCCGGTCTGAGGTCTAGAAATTCCTTTCGACGGGAAGCAGTAGGCTTTGAAACATCTTGAGTGAAAAAAGCTTTATGCCCAGACCAAATCATCTGCTTATGTTGTTTGGCAGCTTGGAGAATCGTCATAAGGTCTGAGTATAGGAGTAAGTAGGCAATTATACCTCTAGGTTTAGATGTAGGAGATGTAATCTTTGGCCCTAGACGATGAGCTCGTTGTATGTTGAAGTCCGAAGATTTTGGAAGGCCAACAATTTGGAGAACTTGAGTTTTCAAAAATTGGATCATATCAGACCCTTCAGAACCCTCTGGAATACCATATATGCGAAGGTTGTTGTGCCTGTTACGAATTTCCAAATCCTCCGTGACCCTTTTAAGCTGGCTGACTTCCGTGGTGAGTGTGTCGACCCTAGCAACAACATCTTGAGCATCACTGATATTTTGCTCTACATCAGAGAGCCTTGTATCAAGGCTAGACCATTTGTCATCGAACCTCTGAAGTGTGGCAACAGTGTCTGTCATGAGGGACGAATAAGACGCGGTTCCTCCATGATGTCCTCCAGAGTAAGAGGCAACGGTGATTTAGACGGGGAAGGTGGATCTTTTTTGGTACGTTTGCCAGAAGAAGCAATAGGATCCTTTCGACCTCCCGAAGAGCTCCCATTAGGTTTATTTGAATGTGTGGAGTCCATGTTGAAAATATCATAGCAGAAAAAACAAAAAAAAATGCAAGTGGAGGCAAATTGAAGACAACAGGAGGAACAGTAGTAATATTAATGAAAACGTGAGATAAAGAAATGTCAATTCCACAACACAGTACAGCAATGAAAGGCGTTGAAATATGAGGTGCTGGAAGCACGCACCAGAGGAACAGCAAGATATCAGTGAAAAAAAAAAAACCAGCAGCACCAGTAGCACTAGAGCGACCAAATAACAGATAATTAGATCGTACAATCTGAGCAAACTGGGGACATTATGTGAAGAGTGCACGCAAAAGTCTCCTCTCCATATTTATTTGAGGATCTGATGCCAGAAGTACATGAGAGGAACTGAGGGAAACCAAGGAGCAAAAAAAAATGCAGGAGAGTGAGGCAAAAACCATTAATAGAAAATAGCGTTCGAGAAAAAAAGGCTCCTCTATATTAGAAGTAAGTTGCAGCTAGAAGTGACCAGAAAACATCGTTGCAGCATGAGGAAAAAGAAACGCTGCATAGGAGAAATCAAAATGGCGGCCGCTATCTGAGGAGAAGCAAAATCAGCTGAAAAGTTGACAAAAAGACAGCGTTTCGGTCTGATAACTTGCCATAATGAGCCTTGCTACTTCCGACGTCTAAGTATGTTGTTTATGCAGAGTAGCGCCTGCCGGGACAGGATCCCTTTGTCTGTGAGCCGGCTCGACCGAGCGGAGCTCTTCACGTAGTGGCCATCTTGCTTCGCCACGCGGCGCGCTCTCCTCCTGAAATACCTACTTGACGGGTGAATTGGAAAACAAAATGCATACCATGGCTCTGTATTCACAAATGTGGTCTTTTTAAACCATACTGCTTACGTTTTGTAAGGATATAAGCAATGGGCATTGAAACGGGTCCCTTCTGGTCCCTTTTGGGCCCTGTAGTCATGGCCTTAACTTTTCAGGCAAAAGCACTCACTAATTTCTGAATAAAAAGAAAAAGGTAACCATGTTGTTCCAGCTTACATTTCACATGATTTACTTAATTTTGCCTTCCCTTTGAGTGTTTGCTTTTTAGGTCGAGCCTGTAACAACGCACATGCGCTGTTCTGGCGAAGACTTTATGTAAGGGCTTTTGAAATCTCACCACAAGCGTGTGGTTTTGTTTTCAGCGGAGGCTATTGGGCTTTACGTGCGTCTTTCTAAGAAAGACAGCACGCACTTTGCTCCGCCCATGGCCTATTCGTTATGGTTACCCGCACGGGCGCCATGTGCTTTGAATTATCGTGCACAGATGCATGCGCAATAATTCAAAACACATGTCTCGGTGTGGCACGCGCGCGCACACCACTCGCATGCTTGTTTATCAGTGTATGTTCCACTCAAACAGTGCCCGTGTCTTGTTGTGCTTTCTTACAATGTTAAAAGCGAAACTACAGGTCCCAGCATTCTACCAACCTTTGGGTAAAACGATCGGACTGAATGAAGGCGTCACACATGACTGTTATTGGTATAGGGCAACTTAATAGCATATTGAAAACAATATTTTAAAAGCTCATTTATGAGGTCACAAATGAGCTGGGAAAGTTGCTGTTAAGTAATCAAATGCCGAGAAATCCTTGTTGCGCTCCACCACGCAACCTGTTCACTTTGTGCATTGTATTGGCCACCAGGAGACATTCTAGTATTCTACGGGTGCTTTGTGTAGGGTGTCCTTATTAATATTAAAATCATCTAGGCGCTCGAAAAAAATACTTTCTTTCCAGTTTCTTGTTTCTGCTGCGGGTTTTGATAATTACTTTAAATTCTAAAGCGTTTCTGTGTAGACGTTTTTCGGTAGACACTGAATGGGCCCAGTATACCGGAGTTATAATGACTGATTCCCCGATGGCCACACTGTGTGATCCTGTGCAAATTAATTTCCCCCATCCGTACCCGCTCAAACGGTGGTGCATATTAACGGCTGTGCATATTAACGGCTTTCTCAGGGTAGCGAATGGTGTATAAAAAAGGTGGCACTTGGGGTGCACATGTTTTGTTTCTGTAAATTCACCTTCGCTCGCTGCTGCGAGGGAGGCTGGTTGGGTGCAGTCATCCAAGTGCCTGGAGTGATGGAATGTTCGGCAAGTGCGGTTGCCTCAGCTAGGGTTCAAGCAGGAGATGAAAGCAATACATGACTAGGGAAGGGAATGCCATGACATGATTCTAGACGGTACACTTCGGTTTTCTTTCACCCACAATTATTAGCAGCGAACTCCCAGCTAACCCCCACAGCTCGCTGCCTCCTTTCACCTTCTAGTTTTTTTAATTCCTCTCCCGATGCCTAGCCACAATATCGTATTTGTGGGTGTCAAGGGGTCGTTTCCTAGAACCATTCACCAACTCCCCGCAACAAAATCACTCACAGAAATTATAAGCGCAAGGGAGAGGATGTGGTGTAATGGGCAGAGCTGCCGAATTTGGAGCTGGAAAAACAGGTTCGAGCCTCGGCGTCGGCTCGGCATCCTATGATTCTGGGCAATTCAAAACAACGAATGTAAGATACATTCAAGTTAATCCCCATCAGCGATTTAGTTCTCGTTTATATTTTACAGGTGTTATTTAATTCTGCATTCTCTACGAGTGTTGGCTATTTCCAGGATGTTGGGTTTCTGGATATTTTCCCCTACAGCATACAACTCAGGATAGTGCATGCTCTGGACAAAGTCACCTCCAGGTGTTTATAACCGGCCATGATTGACAGGTCTGAAGTTGTGGCTGAAGGCAGTGGAAAATTGTGCCCACACAACATGCAGGTGTTGGCTTCCGTCACATATTTTGTGCTACTTTCCCAGATGAGTACATTCAGGGAAGTACGTTTTCTAATGGGGATGTGTGTGTTCTGCGTGACTCAGAGCTGAGTGGCCTTCTGCCTTTAAAGCGTGCCCCGGGAGCCTCGCCGATCCTTGAGTAAAGGTGCTTAGGGAGTGCGTCGGGATTCACGTGCTCTGCTGTGTAAATGCACTTAGGGTACACAGCCCAAGGCTAGCAGATAGGTTTATTTTCGTCCTGTGTGTTGCAAAGGAAGACAAACAAGTGAACACTAAAATTACAGTTTTACCAGGTTGCCTATTGCACGCCATTGTACCTCTGTTATCAGACACTGATCAGGTGTCTAGAGTGAAATGTAACCCTCATTCCAGCAGGCCTGTTCATTAAACTCAGTTAGGCTGTCCGGTTTTAGGTTTAAACCTATAATAACTGATAAAACCACACCGAAAGGGAAATAGCCCTCACCAGTGTAAACATATAAACACTGAAAAAACACCTTCTGAACCACAAACTAAATGCCATTCAAAGAAAGGAAAAGGAAAGTGAAAGAGTATTTTTTTTTCTTCCTTAAGAGGCCAATACAATGTAACTTTTTTATATAAGCTAGCAGCAAGAAAGACTAGGCTAAGATAATTCTGCTTGAGTTTTGTTGTTTAGGGTTGTCACAAAAATATTATTTCTACTTCCTTTTGCTTTTTTCAGTTTTGTGGTCTTTGGTCTAAAGATGCAGACTTTAGAAGCATGTTTTAGGTCTTATTTAATGATTTTATAAACTGTAGAGAATCAGGAAATATCAAAATCATATTTGACATTTTGGCTGCGTTTAATTCTTTCACTGATAGGTAAAATGACTGGTTTCATAAGAATCTTTCCCAATATGTGCCATCACATTTACCTACAGAGAATGGGTAAAACCCCTTGATACATCAGCGCCCAGTTTATAGTGTCAGTATTGATAGTAGGTGAATTGCCAACACCTCAGGCTTTAAACATTCAATGCAAGGTATGGTACAAGTATATGTGAAAAGAGTGCTATCACCAACCATCTGGGATAGTGGTGAAAACATGACACCAGACTTTTGGAAAAGATTGAATGCAATGTCACTTGGAATGCTGCTGCAAAAAAGTTATTTCCAAGTTCAACAAAGATTGGAGTGTTATTGTTTGTATTGCAGTGATTCAGTTGCGCTTATGAAAAAGTTGTGAGATGACCTGTCAAAATCGACACCTGAGCTGAAGTGCTCCCCTGTAAGAGATCCTTGCCACTTGTTATGTTATGTTATGTTATGCTAAATAAATGTATATCGCGCTCAGCTACTCGGCAGAGTGTCCCGGCACGTGCAGAGGTAAAGGCAGAGGTTTAGATGATTTGCTGAGCGCATCTTTACAATCTTCAGAGTTAATGAAGAATGCTATGGACTTTTTAGTCCATTTTGGTGCGCTGTTTTGTTATGCACGGGAACTAAAATGCAAATATTTCTCATTTTGTGCTTTGTGAGGCATCAAAGAAAGAGTCATCCCAACTGTTTCACTTAGCTGATGGTTCTCAGTCCAAGGGGCTGTGAATGCTATATTATCCATGTGGCAACCGTTTACAGAATTGATGATGCCAAAGGCAGGAAATGTGAGGATCTATGGTTGTACATTGATAGTGATGTGAAAAAAAGCCCACTCTACTGCATTCTTAGATTTTTACAGGAAAACATAACTGCTGTAGTGGACATAATAAAACAACTAGAGTCTGAAAACACCCTTGTCTGCCAAGAGTTCAGCATAATTGGTGTGAGAGTAGGCTGGGTGAAACCATTAGTGACTATGGAACTGCAACATGTTCCTTGTTAGAGTAATTGCCACTTGGTAAGCAAAGCAATGTTGACAAGTGTTGGAAAACGAGGCAGCATCTGTGAGGCCTGCACAAATAACATGACTACATTTGTCCTTCACTGGGAACCAAACACCCAATTGTAGCGCCTGACTCTCAGAGGGTAGCGTTGCAGAGCAGTCTGAGGCTTACTCAAGGGAGGTGGTGTGGGCTAGTAATCGCCATTTGCAGGTGCATAAAAATAACACTCAATAATTGATTGTCCAGTCTGTACTTTGCTTTATAAAAGTAAGAGTACATTTATTAAAGACACACTACTCAATACTATGCACCAATTTACAAATATACATAAGCTGTTGGAATTACTTTGTGACATTGCATAACATCTCCACCCCTCCCGTAAAAGGGGGGGTGGGGTCTAGTACCACCACTCCCATGTATGCACGTCAACTTGCCCCAATGCAGATGGTTAAACATAACCTGGAGCGAGGGCCCTGCACACTGGCACCATCCCAGTGGCGACCCACCCCATTACCTCAACAAGCATTAAAAAGGGGTAAACCTGCCTTGGTGACACATGACCCTGACTGAGCATCTCCTGCTGACCATAAAGTATGCACCTCTATATCTTAAGGGCTAGCAGTCTGGGGTCTTCACCTAAGCGCAGCAGCAAGAATCCATGTTTACGCACACTTTAGAATGACAGTACTCATCACCTTGGTTGAATATTTGAATGCATTGCAATTACAGCCCCTAAAGGCATCACAGATGAAATCACAGGATTGCGCATATACAGCCAGACACCCTAGCAGGACTGTCTGGCAACATAGCCCCACTTGGCTTATGACATCTCCTTACACATGTGACTTACAGTCCCTTCAAAAGAAGTACTCCTGGCAACTACACTTCTCCTTCTCACTTTAAAAGGAATCACATGTAAAAACATAGGATTACGTAAATACAGCCAGATCCCCTAGCAGGAAGGTCCAGCAACATAACTCCATTTAGCTTAACATCACCTTACACATATACTTCACTTTACACATGTGACTTTCAGTCCACCTAAAAAGAAATAACCAATAGTAAATGCATTTCGGTGCAATTACACCACTTCACCTCCAGGGGATGCCCTTCTCCAGACATCCCCAACTCAGCCCTTCACTCCATGAGGCACTTCATAGTACACCCTCAGCTGTAGAACATAAGTTCCAGCCTAGAAGGTGTTAAAGGCTGGCTGAGCCCTTGAGGGGTTATTCTTTCAGATGCCCGTGCAACTTATGGGTGGACTGTTCTTCTTTATGCTGGGGGAGGTTGCGGTGCTCCTGCAGCCCCCCTGCACCCCTTTTCACACATGAGGGTGAGCCCCTCCTCTGGGGGCCACCAGGCACCAAAATGGCAGATTTCTTCGTGCTGGGGGGGGGAAGACTGGGCCTCTCCATCAGCTCCCCCAGCACCTTTTCACAAGTGAGGGTGACGCCCCTCATCTGGGGGCCACAAAGCACCAAAACGGCAGATTTCCAAATGCCTGGCGATGCATTAAGGGGCGCTTCTTGCTCCTCTTTACCAGCCCCCGCCACTGGGAACACTCTCCTCTGCCCTCTGGGTCTCTGAGAGGGTAGATTCAGCAGTGTGGTGTCTTCACTGGCTCCCTGCGCCAGCCTTTCACCAGGCTCTCTTTCTGGACCCCTCTTGTCCCTGCGCAGAGGCCCCTGTTTCTGTGCACCAGTCCTGGGCTCTTCTTCTGGTGCTGATAGGGTCCTGGGGGCAGTCAGGGGGTCTCTCCTTCCAACTGCCCATTGCACCAGGCTCCAGCACCTTCAGCCTCAGCCGAGCACACACCTCAGAGAGCTTCTCTTCCTGTGCAGGCACTTTTTAAAATTTGAGTAGGGGGCTGGCAGGAAGTCTCTGTTGGTCCTATCAAACAGCGACACATCACGTCCCTGCCCCTGCTCCCTCCTTCTTGTCCAGCCTCTGGGTTTGTTCAAAATGGTGTCATCCAGTGTCTCTGAAGCCCCTTTCGCCCACGCTGCCTTCCCTCCTTGGTGCAGCCTGGTGCCTGGCACCCAGTGACAGCTGCTGATGGATGAGCCTGTAGCCCCTCCCATTTTCTCTTCGTGGAGAGGAGGCCCTAGCTTGTGGAAGAAAGGTTATCAATCCATCCAGCTGAGGTCAGCCCTCAGCCTGGGTCTGGTCATGGCTGGCTCAGGGAAATATGACAGTTCTGGATGGCCCAAAAGCAGTACAAATATGACTTTGGACTCTGCAGAATACTTCTTTTCACATTTGCTACATTGAACTTAAGTGGGTGTCTGGAATCTGTAGGCCTAATTGAAGTTAATCTAGCCCCTGGCTCCACATTCCCATAGGGGAATAATGAAGTAAAAAAACAGTAAGACACACTGACTTTCCCTGGCATGTTTCCAGTGTATAAAGCCCATTCCCCCCAATACTGCATAAGTCCTGCCAGGCCATTCACTTTGTAGCTGCTCCTGGACTGCGCACGCTAGGAATCTCCCCTGATCAGCCCGTACATGTGTGCACATGCATGTACACATGTGTCTGCATGTAACCAGCCCGGTGTCCCTTACTCCAGCTGCTGCACAGTGGCCTGGTCAAGCCAGGGGAACACCAGTAAAATCTCCATGCAGTCTCTCACATCCTGAGTTCACTGTGGGTGAGTCCCAACTTATGAGGCTCCCCCACAGTAAAAGCTCCACAATTAGGTGCTCAAAAAGCGAAAAATCCGTGCGGCCCATAGTGTCAGAACCACCTTCTAACAACAAGCAATTCAGGAACTTTCATTTTACAATGTATGAGAAATGGCTTGCAATGATGCATAGAAGTGTCCCTTCACCAACCATGGCATTTGAAGTCAATGAAACCTCACTGTGGTACTCAGTACAAGTTATAGATCCCTTCAGTAAAGGGGACAGTTCTCCGTAATTTCAAAAGTGTTGCTTAATTTTTTACCACATCAATAACTCTGAGGGCATAAGCACCCAGTTCAACACAAATGTTCCTGAACCTGCCAAGAGAATCGCAATCTTTAAGTGCACCACTATTGGCATGGAAAGCTATGTCAGTGGCCAGAGTTAGCAAATTGTGTACTGGCTGTTTTGCCATTGGTCATCTCAAGTGCCAATGTTGAGAGGGCCTTTTCACAGAAAAAAGTTTACATGGGAAGGAAAAAGTGAGAGCACATGACTAAAGAAGAAGAAGTATTGTATGGTGAACTACAATGAGTTTGATTTACAAACATGTATTTGGATCTCATATACACTGTACGTACATTGTCCATATACCATTGACTATCAGTGCAGAAAGCAAGCAATTATAAAAGCAAAGCGTTCAATAAACACCAGAAAAATACTGTTTCTGTTGTTTTTAATGGTGTGAAAAGTGTAACCACTGATAACCACTGTTTTTGTAAGGTATTGAAATCACTTGAAAACACTGAAAAAACCCCACCAGAATTTACCAAAAATAGAAACTGAAAACAGGAAAGCATAAACACAGTCTACAAAATACCTTAAAAACATTGCCAATACCTATCGCTAAACACTTATAACGTACCAAAGGCGAGACCTATTGGCTATGCCAATGCTTGTTCTAGGATTTAATTTTTTTTAGGCAGCATAATACTCTTGACTAGTGCGACTTTGAATTGAGTCGCATCCAGGTGATTATAGCGGGTCAGTGCAGTGCAAGTTTCTCTCAGTGGAGCAGTATTGTGTTCAGTGGGGGAGAGGATGTGGCACTATGGTCTGAGCTGCTGAATTTGGAACTGGGGAACCAGATTCCGCCTTCATGACCAGTCCACCAGACCACTCTCCTGAGGGAGCACATTTCCATGCTAGACCTTAGAAGACCCCACAAAGTCTTAAAAGCCCTGGTGCCTTAGCACCAGCATGTGGACCCTAGCAGTGGCAAGTGTGGGTTAACCTTGAAGACCTGTCCACCACAATCCATTCTGAAGTTCACCTCCGGTCTTGCGGACAGGCCTATGAAGCAGCACACCATAGAGTGACAGTGACTCTGTCACTGAGGTCACAGGACCCTTGAGCAGGGTGGCTCTAGGGCAGTGCGACCACACCAGGTCCTGACCAGCAGCGGCCCGTGCAGGTAACAGCGATGGGGCAGAGGGGCCGGGTACGGGGGAATTTCAAGGGATGATGCAGAGTGAAAATTAAATAAATAATGAATTTTCCCTCTGCATCGTCCCTCAAAATCCCCCCTTACCCAGCCCCACCACCCCAGCGCTGTTACTTGCATGGACCGCGGCTGGTGCTGACTTCAGATGGGGTCGTTGTGTTTGCAAGCATAATATGGTTTTAAAAGCACTTGCTGCCTCCTTCCTGGCCTCCAACAATTTTCGGCAACAATACAAATGTCATGATAACTCTAGCGATTAATGTTCTTAGTAGAGAGAGATGGTGTTTTGCCTAGTAGACGCTTTGACTCATGGAAAGGAAGCGCAGAGGGTTAATGTGCATGCTGCTATGAAAATGTACCATGCAGATCACAAAGTGCACATAATGTAAATAGGTCAGTGGCTTACTGCTTTTGTCAGAGAGACCCTATTGTTACTTGCAGTTCATAAGTTAAAATCCTAACATAGAACAGTAAGCTCTTAACTCTCATGTAAGAGCTGCATGCAAACTGCAAGGTATAAATTAGAGCGTTATGGTTTTTTCCCCAGTCTTTGATTATCCTAATGATGCAGAAAAAGGGTTAATTTGGGTAGAAATCAATTCTGATTGTTAAAGAGAACCCCCAACCATGGTATTACGTTTTAAATTCTGGGTTTGTGTTTCTCCAGACTAATCACTATTAAACTATGCTGCCTACTAGTATGGTTGTCATGTGACTCCTACACCTTGTAATGCTTTGTCTTATGTAACATTTGCTATACAGCGATTTGCACATGTATGATTGATTGTCTCTGTGTAATATGTGTGATGTAAAGTGCTCTGATACCCTACACTCTGGTATTAGTGGTGCTGTACATTTTCTGGTACTTTATTATGTTGAAATTTTTACACATGCTAACCGTCTCTGCAAAGATTTTTCTTTATTAGTACCAGTGGAACATACAACAGCAGCAGTGAGAAAGGTGACCAGTCAACCTTTGCAAAGGGCCCTCCACTTCACAGCAGCCCAAGTCACATTTTTTAGGAACTTTTGGTCCGTTTGAGCTATAAACAATTCACTAGTTAAAATCATCAGATTATGCAGCAGATGATGTATTATTGGCAAATGTGGCAGAGCCATAATTATGTGGAAAACATTTGCAAACTAGAATATTTTGCCATTCATGTTAGAACTGCTCTTGTAGAAATAGAGAGGAGAAGTGCTGATGACAGAAACTGCATGGTTCGGAGAGAAATAGCTTGCAATTCCACTTTTAAGGATATTTGGGACATTCTGTGATCGGAAACGTATCCCTCTTTGTGAATGTATTTTAATGTCAATAACTCTTAATATTAAACCTTAAACATGTGTATCCATTGGTTAAATTAAATAACATAATAAACTGTAACCGGTTAGTGAAATGGGAAACAAACACTCAAAATTGGGATATTGTGCTCTTTCTGCCACACCTCTGACTCCGCCCACTGACCCAATCCATGGGTTATTCACGCCCTCTGATTATCTGCCCACAGTTCCCCTACTTTTCCCCCCCCACTTCGACCACTGCCTTAGATGGAGCCGGCCACTGACCTCTAAGCAAACTTTGTGCACCAGTACTTATTCTTTTACAAATTAGCACCAAACTAACGCCTTAATTCTGCTTCTGCTAAAGAACTCCATAGAAGTGCTTAATTTGTAAAACAATAAGTGCCAGGCCCAAAGTTTTGCTCAGGTCACACAGTGTTACGAATACCAGGGATGCCAAATACCAGGGTTGAATAGTCTTGATTCCACCGCATGTCTTTCATTCACCACCTGCCACTTCTGGTCCAGTTTCACACATTCCTTTTCTTCCCTGCTTTCTCCCCTTCTAACTGATTTTACACATTTCTCATCCACCTTCTTTCCCTCTTTTGTGTTTGTCTCTCTGTTGCTCTGGATAAAAGTCTGATGAGTAAAAATAAGTGGCAGTCTCCAAAAATGAGGGCTGGTTGGTCACACCTGCAACCACCAGCTCAAATTAAGCACTGCTCTATAGACATGTAAAAACGTTGCAAATGTTACATGTATTCACATATCCTGACTTGAATATTAAATTGAAGTTTTGGAATGCCAGTAGACTGGGTCATACAAGTCTAATACATTTTAAAAACTCTTGGCGTTCCATGTGTTTATTTGGTGATTTTTGGATACAGTCATTTTTTTGTGCTACTGTCAGGCAATGAAATAACTCAGCAAGATTCTAATACTGTTGTTCGGAGCCATTAAGCTTCTCAGCGCTGAACATCAGAAAAGCACGCCGGAGGGTGGGACATTGATCAAGATGAAATGAATTTGGAACGTGGTTCATGAGGTCACGATAAATTAGGAAAGGAGAAGAATGGAACAGTGATGTATTTCTGATTTGTACATTGTTCAGAATCCTCGGTTACAAAAAATGAGTAATCCAATAAAAAGAAGGGCGATTTTTGGAAATATAGGGCCTCATCTACAAGAAAGTGCCGGAGCACGGCGCCACCAGCCCTTTGGCTGTGCCACGTTGTGGCACTTTCAAAGCACAGGGATGCGACATACTTACAATAATATGTCTCATTCCTGTGCTCTGCCCTGCACTGGCGCACAAGGGGCTGCCATGCGCCGACGCAGACACCCTTGCACCATGGTGCAAGGATGCCTGAGTCACGGGGATAATTGTTGATGTGCAGGAAGGGACACCTTTCTGTACATAAACAATCATCAAAGGTGATTTCCTTGTTCTATGTGTGCTGCAGAATGCAGCACGCATAGAAAGAGGAAAAAATGAGGAGAAATTAATACATTTCTCCTCATTGTGCCTCTCTACGCCTCCCCTGGGGTGGTGTAGCATTCAGACGCATTTCCATGTTTACGATTTCTCGTAAATCTGGAAATGTGACAGGTTCCATAGGTGTTGTGTGGGAACACCCACAGCGTCACCCATGGAACTCCCTTTCACACAAAGTGCTGCGTGTAAAGGGGCCATATTTACAAGGTCAGGAAAAGCCATGCAGGGTGGCTTTTCCTGCTCTTGGAAATATGGGGGCAGTTAAATGCACCTCCGGTGCATCACAAAAAGTGACGCACCGGTGGCTCAAGGGGCTTGTAAATAAGCCCAATATGGGTAAGACTAGACGAATGTACAAGCAATTCTATTATACATTTTGATATCTACAATTATCAGGAATTTAACTACATACTGAAAAATTACCCTTTATGTCAAAATAACTACAGTGAAGATATTAAGGTCGAAAACATTTGGACGATTCAAAAAGCTGTTTTTGCGCATGAGTGGATATCCACAGTTTGTATACACAAAACTTGAAGTTACATTTGTAATGTGATTTAGTCTCAGGTAATGTCACACCATTCAGGCAATATCACATTACTGTAGTGGGTCTTTCAATGCTGGAGTAGAATGAAACGTTGACGAAAATTCGCAATTTATGAGGCATTTTTAAAGTTTTACAAGACGTGTTCTCATGTTACATCTTTTGCGAGGCACTTTCTCCCACTGGGCACCCTTTCGATATTTACTGCTGTGAAGCACCAGTTCAAATTAATGTCCATTGTGTTCAAGGGACGGCGAAACCCCCACATTTGGTGCGGGTTAAGAGGAAAGGGTTTCATAATGTGGAAAACAATATCCCAGAAGAGAAAAGGAAGAAAAATGTCATCATGTCCCACCAGTGGCGGCTGGTGACATTTGAAAGTGGTAGGACGTAAATGTTGGAGATGAGTGGCCTGTGACGAGTGAGCGTAGCGAGCGAGCCCTACTGGCATAATGGGGATTCCACCTTATGAAAATTTTGAAAAGACAGTTGGGAAATGGTGCATTTTTAAGCAAATCTGAGAAAGCATTGCAAGAAGGTTAATAAAGCACCTCAGCGTTTCTCTCCACCTTAAAGTCTTGGCTATCCCTCAGCCTCTCTTTCCTCTACCTCCAAGCCTCTGCTCTCGCTCCTCCACCTCCAAGTTTCAGCTATCCCTCAGCCTCTCTCTCATGCACCGCTAATGCTCTGCATTCTCTCAGTCTATCTTTCCAACTCAAAGGCTCTGCTCTCTCTCATTCTCTCCCTTCTCCACCTTCAAGTTTCTGCTCTCCCTCACCCTCTCTCTCCTTCACTTCCCAGTTTCTGCTCTCCCTCAGCCTTTCTCTCCTCCAACTCCAACTCCAAGCCCCCACTCTCCCTCAGTCTCTCATTCCCAGGACCCTGCTGTCCAACATACCAGGCAAGAAAATGTATACTGTAGTGGATGCATGCCCTTTACACACAAACAAATTCCCTTCTGTTACTTGAGGGTTGCTTGCTCCCCTTCCTCTCCGCAAGTAGAAAATACACCCACAAGCCACCTGTACTGCCTGCTGGTTTCCTCTTGCTCCTAGCCCTTCATAACAGACAACCAGGAACCATGCGTGATGAGGGGGTACTTCTATTGCACTTAAGTAACTTGTTCTGAAAGGTGTGTGTGTGTGTGTGTGTGTGTGCATGCGTGTGCGTGTGTGTGTGTGTGTGTGTGTGTGTGTGTGCGCGCGTGTTTGCAGCCGATGGGGGTGTGCGCATGATTGGACCTTGTGTATGTAACCAGAGCCGAAGCCCTTGTCTGTCATCCGACGGATATGTGCCATGGGAGCTAATGAGTGTGAGCATGACTTGAGTGCCTGATCAGAGCTGACTCGCACTCCAAGCCCGTTAGGCAATTTGCATCGGGTCCGAGTGAGGAGTAAAACCCCTGCTGTTGCGCTCTCAGCCGCAACCGTCAAAGAGAATGCAAATCCATCTCTGTGTGTTTGCTCTGCTAGACATGTGCGTGCCTCAGACTGTTAATTTTGCATCACTAATACCTTTTAAAATTAAATTTACCGTAGGTTTGTTATTTTCCACAGTGTGATGTAGCATAATAATGTGGAGTTGGAGCTCTGCAGTGAAGGAATAATAATAATCTTTATTGCACAATTATTTCAAATCACTGCAGTGAAAGAACATAGCTGGGGATTTCTACAAAGCCCTGTGCCTAGGACAAGGAGCCTGTCACGCGCACACATGAGTGCTGTCAATCACGGGCTACAGAGGCTCAGCTCCTCCGAGGCCCCACTGTCCAATCAGTGAATCTCGAACTGTTTCTCAGCGTAGCATTTGTTCTGCCTTCTGAGATATGTGTGTTTTCTTGACTGAAATCTGGGATTCAAAGGCATCTTCTTTCTGTGTTGACGGAAGTGCACGTGCTGTGAAACCCATACCTGCCTGGTGACGGAATCCGAAGCAGTCGCGGCTCGCAGTACTCGCAGTACTCGCAGGAGGGAGGGGTGGCGAGGGGGCTACATCTTAGCCTTCCTTTGTGTCTACTTCAACTCATCATTCAGAGCTCTCTGTGGGAGTCTTTTCACCCAGTCAGCCCTATTTTATCCCAAATCTGCGGGGACCATTCATTCTACATCTACTGGGTTTCCACCAATCAATATTCCTCCACGTGGTGATGAAAGGGCCAATCGGAATCATTAACAGGCTATAAATGTCTGCATTAATCACCGTCGCAAGACTCTCTGATATTTTAAGGCAAGTTTTGATGTTTTAACGATTGTTTGTTACATTACTTCAAGGCAAGAGGTGTGGCACAGCGGACAGAGCGTCTGACTCTGGAGCGCAGGGTTCGTTCCAGGGGCCAGCTCAGCTGAGCATCATATGACTCGGGGAAATAGGTCACTTAATCTCCTGACGGCCCCCAGTGCCTCGAAACCCTTAGTAATACAACAGCAGCGGGTAGTTTCAAACTTAGGTCTCCCACTATGCTGTATCTAGATTCGGTGTACATTCCAATGAATACAGCCAGCACAGGTAGAACAAGCTGGAAAGACCTTCTTGCTTGGACACTATCAAACAGTCAAAATGTGCAGTGCGATTTTTCCACAGCAAATACATCGAAGTCTGAGAGCTGGCCAAAATGATCTGGAACTTGGTTCGCAGGCATCTTCAAACAAATCTCCCCAGAAATCATGAAGTGAAATTCCACTATGGTCAGCTATTCAGAAAAGACAGGGAATACTGCAATTACATTTCAGCCGCCATCCATTTATTTATCGGATTCTTTTATTTAGCGCAAACAAGGCCCGCAAGCACTGAGGCTTAACTTGCCAACAAATAGATATAAGTCGTCCGGCCCGGGGAGAGAGAGTGGTACTAAACAAACTGTAAATCTCAACAAAAACAAACTGAATCAAACCCACACTGGAGACACCAAAGTAATGTAACAATATCAAATCGGTATATACTAGCGCCGCGAGTAGGGGAAAACAGTTGTTTCTAGTCTAATAAACAGTCGCGGCTCGGGGGGGGTCGCGCTGGGGTGGGTCCGGGGAATTAAATAAAAAACAAAACTTACCTCACAGCCGGTCCGCGCCACCTCTGCTCCCCTTGGCGCCTTCACGAACGGCACTGGAGTGGACTGGCAACCCCTCTCAGCCAATCCTGGCAGATTGGCTTAGGGCACGGTTACTACTCGCCCGCCTGCCCATTAGGAGACCGAGGTTTGAGCCTTTGCTCAACCCTCGCTCTTCTAATGGGCATGCGCCAGCCAGAGCAGACACTAGTGCGCATGACTGGGCACGGCTGAAAAATTCCCCGACCTTCCCCACTCATGCGCACTTGTGCTGCTGCCTGCCCCCTGGTCTGACAATCATGTCAGTCAACATGACGCCAGGCCGCCCACCTCCTTGGGGTGGGCGGTCCGACGCCATGCTGACTGACATGATTGTCAGTTCTCCCTCTGCGTCTTTGAACTTGAGTAAACGGATTCAGTTTACTTAAGTTCAGAGACGCCGAGGGAGCTGCGGGCGGGGGGGCTAGGCACCAACACCCCAATGAGCGCACCGCGCCTGTGTGCCATGCACCTTTGCTAGAAACTTGCACTTGCATAAATGTACACCAGCTTCCCTGGAGTAATTCTGCAATTTTTTTATGAATTCCAAACAGAATGTACATTTCTCTACATGAGTGCGGTCCATTGATATATTTACTTTGCTTTTTCAAAATTCGATATTTTGGGGGTGGAAAGGCACTCTTGTCTCCTTGTCTACAGCATCTCATCATGGTTTTGGTATGAGGTGAGCCGTGTTATCCACTTCCTGCCTCTCCTTCCACCGCTGCAGTATTTCCTGCCACCCAATCATCATTCATCTTCCTTTTGTTTGTGTTTGTGTATTGAGTCTGATTCAAAAAGCCTATTCTGTCAATGCCTAATGCCACGCGGAAGCATACCCCATGAATAATATTTTGAAATTCATAGAACCTTATTTGAAATAAGCCCTACTTCAGCCAGAGTAATATTCCTCTGCATCCATAGTAATACACAGTAAAAAAGATACTATCAATGTGCAAACGTTTAAGTTTCTAAGGAGAGGGAATCAAGAATAGGGGGTCCCAACTCATAAACGGATGTGAAAGAGGAAAGTGAAGGAGCAGCACTCTGAAGCGATCACAGAGGCACTGACATACCTACAAAAGTGTAAATCACCTATGAAGAAAAACAATTCGCAAAAGGAAACACCAGTGGTTAATTCGTAAAAAAAAATGTCGGGGATTCGTCAGAAGGCAGCTTCCACCAGCCCATTTCTCCTGTTGGAGCAACCAAAAACGTAACCACCTACTTACCATGAAACCCTACAAGTGGAGATAGGATGTGGCGTAATGGCCAGAGCTGCCAACCTCGAAACACCAGGTTCGAGTCTCGGGTCGGCTCAACATCCTGTGATTCTGGGCGAATTACTTAATCTCCCTGTGCCTACCAAAAATGTATGTGTCCTTAACTGGTGCTCAAGTGTGGTGTTGATGATCAAGTACCAGTGCTGAGCACCGGAAACCACCAACTCAAATTAAGTACTGTGAAACACCCACAACTATTTAGTGAATTGCAATTTGCAACCTACCTAATTAACATGCATGAGGTGGATCAGAGTCTGACCTATTACGATTTGGATTGTTAAAAACCAACCTATATTACATACTGGAGGTTGCCATTGTGTATTTATAGTTAGGTCAGAGTTTCCATAGGAAGAGCGTTTTTTGTTTTGCTAACAACTTTGGCTCTGTTGGACAAATCTTAACAAAATCTTCAAAGAAAAAGTTCATCCACCTGAGCTGGCATGTGAGCACAAGTTAAAGTTACCTCAGTAAATAAAATCTGGTGAATTTCAGTGTTTTTTTATTTTTGTTTTTGTAAATTAGTTTGATATTATTGCAACCCCTATCTAAAACTATACTTTAACCCTTGTTTTTTTGAGTGAATTTCTATGTTTTTTAAACGTAAGTTAGAATCTTGTTGCCTGACTTAACTATAATATCACCTTCAACTTTGTGTTTTTTTCAATGAAAACACTGTGCCTGATTATGAATCGGCCATTTTTTTCTGACCCCTGTTTATGTACAAGTCAGAATTTTTGGTTGAGTATTATTTAACAAATACGAAAATTATCGGATGCATTAAATGTCTCAGTCTTCATTAAATAATGGCAGTTCAAACCTGGCAAAATTTAACTGGGGAAAACCATACGGTAATTACTGTATCGTATGGATCTTGGTGTGTTTAACACCAAAATCCTAATGTTATTCCCCAGAAGCTCATAATAGGTGCTATTTATTGCACCCGATAACTAAAGATTCTCGTGCTAGTGTTATTTACAAGGTGCAATAAATTGAAATTGCATTTATATAGAGCTTACTACCCCTGAAGAGGCGTCAATGCGCTTTTTCGGTGAGCAACACGCTAGTCCGGAACCCAAAAATTATTTGTTGTGAATTACTATAATGAGATATCAAATTAATTTGTGTGGTGGGTTTGTTAGTTTGTTATTTCGAATAAAAAGGATAGTGGAGGGATAGAAGAGGGACGGGTTTGCATTTATATAGTGCTTGCTACCCCTGATGAGGTGTTGAAGTGCTTTTTGGTGAGTAGCGTGCTGCTCTAGAACCCAAAAAGGATTAGTGGTGAGTTAGTCTAGGGAAATATGAAATTAATTTCAGTAGTGGACATGGTAGTCTGTTATCTGGATTGAAAATGATAACAGAGGGAAGGATTTGCATTTAAATAGCACTTGCTACCCCTGATGAGGTCTTGAAGCGCTTTTTGGTGAGTAGCATGCTACTCCGGAATCCAAAACCCAAAAAGGATTTGTGTTGAATTAGTATAGGGAACTATGACGTTAATTTGATTTGAGCGGTGGACATGCTAATCTGATATTTGGATTGAAAAAGGATAGTGGAGAAATAGAAGAGGGAAGGGATTTCATTTATATAGTACTTGCTACCCCTAATGAGGTGTTGAAGCACTTTTCGGCGGGTTTTCCGGAACCCAAACAGGATTAGTGGGGAATTAGTATATGGATATATGAAATTAATTTGAGAGGTGGTCAAGTTAGTCTGTTGTTTGTATTGACAAAGAATAGTGGAAGGATAGAAGAGTGAAGGGTTTGCATTTATATAGTGTGTGCTACCCCTGATGGGTGTTGAAGTGCTTTTAGGTGGGTAGCATGCTACTCTGTAACCCAACTGGATTAGTGGGGAATTAGTATAGGAAAATATAAAATTAACTTGAGCTGTGGACATGTTAGTCTGTTATTTGGATTGAATGGAATAGTGGAAGGATAGAAGAGGGAACGGTTGAGAAATATTATTTTTTATAGAGTTCATAAAGAGTACCTGGTGTTCCGAAAAAAACTAAAAACGTATCTGTTCCCCAAAGACTAACATCCACCTGCCTTTCCCCCCACCAGCAGCCAAGCCTTTTCGCAGCTAGCGCCATGCTATCTCTTGGGATGAATGATGCGCTCTATAAATAAATAAATAAATAAATAAAGCAGTAAGAGGGGGTTTGGGATGAGTAAAGGGGAGGTGGAGGGGGAATAGTCAGAGGGAAGGTTTAGAAAGGTTTGTTTAGAAGATCTGAATAGTAAAAGAGGTATGAGATGGTGCAAGGAGGGGTAGAGGAGGGACAAGTCTTGAAAGGGTTATTTTTTGGGTCATTGTAGTGGTATGGGGTTTGGGATGAGTGAGAACATGGAGGTAAAGGATATATTGAGAGAGGTATAAGGTGAGAAATAGGGTAGTACATTGGTGAGAGTAGTAGAATGAGGTTTGAGATGAGTTAGAGGATATATTGTGAGCGTTATAGGGTGAGATATAGGGTAGTGCATTGGTTATTCTGAGTTAGAATCAAAGTAATACATATAAAGATACATAAGTACATGGAAGGTAATATATGTAGATTAAAGTTATATTTAATCAACTTAGACTTTCAAGTGTTGCTGTACTTTAAATTAATTCATTTGTTTATTAATATTTTTTTTGTAATTCAATAGTTAGGCATTTGAGGATAAATAGTTATGATTAAAGATGTATTTACTTATACAGTCACTTATATACATGTTAAACATAGACTAATGTAACTATAAGTTATATGTACATTTGTTGAGCAGACCTAACGAATATCTATATCTTTAAAACATAATTATTATACTTGTTTATACTAAGTAATACTCATATGTAGTTATACATCTATAGTAAAAATATATGCTTATATACTGAGGGATAAGCTGTATATTTATGTTTGAATAGGGTGGTTATGTGGGGGTAAGAGCCACCTCTTGAGTAGCCTTCTGAAGATAAGGTGGTTATCCATGGATCTTATGTTTGGCTGATTTATCAAGAGAAGGATGTTCCACCTTCTCAAGTTTAGACAGAACAAGAGAGATGTTAGCTGGGGGTGAGCACAAGATATAGTTACCTCAGTAAATTAAATCTTGTGTGGAAATCCCAGGTGGGGGAAGATGTGTCGCAGAGTTTTGATATTAACAAAGCTTGATCTTGCTAGATTGTCCACTTTGGCATTCATTGATTGCTTGGAGTCCATGGTAATTCCGAGTTTTCTTACTTCCTTTGATACTTTAGGTGGTGTTCCTAGATCATGAGGCCATGCGGCGACTGGATCATAATTTTTCCAATCGCCACACATGAGTATTTACATTTTGGAAGCATACAATTTGAGATGGCTCCATGTCATCCATTGATACACGGCTCTGGGACAACTGAAAATTGGTGAGTTTTGTATGTCTTTGGGGCTCTCCAGTTTAAAGGGTATTTGTGTATCATCTGCATAGTTATAGCATGTGAGGTGAAATTGATTGATCACTGCTGCTAATGACTTCATATAAATGTTGAAAAGCATGGGTGAGATGATATAGCTTTGAGGGACCCCTGCTTTTGTGAAGTACAGTTTGGAAGACAAACAGGTGGTATGGATAACATTAGTTCCATTGTGAAGGTAGGATGTGATCCAGTCGAGAGCCGTCCCCTCTATACCGGTGTCATAGAGTCTTTGTATTAGAGTGTCAGGGTCAACCATGTCAAAGGCAGCTGAAAAGTCCAAGAGAAGTTGTGCAGCAACGTTTTCTGTTCAAGTATGTACTTAAGATCATCCCAGATAGCAACAAGGGCAGATTCGGTGCCTCTTCCTGGACGGAATCCTGGTTGGAAGTCTGAAAGTATGGAAGTTTCATCAATGAATTGTGATATCTGTGTGAATGCATCTCTTTCTATCAGTTTGCCCGGGAAAGTTCCATGTGTTGGGGTTCAGTGGGTCCAGGTTAGTTTTCTTCAGAAATGGGTGCATGTATGACTTTTTTAGTTCTTCTGGAAATATTCCTGTAGTTGAGGAATTGTTGATGATTCTTTTTACTGGTCTGGCAGCAAAGGATGTTAGATGAATTTTCTTGAAGTTTTTTGGTGTACACCGGTCAGAGGGGTTGCCGGCAGGCCTTCTTGCTTTGACAAGGTCCATAAATTAATTGTGTTAAATTTGTTGGAAGGAATGGAGAGTCTGGGTTAGCGTATTCTTGGATTGTTGTTTTAGAGAAGGGTTGGTGCTGGTGATTTTTCTTTGTTTTATGTATGAGTCCAACATGTCTGCTTTGATCGTGTAATGATTTACCAGTTTGTAATGTAATGAGCATCTTCTAGGCAATTTGGATTACAAAATTCTGTGAGAATTTTATAGATTTCAATATTTGCACATTTAGCATCTTGAATTCTGTCCGAACAGTATAATTTTCTTTTAGCTTTTTTGATAGCTGACTTGTATATTTTGTCACAGTTCTGTGGGTGAAGTTTGTCTTGATTGGTGTTTGTTTTGAGATAGGCACGTTTTATTTGCTGTTTTATCTCTTTTAACTCTGTATTTCTCCAAGGAGCGTGTTTTTATTTTGTTCTGTTGTGTCGTTCTTAGTGGTATTATGATATCAAAAGCTTCCTGTAGCTACTCATATAGTTTTTTAATGGAATTTATTGTGTCTAGATCTGAGCTGTGATTTAAAGGGTGCAATATTGAGTTTGTTCCACGGTCGATAGGTGGATGAATGTGAGGTGGTTTTAGATGTGTTGCTTTGTGTTGTTTGATGTTGGAAAGCAAGAAAATGGTGATCTGACCATGTGACATAGTGATTGTTTGAAAGGTAGCTAGTTCTGTATTTGCAAAAATTACATCTAGGATGGCTCCAGCAATGTGTGTGGGTTTGTGGACGATCTGATGTAGGTTCAGTGCATCTAGTCCAGTGACGATAGTTTTTGGATGGGGCATATTGGGTTTGACAAACCAAATGTTGATGTCACCCAGAATGCATAGGTTGGTGTGTAGTGTTATCAGGTTTGAAACTGTGTCTAGAAGTGTGTCTGAGAATGTTGCACTGCCAGGAGGAGGTCTGTAAATGAGCAGGAAGTTACAGGAGAAAGATGGTGTAGGGTTACATCTGGTGAAGAGGGCCTCATAATCTTGTATCGAGACGTTGTCAGTTTTAGCGATATTTAATGATTGCTTGAACACAACAGCTAAGCCACCTTCTCTTTTCCCTGTACGGTTTTGGTGACAGTTTGATAGCCTAGAGAAATGGCTTCATACAAGACTGGAGCCATGTGAGCGCCCAACCATGTTTCAGTTATGAAGAGGATGTCAGGTTGTGTGTCAGTGAGATGGTCGTAGATGTGATGATTGTTTTGTGTGCGTGATTGAGCATTTATTAGTATAGCACCTATGCTTATAATCAGGCTCTATATAGGATATATGTTGGTTCTTAAAAATCTTTACTTGTCACAAAAATACTGCTCATGGTTTGTGACTAGCATTTTTGCAACTAGTTATTCATAGATCTGGCCCCATGTCCTCATTTGTCATCAAAGTCTAAAGTGAACAACAAAATCTCATTCACATATGCATGAAAATCTGTGCAAATCGTCAATTACCATGGATTCCCACACTCCCCTGTATGGACTGTGACAGATTTTCTTCATATTAGGCTATCTGAGAAGTAAATATTCACTACATCGGCATTAGAAGATATTACTTTTTTTTTCTTTTTTTCCTCATTCTTGAAAATCATTTTCAGGCATAGGAATCCCATATATACCTGCCGAGTAAATATATAAGTGCTTAGGCATTTTCACTGTTAATGTGAAAACCTAGCCCAGCATTTTCTTGTACCAAGAGAGACTTAGGGACATATCATCAAGGACCTGCGATAATTATTGCTAAGCGCACTTAGCGCTAGGATAATTATCGCCGGGTAACGTGGAATTTTATCACTGAGATAGCGTGCTATTAGCAACGATTATCTCAAAAGCGATCAAATTCCCAGCGCTAACTGCCAAATGTGAGATTATCGCTGGAAATCCAGCGATAATCTCACAAAGTTTGGCGATAGCTTGATGATAGGGCCAGGCATACTTAGCCATGATATCCACCTTACATAGGATATCATGGCTAAGTCAGTCTTGAAGCAGGCGTAAGGAAAGTAGCGATAACAGAGGTTATCGCTACTTTTCTTGTCGCTATGCTTCTTAGCGTGAGGCTTGATAATAGGAGAAATGTCGCTGAGCGACATTTCTCCCGTTATTCTTGTGAGGAACGCCCAGCTTTGCATCTCTAATGAGATGCAAAGTGGGCTCAGAATACAGGTGCTAATGCAAGGTTTCACGCGATTGCGTGACCTTGCTGATTAGGCGATAAAATTATCGCCGCTTTTCGTCCGAAAACGGACGCAAAACCGGCGATAATTTTTTATCGCCTCGTTGATGATATGCCCCATGGATGGTAACAGAAAACATGAATTGTGGAGGGAAAACCTAAACCCTTCTTTGGATCCCTCTCTTGTGGAGACCGCAGACAAAATGACCTTCACTATAAGTTGAGTATTCTATGCTGCACTAAAATAGAATCCTCCAATGGGGACACACTACCCGCTTAACAAATCAGAGAATTCAACATTACCATTATAATCAAAAATTTTGAAAATTGTGTATGACGAACTACTATGAAAATATGTGAAAACCATTGCAGTTTCATTTTTTGGAATGTCCAATAATTTTCTAATGGCAAAAGACTCACCCCTTCCTTGGACACAGACATTTTCCCACCCCTAACCCTCAATTTACATGCTGAAAAAAAATTACACTTGCAGATTTTACATACATTCATAAACTACATGTGTGTGTTGGTCGAGGCACAAGATCCTGATTCAACCAGAGATGGCAGGTGTGCAACCATTGTTATAAATGTAGCATTTTGTTATTTTATTCACGATCTCAACAGGCCAGCCTTTGCAGGAATTAATACACTATTTTATATTACTGGGAAAATCATATTAAGCTTTTCCTTTTGTGCGCAAACTGCAAAAGTGTCCCCAAAAAAATTGCGTTGTTACCAGGCAAATGAAGACATTGTATGAACGCTTCGATTAAAAGTGATTACTAGACTGCTTGGTAGGCAAATTGACTCGTGTATTCCAAATAAACACTGTACTCCGGTTGGTTCAAAATAAATAGCACGATCTGTATTCTTTAGACTCTAATAGAATTCATTTTGCCAATGCAAATTATACATCTGCAGCAGCCATAAAGCTAATGCATTATGCTTCCCTGCACTTAAACTCGTATTGTACAATAAATACATGCAACTCAGCTAAAAGCTAATATCCATAATTGCCAACTTTCCCTTTTCCTTCATCAGGATGCCTGCGTTGTCATGCATATTATGTGTAGGTGTGGATAGTGGTACCTTTTCGGAGGCAAGCACTGACAAAGCCAATGAATAGGTCTGGCTTTGGCAAACTAGTTTAATGGTTAAATGTTTGTTCTTTTTATTGCAAGCATATTCCATATAAATAACTAAAATAAATCATGATACCACCTATATGAGGAAGAGCTATGCTTGCAATAACATTTTAGTTAAAATGGGGCTTGCGCCCCATTTATTGCTAATGACAAATATCTAGAATTAGGGCTTGATTTAGAGTCTGGGGGTGGGTGCATTGTATTCTGTGGCACTTGTAAAAAAGTGGACACGATATCATGGAGTAACCCATCCGCCAAACTGTAAATGAGGCCATAAGTTGACAATCTCAGCTTGGTATTTACCTGCTGATTGCTTAGATTCCCTCCCAATCATTCAGTAAAATGTAGCTCCCGTGATGTGTAGGATAAATCTTTAAATCATCCTTACCAAACGGCAGAGGCTTTCGTGTGTATAAAGCCTACTACTTTATTCAAGCTCTTTCAGCTATGTATTTTTTTTTTTAACTGTTTTTTATTTTGTCAACGTTTCTGACCAGTGAGCAGCCATCCTAGGGGTACATTACTTAGCATGAACATTTTAGCTAACATCATTACTAATGTAAGCCTGCGAGCCGTGTATTCTCTAAGTGCGAAGGGGAGAGGATACAACCTCAGATGTTAACTGGTCCAACAGTGCTTGTCTTTCTCGTCGTAGCTCTATCGTAGGGGAGACACCAATGCCCCCTCTGTATCTGTTCCACCTCCCTCATTTATGGTCCCTTTCAGCTATGTATTAAAGAAGAAACTCCACCCAAGACACGTTTCATGGGATCTACATTTCCTACAATACAAAATCCCCAAATCATCCTGTCATTTTATTATTACAAGGTAACATTTGCCACCCTTTTCCAACTTTAACAGCTGAAAGTTATCAAATGATAGCTACCATCTTTCTACATTCCAGCTATTCTGTGAGACACTTCAGGTAGAAGAGAGACATATTACTTTTTTGCTATGCATGGATGCATTTGTGTTGGACTTGGATCTCTTTGCAGGGTCACCCCAGATTTTTGCCTTGCTTTGCTGAGCTCATTTTTGTTGTCTTTTAGGACTCTGTGCACCTGTTCCCTGCTAATCAGTGATAAAGTGCTTGTTCTCTCCCTTCAAAACATGGTAAAATTAGTCTACACCCGATTGTTAAATGTAATTTACTTGTATTCCCCCAGAAATGGTACTACATGTAGTCAGGGTCTGTAAATTAAATATTAATAGTCGGCAGCAGAACTCATTGTGTCACCCACTTAGGTAGCGTTGTAAAACATGTTCCAGGCCTGCCACAGCAGCCTGTAATGCAGTTTTAAACTTTCATTTCCACCTGTCAAAAAAAAACTTTTGCCAGGCCTAAATATTCCTTTATAATACTTATACATCCCCACTAAGGTACGTCCTAACCGCTACTAGGGCATGGAGCATGGTATTTAAAAGTAGGACATTGGTGTGTACGTTTTACATGTCCTATCAGCGAAAAAGTCCTAAGGTCGTTTTTCACTGCTGTAAGGAGATCTCTCCCAAAGACTTCACTGTGTTACATTATTACTCATAATAAGTGATTACTTCAGTCTGGGACCAAATGAAGAAATGCTATTTCGACTCAAATGAATTGTAATTGCAAATCCTCGTTAATGATTAGGTTGGATTTTAAGTTACTATTCTGAAAATGCCACTTACAAAATTGGCAGTGTTTTGCCCCAACAAAATGTGCCTTTCTCCCTGTAGTGTTTTGCGTATTCCTTCCAGACATGGGGACAAAGGGGACTAGGGTGTGGGGCAGGATGTTGCTCTCCCCTCCCCAACACAAGCAATGTTTTGTTTACAATTATATGTACCTCCTATCTTCAGACACTACAGGTGTAGTAGCTGCAAAGCTTGCAACCTTCGTAAAGAATTCTAGACCTTTGAGCATGAAGCAAGAAATTGTCCTTGAAAGAAGTCAGCAATTGTAACACCATAAATGTTGTATGTGCCATTCAGTGCTCCTGCGAACCAATTTATGTTAGGACAGACGAAAGACAGACAAAATAAAAAGTATAAATATTCCAGTATAAATATTCCAGCCTATATAACAGCAGAATTGGGTGAGAGACAGCTGTAACTCTATTGGTTGATCACTTCAAGAATTTCCAACATACCCCAGAGGAGGCAGGTGGCAAGTAGTCAGTAGCGGCTGGTGTGGGAATGGAGTGGCGGGGCGGAGGACAATGGGGAGGGGGAAAACAGCCAATATATTATTTTTTTTTAATGCAAAGAACGTACCTGCCGCCCCATGCTCTTTTCTGTGTCCTCGCTGCCGCAGGCTCTGGATGTGGTCTCCTTCCTCGCAGTGCTCTCCTCGGCTCGGGTGGAAAGGGGAAGACTTCCACCCTAGAACGCAAAACCAGCCAATACTGCTGCAGCTCCAGGATTGGCTGGAGCAGGCTCACCCAGCGGTCATTTTGAGGCTGGGTCCCTGCGGCTGTAATCCCTTGGCTGTTTCTAAGCCTTGGGCTTGCAGGCTTTGAAGTATGCATGTGAGATTGGTCGGCTGTAGGAAGCCAGTCAATCTGACCTGCACACTGGCAAGGGGCTGCATTACTCATGCAATCGCGCTGATCAGCCCCACCCCCTGCCATCGCACTGAGCCTTAGACACATTAATTAAATGGTATTTAATCACAGCAGGTGGGGTGACGCTACTCCGCCATAATGGAGGAGCCGCCCCTGCAAGTAGTGGAACAAATTATCATAATTAAAAGGGAGGAAACTGACAACTACGGTCACCATACATGAATGTAAATGGACAGGTGCTATGGACTATATTGAAAATTGGCTTAATAAACATGAGGAATCAAACAGAATGTTTTGTCTGTCACTCTATGTGTAATTCGTGCTAATGATTAACAATAATTGTACCAAAAATGTAGAATGTAACTCATTATAGATTTCGTAACTCTACTTACACGTACATTTCATTTTTGAATGTTCTTGTCCACTGTATATGTTCCCATTTACAAGAAGAATATTTTACACACACTGGGGCAGATTTACAAGGAAGGTGACTCCTCAAGCCATTTGGCTGTGCCGCACTGAGTCACTTTCAAAGCACAGGGTTGTGACATATTTACAACAATATGTCGCATCTCTGTGCTTCCCCCTGCGCTGGCGCACAAACTGCTGCCATGTGCCAGCACAGGCACCCTTGCATCATGGTGCAAGGATGCCTGCATCATGGAGAGATTGTTTAAGTGCGGTAGGGGTTCCCTTCCTGCACATAAACAATCAGAAATGGTCCTTTTAAACTTCTGTGTGTGCTGCATTAGCATACATAGAGCTCGCAAAGCGTCATTGTTTTACTGATTGTTTACATGCAGGAAAGGACACCTTCCTGTACATAAACAATCATCAGAGGAAATTTCCTCTTTCTATGTGTGCTGCAGAATGCAGCACGAATAGAAAGAGGAAACACATTCGGAGAAATGAATACATTTCTCCTCGTTGCGCCTCCCTACGCCTCATATGGGAGGCGTAGCATCCAGAGGCATTTCCAGATTTACGATTTCTTGTAAATCTGGAAATGTGTCTGGTTCCATGGGGTTGCGTTGGAACACCCACAACAACACCAATGGAACACCCCTTTCACACAAAGTGCTGCGTGCAGAGGGGCCATATTTACAAGAATAGTAAAAGTCACGGAGGGTGGCTTTTCCTGTCCTTGTAAATAGGGGGCACTTAAATGTGCAGCCGGTGCGTCACAAAAAGTGACGCACCTGTGGCGCAAGGGGATTGTAAATCTGCCTCACTGTTTTTACATATGAATACATACAAAGTAGGTTTGTCTGTGATTTTGAAGAAAAGGAAAGAACAATTAAATATTTATGATCTTAATACAGAGGCATGCATAAACATTTATATACCCATAATGGCATGCACACGGGCAGCTGGCTGAATACATGCCATTTGGATCCGTCTCTGATTCTTTTTTTTTTGTTTAAACTCCACTCTCTAATATCAATATGAGTCTTTTTTTCCCTTTTTGCAGTTTTTAAAATAAATGCCATTCAAACTAATTTTCCCTCAAATATAATTTTCAAATGTGACATGGTTTGTTGAACGAGATGAGGAAATGATCTGGTAATCGTTACACCTCTTTTCTTTATTTTTTTGCCTTGTGTCACATTTCTCTGTTCATTTACCATTAGTAATGCAGGTATACCACAAGTAATATCCTTAATGTCAGAGAAAGGAGCTACAGATCGCTTTGAAAACCTACAGCCTATCATTCAACATATAATTGAGTCTCTCAAAAAGTACCATTAAGTACATACTCTACAGCCAAGTCAGAGAAAAGGAGATGCTAGGCCCCCTCAAGAGACAAAGAATTGTCATTTTGGCCACACATCTTCTCAAGAACTAGAGCATGTGTGCACATGGATGTGCACGCATGATACGGAGAGAAAACTCAATTGCATGCCTGGTACTTCTGCTGAGACTATTGATCCTCTGAAGCATGGTACAGAAGAATGCATGTTATAATAAAATGTATAATAGATACATCTAATGAAATTAGGAATGACAGTCTTGAAAATTAGAAAAGGAGCAAAAACTTTGTCGAGAAAATCCTTGTTTCCACTAACAGCAAAACAACATATGTGGAACTTTAAAAGGCATAAATTTACATACAATCAGATCATTTGCCTGGGCAATAGACAGTGGGTGGACTATCAGACGGCATATGTTTTATGAGGTAAGGAGGTAGAATTAAACAAATTACCTAAAGACTAAGGAATATGGTTTCTTCATCACAGCAATTAAGACAAAAAATGGAACCAGCTTCATGTGACAATTATACAACATACTACTCTAACAAAATGAAGAGACAACAGATTCATACATTGTTAGAAATGGGGGTTTCTAGTTGGCAGAGGTAGGTACCTTTGTCCAAATAGGGCTCCTTGCTTCTAGTCAGGTAAGGGGGATACACACTTTAGATAACCTCTGCTCATCCCCTGGGTAGCTTGGCATGGGCAGACAGACTTATCATAAAGGCAATGTGTAAACTATTTGTACTCAAAACACACTGTAATACAGTGATAACACCACAATTGGACACTACACCAGTTTAAGAAAGATAAAGTATATTCATCTAAACTCAACAAGACCAAAACAACAAAAATCCAACATACATGTAATAAGAATATGACTTTTCAAAGTTTTCAAGCAACTGGGTTCTTAGAAAACTATGGATGCATGATTCTACACAAAGTACCTGTAGATGCGTCAAAATTCACAAGGCCAAACAGCCGCAGAGATGGGAAGGGTCAAGAGATAAAAAGATGCGTCAGTTCCTGAGCCCTTGGAGAGGTGATGCAACAGTTCTGCTGCACGCAAGAGAAGTGATGCATCGAATCCTGACTGTAGGAAGAAGTGATGCAATTCTCCAAGACAGTTATAGTCCACGGGTGATGCGTCAGGAAAACTTGGTGCACAGGTGCGATACGTGGAAATCCAGGATGCGTCGGTCATCGATGTGGTGGCGACAAGCAGCTCTGCACCAATTTCTTCAGCCACGATCCCACAATGTGTCAGTTCTTGCAGCCGTGACAGGCGATGTGTCGGGTCGGCAGAGGCGCAGAGGATGCGTGGAGATTCCTTTCGCACAGCGGTGCTGCATCGGGAAAAACAGCCACAAGAAGAGCGATGGGTCAATTTTCTTAGTTCTTCAAGTTTCTTCCAGCTCCCAACAGCAGGGAAAACCTCCAGAGGCCCACAACTGGAACAGACACCTCCTAGCAGGCCATTACTCTCAGCAACAGAGTTCAGGGAACTGGGGGTTAAGTCTTTGTGTCCCTGAGAATTCAGAACAGGAGGCCAGCACACACAGACCTTTGACGATCTTCTTCAAGCAGGTTCACGGCAAAGTTCCAGTCTTTGTCCTTTCCTTGTCAGACACAGCAATTGCAGGCCAACCCAAAACAGTACACAGCAAAGGGGCAGCACTCCTCCTCACAGCTCTTCAGGTCTTCTCTTTGACCGAGTCCCATCATTCTGTAATGGCAGCCACCATTTTTTTCCTTGTGGTCATAGAGCTATGGTCCACAGAACTGCTTCTGAGTTCATGGATCAGAATAGGACAAAGGGAGAAATAGCTCCCTTGCCCAATCAGATTTAAGTATTTGTTTTTTACTTCAGTCTGCGGATGGTCCATGCAAGTCTCTCTGTTGATTCACAGTTGATATTATTTGAGACCTAGAAAAACGCTTGTCTAATGCTAATTTCTCAAACTTCAGATTTACATTAAACCAAGCATTAGCACCTCCTTGAGTAGAATTCTTATTTCCTGCCAAGTTTTGCATAACTCCATTCAGTTCTTTAAGAAATACTGGAAACAGTGAGAGGCTGCGCAACCCTGCACTGAGCTCTGTTGCGATCGGCACAGCAAATGTGGACTAATTGAACCTACCTGAGTTCGTGGTGCCCACTGGAGGGCTTTTGAATGAGAGACAATGCTGCATGAATCGAAATACGGACACAGAACCCACTGAGGGAAATTAACATATTCCAAGGACCACAAGTCCCTGCATGCACCACCAATGAATAACGCCAAGCGCGGCCACCTGGGGGTAATTTAAAACAGGTGCAAGCAATGGAAATCTAAACCGCATTTCAGCAGCTGCCTAGGAAGAAGAGGATGTAAGCCTCGAAACGCGTTGGCATATTAATAAAAGGATTCCTGGTATGTCGGGCTGGTTTCCGTGTATCAATGCCTGCAAAGGTACATTTGCTGGGAGTGCGACCTCAAAAGCTTCTGGGCATTTGGAGAAAACAATTAATGGCACGGCGCCCTGCCGTGGAGGTCGCACCATCTTTAAGAAATACTGGAAACAGTGAGAGGCTGCGCAACCCTGCACTGAGCTCTGTTGCGATCGGCACAGCAAATGTGGACTAATTGAACCTACCTGGCTTCGTGGTGCCCACTGGAGGGCTTTTGAATGAGAGACAATGCTGCATGAATCGAAATACGGACACAGAACCCACTGAGGGAAATTAACATATTCCAAGGACCACAAGTCCCTGCATGCACCACCAATGAATAACGCCAAGCGCGGCCCACTGGGGGTAATTTAAAACAGGTGCAAGCAATGGAAATCTAAACCGCATTTCAGCAGCTGCCTTGGAAGAAGAGGATGTAAGCCTCGAAACGCGTTGGCATATTAATAAAAGGGTTCCTGGTATGTCGGGCTGGTTTCCGTGTATCAATGCCTGCAAAGGTACATTTGCTGGGAGTGCGACCTCAAAAGCTTCTGGGCATTTGGAGAAAACAATTAATGGCACGGCGCCCTGCCGTGGAGGTCGCACCATCTTTAAGAAATACTGGAAACAGTGAGAGGCTGCGCAACCCTGCACTGAGCTCTGTTGCGATCGGCACAGCAAATGTGGACTAATTGAACCTACCTGGCTTCGTGGTGCCCACTGGAGGGCTTTTGAATGAGAGACAATGCTGCATGAATCGAAATACGGACACAGAACCCACTGAGGGAAATTAACATATTCCAAGGACCACAAGTCCCTGCATGCACCACCAATGAATAACGCCAAGCGCGGCCCACTGGGGGTAATTTAAAACAGGTGCAAGCAATGGAAATCTAAACCGCATTTCAGCAGCTGCCTAGGAAGAAGAGGATGTAAGCCTCGAAACGCGTTGGCATATTAATAAAAGTATTCCTGGTATGTCGGGCTGGTTTCCGTGTATCAATGCCTGCAAAGGTACATTTGCTGGGAGTGCGACCTCAAAAGCTTCTGGGCATTTGGAGAAAACAATTAATGGCACGGCGCCCTGCCGTGGAGGTCGCACCATCTTTAAGAAATACTGGAAACAGTGAGAGGCTGCGCAACCCTGCACTGAGCTCTGTTGCGATCGGCACAGCAAATGTGGACTAATTGAACCTACCTGGCTTCGTGGTGCCCACTGGAGGGCTTTTGAATGAGAGACAATGCTGCATGAATCGAAATACGGACACAGAACCCACTGAGAGAAATTAACATATTCCAAGGACCACAAGTCCCTGCATGCACCACCAATGAATAACGCCAAGCGCGGCCCACTGGGGGTAATTTAAAACAGGTGCAAGCAATGGAAATCTAAACCGCATTTCAGCAGCTGCCTAGGAAGAAGAGGATGTAAGCCTCGAAACGCGTTGGCATATTAATAAAAGGATTCCTGGTATGTCGGGCTGGTTTCCGTGTATCAATGCCTGCAAAGGTACATTTGCTGGGAGTGCGACCTCAAAAGCTTCTGGGCATTTGGAGAAAACAATTAATGGCACGGCGCCCTGCCGTGGAGGTTGCACCATCTTTAAGAAATACTGGAAACAGTGAGAGGCTGCGCAACCCTGCACTGAGCTCTGTTGCGATCGGCACAGCAAATGTGGACTAATTGAACCTACCTGGCTTCGTGGTGCCCACTGGAGGGCTTTTGAATGAGAGACAATGCTGCATGAATCGAAATACGGACACAGAACCCACTGAGGGAAATTAACATATTCCAAGGACCACAAGTCCCTGCATGCACCACCAATGAATAACGCCAAGCGCGGCCCACTGGGGGTAATTTAAAACAGGTGCAAGCAATGGAAATCTAAACCGCATTTCAGCAGCTGCCTAGGAAGAAGAGGATGTAAGCCTCGAAACGCGTTGGCATATTAATAAAAGGATTCCTGGTATGTCGGGCTGGTTTCCGTGTATCAATGCCTGCAAAGGTACATTTGCTGGGAGTGCGACCTCAAAAGCTTCTGGGCATTTGGAGAAAACAATTAATGGCACGGCGCCCTGCCGTGGAGGTCGCACCATCTTTAAGAAATACTGGAAACAGTGAGAGGCTGCGCAACCCTGCACTGAGCTCTGTTGCGATCGGCACAGCAAATGTGGACTAATTGAACCTACCTGGCTTCGTGGTGCCCACTGGAGGGCTTTTGAATGAGAGACAATGCTGCATGAATCGAAATACGGACACAGAACCCACTGAGGGAAATTAACATATTCCAAGGACCACAAGTCCCTGCATGCACCACCAATGAATAACGCCAAGCGCGGCCCACTGGGGGTAATTTAAAACAGGTGCAAGCAATGGAAATCTAAACCGCATTTCAGCAGCTGCCTTGGAAGAAGAGGATGTAAGCCTCGAAACGCGTTGGCATATTAATAAAAGGATTCCTGGTATGTCGGGCTGGTTTCCGTGTATCAATGCCTGCAAAGGTACATTTGCTGGGAGTGCGACCTCAAAAGCTTCTGGGCATTTGGAGAAAACAATTAATGGCACGGCGCCCTGCCGTGGAGGTCGCACCATCTTTAGGAAATACTGGAAACAGTGAGAGGCTGCGCAACCCTGCACTGAGCTCTGTTGCGATCGGCACAGCAAATGTGGACTAATTGAACCTACCTGGCTTCGTGGTGCCCACTGGAGGGCTTTTGAATGAGAGACAATGCTGCATGAATTGAAATACGGACACAGAACCCACTGAGGGAAATTAACATATTCCAAGGACCACAAGTCCCTGCATGCACCACCAATGAATAACGCCAAGCGCGGCCCACTGGGGGTAATTTAAAACAGGTGCAAGCAATGGAAATCTAAACCGCATTTCAGCAGCTGCCTAGGAAGAAGAGGATGTAAGCCTCGAAACGCGTTGGCATATTAATAAAAGGATTCCTGGTATGTCGGGCTGGTTTCCGTGTATCAATGCCTGCAAAGGTACATTTGCTGGGAGTGCGACCTCAAAAGCTTCTGGGCATTTGGAGAAAACAATTAATGGCACGGCGCCCTGCCGTGGAGGTCGCACCATCTTTAAGAAATACTGGAAACAGTGAGAGGCTGCGCAACCCTGCACTGAGCTCTGTTGCGATCGGCACAGCAAATGTGGACTAATTGAACCTACCTGGCTTCGTGGTGCCCACTGGAGGGCTTTTGAATGAGAGACAATGCTGCATGAATCGAAATACGGACACAGAACCCACTGAGGGAAATTAACATATTCCAAGGACCACAAGTCCCTGCATGCACCACCAATGAATAACGCCAAGCGCGGCCCACTGGGGGTAATTTAAAACAGGTGCAAGCAATGGAAATCTAAACCGCATTTCAGCAGCTGCCTAGGAAGAAGAGGATGTAAGCCTCGAAACGCGTTGGCATATTAATAAAAGGATTCCTGGTATGTCGGGCTGGTTTCCGTGTATCAATGCCTGCAAAGGTACATTTGCTGGGAGTGCGACCTCAAAAGCTTCTGGGCATTTGGAGAAAACAATTAATGGCACGGCGCCCTGCCGTGGAGGTCGCACCATCTTTAAGAAATACTGGAAACAGTGAGAGGCTGCGCAACCCTGCACTGAGCTCTGTTGCGATCGGCACAGCAAATGTGGACTAATTGAACCTACCTGGCTTCGTGGTGCCCACTGGAGGGCTTTTGAATGAGAGACAATGCTGCATGAATCGAAATACGGACACAGAACCCACTGAGAGAAATTAACATATTCCAAGGACCACAAGTCCCTGCATGCACCACCAATGAATAACGCCAAGCGCGGCCCACTGGGGGTAATTTAAAACAGGTGCAAGCAATGGAAATCTAAACCGCATTTCAGCAGCTGCCTAGGAAGAAGAGGATGTAAGCCTCGAAACGCGTTGGCATATTAATAAAAGGATTCCTGGTATGTCGGGCTGGTTTCCGTGTATCAATGCCTGCAAAGGTACATTTGCTGGGAGTGCGACCTCAAAAGCTTCTGGGCATTTGGAGAAAACAATTAATGGCACGGCGCCCTGCCGTGGAGGTTGCACCATCTTTAAGAAATACTGGAAACAGTGAGAGGCTGCGCAACCCTGCACTGAGCTCTGTTGCGATCGGCACAGCAAATGTGGACTAATTGAACCTACCTGGCTTCGTGGTGCCCACTGGAGGGCTTTTGAATGAGAGACAATGCTGCATGAATCGAAATACGGACACAGAACCCACTGAGGGAAATTAACATATTCCAAGGACCACAAGTCCCTGCATGCACCACCAATGAATAACGCCAAGCGCGGCCCACTGGGGGTAATTTAAAACAGGTGCAAGCAATGGAAATCTAAACCGCATTTCAGCAGCTGCCTAGGAAGAAGAGGATGTAAGCCTCGAAACGCGTTGGCATATTAATAAAAGGATTCCTGGTATGTCGGGCTGGTTTCTGTGTATCAATGCCTGCAAAGGTACATTTGCTGGGAGTGCGACCTCAAAAGCTTCTGGGCATTTGGAGAAAACAATTAATGGCACGGCGCCCTGCCGTGGAGGTTGCACCATCTTTAAGAAATACTGGAAACAGTGAGAGGCTGCGCAACCCTGCACTGAGCTCTGTTGCGATCGGCACAGCAAATGTGGACTAATTGAACCTACCTGGCTTCGTGGTGCCCACTGGAGGGCTTTTGAATGAGAGACAATGCTGCATGAATCGAAATACGGACACAGAACCCACTGAGGGAAATTAACATATTCCAAGGACCACAAGTCCCTGCATGCACCACCAATGAATAACGCCAAGCGCGGCCCACTGGGGGTAATTTAAAACAGGTGCAAGCAATGGAAATCTAAACCGCATTTCAGCAGCTGCCTAGGAAGAAGAGGATGTAAGCCTCGAAACGCGTTGGCATATTAATAAAAGGATTCCTGGTATGTCGGGCTGGTTTCCGTGTATCAATGCCTGCAAAGGTACATTTGCTGGCAGTGCGACCTCAAAAGCTTCTGGGCATTTGGAGAAAACATATATATATATATATATATATATATATATATATATATATATATATATATATATATATTATCTACTGGCGGTCGCAAGTAGATAGTTATAGTTAGGACCGTGTTTCCATAGGAAATCAGCAATATTCTATTTGGAATAACTTTGGCGCCGGTTGACGAATCCTCGCGAAATTTTCAAAATAGTCTCGGGGGGGTTCGTCAAGCGGGGGCTGAGAAAAAAGGGGGGTCCCAGAACGCATTTTCCCCATGCAATTTTCCATAGGGACCTTTAGTCCAAGGTACAGCCCGAACGGCGGAACAGAATTACTTGAAATTTGGCAGAGAGGTAGTCCTCAGCTCAGGGATGTGCCTTTTGCATATATGGAGTCAATCTGTTCAGTAGTTCCTGAGAAAATTGCAGTTAAAAGCACATACATATCTTTAGCTGCGCACCTTGCGCGCACCGTGCGAGCACCGTGCGCGCACCGTGCGAGCACCCTAACGTGCGCGAGCGTAATTCTGATTGGTGGTTACATGTTAGTCAACGTTCGAATCGGTCGAAATCAGGAAGTGTCGGCCGCCATTTTGTTTGTTTTCAGTCGAGAGTGAAAAAGGAAGGTGGCGAATGTGAAAAGGGGGCAGGGTAGAGAGTTCCTGACCCCCTAGCCTTTGTCAGGGTGTCCCTGAAGGACCCCGAAGGCAGAAATAAACATTTTAATTTTTTTCTAAAAAAATCGCGGTGGTGCGCGCACCGTGCGCGCATGGTGAAAAACCCCCCAAAAATAATAAATTTTAAAAAAATGTTTTAATACGTAGTTTATTGTAAAATAAATATATAAAAAAAATAATAATACATACATAACTTAGCATTTAAAAAAACGTACAAATTCACTGAAAAAACCATAGGTTTCACACACGTTATAGTTAGGAATTAGCATTTAAAAACCTTGAAAATTCACTTAAAAAACCATAGGTTTCACACATGTTATAGTTAGGTGGATATTTCACTCGTAAAAAACCAATGAAATTCCCCCGTTATAGTTAGTTCAGATAACTATAACTCGCGCGGCCGCCACTCTATCATCAGTGATGTCATGAGTGATGCCACTGACCATGTCATGAGTGATGTAATATGTGACGTCATCAGCAGTGGACTGCGGTCGCGCGAGTTATAGTTATCTGAACTAACTATAACGGGGGAATTTCATTGGTTTTTTACGAGTGAAATATCCACCTAACTATAACATGTGTGAAACCTATGGTTTTTTAAGTGAATTTGCAAGGTTTTTTAAATGCTAATTCCGAATTATAACGTGTGTGAAACCTATGGTTTTTTCAGTGAATATATATATATAAATAATTTTTTTCCCACCAATTTGAAGGTATGACGCAGCACTCTCCTTGGGGTTTTGATTTTCTTTATTTTTCAAGCCATATTCTCCAACACCAAATGTGCCCTTTGTGACCTGGACTTTGTTGTTGGTTATATATATATATAAATATATTACCTACTGGTGCTCGCCAGTAGGTAGTTATTGTTAGGACCTAGTTTCCATAGGAAGCATTTTTTGATGTGCTTATAACTTTGGCGTCGTTTGACGAATCTTTACGAAATTTTATCCAATTTTGAAAATTTGGGGGTGATTCGTAAAGGGGGGCTGAGAAAAAAGGGGGGTCCCAAAACATGTTTTCTCCATGCAATTTCCATAGGAAACTTTAGACAAGGCTACAAGTCAAACGGCTTAACGGAATTATGCAAAATTTGGCAGGGAGAAAGGTCTTGGTCCAGAAAGCACGCTTTTGTTAAAATGGTGTAAATCCGTTCAGTAGTTTTTGAGATATTAAAGGAAAAATATATATATATCTCTGGGTGGAGCCTAACTCCCGAGCACGAGCTTGCCTCTGATTGGCTGCTAATACTTCAAACCAGGAAGTGTTTGCAGCCATCGTGTGCCTCGCATCAAGTGAAAATAAAACAAAGGTCCCAGGGGCAATTTAATATACCGGAGCTCTGTCTGTGCGAGATACCCCTTTCATGCTCCCTCTCCCCACATCACCAGCTCGCAGCTATGCCTTTAGAAGCCAGTCTGTCAGCTTGCAGCTCTCTACCTCTCCGAGCCAGTACGCTGCTACGTCGGCTCGCAGCTCTCTACCTCTGCGAGCCAGTACACTGCTGTGCGTTTGCAAGCGGATGGTCCGTAGCTCTCCCTCAGCGAGTTGAGCCCACAGGCCGCATCTCTCCCTCTGCGAGCCTGTGTGCGAAATGTTGAAACTAGGAACTGTTGGCAGCCATTTTGTGATTCAGTCCACGTCAAGTCGCATCTCTCCGTCTACAAGACATCGAGTCCGTAGTTCTACCTCTGCAAGGCAACTCTGAAAACATACCAGACCTCTGTCTGTGCAAAATACCCCTTTCATGCTCCCTCTCCCTACATCACCAGCTAGAAGCCATGCCTTTAGAAGCTAGTCCGTCGGCTCGCAGCTCTGAACTATAGCTCCCAACAACCTTCTCGGGCCCGCAACTCTCCCTCTGCGAACCACCGTTTGGCTCGCAGGTCTTCGTGTGCGAGTTCTCGGGCCCGCAATTGTATCTCTGAAGCCAAGGCTGGAAATATACCACAGCTCTCTCTCTCTGCGAGATACCCCCTTCACTCTCCCTCTCCCCACATCACTGTCCTATAGCTAGCCCTTTGCAAGCCGACGGCCCACACCTTTCCCTATACCAATCAGCCCGCAGCTGTTCCTCTGCGAGCCCACGGGCCGCAGCTCTCCCTCTATGAGCCAGCCTGTCGGCTCGCAGCTCTTCCTCTACGAGCCAGCCCGCCGGCTCGCAAGTCTCCATCTACGAACCACGGGTTGGCTCGCAGCTCTTCGTCTGCGACCCAGCCCATTAGCTTGTAGCTGTGTGTCTGCTAGCAGGCCCGTCAGCCCGTTGCTCTCCCTCTGGAAATCAGACCACAGCTCTCTGAAGCATAGCCCCCAACAACCTTCTCGGGCCCACAGCTCTACCTCTGTGAGCCAGCCCATTAGCTCGTAGCTGTGTGTCTGCTAGCAAGCCCATCAGCCCGCTGCTCTCCCTGTGTGAGTCAGACCACAGTTCTCTAAAGCATAGTCCCCAACAACTTTCTCACACATAAGACCCAAAAAGAAAGGGAATAGACAATACCCATACACATCCACTCCCTTTCCACACACATAAAGAGGTGCAAAAGAGAACACACCACCAAAAACCCATAGTCAACGCGGGACAAAGACCCATGCCGTAAGAGAAGCAGGAAAGGTAGGAGAAAAACACAATAAAATGCTCAACAGAAACGGAAAAGCTAAAGGTGAAGCGACATTCACCTACCAAGCACACAAAAGTGGTAGATACGAGTGAATCAAAAACATAGTCAACTCTAACCAACGCCCACAAGGGAGACAAACCTAAGTCCACCCACAACCACAAAAAATACTGGTAAGCCAGAGAGGCTCCAAAAAATAGAGCCCTCTCACATACACACCCCCAACAGTGAGAGGTAAACACACTTCCACAACAACCACAAGTGGTCAATTAAGAAACATTGCACACAAAGGTAACACACCAATGTCACTCACAACCACGAAAATAGTGGTAGGCTAGAGAGGCTCAGAACCGAAGAGCCAACAAAGAGCCCCCAAGAGAGAACCTAAGAGCCCCCAAGAGAGAGATATGCATACTCTCAGAACAACAACAGGGGATGACCACGAGGGACTTGATGTGTAAAGGTTAACTCGATAACACATACTCAGGTGATAACAAAGAGTGACCTACCACCAAGGATTGACTCAAACACATCACCCACAGGGTGACTTACACACGACACCCACAACAGATCAAATCAAATCATGGATATTTATTAAGCACAACACATCACCCGAAAGTCTCATAGCACTTTACGGAGGCTCAAAAGCTTGGTCTGGGCATTTGCTGGCTAAGAATCGAACAACCAGGTTTTTAGTTCCCTACGAAAACAATTGTGATCTGAAATGACACATAGGTGTAAAGGTAATTTGTTCCAGAGGGTAGGTGCAAGAAAAGAGAATGATCTCCCACCCATTCTAGTGGTACAAATTTTAATGGGTGTTAGAAGCGATTTACTGCTGGATCTTAAAGTCCTACAGGGAAGGTACCAAGTAAGTTTCTTCCTCCAGTATCCGGGGCCTTTGCCATGTAAAGTCTTATGGGCTAAGCAAAGGATTTTAAAATGAGTCCGCTTCCTGACGGGAAGCCAATGAAGGAGCCTTAGACTGGGAGCTGAAGGAGTTCTTGAAGGGAGATTCAGCACCAGTCTAGCAGCGGTATTCTGCAAAACCTGTAGTCAGGTAAGAAGATCTTCATTTATTGAAGACAGCATAGCGTTTCCATAGTCCATACGGTTTATGATCAGGCCCTGGACTAATGGCCTCCTCGCTTCCATCGGGAGCCATTTAAAAACTTTACGAAAATTTCGCATGATGCCAAAACAGGAGCCAATTAAGTGACTGACTTGATCTTTCATAGACAATTTGTTGTCTATTTGGATGCCTAGGATCCGGACTGATTGCTTTGGTACTGGACAGAGTCCCAGGGATTGGGGCCAACACTCATTTGACCAGTGTTCATGAGCTTTGCCAAAAAGGACTATTTCAGATTTTCCACTGTTTAATTGCCGATGGTTTGAATTAATCCATCTATCAATGTGGATCATGCAGTTTTGAAAACGTAATTTAGTATCATCTGGGTCTGGGCCTAAGGTGATCATGATCTGAGTGTCATTGGCATATGACACTACATCAAAGCCGTAAGATCTGATCACCTTGGCCAGAGGGGTTACGTAAAGATTAAAAAGTGTTGGGCTCAAAATAGAGCCCTGCGGCACTCCCATCCTTACTGGCCTGTCATTAGCGACAATGTCATCAATCTGGATGGCTGTGACTCGATCAGTTAGATAGCTCCTCAGCCATTTATGGGCTTTCCCAAGGACACCGATCTCCCAGAGTCTTAGATCTAAAATACTGTGGATAGATCTAGCATGACGAGAATAGATGATTGACCTTTGTCCAATGCTAGTCTAATAAATTGCCCGTGACTTCTACCAGCGCAGTTTCGGTACTGTGGGCAGCCCTAAAACCTGACTGGGATGAGTCCAGAAGGCCATGGCTTTCCAGATGAGTGACAAGCTGTCTATTGACCAATAACTCAAGCATCTTCCCAAAATATGGGAGGAGCGAGATGGGACGATAGTTTACTGGGAGATTGGGATCTGCAGTGAATTCTTTAAGTAATGGCCGCACTCTGGCAGCTTTCCATATCTTAGGAACAATTGCCTGTGATAATGAGCAATTAAATAGGTCAGTAAGATGGTCCACAATTACAGGCGCAATGATTGGGAGAAACCGTGGTGGTGTGGGATCAACCAGTGAGCCTGATTTAATTTTTCTACATTGCACCTAACACATCTTCCTGCTTACATGTGGAAAAATCTTCCAGAATGGGAGGGGAACTGGTGGACAGATACGGATGTCTGTACTGGAGGTGACGTAACCTCTTTTAAGATCTTATACAGCTCCTTGTTGGAATTTGCAGCTTTTCCTATTTGGTTAAAGAGAAATGTTTTTTTTTGCTAATTTAATATTTTCCAACTAGCTATGGTGAATACTTCTATATCTTTCCCATTCCAACTGACATTTGTTCTTTCTCCATTTCCGTTCCGCTGTCCTACTGGAAAACTTTATTTCCTTCAGTTGTTCCGTAAACCAGGGAGCAGTTCTAGGTTTAAATTTAACATTCATGAGGGGAGCTATTTTATTTAGTGTAGACATTATTTCTCCCTCAAGAGAGGTTGCAGCCAGATCTATGTTATCTGCTTGGCATTTAGATGGAGGTGTAAAATGGGATAGAAAGGAGGCGAGAGTCACTTTCCGCCAGGATCTTTGACTTTTAATTTCACTTTTTAACTCGCTTTTACTTTTATGGACTGGAATGGTAAATTTCAATAGGTCATGGTCTGACCATAATAGCGGGAGTGGAGGTTCCACCAAAATATCTGAGGAATTTGTAAATATTAAGTCAAGAGTATGGCCGGCAGAATAGGTGGGGCTGCCCACCAGTTGTGAGAGTCCAAGGGAACTCATATTTGTAAGAAGTGGGTGGGTATCTGGATCCGCTAGAATCTCTGCATGATAATTAAAATCTCTATCAAGAGAAAAAAATCAGAGGCTAGCACATGTGGGGCAACATTCTCCAATAAGTTATATGTGAAGTCTTTTTTCGGGCCTGGTGGTCTATATACCAGGGCTACTCTCCAGGTAGTCTGGGAGAGATTATCAATTCTAAAAAATACTTATTTCTGACTGATCTGTGCTGGTGAATTCTAAAATGGTGACCGTCAAGCCAGAGGTTGTGGCGATTAGCAGGCCGCCTCCTCTTTTTCCCTTCCTGTCTACCCTAGTTATTTCATATTGGGGTGGGAAGGCGATTATCACATCTGTGGGGGAGTTTTCAGTCAACCAGGATTCTCTCACAAAGCATATATCTGGTGTTTCCATGTCCATGAGGCTCCATATCTCCAAAGTATGTTTTGGGATGGAGCATGCATTAAAATACATCCCTTTTAATGGTTCTAATACTTTAGGAGTTCGTGTATGAAATAAGGTTATCTAAAGACACTACTTGGAGTGGACCTACTTTTGATTACAACACACTCCCTCTGTGAGCTAGTACGCTGCTGTGCCTTTGCGAGCCGTCTCGCAGCTCTCCCTCTGCGAGCCGAGCCCACAGGCCGCATCTCTCCCTCTGCGAGCCTACCCGCCGGCCCGCAGGTCTCTCTCTGCTAGCCAGACCTCAGCTGTCACTCTGCGAGCCAATATTGGGAATATAAGGCGGCTCTAAAAAGAGCCCTTGTGTTTATTAATTGGAGCTATGTGTAAGTGCGGATGCATAGCTTCAGGTTATTCAGAAAAAAACTTTGTTTCCCTCATCTGTGTAGTGTACTCCATCACTTCTGTAGATATGAGCCATATCAAAATGTATGTTGTTTTTGTTAGATCAACCCCATTCTATGGTCTCTGAGGTATGCAGACACAGCTTTTTTGACATTCTTCCTAGATTTTTCTATCTTATGACCAAATTGGTTTGACCATTTCCACTTCTGTCTTTGGCATATATTGGAATATACAAAGACAGTTTGAGGTAAAAGCAACATCAATTCTCCAAAGATGTCCTTCATAAGCATTTCCAAACCTACCCCAGTCAATGTTCCTAGGTCGTTACCACCACAGTGCACAATCATGAGGTCAGGGTGTTGGAGATGCAAATAGGTTTTAACCAAAGGCAGCGATTGGCGCCACTTCAATCCTCGCTCTGCAAACCATTTAATGTTCACATTTTGTAAACCTAGGTCTAAGTCAATACGTCTCTGTTCTGCATACCTCTTGCACCAGAAAACATAGCTATGTCCTACGATCCACACTAGCATTTTGAAGGTATGGCTGGAAGATATGGTTAGATGTCTGTAGCTCATGCAGTCCGTTCGTAGAATAAGAGATATGTTTAAAGATGGGGAACTACATTTTTTCCATTGAAAACGTTAACTGATTGGGAGATGAAAAGCATTGTTTCGTAAAAGTAGGGTGCATATTATTTTTGAGGAAAAGCATATGTGTCATTGGTTAATAAAAAAGCAGTTTAAAAGTGGAGTACATATTATAGGATAAAATTTGCTTAGGTCAACTGCACCTGCTAATTGCATTTGAAAGGTACAGTTCGAACTTAAAAGAATGGTGAACTTTTAACCTGCACTTGCCATTAAATGTTCGAGAAAATGTTGCCAAAAATATCATTAGGTTTAAAAAAAATTATGAACTTCTGCACGTGTCGTAGAATGTTCTAGAAATTGTGTTGATAGAATCCGTTGAACGTTTCACCTGTATGTGTCCTTCAATGTTTAAAAAAAACTGTTTATATGGAAAGTTTAAAAATAACCAATAGAGAGAAGTTCTGCAATCTAAAAAAATCAAGGAACTATTCTGATTTGTTCTTTACGTGTATTTATGTGTGGAGCAACAGGGAAATTGTGCCATTACTGGTTCCATTTTTGATGAAAGCGGTGCATTGCATGTACTGTGTGACACAGAAAGAATTGCATGCGTTTCTGACATTTGAAATCTGTTGACCAACTACGAAGGTAAGTTAGAAATTAAGAAGGTGTGTTATGTGTTGTGTAGAAGTGGTTAAGTATTTGAGGCGATATTTTTAAGTTTGAAAGTATTTTTTGGTTTTAAATGGTTAGTAAAGTCTGGTGTTTCACATTGGTTCTAAAATATGTAGCGTTAATTTGGATTTTTATATCTATTCCGCCGAGATAAACAGAATGTCGCACATTTACAAATTATGCTTAGTCTGGAAATAGTGGGGAAGGGGTGAGAGTAGAAAATGAATGTGTTATTAACTTAACAGAGATGGAACAAAACCCAGACATGTTAAGTACACAGTTTTGGTCTAATTTTTTACACTGAGGGGCCGATTCCGATCCGGGTCGGAAAGCACTCCAACCGAGTCAGATCCGGAGTGTTTTCCGACCGAGCCGGACCCCTATAGTCCGACCAAGCGAGTACGATGCACACGTATGCTGTCGGACTCGGTTTGGTTGGACTCCCATAGAAGTCAATGGGAGCCGGTCGTACGACGCGTACATGGGCGTCTATTGACTGAATAGGTACGTCTCGAACAAGTGCCTGTGTTGGAGAGACCCATAGGTCTCCCCCTGTGTCCGAGTCGTAGGGCTGCGGGTGTCAGGGGGTCCGACGCGGACCCCCAAAGTCCGACTCCGAGAGCTTTTGCGAGCCAGACACTCCGGCTCGCACAGGCTGGCCGGCGCGTGCATCGTACTGACTCGGTTGTAAATCGCATCCATTGCACGCCACGGTTAGCTTCTGACCGGGACGTACGGAGCGGTTCGGACCCGGAAACGACTCGGTCGGTGAATTTCATGTAGCTCGCATCGTACTTACTCGCTCATACAGCTGTACGAGTCGGCCGGAAAACACGCGTACGGCTCGTAGTTTTTCCGGCCGAACCCGATTCGGTGCCCTTCTGACCGAGATCGGAATCGGCCCCTGAGAGGTAGATTTCAATATCAGTCAAGGCTGGTGTGGTACTGCGAGGCTTTGGATTTGTGTGTTTTTAGGAAATCTAAGTTGTTGGGGTGCATTTCTGTAGAAGACAGTGTTTATAAATATGTGGGAGATAAAAAATAAATGAAAATGTTCTCTGTATATTTTCTGTACGATTTTGTTCACAGTGCTAAAGTAAATGTGATTTTTAGTGATAGTAATTGTCAGGATGTGTTCCTTTGCTGAATATACGCAGGCCTTTAAGTGGTCCGGGTCTTATCAGTACAGAGCTCCGTCACTTCTTCAAGACAGCCGCCAATTTTTTCATCCCAATTAAAGCTGTTAATATACGTATAGTAAAGGGGCGATACAGATATTTTATAAATGTGTGAGAGATAAAAAAAAGAATTAAAAGTGTTCTTAGTAAATTTTCTGTACAATTGTTTCACACTACTAAACTAACCGTGATTATAAGTGATGAAAATTGTTAGGGTGTGTCTCTATGCTGAATATACGCAGGTCTTAAAGTGGTCTTACTGGTGCTGAACACTGCTACCCCTTTCAGACACCCGCCATTTTTTTCATCCCACTTAAAGCCCTCAATATACGTATATTAAAGAAACGGTACAATAAAAGTTTAGGAATTACAACTCTGTTTACTCTCCTCATGTCCCACCCCAATTTTGTGCAGCCAACAGTAGTGTGTATAAAAAGTAAGTGATAGAGCTATATCTAGTATGAAAATAGCACTTATACCTTTATTGACATGTACGTGGGCTCTGTAGTGTAAAGAGAAGGTCGTAATCGGTTTCAATAGTACAAAAGTGACGTGACATACGTTTGAAAGATTCCATGGTTTTAGGAGTAAGGTATAGAGGTAACAAATAAGAAGTAAAGTTTGTTATGTTTAAACGAGTATGTAGTTTTGTAAATCAGGTACAGCGTTGATTTGTGTTGAGAAATAAATTTGGCCGAGATAAAGAAAATGTTGCACGTTTGGAAATTATGCTTGGTCTGGAAATAGTGGTGAAGGGAGGGGGATATTTATCTGTTATTAATTTAAGGCAGATAAAACAAAAAACAGATATATTATGTGTACAGCTTGTAGACTCATTTTTCACACAGAGAGGTATATTTGAATATAAACCAAGGGAGGTGTTGTACTGCAAGCACGTTTACAATGTGCAGACATTATATGGAAAGTAAATACACAAAGTAAATATGTACATTTCTTTAGATATGTACGCATGGTTTGAATAATTTGATGATAGTTTCAGATATAGTGTACAATGCCCGGTGATGCGGGGCAAGAGAGGGTGAAGGAGATATTCCGGAGAAAGACAGCTGTGGTATATTCTCGAGCCAGCCCATTAGCTCATAGCTGTGTGTCTACTAGCAGGCCCGTCAGTCCATTGCTCTCTCTGTGCGAGTTAAACCACAGCTCTCTGAAGCATGGCCCCCAACAACCTTTTCGGGCCCGCAACTCTCCCTCTGCAAACCACCGGTCAGCTTGCAGCTCTTCGTGGGCAAGTTCTTGTGCCCACAGTTGTATCTCTGATAAGGCTGGAAATATACTGCAGCTCTCTCTCTCTGCGAGATACCCCCTTCACGCTCCCTCTCCCCACATCACTGTCCCACAGCTATCCCTTTACAAGCCGATGGCCCACACCTTTCCCTATACCAGTTGGCCCGCAGCTCTACGAGCCGGAGGTAGTAGATTCACATATAAAATGGGAAGGTGAATCTAAATAATTAAATAAATATGTGCTGTATGTCCAGTGACACTACCTGCCACCCTACTGTTCCCTTATTCCGCTCCACTGCCATACAGCATTCCCTCTGCAAGCCGCCAGTGGAACTTATCTAATTGTATGTGATTATTTTAACATATTGAACAGATATAACAATGAATTGAAACTTTTTTTTCTTTCTCAGAAAATGATTTTGTTTGGATTAAAAATTGAAAATGCCTAGAAAAACTAAAAAAAAAGGAAAGACAAAAAGGCCAACTGCGGATTACAAGTAAATGAGAGTACTACAAAAAGACTTTCTTCTGGTAAAAACACTAAACACTTTTAAAAAAAAAATTATGATAATAACATCACACAAAGGAAAAAAAAGAATTTCCCAAGTAAGGAGAAGCAGGCTTCAACTTCAAAATGCAAGGAAAAAAATCATGATAAAGAAACAGTATTTGTTACCCTTAGACAAAAACAATTTCAAGAAATTCGACAAAGGCTTTTTCGAAATAGAGAAATTAAGAATTTAATAAAAGGATGCTGGAAATATAAAAAGAAAGTGCTGCAATTGAAACAGAAACAGCATATTGAAAGCATAGCGGATACTGCTTTTAAATTAAAACAAAAAATATTCATTTTAATTTTGAAGAGGATGAAACTGTTGGATAAATCAATGAAGATTCTGAAAGACAAAAGTAAAAAAAAGACTTGTGAACAGAAGCAACTTTTGTAAAGTCTTTAGTGGAGAATGGAAACATACGTCTAATAGTGAACCGTTTTATAATGAAGAAAGTTACTTCCAAGAAAATAGTTTACCCTTTGCCTTTGAAACTAGAGGTCGTTGCTACAAAGTTCAGAATGGTTGTCCTGTTCCAAAAGAGGAAATGGTTGGTTTTAGTACAGAACAGTTAATAGCTGAAGAAGTTCAAAGGAAACGCACACAGGCACCTGTGTATAAGTGGGGTTGTAGCAGTATTTGTAGTATTCGACAGGAATCTATTAATATAATGTGAAATTTGTTGCGCGAATATACACAGAAAAGTGTTAAACAGAATCTTAGGTTGTTGCAAGGACTAGATCCATGTAATGTAAGAAAATATACTGAGAAACATTGTCATTTTCTGGCTTGTCTTTCAATTAAAAGTGTTTTTCATCACTTGAGGATGTTAGCAGTACACCATTCTCAAATGCAAAAGTTTGTAAGGAAACTGTACTATGTAAAAAGTCCTGCATTATGTTTCAATGAACTGAATACAGCTCTTTTACACGGTTCTTTATCAAATGTACAAAAAAAGTGTGATGACATTGAGTTCCGATATTTTGGTTCATAAGAGCAGTGCATAGAAAGTGAAAGTTTGACAATTACAGATGTTAAAGAAGATTGGAAAGTGATTAGGATTGACCAGTTTGAAGAAGAAATTGTAAAGTTTAACAAAGTGTGCTCTGAAATTCCAAACTATGTTTGTGTTTGTTGTCGACGTACAAATTATAAAATTCAAACTAGGAATGTTGATTTGTATTTGAAATCTGAAAAGAAGAATAATGATAAATTGAAGGAATTTGCAACGTACTTGTTAGTGAAAGGTCAATTTGAGTTAGGCAGTGATCAATGTATTTGTAAATATTGTTATAACAAATTAGAAGAGAACAAAATGCCAGGTAGAGCAGTACATAATAAGTTAGAATTAGAACCTATTCCGGAGGAACTGGCAGATTTGAATATATATGAGGCAGTTCTAATACAATCTGTTCATCCATTTAAAACAAATAATTCGCATTGAACCTAAAACAGGTAAACTGCCACCAACAGACTTAAAAAGAGAGAGGAAAGGAAGAGTGGTGTACTTACCTTTGGATTTTCAGAAAAATATTGAAATTGTTGGTGGAGACAAAGAGGAAAATGAAGCAGTAGTCATTCTAGTAAATGGAGCACCAACAAAGAGCCGGATAATATGGCAAGAATTTGTGGATGTTAATAAACTTTAAAAGGCTAAGTTATATCTTGTGGAGAACAATATTTATTATAAAAGTGTAAATATGGAAGAACAGGTAATAAGTTTGGAATATGAATCTGAAATTTCAAGTGGGCAAAAAGAGAAAGTGGACAAGTCAAGGAGTGAAGAGATTTATGAACATTACACAATATGACCTCTACATTCAAAAGAAGAAATAGGAAAGAGCATTGAGTTATTTCAAATGAAAAAAGCAAAGGGAACTCCAATGAGTATATGGGAGAAAATCTTGGAAGCTCGTTGTCTTCCACAGCTGTCTCCTACTGGAGAAGGTGGGTGATATGATGACCGACCTGTACAGGTTCAAGCTTTCGACTGTGTATTCCATATATGTTTCCTTTTGTTTGAAAGTGATCTGTCTTCTCTATCCTATGCAGTGAACCACATACTTAAAACTGGAGTTCATTATTCACTTCTTTCAACGAAAGAATTTGTGGAGAAAGTTCAACAAACAGATGAAAATTTAGAAGCACAGTTAATTAATTTGATGGCATGTTAGTGCTGATGTAAATTGTGTAAGAGAATATAATCGTTTAAGAAGACTTCATGCACCCACTTTAGGTGAATATCCTATTTATGAAAAACTTGTTGTGTGTTCAAAATGGAAACATGTTGATGAATCAAGTGTGGTTGAAAAGCAGACAGAAATTCAAGAGGAAAGAAATGATGCAAAGAAACAGAAAATAGAAACAAGTGATGATGTTGTGGGATACCATTAGAAAATGCTTCTGGTGTCAACTGCTATGGTAATGTTATTTTAAACGTTATATTTTATCTAGAAGATCTTTATGGTGAAATTATAGAAAGTCAGGAAAAAAGATTATGTTCTGCACTTTTACTGTATTTTAACAGTTGAGAACTGACAGAAGTAAGATCGATACTGCTTCTGGTATTCGCCAACTCTTGGATATATGTACTGGATCTTTAACGTTCAGCCCTAATATACAACAAGATGCACAAGAGTTTCTGATGATTATGCTTGGAGTATTAAAAGATGAAGGAATCCAGATTGAGAGTTTATTTGGAGTCAGTTACAAATGGAACCGCAAATGTGAACAGTGTTCATTAACTTCAAACACTATAGTTGACAGAGAACGATTTGTATATTTAACAATACCTGACTGCAAATCTGTACCTTTTCCGAAATTAGTAAAAGAAGCAAATTATGATATGAAATGTTCTTGTTGTCAATCAGAAATGTTATCTACAATATGCCTACAAAGATATGGAAAATATCTAATTTTAATGCTACAATGCTGTAGACAAAATGGAAGAAAAGTGGAAACGAAAATGTATAATGTTGTTGCTACTCAAGTATCTATTTCTGGAAGAACTTTCGCAACACTGGCTATTGTTTTCCATGCTGGAGCTACTACCACTTGTGGACATTATACTGTATATTTAAAATGCAAAAATGGTTGGAGTCACTGTAACGATACACTCTTGGAAATAAAACCGAGATTGCCTTATGAATTACCCAACTCGTATTTAATATTTCTTCAACTAAAATTTTAGATACATTATTCGGCCTAGAGGGAAATTGAAAAGATGCTTAAAGGAATTCATACTGGATGATTTTGAAAAAAAATTCAACACATTATTTGGCCTTAACGAAAAATGTGAACAGAAACTACGGAGTAAAGGTAAGATTTAAAAATTGAAAATAGTATTGGATGTGTTATTTGTGTTGATTTCGTATTGTGCTTGCAAGAATTAGTCATTGTTTTTTTTTCCCAGCTGTTTATGATGATACTACACTGACATCACTGTGAATAGTGAAGTTAAGTAGAATCTGAAAACAGCAGAAAAAGGGAGAAAAATATGTTTTCAAAATGTTACGTTATGTTGTATTATTTGATAAGTAACACTGTAATTTGTGAAATGTAGTATATTACACAACAGTTTTACAGTTTATTTTCTTTTATGTAGTGAAAAAGTTAGAAAAAACAGTACTAATGACAAATAGCAAAATAGTAATTTAGTATTTAAAAAACCTTTGAAATTCACTGAAAAAAACTTAGGTTTTACAGACGTTATAGTTAGAAATTACCATTTAAAAAACCTTTGAAATTCACTGAAAAAACCAAAGGTTTTAGGGACGTTATAGTTAGAAATTAGCATTTAAAAAACCTTAGAAATTCACTGAAAAAACCATAGGGTTCAGGGACGTTATAGATAGTTGGACATTTCACTCGTACAAAACCGGTGACATTCTGCTGTTATAGTTAGTTCACCTAACTATAACTCGCGCCCCCGAAATGCACTGCTGATGATGTCACATATTACATCATTCATGACATGGTTAGTGACATCACTGATGACATCACTGGATGACAAAGGTGTCTCAGCCGAGGCTCTAACTAGAACATTAAACAGTATACCCTGTGTAATCCAAGATGACTCTGAGAGTGGGGCTGAGGCCTTCGCTGCATGGCTGGAGACTGCAGCCAATAAACTTGCCCCTCTGAAGACAATCATTCATAAAAGATGCTCCCTTCGGCACCTTGGTATACTGATAGGCTCAGGGTGCTCAAACTAGCATTTCGCCTTCAAGAACGGGCATGGAGGAAATCCTTAGATGAACAAGAAAGAATTGCATGTAGAAGGGATATTAAAGAATACAAGCCTGCACTAATGGAAGAAAAATCCAAGTTTTGCACTCATAGAATTGAAAATGCCCCTTCTCTAAAGAAATCTTTAGGCTACTGCAATTGCTCTTGGCCTCGCATCATAACACAGAGCCGGAGAGATCTCAAGCATTTTGTAACAACTAGCAACTTTCTTCCATTCCAAGATTATGGACATCTACGCAGATTTCAACCCAACCACTATCACGCCTACGCAGTCAATTGCTACTAGTTGGCCCTTACTTACATCTCAAGGGCCGCTGTCAGGTTCAAACCAAGAAACTAAAGGTCTCTCTGTGCTTCCTCTACTCTCTCCCTAGCTGGCTGAACAATACCTCCTGAAAACCTTCTCGGAATCTCCTCTAGATGCCTCGCCTCCATCAATCTTTCACATGGTGGCAAATACTATAGCCAACCACTCTGTAAAGTAATGAACAATGTGAACAATGTGATTCTATCTGGATCCTGCCTTCATAGCTAGAAACAAGCTATCTTCAGGCCTCTTACAAAAAATGAATCTGGATATTACGGTCTGTAAGAACTACTGCCCGATCTCTCTGCTTCCTGTCCCAGCAAAGATCCTGGAAATGCATCTTAATGCCCACTTGATGCAATCTGTGGAATGCAACACTGGTTTGATGACTCCCAGTTTGGTTTCAGGAAACATCATGGGACAGAGACTGCTCTAATATCAGCCATGGACTGTATTAGGCTTCTAGTTGACGAAGGACAAGGGGTAGCGCTGATACTACTGGACCTATCAGCAGCATTTGATACCATCTCTCCCACTCTCCTGCTGAATGGGCATTTCTTATCAAGCGTTAGCCCTCTTGTCCTCTTTCCTTAAGGATAGATCCCAAAAGATAAAGCTACAGCATTTCTACTCAGAGGCTTTCTCCTTGCCCAGTGGTGTGTAACAGGGCTCAACCTTGAGGTTGGGATGTCATCAGTGATATCATAAGTGATGTCACTGACCATGTCATCAGTGATGTAATATGTGATGTCATCAGCAGTGCATTGCGAGGGCGCGAGTTATAGTTAGCTGTGCTAACTATAACGGCCACATTTCTCTGGTTTTGTACGAGTGAAATGTCAGCCTAACTATAATGTCCCTGAAACCTGTGTTTTTTTCAGTGAATTTCTAAGGTTTTTTAAATGCTAATCACTAACTATAACATCCCTGAAACCTCTGGATTTTTCAGTGAATTTCAATGTTTAAATTTTTTTTAATACTAACTATAACATCCCTCAAACCTCTGGTGTTTTCAGTGAATTTCTAAGGTTTTTCAAGTGCTAATTTCTAACTATGCCTAAATAGGTAGGAAATGTGCAGAAAGAGGAAGAAAGGCACAGAAAGAAGCAAGAGAAATGCAGAAAGAGGCAACAGAAGTCCAGCAAGAGGATGAAAGGTGCAGAAAGAAGCACGAGATATGCAGAAAGAACCACCAGAGGTGCAGAAAGAGGCTTACTTTGACTGTACCTTACAACAGACTCAAACAAAATAGCCTAATCACTAATCCTTCTCCCAAGATGTCTTAAACCTCGCTTTTCTTGTGAAGGTTCACTATTCATTGACTGCTCAGAGTGTTAGGCGTACTAAAATAAAACAACAATCCTAAGCATGTCACTGTTGTAATTCTGACCAGGTTTGTGAAGGTATGCAAGCGTGTGTCTCTGCTTTTACCTAGTGACATGTTACATAAAATAAACATACAAATACTTAAATACCTCTGTTTCAAACAGCATACACTATAAATGTGTGTACAAAAAGGTAGAATAAATAGAAGTGCAGAAAGCAGCAACAGACATGCAGAAAGAGCAAGTGGGGTGCAGAAAAATGCAAGAGAGATACAGAAACAGGCAAACAAGGTGCAGAAAAAAGCAAGAGAAGTGCACAAAAAACAACGGAGGTGCAGAAAGAGGCAAGAGGGGTGCAGAAAGAGGCAAGAGAAGTGCATAAAGAGGCAACAGAGGTGTAGAAAGAGGCAAGAGAACTGCAGAGACAGGCAAGAGAGTTGCAGAAACAGGCAAACAATGTCCAGAAAAAGAGAACAGGGATGTAGACAGAGGCAAGAGAGGTGCAGAAAGAGGGAAGAGGGGTACAGAAAGAGGCAAGAGGGGTTCAAACATTTGCAAGAGAGAGAGGGGTTCAAACATTTGCAAGAGAGATGCAGAAAGAAGCAGGTGCAGTGCAGAAAGAACCAACAGAGGTGCAGAGAGAAGCAAGAGGAGTGCAGAAAGAGGCAACAAAATAGCATAAAGAAACAAAAGAGGTACAGAAAGAGGGAAGAGGGTGCAGAAAGAGGCTAGAGAAGTGCAGACAAAAGCAAGAGAGCATCAGAAAGAGGGAGGAGGGGTACAGAAAGAGGCAAAATGGGTGCAGAAAGAAGCAAGAGAGGTACAGAAAGAAGCAACAGAGTGCAGAATGAAACAACAGGGGTGCAGAAATAGGTAAGAGGGATGTAGAAAGAGGCAAGAGAAGTGCAGAAAGAGGGAAGAGGGGTACAGAAAGAGGTAAGAGATGCAGAAAGAGGGAGGAGGGGTACATAAAGAGGCAAGATGGTGCAGAAAGAAGCAAGAGGGGTACAGAAAGAGGCCAGAGAAGTGCAGAGAGAAGATAAAGATTCTCCCAACACCAAAAATATCTTCTCTGAAGGCATGAAAACTATAACATCATGGATGAGCTATAACTTCCTACAGCTCAATGCAGGAAAAACTGAAATAATGCTGTTCAAGGATGCAATTACTAGCTGGGCACCGAGCTGGTGGCCCAAAGAACTAGCCCCCCCCCTTCCCCTAAACCAGGGGTCAAAAACCTTGGGGTCCTAATTGACAGCAAACTCAATCTGGATAAGCACATAAATTCAACTAAACGTGCATGCTTCCATGCCCTTGGCCTACTCCGTAGAGTATTCCATTTTCTCCCTTCCTCCACTCGGAAAACTTTGGTACATGCTTTAGTACTCAGCCGTCTGGACTTCAGCAATGCCCTACTTATTGCCGCAAAGGAGTCCTCCCTGAACAGCCTACAGGTAGTCCAGAACACGGCAGCTCGCCTGATAGCCAGTGCCCCCCACCGCACACCCTCTCTTCCTCTACTCCGTAAACTACACTGGTTACCAATACGTAAGAGGATCCAGTTCAAAATCTGCTGTCTGGTGTTCAAAGGCCTCAACCATATGGGACCGACATATTTGGCGGACAAACTAGTTAGATACTCCCCTTCACGTACCCTCCGTTCCCAAGGAAAAGGTCTCCTTACCATGCCAAGGATTAAACAAACCAGATTGGGAGGCAAATCATTCTCCTACCTTGCCCCTCAACTTTGGAATCAGCTACCTCTGGACATCCGGCTCTGCAATAACTACCTGTCTTTTAGAAAAAAACTGAAAACAACACTCTTCTAAATCCACTCAGCTTTCTCCCTTTTCGTCCGCTGCGCGGAGATACCCCACCCGGGGTGATTCAAGCGCTTTACATATGAAATAAATAAATAAATAAATAAATAAAGAGGCAAGAGAACTGCAGAAAAAGGCAATAGAACTACAGAAAAAGGCAAGAGAGGTGCAGAAAGAGGCAGGAGAGGTGTACAAAGAGGCAAGAGGGGCACAGAAAGAGGCAAGTGGGGTGCAGATAGAAGCAAGAAAAGTACAGAAAGAAGCAACAGAGGTGCTGAAAGAGGAAAGAGGAGTGCAGAAAGAAGCAACAGAGGTGCAGAAACCGGCAAGAGAGGTACAGAAACAGGCAAGACAGGTACAGAAAGAGGGAACAGGGGTGCAGAAAAAGGCAAGAGGGATACAGAAATTTGCAAGAGAGGTACAGAAAGAAGCAAGAGCAGTGCAGAAAGAAGTAAGAGAAGTGTAGAAAGAAGCAAGAGAGGTGCTGAAAGAGGCACGAAGGGTGTAGAAAGAGGAAAGAAAAGTGCAGAAAAAGCACCAGAGGTAGAGAAAGAGGCAAGAGAGGTGCAGAAGCAGGCAGGAAAGGTGCAGAAAGAGGCAGGAGAGGTGTACAAAGAGGCAAGAGGGGTACAGAAAGAGACAAGTGGGGTGCAGATAGAAGCAAGAAAAGTACAGAAAGAAGCAACAGAGGTGCTGAAAGAGGCAAGAGGAGTGCAGAAAGAAGCGACAGAGGTGCAGAAACAGGCAAGAGAGGTACAGAAACAGGCAAGACAGGTACAGAAAGAGGCAACAGGGGTGCAGAAAAAGGCAAGAGGGATACCAAAATTTACAAGAGAGGTACAGAAGAAGCAAGAGCAGTGCAGAAAGAAGTAAGAGAAGTGTAGAAAGAAGCACGAGAGGTAGAGAAAGAGGCAAGAGAGGTGCAGAAAAAAGCAAGTGAGATTCAGAAAGAGGCAACAGGGGTGCAGAAAGAGGCAAGAGAGGTGCAGAAACAGGCAAGAGAATTGCTTAAAGAGGCTAGAGAATTGCTGAAAGAAGCAACTGAGGTGTAGAAACAAGCAAGAGAAGTACTGAAAGAGGCAAGAGGGGTGCAGGAATTTGCAAGAGGTGCAGAAAGAGGCAAGAGAATTGCTGAAAGAAGCAAGAGAGGGGTAAAAAGAAGCAAGAGAAGTACAGAAAGAGGCAAGTGAGGTACAGAAAGAGCCAAGAGAGGTGCAGAAAATGGCAAGAGAACTGCAGAAAGAGGCAAGATGGATGCAAAAAAGAGAAGAAGAGTACAGAAAGAATCAAGAGTGGTGCAGAAAGAAGCACAAGAACTGTAGAAAGAAGCAAGAGAGGTGCAGAAAGAGGCAAGAGGGGTACAGAAAAAGACAAGAGAGGTGCAGAAAGAAGGAAGACATGTGCAGAAAGAGACAACGGGGTACAGAAAGAAGCAATACAGGTGTAGAAAGAAGCAAGAGAAGTGCAGAATGAAGCAACAGGGGTGCAGAAAGAGGCAAGAGGGTGCAGAAAGAGGCAAAGGAAGTGCAGAAAGAAGCAACAGAGGTATAGAAAGAGGCAAGATGGGCACAGAAAGAAGCACAGGAAGTGCTGAAATAGGCAGGAGGGGTGCAGAAAGAAGGAAGAGAAGTGCAGAAAGAAGCAACAGAGGTGCTGAAAGAGGCAAGAGAGGTGCAGAAACCGGCAGGAAATATGCAGAAACTGAGAACAGGGGTGCAGAAAGAGTCAAGAGAGGTAAGAAAGAGGGAAGAGTGGTACAGAAAGAGGCAAGAGGGGTGCAGAAAGAAGCAAGTGAGGTGCAGCAAGAGGCAACAGAGGCGCAGAAAGAGGCAAGAGCGGTACAGAAACAGGCAAGAGAAGTGCAAAAAGAGGCAAGAGAAATGCTGAAAGAAGCAACTGAGGTGTAGAAACAAGCAAGAGTAGTGCAGAAAGAGGCAAGTGAGGTGCAGAAAGAGGCAAGAGAGGTGCATAAAATGGCAAGAGAACAGCAGAAAGAATCAACAAAGGTACAAAAAGAGGCAAGAAGGATGCAAAAAAGGGTGCAGAAAGAAGCAAGAGAGGTACAGAAAGAAGCAAGAGAAGTACAGAAAGAAGCAAGAGAGGTGCAGAAAGAGGCAAGAGGGGTGCAGAAAGAGACAATAGAGGTGCAGAAAGAGGGAAGACAAGTGCAGAAAAGACAACATGGTTGCAGAAAGAAGCAAGAGAAGAGCAGGATGAAGCAACAGGGGTGCAGAAAGAGGCAAGACAACTGCAGAAAGAAGCAACAGATGTGCAGAAGGAGGCAAGAGAACTGCAGAAACAGGCAAGAGAGTTGCAGAAACAGGCAAAAGCATTACAGAAAGAGGGAACAGGGATACAAACAGAGGCAAGAGAGGTGCAGAAAGAGGGATCAGTGGTGTAGACAGAGGCAAGAGAAGTACTGAAAGAGGCAAGAGGGGTGCAGAAATTTGCAAGAGGTACAGAAAGAAGCAAGGGCAGTGCAGAAATAACCAACAGAGGTGCAGAGAGAAGCAAGAGGGGTGCAGAAAGAGGAACAGAAGTACAGAAAGAAGCAAACGAAACACAGAAAGTGGGAAGAGGGTGAAGAAAGAGGCACAAGAAGTACAGAAAGAGGCAGGAGAGGATAGAAAGAGGCAACAGAGGTGTAGAAAGAGGCAAGATGGGTACAGAAAGAAGCAAGTGAGGTACAGAAAGAGGCAGGAGGGGTGCAGAAAAAAAGAAGAGAAGTGCAGAAAGAAGCAACAGGGGTGCTGATAGAGGCAAGAGAGGTGCAGAAACAGGCAGGAAATGTGCAGAAAGAGGGAACAGGGGTGCAGAAAGAGGCAAGAGAGGTACAGAAAGAGGGAAGAGTGGTACAGAAATAGGCAAGTGAGGTGCAGCAAGAGGCAACAGAGACTCAGAAAGAGGCAAGAGAGGTGCAGAAAGAGGCAAGAGAAGTGCTTAAAGAGGCAAGAGAATTGCTGAAAGAAGCAACTGAGGTGTAGAAACAAGCAAGAGAAGTACTGAAAGAGGCAAGAGGGGTGCAGGAATTTGCAAGAGGTGCAGAAAGAGGGAAGAGAATTGCTGAAAGAAGCAAGAGAGGGGTAAAAAAAAGCAAGGGAAGTACAGAAAGAGGCAAGTGAGGTACAGAAAGAGCCAAGAGAGGTGCAGAAAATGGCAAGAGAACTGCAGAAAGAGGCAAGAGGGATGCAAAAAAGAGAAGAAGAGTACAGAAAGAATCAAGAGTGGTGCAGAAAGAAGCACAAGAACTGTAGAAAGAAGCAAGAGAGGTGCAGAAAGAGACAAGAGAGGTGCAGAAAGAAGGAAGACAAGTGCAGAAAGAGACAACGGGGTACAGAAAGAAGCAATACAGGTGTAGAAAGAAGCAAGAGAAGTGCAGAATGAAGCAACAGGGGTGCAGAAATAGGCAAGAGGGTGCAGAAAGAGGCAAAAGAAGTGCAGAAAGAAGCAACAGAGGTATAGAAAGAGGCAAGAGAATTGCAAAAAGAGGGAAGAGAGTTGCAGAAACAGGCAAAAGAGGTGCAGAAAGAGAGAACAGTGGTGTAGACAGAAGCAAGAGAAGTGCCAAAAGAGGCAAGAGGGGTACAGTAATTTGCAAGAGGTGCAGAAAGTTACAAGAGCAGTGCAGAAAGAACCAACAGGGGTGCAGAGAGAAGCAAGAGGGGTGCAGAAAGGGGCTACAGAAGTGCAGAAAGAGGCAAAAGAGATACAGAAAGACGGAAGAGTGTGCAGAAAGAGGCACAAGAAGCGCATAAAGAGGCAAGAAAGGGATAGAAAGAGGCAAGAGAGGTACAGAAAGATGCAAGATGGGCACAGAAAGAAGCACAGGAAGTGCTGAAATAGGCAGGAGGGGTGCAGAAAGAAGGAAGAGAAGTGCAGAAAGAAGCAACAGAGGTGCTGAAAGAGGCAAGAGAGGTGCAGAAACCGGCAGGAAATATGCAGAAAGTGAGAACAGGGGTGCAGAAAGAGTCAAGAGAGGTACAGAAAGAGGGAAGAGTGGTACAGAAAGAGGCAAGAGGGGTGCAGAAAGAAGCAAGTGAGGTGCAGCAAAAGGCAACAGAGGCGCAGAAAGAGGCAAGAGAGGTACAGAAACAGGCAAGAGAAGTGCATAAAGTGGCAAGAGAAATGCTGAAAGAAGCAACTGAGGTGTAGAAACAAGCAAGAGTAGTGCAGAAAGAGGCAAGTTAGGTGCAGAAAGAGGCAAGAGAGGTGCATAAAATGGCAAGAGAACTGCAGAAAGAAGCAAAGAAGGTACAGAAAGAGGCAAGAGGGATGCAAAAAAGGGAAGACGGTGCAGAAAGAAGCAAGAGAGGTGCAGAAAGAGGCAAGAGGGGTACAGAAAGAGACAAGAGAGGTGCAGAAAGAGGGAAGACGAGTGCAGAAAAGACAACAGGGTTGCAGAAAGAAGCAAAAGAAGAGCAGGATGAAGCAACAGGGGTGCAGAAAGAGGCAAGAGAACTGCAGAAAGAAGCAATAGATGTGCAGAAGGAGGCAAGAGAACTGCAGAAACAGGCAAGAGTGTTGCAGAAACAGGCAAAAGCATTACAGAAAGAGGGAACAGGGATACAAACAGAGGCAAGAGAGGTGCAGAAAGAGGGATCAGTGGTGTAGACAGAGGCAAGAGAAGTACTGAAAGAGGCAAGAGGGGTGCAGAAATTTGCAAGAGGTACAGAAAGAAGCAAGGGCAGTGCAGAAATAACCAACAGAGGTGCAGAGAGAAGCAAGAGGGGTGCAGAAAGAGGAACAGAAGTACAGAAAGAAGCAAAAGAAACACAGAAAGTGGGAAGAGGGTGAAGGAAGAGGCACAAGAAGTACAGAAAGAGGCAGGAGAGGATAGAAAGAGGCAAGAGAGGTGTAGAAAGAGGCAAGATGGGTACAGAAAGAAGCAAGTGAGGTGCAGAAAGAGGCAGGAGGGGTGCAGAAAAAAGGAAGGGAAGTGCAGAAAGAAGCAACAGGGGTGCTGATAGAGGCAAGAGAGGTGCAGAAACAGGCAGGAAATGTGCAGAAAGAGGGAACAGGGGTGCAGAAAGAGGCAAGAGAGGTACAGAAAGAGGGAAGAGTGGTATAGAAATAGGCAAGTGAGGTATAGCAAGAGGCAACAGAGACTCAGAAAGAGGCAAGAGAGGTGCAGAAAGAGGCAAGAGAAGTGCTTAAAGAGGCAAGAGAATTGCTGAAAGAAGCAACTGAGGTGTAGAAACAAGCAAGAGGAGTACTGAAAGAGACAAGAGGGGTGCAGGAATTTGCAGGAGGTGCAGAAAGAGGCAAGAGAATTGCTGAAAGAAGCAAGAGAGGGGTAAAAAGAAGCAAGAGAAGTACAGAAAGAGGCAAGTGAGGTACAGAAAGAACCAAGAGAGGTGCAGAAAATGGCAAGAGAACTGCAGAAAGAGGCAAGAGGGATGCAAAAAAGAGAAGAAGAGTACAGAAAGAATCAAGAGTGGTGCAGAAAGAAGCACAAGAACTGTAGAAAGAAGCAAGAGAGGTGCAGAAAGAGACAAGAGAGGTGCAGAAAGAAGGAAGACAAGTGCAGAAAGAGACAACGGGGTACAGAAAGAAGCAATACAGGTGTAGAAAGAAGCAAGAGAAGTGCAGAATGAAGCAACAGGGGTGCAGAAATAGGCAAGAGGGTGCAGAAAGAGGCAAAAGAAGTGCAGAAAGAAGCAGCAGAGGTATAGAAAGAGGCAAGAGAATTGCAAAAAGAGGGAAGAGGGTTGCAGAAACAGGCAAAAGATGTGCAGAAAGAGAGAACAATTGGTGTAGACAGAGGCAAGAGAAGTGCCAAAAGAGGCAAGAGGGGTGCAGAAATTTGCAAGAGGTGCAGAAAGAAGCAAGAGCAGTGCAGAAAGAACCAACAGATGTGGAGAGAGGAGCAAGAGGGGTGCAGAAAGGGGCTACAGAAGTGCAGAAAGAGGCAAAAGAGATACAGAAAGACGGAAGAGTGTGCAGAAAGAGGCACAAGAAGTGCATAAAGAGGCAAGAAAGGGATAGAAAGAGGCAAGAGAGGTACAGAAAGATGCAAGATGGGCACAGAAAGAAGCACAGGAGGTGCTGAAAGAGGCAGGAGGGGTGCAGAAAGAAGGAAGAGAAGTGCAGAAAGAAGCAACAGAGGTGCTGAAAGAGGCACAAAGGGTAGAGAAAGAGGCATGCGAAGCGCAGGAAGAAGAAACAGAGGTTCAGAAAGAGGCAAGAGAGGTGCAGAAACCGGCAGGAAATGTGCAGAAATAGAGAACAGGGGTGCAGAAAGAGTCAAGAGAGGTACAGAAAGAGGGAAGAGTGGTACAGAAAGAGGCAAGAGGGGTGCGGAAAGAAGCAAGTGAGGTGCAGCAAGAGGTAACAGAGGCGCAGAAAGAGGCAAGAGAGGTACAGAAACAGGCAAGAGAAGTGCAAAAAGAGGCAAGAGAAATGCTGAAAGAAGCACCTGAGGTGTAGAAACAAGCAAGAGTAGTGCAGAAAGAGGCAAGTTAGGTGCAGAAAGAGGCAAGAGAGGTGCATAAAATGGCAACAGAACAGCAGAAAGAAGCAACGAAGGTACAAAAAGAGGCAAGAAGGATACAAAAAAGGGAAAAAGGGTGCAGAAAGAAGCAAGAGAGGTACAGAAAGAAGCAAGAGAAGTACAGAATGAAGCAACAGGGGTGCAGAAATAGGCAAGAGAACTGCAGAAAGAAGCAACAGATGTGCAGAAGGAGGCAAGAGAACTGCAGAAACAGGCAAGAGAGTTGCAGAAACAGGCCAAAGCATTACAGAAAGAGGGAACAGGGGTACAAACAGAGGCAAGAGAGGTGCAGAAATATGGATCAGTGGTGTAGACAGAGGCAAGAAAAGTACTGAAAGAGGCAAGAGGTGTGCAGAAATTTGCAAGCGGTACAGAAAGAAGCAAGGGCAGTGCAGAAATAACCAACAGAGGTGCAGAGAGAAGCAAGAGGGGTGCAGAAAGAGGAACAGAAGTACAGAAAGAAGCAAAAGAAACACAGAAAGTGGGAAGAGGGTGAAGAAAGAGGCACAAGAAGAACAGAAAGAGGCAGGAGAGGATAGAAAGAGGCAAGAGAGGTTTAGAAAGAGGCAAGATGGGTACAGAAAGAAGCAAGTGAGGTGCAGAAAGAGGCAGGAGGGGTGCAGAAAGAAGGAAGAGCAGTGCAGAAAGAAGCAAGAGGGGTGTTGAAAGAGGCAAGAGAGGTGCAGAAACAGGCAGGAAATGTGCAGAAAGAGGGAACAGGGGTGCAGAAAGAGGCAAGAGAGGTACAGAAAGAGGGAAGAGTAGTACAGAAATAGGCAAGTGAGGTGCAGCAAGAGGCAACAGAGACTCAGAAAGAGGCAAGAGAGGTGCAGAAAGAGGCAAGAGAAGTGCTTAAAGAGGCAAGAGAATTGCTGAAAGAAGCAACTGAGGTGTAGAAACAAGCAAGAGTAGTGCAGAAAGAGGCAAGTTAGGTGCAGAAAGAGGCAAGAGAGGTGCATAAAATGGCAAGAGAACTGCAGAAAGAAGCAAAGAAGGTACAGAAAGAGGCAAGAGGGATGCAAAAAAGGGAAGACGGTGCAGAAAGAAGCAAGAGAGGTGCAGAAAGAGGCAAGAGGGGTACAGAAAGAGACAAGAGAGGTGCAGAAAGAGGGAAGACGAGTGCAGAAAAGACAACAGGGGTGCAGAAAGAAGCAAGAGAAGTGCAGAATGAAGCAGCACGGGGGTAAAAAGAGGCAAGATAAGTGCAGAAAGAAACAACAGAGGTGCAGAAGGAGGCAAGAGAACTGCAGAAACAGGCAAAAGAGTTGCAGAAACAGGCAAAAGCATTACAGAAAGAGGGAACAGGGGTGCAAACAGAGGCAAGAGAGGTGCAGGAAGAGGGAAGAAGGGTGCAGAAAGAGGCAAGAGGGGTACAGAAAGAAGCAAGTGAGGTGCAGAAAGAGGCAACAGAGGTGCAGAAAGAGGAAAGAGAGGCACATAAAGAAGCAAAAGTGGTTTGTGCACCATTAGTACCAATTTAATACCCACATTAAGCAATCAGTAACAGGTGACCATTCTAGGTTTGCAAAGGGCCTTCCACCACGCTGTAACACTTGTCGCTGCATTTTTGGTAACGTTTGAGCCATTTGAGCTAGAAACAAGGTTTTTTTGTTCAAATCTGCAGATTATGAAGCAGATGATGAATGATGTGGCAAATGCGGAAAATGTATAATTGTGCGAAAGTCAGTGGAGCCAAACAGTTGCATAATTCCAGTGGACCTGCTCATACCTCTGACTAGGTCCAGAAGTGCTCCTCAGTGGTTCCTTCTTTTTTTGTCTCATTGAGTTTATAGTTTAGCTTCTATGGAAACGAGGAAAAATAAACCTGAGGTTACGACTTCACAACACAGACTACCATACCACATATTTACTCTCCATAACACATAATCCCACTCTACATAATTCCTAAACATTAAATACCACATACTTTCTATCCACATAATTTCACTGCACAACATACCACATAATTGCACTACACACAACCTACATCCACTCCACTCCAAGAAATATTAGTAAACCACTTTTACATTTACGTCAATAGCTCTAACTCTGCCAAATGTGAAACCTATTACATTGCAAATGCTTCTTTAACTACTAGTCGCATCTGCAGAGAGGGGGAGAAAGGGGGCTGGGCCTCCGACCAGCGCTCAGAAGTTCCAGTGTAGGACTTACAGGAGGTCCCAGGAGGGCTTCTTGGCCCCCAAAGTCCCTCAGGAGAAAAGTGGACTTTATCCGCAACCTATAGTGTGCCAGGAGGCGCATTTGCAGATTAGTGGAGAAAGGGGGGCTTGGCCTCCGAAGACCTCTTAGCAATACCACTGTGCGGGACTTACTGGAGATAACAGGAGGGGTAGTTGGCCCCCAAGGACAACCTTGGGGGCCAACTACCCCTCCTATTACCTCCAGTAAGTCCTATACAGCAGCATTGGTAATTTCTCATAGCAGGCCACGCCCCCTTTTCCCACCAGTCTGCAAACATGCTCCCTGGCGCGCTTTTTGATGGGGATTAAAGTCCCCTTCGCCGCTGGGGGTCGTTAGGGGAGAACTAGCCTACCTGTTACCTCCAATAAGTCCCACACAGTGGGATTGCTGAGAGATGGGCACAGGCCACGCCCCCTTTGTTCACCACTCTTCAAAGGTACCTCTTGGCCCACTCTTGGTTTGGGGATGAAGTCCCCTTGCCTCCTGAGGGTCCCTGGGGGGCCAACGAGCCCTTCTGTAATCTCTAGTAAGCCCCACATGGCTAGATTGCTGAGAGGTGGTCTGAGGCCATGTCCTCTTTTTACACCACTCTGCAGACATGCCTCTTGGCGCACTGCTGCTCAGGGGATGAAGTCCACTTTAGTCCTGAGGTCTTCAGGACACAAGAGGACCTCATCGCCCTACCAGCAGTGCGCCGAGAGGTGCGTTTGCAGAGTGGTGTAAAAAGGGGTGTGGCCTCATAGCACCTCTAAGCAATCACACTGTGTGGGGCTTACTGGAGGTCCCTGGTGGCCTAGTTGGCCCCCAGGGACCCTCAGTAGCGAAGGTGGCTTAATCCACCAACCCAGAAGACGCCAGGAGGTGTGTTTGCAGTTTGGTGCAGGGAGGGGGCGGGGCTTCCAGCGAGATGCCAGATTCTTCTTTCTTTTTTTTTTTAGAAGGGGAGCTGTGTGGCCCCCTTCTCTTAATAGTTTTTGGGCCCTGGGGACCCCATCTCCCAGGGCCTAACCCATTTTTTAATAAAATATTTTAAAAAAAACTGGAAGGGGCTGTGCGGCCCCCCTACCGAGGCCGATTTCAGCCCCGTCGACTCCATCCCCAATGGCATTGCCACTTGTTTTTTTAAAATAAAAAGTTCTACATTTAAAGGGGGGTGCCGTGCGGGCCCCCTCCTGAGGCCTTTTTCGTCCCCGGGGACCCCATACCCTGGGGCTTTGCCTCGTTTTTATTTTAATTTTAAGTTTCTTTTTCAGAGGGGGGCTGTGTGGCCCCCCTCCTGAGGCCAATTATGGCCCTGGGGACCCCATCCCCCAGGGGTTCGCCTCTTTTTTTTTTACGATATATTTTTATGGGAGGGGGACCTTGTGGACTCCCTGCCCTTGGCCACTTTTGGCCCCGGGACCACATCCCCTGGGCCCTGGCCTCATGTTGGAGACTGCAGGGGAGCCCCAATGCAATCGCGGTCCCTGCCGGCTCTCTGTCTCCTGCGGGTGCCGGCATTGATTATGGGCAGAGTCATCAGTGATGTCATCAGTGATGTCACTGACCATGTCATGAATGATGTAATATGTGACCTCATCAGCAGTGCATTGCGGGGGCGCAAGTTATAGTTAGCAGAACAAACTATAATGGCAGAATTTCTCAGGGTTTGTACGAGTGAAATGTTCAACTAACTATAACGTCCCTGAAACCTATGGTATTTTCAGTGAATTTCTAAGGTTTTTTCAATGCTAATTTCTAACTATAACATGCCTGAAACCTATGGTTTTCTTCAGTGAATTTCAAAGGTTATTTAAATGCTAATTTCTGACTCTAACATCCCTGAAACCTATGATTTTTCAGTGGATTTCAAAGTTTTTTAAAATGCTAATTTCTAACTACAACATAGCAGTCGCATTTGCAGAGTGGTTGAGAAAGGTGAGCATGGCCTCCAAACACCTTTTAGCAATCCCACTGTGTGGGATTTAGCGGAGGTAACAGGAGGGATAGTTAGCCCCCAACGTCAACCTTGGGGGCCAACTACTCCTTTTATGACCTCCAGTAAGTCCCACACAGCAGGATTGCTAACTTGTTATTTCAGGCCCCGCCCCTTCCCTGCACCACTGTGCAAAGGCGCCCCCTGGTGTGTTGTAAATTGGGAGATTAAGTCCCTTTGAATCTTGAGGACCCCTGGGGGCCAAGTAGCCCATCAGGTACCTTCAGTAAGCGCCACAGAGCTGCGTTGCAGAGGGGTGTTCAGACACCACATCCCTTTTTACACCACGCAGAAAACACGGCTTATATTACTTTTTCAATAATCTTGCCAATGAATGGTAGGTGAGTGATGGGCTGGTGCTTTTTCAATGATCTTTACAATGAATGGTGGGTAAGTGATAGGCTGGTAGTTTGCAAAATCATCAGGTCTAGTGTAGGGTCCTGTAGGAGTGAGAGAATCTGATTCAGCTTGAGAGTTTATGGTAAGATACCATGTGTGAGGAAGTTAATTACAATGCTGAATTGGGGTGTGATAGTGTCCCCAGAGAAAGCTGTAATGAAGGCCTAGGGTAAGACATCATCTTCATAATAAGTGACTGAGGGAATTGAGTAAGTTAGTGAGATCTGTAAGAGATAGGGCTTTGAAGGATGACCAGTACAGGAAAGGGTAGGTGTAAGAGATAAAGCAGGCTTGGTTTTGAAGATGTGCTGTCAGACTTTCTGCATCTTTTCACTAAAGTAGAGGTTAATGGCATTGCACTTTTCTGTGGAGCAAGGAATAGGTGGTACGGGGTTATTGCAATGCACTTGGAAAGTGTTCTACTTCTGTTGGTGGCTTCATTGTTGGTGTTGGTGTTGGTGTTAGTACACAATTTTGCGTTGGCTGATGTGTTGAGCTGCCTGCTTGTTGCGTGGAGGTATTTCAGTATTTTGTGATCATAGGAAGTTCTGTTTTTGTTCCAATTGCTTTCCAGTTTGTGTTTTGATCATTTACTGTTAGCAAGGCCGTTAGCCTGCTAAGGTACTGAAGGCATTGGCTTGCACTTAGGTATTTTAATTGAGGTGTGGATGTTCACATAATTTTCCAATATGATGTGGAGGCTGTAAAGTTATGTACTGATATTTCTTTACTCGTTTTTAAGGTAACCTTTTATTCCATTACCGTTTCCCCATATTTATCTTATGATTTTCACATATATTTTATGAATATATATGCAGACGTGCAAAGTGTGATATGATATTTATTGCCATTGCTAAGTGTGAGGAAGGGCCATGATTCACAAGGGATTAAGCCTGTAGTGGGGCATGATGCCCACTCCCAAACTCAGCAAGGGTAATAAATGACTTATTATACACTGTACATTTGCATATATGGTTTATGCCATGACCTTTTTTCTTGTGCTTTTTTCTTGATAAAAGGTATTTAAACAAAAACAGAATTTAGTGGGTTGTTTTTTTGCAGTGAGATAAAACCACATTGAAAAGGACTCTGACTATACAGTTTTTTCCACGTGTTAATTAGTCGTAATATGCAGTCGCTAAGGTAGTAAACAGTGTGGTAATAAACTGGAATTTGACCTTTGCACTGTAGTACTAAATCTCAGTTAACATGTTTTAATTTGTACAGGTGCTCCAAATAACATAGGGTAGTAGGCCACATTTATTTTCACTGCCATGGCATCTACAATGTGATTGTATCTTACTGCATACATTTAACTCCTTGCAGCCTGGTTTTAGTTAAATATATTTTTATGCAAATAAACATAAAACTACGTCATAAACGATATATGCATATGTACTGAACTGATTGGCGAGATGTGACAAGTCGAGCTGAACCGAGCCGAGAGAGAGAAGTGGGCGGGGCACAACCGGAGCAGGAGCTCCGTGTCGCATCGGCGCTGCTTCGGCATCTTTGTTGCCCCCTAGTTCCCCAGTCCCCCCAGCTGTTGTCGTTACCGTTGCTGCAAGCCGCTAGCCACTAGCTGGGGAGGGAGCGACACTCGGCTAGTCTTTGGACGCCGGCGCGGGGTGCCCAGCTGTAAGGAGCTGCAAGGAGCCGCAAGAAGAGTGCCAGGAGCAGCGAGGGGGCAGCCCGGTCAAGCCTGGGTCCGCCCGAGGCCCACCCGCCCCCCTACAAACATTTAAAGCCTTACAAGATCTTCAAGGTGTGTAAAGGAGTGTAAAGGAATGTAAAGAGATGCCAAGGTGGATTTTCCTGCAGCCCGTTTTTTCGGGCTCACCAGGTTCACTGAACAATTGGATAATTGGACATCTGGGCTGCCAGTTAGCGGCTGCCGGCACGCACCCTGACCACCGGAGGTAGCCAGTGAACAGACTCTTCCGGGTTGCAGGACTGCTAACCTCTGGAAATCCATGAAAGGTGGCGTGGAAGAAAGCAAGCAAGAAGGCAAGCAGCAAGCAGGCAAGTGCAGGCACAGGTGCACATACAGAAACCAGCTGTGCGAGAGCGCAGCCTCTCTTAGTGGCGGGTGCGGAGTGGTTTGCCCGGGTACGTCCGCGGAGGCGGTCCAACTAGGTTGGGTGTGGCTTCGGCACCCCAGTGAGCCCTGCTCTCACACTCAGGCTCATGTGGTCTTGCCTGGTCCTACGCTGCTTTCCAACTGTTGCACTAGCCACAGCTGCTGCTTTGTTCTCAATTTTTAACCCACCACTTTTCCGCGGTTCTTTTAATTACTTATTTAACTGGGTGTTTCCCAGTAATCTAAACCCCCTAACCCCCTAATCCCCCTAGTTGTACAGTAAAAACTGGGAATGCGGTCAGGGAGAACAAGGGGAGGGGAGAAAAAAGACAAAAATGGCCAAGTTACATCCAAGAAAAAAAAGGATAAGGCTAAAGATAAGGACAAGGAGGGATCTCCGGCTGTTGCCCAGGTCCACACGCGCAACTTTTCCGGAATGTCCTCTGCAGAGCCCGGTCCGTCAAATATAGAAGACATAGAAGCATGGCACTAGTGGGGAGCCCCAATGGATGAAACCTCAGCAATCATAACAAAAAAATCCACAGAGTCTGCTCCACAAGCAAGCCAAGTGTGAAGGAAGAAAGAAAGTTACTGGTACGGCACCTAGCCAGGCATTATTCTGGCCCCAACAGCAGCAAACGGGCATTGATTACTGATTTTTTAAAAGTAGCTATTAAAACCACTGAGGAAAATTGGTGTTGTCGTGATTTTAAGTCCTTCAAAGACACAAACACAACGATTAACACAACAGATTTGCAATGCGAGGCCAATACGAACCCTCTTAGTGACAGCATTAATAGTAGTGAGAGCGAAAGTAAAGAACTCCAGAACAAGGGTTTAAGTGCCATAAACAAAGTAGTCCCAAGTCTTCAAAGCCTAACATCTAAAGCTCTCAACTCTCTGGAAATTAGCCAAAGACCAAGAAACAACTCGCATGTCATTGAGGCACAAGTTCATTACCATTTGTCCTCTCCAGACATCCTTTGTCAGCAGCAACGACAACTTGTATCTGGTCACTGTAGACACGATGGATACAACGAAGGCGACCTAAAACATCAGACGAATATAAACATCCTGAGTCCTTTTGGCAAGCCATCTACGTCGTTGGGAGTCCATCACCCCGATGTGCAGGGGTTTGTTAATTCAAACATCACTAATCAAGGCAAGCCCGACTCATCTCTCCATTCATTAGAAATGGAACAGTACCTTGGCCAGGAACATTGCCAGCTGAAAGCATACGCCGTGATGTCATCTAAACCCAATAACTTTACATCTACTATCCTGATGTCACCCACCTAAAAAAAGGAATCACCCAGTAGGTTTCTGGGCTCTTTGAGCGATTCACCATCAGTGTGCCCTCTTAACCAGGAACATCACGCTCGCTCACCACCAGCAGAACAAAGTTGTTCCCCAACATCTTCAATTTGGCCGCACTTGCTTAACACCATGGATACAATTGGCAAAGCAATGACTTACCATGCAGACAAGTTATACACCCAAGTTGACCTTTTAAATATCCTATCCTATTCAGGGGGTTGAACAAAAGTTGCACAGTTTTCACACGATGATTTTAAAGATGCACCGAGACCATGAAACAACATATCAAATGTGTCACTGCCATTGCACTCAAATAATTGATAAAGTAGCAACAGTTCCAAACCTTCTGACTGAACTATTGGGGACAACCAGGGAAGCTTCAACTAAGTCCACAACACCCGCAGAGAAAGAAAAAGAAGTATTGAGGGAAGCGGACATGGAATGCTCCAGTTCTATCAGGGGGCAAAAAATTAGTGAAACGGGTCATAACTGAGCCCCAACCCAGGCAAATACACCTAGACCCAAACTCTCAAGTGCACCTGACAACCCAGGTGTCCCAGATTCTTCATTTACTGACCAATGCAAGCAGTCACCGATAAGGCACCCAAAAGCAATCAAGTCACTAACCAAGCAGGAGAGAAAACGCCTGAGAAAGGCCGGAAAAAGCAAACAAACTAGCCAGGCATCCAACTCAATCTTGGCTATGTCCGCTCAAGACAGGAATCAATGTGAAGACAAAGTAACTCTAAACACCTTGGATGCTGTAAGCAATAAGGAGCAATCGATTCCATCACCTAATTCGCTCAACATTTCTGGTAGTCCAAATTACAATACAAGGGAGGAATCCTCACCTGAAAAAATATACAGTTTATCCAAACCTCCCGTAAGGAAAGAGAAACACAATTTAAAATTCCAGGTCTCACAAATTGTGAAACCTATATTAATAACGGGGAGCACCTCGACAGAAACCAGGACAAACTGCCCGTGCAAGGTTAATTTGATCAAGGAAAATGTTAGAGAAAAAAGTCACAATCCGGATACAACTTACAGCCAAAGCCAGCGAGGCAACAAAGTTACCCATGTAAGAAATCACAAAATTCACTCACGAAAAATAATACAAGCCTTCCTCAACACACCTCCGACCTCCTCGGAGCTCATGGCGGTCAAGAAAGTAATGGAAAGGTGCTCAGACAATGTGTCACAGTGTGATTACTCCAATTACAACAAACTGGACTTAATCCCCCAATATGTCCCTGAGTCATATCAACACCAGTGACATCGAAAGCATAGAGTTCAAACAGAACTCGTACTCCATGGGTCAAGAAACCACAACAGATACGTTCGCCGATAACTCCCTGATTGAGCAGATTTGGCAGCAGAGGGACTCATTTGCCAAATGGGGCATTGAGTTAAAAAAGTTCACTCCTCTCCGTTATCCTAGCCTGCTACAACCACTAAATCACACAGAGGGCCTGTTAAAGGGAGATAAAGGCACAGACCACCACAGCCCACTAAAGGGTATAGACTTTATGGCCGGGAAAATTAATATCACCTTCACCCATCCAGCAGCCACTAAGTCTTTGGGTTTCCGGCATTTTAATATGGCCAGCATAACCCTTGCAACGGCATGAACAAATGTATTGATAGCTCCAAATTTACACCAGGGTTGCACCATCTGTTCCTGCAACGTGTCGGCCTGAGCACGAAATTAGAAGATCCCGACTTCATGGAATTCATTAACCAGTACAACATTCTTCTTGTCCAAGACACCTGGCAGAAAAGTCCCTCTTTAATAGTTGGCTATAAGGAATTCGTAAATCCAGCCAAGAGAGCAACAAAACATGGGAGAGCAAAAGGTGGTCTTTCCACCTTTATCTCGACAGACATCCCATGTCATGCCTCTATGATAGATCTAGATGCCTCCTGGCTTCTATGTGTTAAACTTGACGCCCCGCCATCCAACAGTTTGTTAATATTCAACACCTACGTTCACCCCACGACTAAACAAAAGAGGCTAAGAATTGAACATCTAACAACATCATTAGTAACATTAAAACTTGCCTATCCTCATGCAAATATTATACTGTCGGGTGACTTCAATATGAACTTACTGTATGACAGTAAAAAGGTATCACAGGGCCCACATCAGCCTCTAATCGACATGATATATTTGGTAAGAGATTGGCAGCCTGCCTGGATGACCTTTCAATGTGTGTACTCAGGGGTCGAAGCATGACAGATTGCCCTGCAGCACACACTAAGGTTACCCAAAAAACACGCTCAACGATTGACTACACCTTCACGGATCATGATCTTTTCCCATACATTGAGAATTTTCAAATTATAGATAGGGCGGAAAGCGACCATCAGCCACAATCTTTCACGCTGTTAGGATACACCGCATATCCAGCTAAAGACAACGCGATGTCTCTCCCAACACAATGCTACAACCTTCAATGTCTCAGCTGGAAGAAGGATAGCATTGAGGTTATCACGGGTACATATACCCGTCTTTTGTTGAGATTCAACGTCGAACCATTGAGTATAAAAGTCTGGGAGTCCTTTATTCAGGAATTAAATAACAAATTCTCAAACCATGCCAACGGCCATAAAGCAGGAAGTCCTAAAGTGGCAGTTTGGTTCACTAAAAGTCTGAGGAAGCAACAACAATATTTAAACAAGTACCTAAGACAACTACGATCCCTGGGCCCAGAACCCCCCCCAGGAACTCCGCCTTTTAATATCAGAAACAAAAAAAGCATTAAAAAGGGATACGAAGTTGGCCAAGAAAGAGTTCCACAAAAACATATGGGTGAAACTTCTCCATGCCTGTAAACAAAAGGACTCAAAGCTTTTCTGGGAACATATCAACCAGCAAGGCAGGAACCGTCATCACAACTCAGACATAACGGAGGTTACATGGAGAGCCCATATCGATCTTTTATATAGCGAAATTCCATCCTCAAATACCCCAAATCATGGAACACCAATAGGGAAGGGGGCCGTTGGGGCAGAATTAGTCGATGACATGTTGACTTATGAATTACTTGAATTCATTTTGCAGATTTCACAAGAACAAGTCTTAAACACCATAAAAAATGTACGATCTGAGGGTGCTCCAGGGCCCAACGGTTTGCCGAATGCCCTGTTTCGGCATGATCCTTCATTTTGGTCCATTCTACGTACTCCTCTTTTTACTCATGCCATCGCCTCCAGTTTGATTCCCGACTCCTGGAGAGGAAGTATTCTAAATCCAATCCACAAGTCGGGCCCCCGCTCAGATCCATCCAATTATAGGTTGATTGCATTAATCAACGTGGAGGTAAAAATATACGCATCAAACCTTTTGGTGGATTTAGAGGACTGGGCCAGCCGAACCAACCTTATACCTTATATGCAAAGCGGATTTCGGGCAGGTATGGGTACCCTCACAAACATCTCTGAGATCACTCTCCTAGCAAATCAAGGCTTTGCAAAATCTAGGCACATGTACGCGTGCTTTATCGATCTTAAAACGACCTTCGATAAAGTTTAGAGAGCAAATTTATGGGCTAAAATGCAAAGCTGGGGGGTACCAACCAAACTTCTGGAGGCCATAATTAATCTTCACTCACGTATGTGGGTCCAAATTAGGAAAGGAGATGGGCGCAGCATAACCAACAAGATTCCAACATTCAACGGCTAAAAACAGGGGTGTGTGTTAGCCCCCTGCCTATTTAACATCTTCATCTCCGACCTGGACAAACATCCTCAGTTAATCCAAGCTGACCCCCCAAAATTGGGCAAAACACCAACACCGTGTCTCCAATATGCGTACGACATTGTTTTGCTAGCACAAACACCTGTAGGCCTGCAGCGACTGATTACTGAATTAGGAGCTTACGCCACCTCGGCCCAACTAATGATCGATTATCGAAAAAACTAAGGTTATGTGCTTCTCCAAATATAATATAATAACGAAAAATCGCCAATTTATCTGGAAATTGGATGACCAATCACTGGCCCGGGCCGATTTTTACAAATACCTATGGTTTCAACTGGCCAGTAATCTCAACTTTAAGCAACATTTGGACCAAGGACACATGAAAGCTAAACAATTGCGGTTTGCATTTAAAATTTTAACAAAAAAGCTTATAGGCTGTTCTACTGGCCACCTGTTAAAAGTGATTGCAGCAAAATTCCTACCTTCCATCTCTTATGGCTCAGAAATTTTGAACACTAAAGACGCCACAACTTTGAACACAGCACAATCCACCTTTTTTAAGAGATTGTTTTTACTTCCGTCACATATCTCCCAAGCACAAATCCAACTAGAATATGGATTAAAAAATCAGATCCTGGCGAGACAAGGTGCAATAGTAAAATACAATTGGAGGATGAGGGAAGCAGGAGACAACACCCTAGCCCATCATTGCTGGGTAGAGATCGGAAATCAAGCAAGACTAAGCAACTCAGTTACTACAGTTTTGAAGGAATCTCTCTCGGTATCACAACTAGAGGAGGCCTGGCTTATCCCTACAATGTATTCCGGTTTCAAATCCATTGAGAACAAAGCCATCAAACGGTTTTATTTATTAACGGATAAAACTGCCTTTTTGAAAAAACACCACGCTTGGGCAGTGATGCATGCCTATCAGACGCTGAGACCCCAACCGTACCTGTTTGAACACTTCTCTCATCAGAAAAAGCACTATTTGACGCAAATGGGGTCATTTCCCACGAAGGACTTGATCCCGAAATGGAAATACACATGGCCATCCAGGGAATGTCACCTCTGCGGACAAGGGGACGAGTCTTTATTACATCTACTATGTATCTGCCCTGCATTATCAGAAACTTGAAAAACCATTCCTTCAGGAGGCCTTACGGAAGGAACAAGTACCAACATGTAGAGCAGCAGCGATAAAGTGTCTTGGAGGGTCGTTGATCCAACTGTCTGTAGAGCCAAACATTTTGGGAAAATCGTGGCAAAAGAACTGGACAAAATAATTTAGTTCAAGTTGCTTAAACATCAATCTGTATACATATTTTTCAATTGCACTGATAAACCTGTCAATACTTTCACCATGACCTAGATGCCTTTTTTACCATATGTTTTTAAAATGTATACTAAAAATATCATTTCACAGTGGATTTTCTACCCTTTTATGATTTTTAACGAAATCAAATAAAAGTACATTTGACTATGTACAGAACATAATACCTCATTATGATTGTTAAGGGCAAGGAGGGGTCTCATGATCCACTCAAGCCTTCACCTCTTGTGATTCATGGCCCCTTCCACACTGAACAATTGTAATAAATAGCTTATTACATAGTGTGCATATGGATATATAATATATATTTCTATGAGTGGGAGAGGTGTGGCGCAGCAGCCGGAGCAGCTGACTCCGGAGCGTGGGGGTCACGGTTCAATCACCGGTGCCTGTGGCAGCTCAGGATCCTGTGACTCTGGGCAATAACCCACTTAATCTCCCCGATGGCCCCTAGCACTTGTATACCCTTAGTGGTGACAAGCACGCCTTACAAATCTGGTATTATGTGTATATTTTACATGTAATGTAAAAAGTTAAGAACATAAGCATATTTAAACATTTTGGTGCTTAGTTGTACTTGCCTGCGATGTAGTGACTCTCAATGTAAAAGTTGAAAAACTTGCCTGTGATGTAGTGCCTCTGATGTAATGGCTTCCAAAGTAAAGCTTTAGATATAAATCTTTTGATGCAGTGGGGGTGTACCTCTTTGAATTCTTTTTCCTTTTCTTTAAGAAAAACCATTACAAGATGGTCATTGTGCACATGGGTGACAATTTTGCCATGCTATTAAAACCATTCAAAGTTGGTCGCTCGTCATTCAGAGGTGGACAGTGGCCAGAGTGAGATGACTGTGTGGGCAAGTGTGCACTTGGGGGGAGGGGGGGGGCTTTTTTTAAAACTAAAAAGACAAAGGAGGGAATAGATACAGGAGCATGAGGTGACAGGGAGGGAAAGAATATCGGGGCATATCATCAAGGGCTTTATCTCCGCTTTTTTGGCTTTAAAAGCCAGAAAAGCGGAGATAAAACTAACGCCCTATCAGCAAGAGGGTGCTAACATGCGTATTCGCATGCTAGCACCCTTTTACACTACGCCTACCTTTGTATCTCTAATGAGATGCAAAGTGGGCGTTCCTGACATACACTACATGTCAGGAGAGCAATAACGCGTCTTTGCGCTATCAGCAAGGATGCCCTTGCATTTTAGCAGATGTTAGTTTTTGGAGAAAACTGCTGTTTTCTCCAAACACTAATGTCTGCTAAAATCCTAAAACTAAGCCACCCCTAACATTGGGGGTGGATTATGCTGATACGACCACAGGGTCGTATCAGCAAGGTTATCGCCCTTTTACAGGGAACATCGCTGGAAAACCAGCGATGTTCCCTGCAAAACGGCAAAAACATCGCTATCACTGGAAGTTTGATTGCCCTGGAGCAGCGCGTTGATGATAACGCGCTACCAGGGCGATAAAAAGCAGAGATAGCCAGCGCTAAGAAATTATCGCTAAGCACGGCCAGCGATAATTATCGCTGGCCGTTGCTGATATGGCCCATCAATCCTTATGCATTTCAATGCAAGCTCTTGGCAGCAGTAGAAGGCTAGAACTCATCCAAACAAAACAAAGAGAGACCGAAATGCTCCTGGGTGGGACAACCACGAGAATATGGAGAAAAGTCATTAAACTAGCAATAGAGAGTTGAGATAGACAATAATGCGATCAAATAATGGGCAAGGAGCAGACACAAAGCCCACTTTCTCAGGAATAAGAGGATTATGTGGAGAAAGAGATTTATTTCTGTGAAATAATCCTGTATGGCTATGGAGAACCAGTCTATGGTGACTGGGGCATCAGGATCACCCCTGGGGAAGGTGAAGGGGAGGGACATCCAGGTTATAAGTGCCAGCACGGCTTTATACGCGCCAGCAAGGTTTTATAAGCAGTGCACTTCCCTTAGCCAACTTTCTATGGGGCATATTTACAAGGCGGCGATAGAAAATTATCGCCGCTTTTGCGGCCGTTTTCGGCCGAAAAGCGGCGATAATTTTATCGCCTAATTAGCAAGGTCATGCTAACGCTTGAAACCTTGCATTAGCGCACGTATTCTTAACACCCAGCTTTGCATCGCTAATGAGATGCAAAGTGGGCGTCCCTGACCTGATATGACAGGAGAAATGTCGATAAGCGACATTTCTCCTATCATCAAGCCCCACGCTATGAAGCATAGCGGCAAGAAAAGTAGCGATAACCCCTGTTATCGCTACTTTCCTTATGCCTGCTTCAGGACTGACTGTGTGTGTGTGTTGTAGACATGCAGTTGTAATGCCAACATGCTTAGAAACATGCACTTCAAAAACATCAATGGGACATGTTTATAGTCGCTACATACCATTGACTAGATACTAAAACTCATGTAGCATGCTGTTTGTGTTAGTATGGGTAAGGCAGTCAAGCATCCCATGCCTCCTAAGCACTATCATATCCCTAACAGACCACAGATGAAGGTGTGCTATGTGACTCATACTCTCCAGCCCCAGGAACAGTGTGGCAGGTTGGTCATGTATATATTTTCATGTGGGGTCTGCTTTGAGGCAGAACTACTCATGATGCTCTTGTTTGTAAAAAAGGCAGGTTTATTTGGAAGCTATCAGAGCTCACAACATATGTCTATCACCGGCTTACCCATAAATGGCCCTTAATAGCCCCCTAACAATAAACTCTGACTCGTGTCCAAGCCCCTAAACATTATCCACCCTTTTAGGGCCTAAAAACCCCTATCCCTCATTTAATCGCCAAACACTTCAAGCAGGTTTCTCTATTAAATTTCTATTTCCTATTCATTACGCTGAGGAAATATGAATTTTTATGGTCAATTGTGTCCCCTATCTAGACCCCAACGGCTCCATGTACATGCTACAAGTACATGTATGTTCCCTCCACTTCAAGCTATGAAGACGCAAATACAATTGTGTCCAACGTTAATATGTCCTCTTTCATATCTGCCATGAATGGGCCAGATATTCCGTTCCTAAGTATGCCTTGCCACCGTCTTTACATGGTATACTTTTCACGTTTTCCAGCTCTGGCAAGGTAGGCCCTGAATTCTGCCATCGAGCTTTTTCCTGCTTCTGCCTCTGAATGCTCCAGCCTGGACCTGCATCTGTATCCATGAACTTTGTCTTACTTCCTGCGCGGCTAACGGTGCCTAGCCCGGCCTGTTGCCTGCCAAAACTGTATTCAGCCTTCAAGTTATCTGTTCCGCTCCTCAAGAAATGCATTCTTGTCTAGTAGCTTAGGTAAACATCCCTCCAGCTGCAGAGAAAAGGGCCCGGCCTTACTGTCTCCGTGCAAGTAATTCATGACTCTCGTTACCATGGTAGGCCCATGCCCCCTCGCATCTCATGTAGACACTTAGACGCTTGTACACGCACTAGCAGTCAGTATAGAATAGGATCTGTCCGAGAAGACCTTTCCTTCTAGATAATATAGTTCCTTAAACACAAGATATTAGATATGATTTAGGACTAGGTTGTCCTGACACCCCAGACTTCTGTCTCCTCATGTAGGGCTAAATGTCAAGTTCCCTTCACCCTCTAGTTACACGTCAATCACACGTCATGCGGCTGCGCGCGCATCTTTGCCATGTATTTTTGCTGACTTTGCAGGATTCTCTTATGGATCCACCCACTTGTGTCATCATCATAATGACGTTTTTAGTATACACCTTTATGCACGCCTATTGTAATGCCTTTTTTATTACATATGTGTATTCTTATCAGCTGTTACGCCTCCTGCATCTGTCTTTACTGTAATGCATTACTATATATGCTATAACCTGTCAATAATGTATTGCTGATCCCTTCCTGAACCTTCGTGGTGACGGAACTCGATTGCCTGGTTCGAACCATCATTCCTTTGTAAGGAATAAATTCCCTATTGTACCCTCGAATACCACGGATTCTGCCTCTTATTTTTACTGAGTTATTCGTATTGTATTTTACCGCATAAATTAAGTCCAGGTAATTTAAATTTACCACATAATTGGTGCCCGAACAGGGACACCTCTCACACCCCACGCGCCGGAGGTGCGTTGCAGACCCGGTCTCCTGCCACAGCCGGACGGACAATTACGCGTACCCGCAGGATTTCCTGTATCTCCCTCAGGCCAACGGGGGCGACTGAGGCTGCGATCAACACCCAGACGAGGCGGTGAGGAGTGCGGAGAATCCCGACCAGAGCCTAGCTGAGAGAGCAAGATCCGAGGTATACAGAGGCCCACCAGAGTCCGAAGTTCCGAAGTATCTAAGTCACGAGTCGAGTCCAGTCCAGTTTGGTCCAGTCCAGTCCAGACTTCCGAGGCCTTCCGTTCCGTGCTTCCCGGTGAGTACCGTTGCTGGGGACGCATCTAGACGTGCACATTAGTTTGTGCCGGTCAAGACGGGTCTGGGTACACAGACCTGGTCTGCACTGTTTTAGCAGTGTATCTGTACTGTTTAGCAGTACATACAGTATATTTAGTATTATGCAGTTAACTAGTTTCATTCTAATTATTATTGTTCGTTCTAAAATGTTTTGATATGTTTTAAATGTCGTGGTATGAGTGACTGTTCGATCTTCATTATTGTGTTTATTGTAATTATTGTGTTCAAGACCGAGTAAGAATTAAGTAGCAAGGTTCAAGATGCCGTTATTTTCAAAATTAAGACAGATAAAAACTAGAAAAGGAATACTCGAGGAAGCTGTTCCCATCCCACCTAGGGACACCCCAGGGTACTTTATGTACCATAAACATGGCCTAGATGCCGTATTATATCTTGATCTATGGGTGGACTACACTAAGGATTTAGCAGAGAGTCAGAGATGGCCCGCTGCTGGAACATGGGATGCAGATTGCATCATGAGGGTAGAAGAAGCATTATGGAAAAAGAAAGCCAGACAGTCACAGAAGGATGCCATTGAACTATGGCGTAAAGAATCGCATAGACGCACAGAGAAAGCGCTCAGAAAGGAAGAGAAAAGTAGAGAAGATTCAGAAAAAGCCCGAGAAAACATATTAATTGACGAAGGTACCCGAGTAAAAACAGAACAAGTAGACAGACAACGAAACACTCTTATGAATGGTGTGTATCCTCTTCTGGCCGAGGGTTTGCCTAAGGCCACCTTGGAGGTACCAAAAGATCTGCCACCTCCGTTACTCCCGATTAAAGTACATCCCAAGACCGCAAAAGATATTTTCCTTTCTTCCTATTTAGACGATGCAGCCCCCGAATATGCTAATGGTGCGCAGCCACGCACACCACCCGTTAACGACGCTCAACCCCAAAATCAGCTGCACCCACCTCCGCAGCAACAAACTCCTACTCAAGTTCTAACCATTCCATCTGTTTCTACAGTCCTTCCTGCACCCACACTCTCTACCCTACACCCAACAAATCCTTTTGGACTTGGCACCTCAGGAGTTGCGACAGGAGGTTTTTCCACGCCACCGTCAACAACTAGATTGACTTATAGGGATTTAGCATACCAACGTACACCGCAAAGAGCTAATGACAATATATTAAATGAGCCTCTTTCCGATTGTAGATATGATCCAGTGCCAGGAAAACACGACAGAATGTTGCTGTCTTCAGTACGTTTGCGGCGAGCTGCAAACTATTTAATGACGTTACCAGGAATGATTGAACATCTAGACAAAATATATCGCTTTATCCAAACAGGGCAAGGTCCTGAAAGTATTGCCGAAGCCATGGAATACCAGAAAGTAGACATGCAAAAATTATTGTTACGCTTTTTCATAAACTGCTTGATCAGAAACAGAGACAGGCCTGAGGTAGATTCGGAGGAAATGCAAGTACTTACCAAATGGGGTCAGAATATAACAGACGGGAGACATGATAAACAGAAGTGTATAGAAGCCATGTGCCGAAGGATCAGAAAAGAAGTAGAACGAATACATGAAAGCAGAGTAGAAGCAGATAAAACTGAATCAGAGGAAGAGGAGGAGGAACAGTCAGAAATGAACACAGGACAATTTGAATTACCAGCTAAACAAATGATAGCTTATGTAGGAAAAGGAAGATCTTTTAATAAAACAATACGTCCGATACGTCCAGAATATAACAGAATTTTTCAAACAGTTATCTCAAATCCAAGGACCCCTGAACACTTATTCCAGGCTACTGATAAATTACTTCGAGAACGAAGGGGGTACCATATGCTCGATTCTATGGATGAACAAGAATTAGCTAGGTCAGCAGTACAATGGGCTGACAGCTCTGAAAAATACAGTGATGATGCGCTAGCACACACGTTTCTGAATCTCGCCCCAGACGAACAGCGTTTAGCTAGTATATACATGATACAACATCTCCTTATATTATATAAAGGCCAACACTCCGATCCTGGTCCCCTACCTGATATATTGATAGAACTACTAATGAATAAATGGAGAGGTTTAGGTACCGATCTAATTAAAGTAATTCTAGAATACAGACATAGATATAGTGCCTTTTTGTGTCCAGAACATGATCCAGCTCCTTCCATGGAGAGAAAAACGTACTACATAGACAGACAGAATCCCTTACGCGAAGTACACCCAGTCAGGAATGATGACAATACGTTTAGACGCGTGTTTGTGTACACGCCCATAACTAAAATAGAACTTTTGGAAATGAAAAAATTAGTGCCCAGCCATGACAAAGATCCAGCAGGTTTTCACCGTGAACTAAAGGACATATTACTCATGGGTGATTATACCTATCCTGACATTATGAAAATATTGAAAGTATTATTGCCTGCCGGTATTTATGAGAAACTCAAAGAAAAAGAATGGGAGGTGGGAGACCAAAAGATTGATTGGACCGCATTAGAAACTGAAGAAAATAGCAGAACTGCAGGCGTAGGGCTTGGGGACAAAACAAAAGCATTGCCAGGATTATTAGTACAAGTATTGCCACGTTTATTAACTACGAAAAAGGAAGATTGGGGAGCAATCTCAGCTTGTAAACAGAAACCCGATGAAGACACTAGTGATTTTTATTCCCGATTTGAAAAATGTTTTGGTATTAATAGCGGCCTGAAAGCAAATAGTGAGTCATATCCACATCTTTTTGTAACAAAACTAGTCGAGAATTCCCTGCCACAGGTTAAAAACAGAGTATTGAAAGTTGAGAGCACTTGGCAAGCTAACACTCCTTCACAAATGTTACAAATGTTACAGTATCACCAGAATAGAATTGGAGAAGAACAAGAACACGAACAAAGACGTATGAAAGACACGAAAATGAAAATGCTTGTCGCTCAGTCAGTTCCAGCTGACGGTCATAAAAAGGGTGCGACACAGTCCAGTAACTCAGCGGTTCCCGTTAAAGGGACATGCAACTATTGTAAACAGCCAGGTCATTATATAAACGATTGTGCAGTTCTGAAACATAATATCTCCACGGGTAAAACCAAGGAGAGACCACGTCCGCCTAGACAGGATCAGATCCAACAACAAGCACCTCAACATGCACAGCCTATGCCGGTTCCACAACAGACCGTAGTGGTTCCACAACAACAGCCACAGCCTATTGCTGCAACACAAAACACGACACAACAGATGTACCAGTATGCACAAAATGACTATCCAGAGTATCAGCGCTACACATGAAACAGCCTAGAGAGGGAAGTTGGCTTACCCCTTATTGAGGTTCCTGTAGATCAAGAGGGTCCTTATGTACAGAGTCAAGTATTAGGGAAAGACAGAAAGTTTCTACTTGATACAGGGGCAAGCAGAACAACTATAAGTCACGATGAAGTTCCAGGGGCACCCCTCTCAGGCTCACAAAATATTTCCCTTGGTTTTTCAGGAAAACCTACTATTAACGAAGTATCGCAACCACTTGCATTTACAGTCGGTCCATTGACACGGACTACAGATCTATTGCTTACGAAATCATGCCCAGAAAACTTGTTAGGTATAAAAACATTGAAAGCTCTAGGAGCCATAATATGTTGTTCTCCGGACGGAGTACGACTATTTTTGCGTGACTTTAAAGGACACTACGTGTCTAGAGACATGGATCACAGGTTACAGAATCTACCTGCACATTTATGGGCACAAGGCCCCACTGATGTAGGTTGTATGCACATTACACCATATCGAGTTACACTCAAAACAGGAGTGGTACTACCACGAATGCGACAATACAAGTTACCGCCAGATGCTGTAGTGGCTTTCCTGCAAATCATTGACGAGCTCATTGCACAAGGAGTGGTTGTAGAAACCGACTCCAATGTATGTAATTCTCCGATCATTCCGATTCTTAAACGAACAGATCCAAAAGCACCCCCAGTATATCGATTAGTTATTGATCTGCGCGAATTGAATAAATGCATTGTACCACAATATCCCGTGGTCCCAGATATCTCTTCATTACTGACAGCTATTGATTCAGAGGCAACGTTCTTTACTGTAATTGACCTCAAGAACGCCTTCTTCAGCGTCCCAATTGATCCGGAAAGCCAATATTTGTTCGGATTCAGTTTAAATGGACGAAGTTTTAAATTCGCACGCGTACCTCAAGGATTTACAGAAAGTCCTAGCATCTACAGCCAAGCACTGAAAAGACAACTTGACAGTATCCACATGCCAGTTAACACTGCACTGCTTCAGTATGTCGATGATCTGCTGATCACCGCCCGAAGCGAACACGAATGTGAAAAAGCATCACTGACGGTTTTACATTTCCTAGCCGACAAGGGGCACAAGGTGTCCCCTTCAAAGCTGCAATTTTGTGCCCAGCAAGTTGTGTACCTAGGGCACTTGCTGTCCAAATGGGGGAGACAGCTCACACCTGACCGCATCCAGTTAATTGTAAACATGCCACCACCCAAGACACAAAAGGAGGTACGGGCCTTCATAGGCCTCACTTCGTACTGCAGGCAGTGGATTCCCCAATATGCATTTTTAGCAAAACCACTCATTCAGTTGACAACCCAGGAGGCAGCGACATCGACTGTCCTCCCTTGGACTCCAGAACATACACAAGCTTTTGAAGACTTAAAGAAAGCTTTATGCCAAGCACCTGTTTTAGCGACACCATGTTACAGTAAGCCTTTTACACTCTTTGTTACAGAACGTGAAGGTACTGCCTTGTCAGTACTCACGCAGGAACAAGCAGGATCACACAAGCATGTGCTTACTTTTCTAGCACGTTAGATCCCGTAGCTCAAGCTCTTCCTGCGTGTCTGAAATCAGTTGCAGCGACAGCTCTAGCGATTAGACAAAGCGATTCCATAGTATTAGGACATCAATTGACAGTACAAGTACCACACGCAGTAGAGGTTCTCTTGAACCGGACACAAACACAACACTTGACTATAGCACGACTGACAGGTTACGAACTCACATTGTTTCAGCCACACATAGAAATCAGACGTTGTAGTACATTAAATCCTGCCACACTCTTGCCGTTAAGTGGAACAGACCCACTGGCACATGATTGTATTGAAGTCATTACTATTACGACGAAACCCAGACAAGACTTGACAGATGTCCCACTACCAGACCCAGACCTGACACTTTATGTAGATGGTTCATGTATGAGAACAAGTACAGGAAAGTTAGTGGCCGCTTATGCAGTCACGACAGACACCGAAGTCATTGAAACAAATTGTATTGACACACTATCAGCTCAAGCAGCAGAGCTTATTGCTCTGACACAAGCCTGTATTCAAGCCAAGAATAGAAAAGTTAACATATACACAGATTCACGTTATGCTTTCGGAGTCGTACACGACTTCGGAGTCCTTTGGCGAGAGAGAGGTTATTTGCCTTCTCACGGTGCCAACATTCAACACGGTCCCCTCATTCAAGCCCTGTTAGATGCAATACATCTACCTACTTCAATATCTATCATGAAGTGTAAAGCTCATACAAAAGTCACCGATATTATTTCCCAGGGTAACGACCTAGCAGACCGAACAGCTAAGCAAACAGCACAGAATCAGACTCATGCAACTGACTTGACAAAGACAATAGTTCCGACACCGACACACTGCATGACAGTTAAGGATCCCGCCCTTGATGTAATTGACATACAGACACATGCTACACCAGAGGAAATAAAGAAATGGACTGAATTAGGAGGGATCCAAACAGATCAGGGATGGATGACAAAGGGAAAATCTATATGGTTTCTCCCCGACTCAATGGTTCAAGTTATCATTAACACAATACATAGTCCAGCACATCTAGGAGAAAAAGCTATGTTAGACAGTATTCAACACATTTGGTTCAACAAACACTTACGAGCTGCAGCCAAACAGAAAGTCCGAACTTGTATGATTTGTTGTCAGTTCCATCCAGCTAAAGGCGTACCTGTAGAGCAGGGTGGATTTCAACCTCCCGATCACCCTTTTGAAGTCCTCCAGATGGATTATATCCAGATGGAACGATGTCGAGGATTCAAATATGTCCTCGTAGTTGTATGCGCTCTTTCCCGTTGGACAGAGGCGTATCCCGTCTCAGATTACACTGCCCCGACTACTGCCAAACAATTAGTTCGTGAATTCTTCCCACGGTATGGTTTGCCCCGTATCGTGTACTCAGATAATGGCCAGCCGTTCTCATCCGAGCTAATGAAACACATTTCACTCCTGTTAGGCTATCAATGGAAATTCCACTGTGTCCGACATCCCGAGGCAGCAGGTCTTGTGGAACGTCATAATCAGACCCTGAAAATACGACTTTCTAAAATCTGTAGAGAGAAAGGTGTCGACTGGATAGTAGCCTTACCGGTTGCACTATTTTACATGAGAATGGTAGCACATTCTCGCACAGGGCTATCCCCGTACGAGGTGGTCTTCGGTAGGCCACCAAATATGTGGGGGACGCCTATACCTCGTAAAATAACTGATGTTGATTGTAATATGCTGACAGATTACCTTGCTTCCTTGATGTCTGCACTACAATCTTGCCGTTCACAGGTAGCTGCAGCCTTTCCCGACAACACCGAGGTAAAGCCCCATGAAGTGGTTCCTGGAGATCTAGTTTTTATCAGAAACTTCGACAGGAGGAGCCCGTTGGAGCCTCGCTGGCAACAACCAAAACTGGTTCTTCTAACGACGAGGACAGCAGTGAAGGTCGAGGGTCGCAAGGGTTGGTTACACTCGAGTCATATCAAGAAATTTCATGGACTACCATCCGATCTGAACTCTCAGCCCTGCCCCCTTCCAGAGACTGATTCAAAACTCCCCCTGGTTGAACAGACCGAATCTCAAAACTATAAACTGAAACTAAGGTCTAGCAAGTCAGACAATTCGATTGTTTAAGTCCTCTCCAAGGTGAATCGGTTGAATTAAGTCTTTAACATGTATCCTCTAGACCGAATAAGAGAGAGAAATAGACAGAAACAGCTCAAGAAACATGCATACTGTAAATCACTTCATAGTCACTGTATAGTGACATTGTTGATTATGTTTTTTCTAAGTCTTTTTATTATTGCTGCAAGTATACTGTTACACATGTACTATCCTATTTTCAAGCGTGCTTACAATGTTACTGCCGAACATTCTTTTAGTGAACTACCTCCACATGAGTTGTAATTGTAATTGTAATTGTAATTGTAATGGTATTTGTAGAGCGCGATTGCTGCCCATGGGCGTCCAAGCGCTAAGCTGACCAGAAGTGACGGAGGAGGTGCTATGGTACAGTGGGTTTGTCAAACAGCCATGTTTTTAAGTTTTTGCGGATGGTACTCCGCAGCTCAGGGGTTTGCTTGAGGATACTGTTACACCGTCGAAGATCTGAAACGACCTCCCAGACAGAAAGGATTCCAGCCACCTTAAAGCGTCACCTGAAACTCCGATGTTATGGAGACGGTCCAGCAAGGTGGAGTAGCTGACCGTATCGAATGCGGCGCTTAGATCAAGGAGGATCACTGCCACTGATCCTCCTTGGTCCAGAATCCTTCTAGTATCTTCGGTGACTGCTAACAAGGCGGTTTCTGTCCCGTGTTGAGGTCTAAAACCTGTCTGAGATGTGTGTAACAGCGAGTGATCCTCCAGGTACTGCACCAGCTGGGCATTTATGTGCTTCTCTAGCACCTTGCTCGTCCAAGGAAGGAGTGAGATGGGACGGTAACTTGACAGATCGTTTGGGTCTAGGCTCGGTTTCTTTAGCAGTGCCCGTACCATGGCCTGCTTCCAGGCAGTGGGGACAGAGCATGCAGAGATGGACGAGTTCAAGAGATCCAAGATTACAGGCAGGATGGTTTTACTTGCCTGCATCAGGATATCTGGAGGGGCAGGGTCACGGGGAGATCCCGACTTGACCGCACGGGCCTATAGATTGTCCTATAGATTTGCGCTGCGCAACAACACATTCATTAGTATGTTACACCATTCCCATCAGACCAGCAATGCTACACATTGTTGGATATGTGGCCGACTCCCTCCCTATCAGAAGTACAAAGGAGTTCTGCCTCTCTTTCCGTACCCGTTTACACACAATGGTTCCTGTGGAGCATGGTTTAGTTTGATTAACTCTTTAGATTCAAACACTGTAGTTTACCAGAGCAACTGGGTATGGGGAAACCTGAACTTAGTTTTGCTTAAAGCCTGTTATCCTAACAAAGAGGGACTTCCCAAAAGAACAGGAACTGACCTAGAAAATGAAGTATATGGATTAGGTAATTTTACACTTAACCTCATGATTCTAAATGTTGAATCTGAAGCTACACTAGTCTTGCCTGCTATGTCCGTATTACCAGTCAAAGGTGAATTATGTGTAAGAAAGAATGGTTCAGTACATCTGGGTCATAGTAAATGTACTACTGTGATCGAATTCAGTGATAAAGGCAAGTCTACATTTAGAGCTTCCCGTCACTCCTACTTCATCTGTGGTCACACCGCATATATACGCCTACCCCTAGATTGGGATGGTACCTGTTACATTGCATTCCTTCTGCCACCTGTTTTCCTAGCCCCTCCTGATTATCATAGAAATACCAATCTAGTACACCATAGACCCCAGAGAGATATCCCGATTGTTGACTACACCGAAACAGCATGGGAACAATATACAGACTTCAATAAAGGTCTCTTTCCTTACATAGGTGTTGTCTCAAACAGTAAACTGATACGTAGATTAACCAGAACCCTTGAAGCAGTAGTGAATGAAACTACCTCTGCCCTAGGCAACTTAACCGAGGAGCAGTCTGCGATGCGGATTGTTGTTCTTCAAAATCGTCTTGTCCTTGACGTCATCCTAGCAGATAGGGGCGGAGCTTGTAGGGTCATCGGATCAAGTTGCTGTGTTTTCATCCCAGAAAACGCGCCATCTGTATATAAAGCTATAACTCGTCTTCACAAGATTGCAAACCAGATACATCAGAATGCAGGCACCTGGACATGGTCCGGTTGGTTCTGGAGCGTGTTGTCAGCCTGGGGATGGAAAGTCCTATCCTTCCTAGGTATTGGCCTTCTCATAGTATTCAGTTGCTGCCTATGTCTACAATGTGGACCAGCGATTTGCGGCCTGTGTGCCACATCATGTATTCCACGTTCAAGTTTTCATTCAAGATCCCGGAAGAAGAAAGAAGAGCAAATGATGTTACATGAACAGATTGATGGATTCCTGAAGATCGATATTTCATGAAGGGTCGTAGGGGACAAGGAGGGAATGAGGAAATATGAATTTTTATGGTCAATTGTGTCCCCTATCTAGACCCCAACGGCTCCATGTACATGCTACAAGTACATGTATGTTCCCTCCACTTCAAGCTATGAAGACGCAAATACAATTGTGTCCAACGTTAATATGTCCTCTTTCATATCTGCCATGAATGGGCCAGATATTCCGTTCCTAAGTATGCCTTGCCACCGTCTTTACATGGTATACTTTTCACGTTTTCCAGCTCTGGCAAGGTAGGCCCTGAATTCTGCCATCGAGCTTTTTCCTGCTTCTGCCTCTGAATGCTCCAGCCTGGACCTGCATCTGTATCCATGAACTTTGTCTTACTTCCTGCGCGGCTAACGGTGCCTAGCCCGGCCTGTTGCCTGCCAAAACTGTATTCAGCCTTCAAGTTATCTGTTCCGCTCCTCAAGAAATGCATTCTTGTCTAGTAGCTTAGGTAAACATCCCTCCAGCTGCAGAGAAAAGGGCCCGGCCTTACTGTCTCCGTGCAAGTAATTCATGACTCTCGTTACCATGGTAGGCCCATGCCCCCTCGCATCTCATGTAGACACTTAGACGCTTGTACACGCACTAGCAGTCAGTATAGAATAGGATCTGTCCGAGAAGACCTTTCCTTCTAGATAATATAGTTCCTTAAACACAAGATATTAGATATGATTTAGGACTAGGTTGTCCTGACACCCCAGACTTCTGTCTCCTCATGTAGGGCTAAATGTCAAGTTCCCTTCACCCTCTAGTTACACGTCAATCACACGTCATGCGGCTGCGCGCGCATCTTTGCCATGTATTTTTGCTGACTTTGCAGGATTCTCTTATGGATCCACCCACTTGTGTCATCATCATAATGACGTTTTTAGTATACGCCTTTATGCACGCCTATTGTAATGCCTTTTTTATTACGTATGTGTATTCTTATCAGCTGTTACGCCTCCTGCATCTGTCTTTACTGTAATGCATTACTATATATGCTATAACCTGTCAATAATGTATTGCTGATCCCTTCCTGAACCTTCGTGGTGACGGAACTCGATTGCCTGGTTCGAACCATCATTCCTTTGTAAGGAATAAATTCCCTATTATACCCTCGAATACCACGGATTCTACCTCTTATTTTTACTGAGTTATTCGTATTGTATTTTACCGCATAAATTAAGTCCAGGTAATTTAAATTTACCACAACGCTTCAATCCCCATTGACTTATTGTCCATCCTGCTGTCACTGCAGCTAGGCTGCATCCTAATTTAATCTGTGTTTCTTCCCCGTACTTCTCTGTTTCTAACCTTTCCAGCTCTCTCCCCCTACTGTTCCCTGCCTTACTCTGAGATCCCTCTGACCAGAAGAACACTCATCTGAGGTATTCTTCCTATCCCATCCCTTTTTCAACCTCTCTCTATCCACCAATCATATAACAATTATTTAGGATGGAAAAGTCCTTTGCATGGTAAGAGACATGTACTCCTGCCTAAGTGCCCCACTGTACTGTTTTCTGGATCCCTAATGCTGATTTTTTTATCGTAGGCAAACATGGATCATGCGTGTGCACCATGACATAGGCCTTTTTCATGGATTGTGGTCTTGCTGGCCTAGGAGGAATGCCCAAAGCACTACCCTCATAGAGGTGGAAGACTACTGCCTTCACCAAGAGTTAAGCAATACAAGCTCGGCGGTGGCAACATAACGTGTAGTGATTAGTAGTAGTGAACAGGATCTTTTGTACCCTGTATCCCTGGAGTGAGGCCTACAGGCTCACTCACCTTTTTTAAACGTTCCGCTGATGTCTGCTTAACTCACCCTTGGCTTACATCAGGTAGATGTGGAGTGCTGCCCAGCGCAGGAGTAGTGACTCTGAGCTGGAGGTATGTTCACCTGGGAAGAGTACAGTTTAGGGTTAGAGCAGTGCTATGTAGTATATGTGCTCTTAGTGCATGTACTCTGTGTATACCTGCTGGGAATACATGACATGAAAGATGTAGTGCTGTGCAGTGCGTGCCCAATGAGAGCATGTGTTGGGTATATGTGTGCTTGCATGAAGTACAATAAATGAAAGGTGAAGTGTTGTGCAGCACACACGTGGCGAGTGTGTGTGTGCTGGCCGTGTGTGTTTGTAAATAGCACACCCTGGTACCATAAACAAAGGCTACAGTACTGATCTCACAGACTGAATGTGTGTCTTTAGTGGCACAATGCATCCCTGTAACAGTACTGGGCAGTAAGCGTGCTGTGAATGTGTGCTGAGTAAGTGTGCCTGAAATGGTACATTACATGGAGGACCCTGGGTTCCATTTTGAGAATCCCAGGCCTTCCTGCTATAGACATTCGGAGAGGAGGAATCCCCCAGACATATTTGTGTATTGCTGCATTCCTGTGAGCTCGGTGGAACACAATGGAAGAAGGGATCTTCCATATACACTTCAAAAGTTTTCTCTTTGATTCAGTGATAGAGCACAAGGAAGAGGCCTGGGCACATCTAAGGAAGAGAGATGGGGTTCATAAGGGAATTATAAAGAGTATGGCTGGGAGCCCAGGATTACTCTTTTGATGCACGTATTACTGTGGCTGACATCCAGGTGTAAACTCTGATCACTCCCAAGAGTTGTGTTGTGGGTCAGTCAGCTACGGGGTCGTGCCTGCTGCGACAGACATCCATTCAGGAAGAAAAAAGTAAAGGAGAAATGTACACTTCAAAAGGAGCATAACCCCAACATAAAACTTCAAAGACTCAGACCCTGAACCACATTTGGTGTCTGGAAAAGGACTCTAAGGGGTGGTTGAGACCCCAAAACATTGTCATCTGCCAAGCAGCCAGATCCACAGTGTGAAAAGGAGAAGCGCCAGAACCTGCCTGCTTGCGTAGACCGGTGTGTCCTGTGAGGAAGAGGAGAGCGTTGAAGGGAGCAAGGACCAGCAGGGAGCCATACCATGAGGACTCCCTGTGCAAGATGTGAGGATTCAGCTGTGCACCGATCAGACCGTCGCCCATGTGCAGGATTGTTTTCTGCAACCCCTGAATATCAGGAGAGGGTCTCTGTAGACCAGACCGTGTGTTGAGATATGTTTAGGTCTTGCTACTCCATACTGCCTCACTACAGTTGCCTTGTATACCAGAAGGGGCCACCGGTAAAGTTACCACTTCAAGGAGTGATAAGACTGGTGACTGTCTGGGTCAGGGCACTTGTGCTGGAAGAGCCTGCACCCATATGATCATGTATATTGGCAACCCTGAATGCCAGGAGAGGCTGCTGGTACCAATGTTGACAAAGAATTCGACCAGCCGCCCAAAGAAGAGGCTGAGGTAACAGTCTGTGGGTTGGACCCTTCACTGCGAGGGAACTGCTCCCAATTCAACACTGAGGCCTGCTGATGATGACATTGGGCCCTCACTGGCTCCAGTCGGGAGCTGAAGAAAGGATTCTCCCCTTCACCTGCCGTTGAGCAGTCAGCTCTGCACGTCTTTGCTGGCAGGGAGCTGCTCCGACATCCGAGAGACCTCTGGCAACTCCGATCAAGAGAAAGAGCCTGTTCCCCTGGGTGCAGTCACGTGGGCTGCAAGCAACCCAGCTTCTACAAACTGAGCAGGTCTCACAGGTTCATGTTTAGCCCGCTGCATTCTTGAGCTCTTCCATGCTGCAACAGCATGTAAGATGTGAACTTGGCCTGTTGGGCTCCGGGGGACTCACTGATAACAGTGCCGGGGCACCATAAAATACTTTTTGCTAAATTCCTAAAGATTCAGAACTCTTGAGTACGGCCCAATAGGTTGCATTCCCTGATGTGGCCACCAGTGAATGGGGAATAACCCAGAACATTTTACACAAAGGTGGGTGAACAGTGATTTGCCTGAAAACTACTAGATCCCTGACCTCAATGGGATTCTGTTATTGCTCATGAATGTTGTTATTCCTCTGCATGCATAGAGTTAGAAACAAAATACTTTTTTTTTAAGAGCAAGTATTTGACTGGACATTGATTTATTGTTCGTACTGTTTGCACTTTTTTTGTTATGAGCCATGTTCACTTACCTGATTCTTCAATTCCCCCCTGAGGAAGCCTTTGACTGCTGGTCCACAGCTACCAGTGAGAGCAAAGTTAAAAAGGCCTATTTCGCCCAGTTGCTCAGGGCCCATAGTAGGATGGACACCGGGACATCAGAAGTAAAAGGCATCAGCCACCACAGTTGCCCCCATTAGTCTCTGCGTGCCCCGTGGCACTCTGAAAGGGTATCTGGCACTAGCCATCTCTTTGATCTCCTCATTCGCCAACCCCATGCGTCCGCATGGCTATCCCATGGGATCATACTCTGTTTGGGGGGTACAGGGCAAGCTGGGGCTACTAAGCCTGAGCTGTGGGGCCTGGAGTTGTTCCTCAGTCCGCAGTCGTTCCTACTATGACTGTACAAACTGCGCCAAGTACAACCTCCTTCAGCACATGACTCTCAATAATAGCAATGGCGACCAATAGCAGACTTTGTAGGGAGATTAGTGTGTGGGGTACAACAAGCTCAATTATCAACAGTCACCAAATATAACATGATTGTCGGACTTTAGAAAAGCACTATTATCTGCACACTTAGACCTCAATACTACATAGGAACTGATAACAGATAACATTAATATACACTTGTGGTTTGGTTAATGCACATACGATTCTGGCTATCTCAGTGTCCCCTTTCCTTGGTAGCCCTTGTCATGAGTCTAGCTAGGTCTCCCTAGGGTTTAGAGTGTCAGGCATGCATTAGGACTCAGGTGCAGATTATCCCTGTTCAATATTGTAGGAGAGTAGGATCTGCTTCACATTGGTACCCCCACTTTTTGCTGGGGTTTCACTGTTTTTCTACCTTAGTCTGGCTGTGGCCCTGCTAATCAGGACTACAGCCTAGCTGCTTCCTCTCTAAAATGGTTTGCATGTACATTAGGTACATATCTAATTGGATTCTGGAGTGCCTTATAAGCCCCTAGTATATGGTATACTATGTACCTAGGGCATAGGTACCTCAGAGGCCTACCAGGGGCTGAAGCATATATTATGCCACCCCTGGTAAGCACTCCAAAATGGCACCACAGGTCTGCTACTGCAGCCTGGGTAAGGGTGTGCTTGCACCCCTTACTGTGGTATAGGTTACCTATATCCACACATATATACAGACACATATAAACCTATAAGCCACTCCTATGGCAGGCCTTGACAATCCTGAAGGCAGAGTGCTTGGTTTTATGTGAGAGGGTGCCCAAGCATGAGCTGAGCCCCTCTGCAGCTTTCGGAAATACTTCCTTATGGCTGTTATGTGATACAAAAGAAGAAGCAGGTGAATTATCACCTGTATACCGGATGCACAGCAATGAATAGAATTATTATTAATATGCACACTTCTTAATGAAGAGAAGACAATTGAATCAACTGTAATGTAAATAAACAATCTTTATATTCTTTTGATTGTAAAGTTAACAAGAAATCAGAAATTATTGAATAGAATGTTACACAAGAAAATAATGCTTGTATATATCAGAAAAAATACATAACTTCAATGTATTTTATATGAAAAACAAAAACATCAGCAATAAACATGAATCGCATAAATTGTTAACACTGTTTTGATTGGTGCCCAATGCATTTCGGGATTACCACAGATCCCTTCTTCAGGGGCCTCTGTGGGAAAAATAGGAAAAAACAACAACAAGTAGTTGTAAATCATATAATCTCCACAAGTAAAATATTTAATGACAGATGCAACGTACATGGCCAAAGTGGTGAGATCAAAATTTCCATGATCCACCCTTTCCTTCAATTGTGTCAGGCTGCGATTCTTTATTTACGCCATTAGGTCAATTTGTAGATCATTTTTTGCAGAAATGTGTCCAGTCGTGGAGGAGTTACATTAAGGACACCACACATTTTTTAAAATCTGTTGAATGATGTCATTGAGCAATTCTCTCCTTCTTTGTTATTGTGTACAATAGATGTTACATCGCTTTATACATCTATACCATTAAAAGAAGGCATTGAAGCTGGTGAATGGGCATTGCTCCAACTACCAGAAATTGGTGTCAACAAGGTGTTCATTGTAGAACTTTTGACATTTTGTCTACAGCATAGTTATTTCCAATGGCAAGATGATTTTTATCTACAAATAAGTGGCACTTCTATGGGCTTTTCCGGGGCCCCTGTCTATGCCAATACGTTCATGTCCAAGTTTGAGCATGACAACATTTTCAATGACAGCCAATGGAGCACGAATCTGGCATTTTATGTCAGATTTATTGATGATATTTTCCTTATTTGGAAAAGTTCTCAATTATCCCTTGAATCATGTATCAACGAGTTGAATGCCAAAAATGCTCGGATTAAATTCACACATAACATCAGTGACAAGTCCTTACCATTTTTGGATGTATTGATTACTAAAACCAGGTACTCTTTTGTGACTTCTGTTTACTCTAAACCGACAGACAGGAACATTCTATTGTTGTATTCCAGTTTTTATTCACCTTCATTGCTTCGTAACTTGCCCTATTCTCAGGCGTTACGGACTAAAAGAATAACATCAGATCCACAACAGTTAGACAAGGCTTTGTTTGAGCAGTGTGCAAAATTCAGAAAGCGTGGATATCCGGATCACGTACTAGATTTAGCCGTGACTAAAACAAATCAAAAAGAACGCTCTGAACTGCTTTCCCCAGAGTTAAAAAGTAACCAAAACCGTCAAGTCTTTGTTTCCAAATTTTCTACCAACTCGGTCAACATTAGAAAGATCATTAAATCTAGGTGGGAATTATTACAACATGAACCTGACTTTAACGGTTTATTCGATCAGGAGCCTCTCTTCGCTTATACACGAAGCAAAAATATCAAGGATTTGTTAAAACAAACTCATACAGCCAATCTAAAATCATTCACTGGAATGCGTAAATGTTTCAATTGTGTCAATTGCCACAATGTGATAACAGGCAATACTATCAATCACCCTCTCTCAGGGAAAGCTATTTCACTTAGATATAACGGTGACTGTAATAGCAACAATGTCATTTATACTATCAAATGCCCATGCGGACTACTGTATCTGGGTAAAACATCACGTAAACTCAAGATAAGAATTTCAGAACACAAAAGCTCTATTCGAACCAAAAGTCTAAGTCACCTTTAGTGACACATTGGTTGCAACACCAACATACCAACGCCCAGCTTAAATTCATGATTCTAGAAATCGTTACAACACAACCCGGTACAGATACTACTAAGATGCTAGCTCAAAGAGAGGTGTGGTGGACCAAATACCTTTACACGTTAGTGCCCGCAGGGCTCAATGACAAACTCGAAATGCAATGTTTTTTGTAAAATGAACAGATTGTAAGCACGTCTCTTTCCATACAATTATCAACTTGTCCTCACTTTTCTGTTCCACAATTTTTCATTTTTCAATTTTTTTGTTTATTCTCAGTTTTCTTTATCCATTATTATCACTAACATTTTTTCTTTTACAAATATTGTTTCTGATTTTACTAATTCTGATTATTACAGGCGCAGCCTTTGGTTTACATTCGTTAGGAATTATTCATTTCATTTTCTTTCATTTTTTTATTTTTGGGCATGCACTGTTGTTCGGTCACACACAATAGGTCTTTCTTTGAATTATACGGCTTTCAGTGTGAGCTCCAGACATGTTGGCCATTGAGTTATCAGCGGCGTTTCTGTTGACTTGGTATACTTCTTTTCCAATATGGCCCCTACACAAATACACGTTCATCGCGTGTTCCTTCATTAAGCTGTGCTGACTTGCACTAACTCGTCTTCTATTTTTGGCTACAGTTTCATTTTGAGTTAGAGTCTGAGGTTATTTGATGTAGACGTAGTACACGTTCGGATGACTTTAGTTGATCCTGCGATCACACATTTATGTTTACTTTTTGGTATTAAGTATCACACTGATTATTCTTGCTTTTCTAACTTAAGATGGCGTCCAACCTTGCTTTGTTTTAGTCCTTTTTCCTTGTCTACTTTTGCTGTCGAGTTTTCACGTGCTCAACGCATCTAGTTACGTTCATAAGCTGCTCGCGGTACCTCGGTTTCTATAAGCACAACTTTACCGAGACTTCTTTTCGTCCAGACACGTTTTCAGGCAATTCCCTATGAACACTTGGTAAGCTTTATGTATTTTGATAGTCTCTGTTTGTTTAACAACACTTTTTCACATAGTCTTTATGAGCGGTTCATTGACTAAAATGTTGTTGTTTCATCTCAGGTTTGTGTGTTTTTTTAAGCACTATTGTTCGGGCACTTTCTGACATCGTTTTGGACATTGTTTACATGCTCAACCAAGCCCATATGTTTAACGGCTGAACAACATTCCAGGTACTCATTTAATACACGGGGTGTTTTTCTTCATCTACTACACGTCAAATCACCTTTTCAGTTTTTCAGTTTTTCTCTTTTGCATTAATAGATCAGCAGAAGTTACTGCATACACAGTATTGCTATGAGAAGGTCTTGTGTGCGTCTACTACAAATTAGAGTGGATAGATATTTTCCTACAAGCAACAGTACAGCAGATCGTTTTGGTTACAAGTAAGTGCTGTTGTATCAGCACCCATGAGCTCTCCACCAGTAGGATGTCGTATTTTTTCACTTTGGTTTGGGGCACAACTTGTCTATCTTCCTCTGGCTTTTTTTCACCAGACACAATTTTATGGTTCAGAACTTTTGCGCACTGTTTTTTTCTTTTCTTTACACGGGAAGATAATTGTTTGGAGTTGAACACGTACAGTTTTGATCACTACTTTGGCCATGTACGTTGCATCTGTCATTAAATATTTTACTTGTGAGATTATATGTTTTACAACTACTTGTTGTTGTTTTTTCCTATTTTTCCCACAGAGGCCCCTGAAGAAGGGATTTGTGGTAATCCCGAAATGCATTGGGCACCAATCAAAACAGTGTTAACAATTTCTACGATTCATGTTTACTGCTGATGTTTTTGTTTTTCATATAAAATACATTGAAGTTATGTATTTTTTCTGATATATACAGCATTATTTTCTTGTGTAACATTCTATTAAATAATTTCTGATTACTTGTTAACTTTACAATCAAAAGAATATAAAGATTGTTTATTTACATTACAGTTGATTCGATTGTCTTCTCTTCATTCAGAAGTGTGCATATTAATAATAATTGTATTCATTGCTGTGCATCCGGTATACAGGTGATAATTCACCTGCTTCTTCTTTTGTTTGTGAGGTTGGCTACCTCATCTGGTTTGCACGCTAGATTTTCCATCATGTATTGAAACATTTGATTCTTGTACTTAAACTATTGATTCTTTTTGTATAAAGTTCGAGTGCGCTGACTATTCCAACATTTACTGTTCTGTGATACAGCCATACCATATACTCTTAAGTGCATTATAACCTCGCGGTAAATGCTAACTTTGGGATGGCTGCATCAAAACATGTCGTGTTTGGTGTCAAACGCTTTGGAATAATACCCCCCGCCAGTTCTCGCGGCGGGGGTAGCATTCCACCCTTCTAGAGGGAGAGACATGTTCCCACTGGCTAAACCCGGTAGGACTTTCCTGAGCACTGGCATCACAAAATGGATGCCTCTGCCACAGACACGGGTCTGGCCTCCTGCTGCTGACCGAAACTCCGGCAGGGGAGGCCTGGACAATAGGCTTCCTCTCGAAGGGAGGTGTCACCACCTCCCCAGACAGGCAGATGTGTACTGGGGCTGGGCGGGAGTACTCTTTGGTGCTTTGAAGTCCTGCACTGGGGGCACGTTTGCGGTCCCTGTGCATAGCCCAGTTCAAACCGGTTGCAGGGGCTACCTGCCCCTGCTCTGGCGCGAAACTGGACAAAGGAAATGGGTGTAACCACCCCTCTTTCCAGGCACACCCATAAGTGTGGCCTTAGAGTTAGTCCATCTCCTAAACTTACTATAAGTATAGGAATCCAGTCCCTAGGAATTTAGATTACCCTGGACGAAACTCTGCAATGTACATCCTGGACCTTCAACGTTCTATCCCGACTAGAAGACGGAAGAGATCTCCCTTGGGGTCAAGGAGTGACTCCCCTGCTTGGCAGACACCAAAGAAGCAACTGATTGGTCTGCAATTCTGAAGCTCCTGCTGGACGCCGAAGTCTCTGCATCCCCAGAGGTGGATTTTCAGACTTCCCCGAGGCTACCCTGGGCCTACAGTAAAGCTGAGACCCGTGGCTATCGTGGGTGACGTGGAACCCTGACCCCTGGACACCGTAAACTTTTGCAGCAACACTATCTTCCTGGTCCTCCTCGAAGTTGTGCTTTGGGCTCCGAGTAGCCCCAGCCTTGAGCACCTCCTTCACCGAAGATTGTTGGCGTCCACTCCATGAGTGACCCGTGGGCCAGCTTCAAGTGTGACAGCTAAAGGCTCCTTCGTGATCACTAGCCCGTTGGCTAGCAGGTCCCCAGGAAGGCAACTCCTTTTCTGCTTGGGCTTCCCTGGTTGCACCAGACGTGCCCTGACTTACCCTCGCTGGGTGAGTCCCTCAGACCTTGCTGGTCTGCACAGCAGTCCTTTCTCTAAATTCCAGTGCCTTGCCGTTGCCAAGGCGTGTTGGGTCCATTTGGTCACCGATACCGCAGCACTCGACAGACTTCGTGGGACAGCTCGAATCCGGCTTGTGGACTTTGTCGATGCCTCCTGGACCTCGTGGCTGAAGAGTCAAGACACCCATCAACTCACCTCAAGCACCCGACATCTGTGGGCATTGGTTCATCCTGCCCTAGGCCACTGGCAAGTGACCCAGACTCTGTCCCCTCTGCTTTCAGGTTCCTTCTATCCTAGATTCGGCCTTGGATCTTCACGGACACTTCTCCTCTTCACGGCAGCAGCACTTCCTTGCAGGCTCCCATTGAAATCGACGACGCGACCCGACACCAAAAGACACCTATGCACCCGGCTTCCCTGAGTGAGATAAATCGAGTACTCCGGTGCTCTCGTGGGTGCTAGCCCTAGAACTTCTTAAGTCCAAAAGGGTTTGGTCCTGACTTGATTAGAAGGGTCCCTAATCTTTAAATTTCCTACCGCGAAATTGCCCATAGAAGATAACGGGAACCCGCGGTTGTGTTTACACACTGCATACAGTCCCCGTGGGTCCCCGGTGTCCCTACCTTGGGTGGTTCCATGGGGTCCCAGCGATTCTACAGGCTATAGGCCTAGTGTCTGTGGTTCTTATACCACTCTTTTGGTATATGGTTTGGTACGCCCCTAGGGGCCAAACGTGTATTTGTGCTATTACTGAGGATTGCTATCTTGTAACTTAAGTACTTCGAACTCCAGTCTCATAAAGAGATTAGAGGGGTGTGTGTTAACCTAAATACATATATTTTAAATATATACCTGGTGTCGTTGTCCTTTCATTTGATCATTCAGGAGATTATAGACTGGTCAAACAAGCTGTTTTACATTCCTTCAAGACTTAGCCTGAAGGCTGCTCTCCATAGCTACCACTAGCATAGTTTTCAAAAAAGGTTGTCTTTAACCTATCACCATAAGAGGCTGTTTGGACTGATACAAGGTGCCCACTAGAACTAGTGGACAGCATATATCAGGCCACCTTCTTACATTGGTGTGCAGCGTGTGGGATTCCAGCTTGCTATTGTTTTACCAGATAATCTCAATTGAATTGATCAACTGAAAACCACTAAAGGTACCTAAGGTACAAATAAAATCAAGTTTAGCTACAGTAAGTTCTACTGAACTTAGAGTTGTGTGTTAAGTGATAGCACACCCTTTCTACAACTCAAGAGAGTTTAGTAGGTCACACTAGTGTAGGTAGTGCAATACGCCACACCACATTAGTAATGTCTAACCAGCCAGGAACCAATGGGTCCCTACCAGGAACCAGTGAGCTCCTTCCCTATAAATATGAGGATCTCACCCTTGCTCAGCTTAGGGCCTTATGTTCCATTAGGAAGCCGAAGACAGGCAAAAGTCCATCCACCCAGCATCTCATAAAGATACTGAAACTGGATGATATCACAGGGCCTAGTGGGCCTGAAGATGGAGACAATGTGGGTGGGGCAGCAGGTGAGGGTGGGTCTAGGGGTAATAATTCCCCTGACACTACCTCTAATGCTGACCAGACTGGTGACAATGACCAGACTCTGGTGAACCCAGAACTCCTGGATGAGGATGAGGAGGATGACAATAATGCCACTTCCTTTATTCCTCCAGGTAGGCCTGACAACAGGGCTAGAAGGGATAGATCGCTGTCAAGGAGATATATCCAGTCTAACTCCTCTATAGGAACCTCTGTTTCTTCTCACAGAGGGAGGGAAACCTTCCAGGAGAGGAGAGAGAGACTGCTGAAGTATGAGCAAGACAAGTTCAACCTCAGAAAGCAGCAGATGGCCTTAGATAGGGAAGCTCTGGAGCTCTACAGAGCTAGTAACTAGAGTCCCTTGGTGGCAGGAATTTCCCTAGAGATAGGGAGAGGTCTTATGACCATAGAAATCTAAGTAAGATTGTCCCTCCCTACCAGATTGGGGATGACATCCACAAATGGATAACTGCCTTGGAGAGGGCCTGTAAAGTACTGAAGGTCCCTCAGAGTCAGTGGGCAGCAATCTTATGGCTCTCCTTTGCAGACAAAGGTAGAGACAAGCTCCTCACTGTAAGAGAAGAGGATGCTGATGATTACAAAGTCTTGAAAAGTGCTCTAATAGATGGGTTTGGCCTAACCACTGAACAATACAGGTTAAAGTTGAGAGACACCCAAAAAGCACAAAATCAGGACTGGGTTGACTTTGTTGACTGTGCTGCTAAGGCTCTGGAAGGTTGGTTATTGGGCAGTAAAGTGTGTGACTTCAAAGGATTGTCTAATCTGATAATGAGGGAGCAGATTCTTAATAACTGTCAAAATCAGCTGTTGCACCAGTACCTGGTAGACTCTGATCTGACCTCTCCCCAAGAACTGGGAAAGAAGACAGACAAAAGGGTCAGAACCAGGGTGAGGCAGAAGGTACAGAACCAAGGTGGTGACCCAAAGAAGCAAGATTCCAAAAGGGGAACAACCTTTACAACGCAACTTTTACAACGCACTACCATTACAACGAAACTGTTACAACGCGAGTGCATTGACAACGCAGGACATTACAACGCAAGTCTTTACATCGACTTGCACTAGATGGCGTGCTAACATTAAAAATAGTGTAGTTTACTATCTCAACACCTTCCCTACTGTTACGTGGACTGGAGTTGGAATAGTAAATTACACTTTTCTAATGTTAGCACGCCATCTAGTGCAAGTCGATGTAAAGACTTGCGTTGTAATGTCCTGCATTGTCAATGCACTCGCGTTGTAAAACTTTCGTTGTAACAGCATGCGTTGTAACAGCATGCGTTGTAACGTCATACATCCTTCCAAAAACTCTGACAAGGGTGGGGACAAGGGTAAAGACCAGAAGTCTTCTGAAGGGCCCCAAAAATCTTCATCAGATGGGGATTCACAGTCAGGAAAGGGTAATGGCCAAAAGAAACCTTGATGCAAAATCTGTAAACAGAAAACTCACTGGACTCGTGACTGCACCAAGGCTAAAGAAAATACTTCATCCCCCACCAATGCCCCTAAGGCACCTGCTCCCCCTAGTGCAGTTACAATTGGTGGTGGGACTACACAGAATAAGGGTGTAGTAGGGTTGACCCTGGGTTCTGAGATGGACTCTGGCCTAGTTAGAGTACCAACTCAGGCTGTGCTTCTCAGTGATGGGGGCATGGATATGCCCCCCGTTGTGAGTCCCAGTAACTTGGGCAAATACAGACAGCAGCCTTTAATTAATCGAGTAGAAGCTTGGGCATTCAGGGACACAGGAGCAAGTGTCACAATGGTGACAAAAGATCTTGTGAGTCCTGGGCAGATTATACTTGGTGAAATGTACCAAGTGACGCATGCTAGCAATGTCAGAACAGACCATTCTCTGGCAGTTGTTAACTTCTCCTAGGGAGGGGTAACTGGCCTTAAGAAGGTTGTGGTAAGTGCAGACCTACCAGTACAGTGCTTGCTTGGCAATGATCTAGAGACTTCAGCTTGGGCTGAAGTGGAGCTCAGGACACATGCAGAAATGTTAGGGATCCCTGCACGTGTCTTTGCTGTGACTAGGTCACAGGCTAAAATGTGTAAAACTGGACAGGCCCTGGATTCTGGAATAATGGACCAGGTGCCTCACAAGAAGAGGAGCAGTAGGGTTAAGGCAGAGCCTTTCCACCTGGCTCAGGATGCTGATCAGTCTCCTCAGGGAGATGATCTTGAGCCTGAAGAAGGAACTGTCTCAGAGGAGCTTGAACCTGACCAGGTTGAGTTCTTGGGGACAGGGGGCCCTTCCAGTTCTGATCTGAGCCAGGAGCAGAAAACCTGCCCCTCTCTTGAAACCATCAGACATCAAGCTGCTGATGAGGTGGCTGGGAATGCTAGTGGCACCCATAAAGTTTATTGGGATGATGGACTCCTATATTCAGAGAGTAGAGACCCCAAGCCTGGTGCATCCAGGAGGTTGGTTATATCTCTGAAGTTTAGGGGTTTCCTATTGATACTAGCCCATGATATTCCCCTAGCAGGACACCTAGGCCAGAACAAGACTTGGGACAGAATTGTTCCTCACTTTCACTGGCCTCACATGTCTGAAGACACAAAGGAGATCTGTCGCTCCTGTGTAACCTGCCAAGCCAGTGGCAAAGCAGGTGTTACTACAACGGCCCCCCTGATACCACTACCTGTGGTGGGTGTGCCCTTTGAAAGGGTAGGGATTGACATTGTTGGTCCCATGGATCCTCAAACAGCATCTGGGCACAGATTTATACTGCTGGTAGTTGATCATGCCACCAGGTATCCAGAAGCAATTCCCCTAAGGACCACTACAGCACCTGTAGTGGCAAGAGCTCTCTTGAGTGTGTTCTCAAGAGTAGGCTTTCTTAAGGAGGTAGTATCTGACAGAGGTGTAAACTTCATGTCTAGTTACTTGACTGCTATGTGGAAGGAGTGTGGAGTGAACTACAAGTTCACCACACCCTATCACACACAATGCAATGGTTTAGTTGAGAGATTCAACAAAACCTTAAAGGGTATGATCAAAGGACTCCCAGAGAAGCTTAGGCGAAAATGAGACCTGCTCTTGCCCTGCCTTTTATTTGCATACAGGGAGGTGCCGCAGAAGGGTGTTGGCTACAGCCCATTTGAACTTCTGTTTGGTCACCCTGTCAGGAGTCCATTGTGTTTGGTGAAGGAAGGATGGGAGTTACCTCTCAAGCCCCCAAAGCAAGACATAGTGGACTATGTACTTGGTCTCCGCTCCAGGATGGCTGAGTACATGAAAAAGGCAAACAAAAACCTTGAGACTAGCTAGGAACTACAAAAAGCCTGACATGACCAAAAGGCTGTACTGACTGTTTATCAGCCAGGACAGAAAGTGTGGGTGTTGGAGCCTGTGGCCCCAGCAGCTCCCCGGGACAAGTGGAGTGGACCCCACACTATTGTTGAACAGAAGGGAGAAGTTACTTATTTAGTAGACCTAGAAACTCCAAGTAGTCTCCACAGGGTTCTCCATGTCAACAGGCTAAAGCCATATGTGGACAGGGCTGACATGGGCTTGCTCATGGCTACTGATGAGGGACAGGAGGAAGAGAGTGACCCACTCCGTGACCTCCTCTCACAGAACCCTGATGATGAGTCAGTGGATGGTGTAGCCTTGGCAGGCAGCCTCACTGCCCAACAACAAGCTGATTGCAGACAGGTGCTCAATCAGTTCAGACACATGTTCTCACTGGCTTCAAGTCAGACTACCTGGTGCACTCATGAAGTGGACACTGGGGACAGTCTGCCTATTAAAAATAAGATTTATAGGCAACCTGACCATGTCAGGGACTGCATCAGGACAGAAGTCCAGAAAATTTTGGATTTGGGTGTTATTGAACCCTCAGATAGCCCTTGGGCTAGTCCAGTGGTCCTTGTGCCAAAACCTCACACCAGCGGTGGAAAAAGAGAGATGAGGTTTTGTGTGGACTACAGGGGTCTCAACGCAGTCACTAGGACTGATTTCCATCCAATACCAAGGGCAGATGAGCTTATAAATAATTTGGCCTCAGCCAAGTACCTTAGCACATTTGACTTGACAGCTGGCTACTGGCAGATCAGACTAGCTGATGATGCAAAGCCAAATACAGCATTTTCAACCCCTAGTGGGCACTATCAATTTGTGGTAGTGCCCTTTGGTCTGAAAAATGCACCTGCCACTTTCCAAAGGTTGGTGAATACAGCTCTCATAGGTCTGGAAGCCTTTAGTGCAGCATATCTAAATGATATTGCTGTCTTTAGCTCCACCTGGGAGGATCACCTGGTCCACCTAAGGAAAGTTTTGGAGGCCCTGCAAAAAGCAGGCCTAACTATCAAGGCTACTAAGTGCCAGATAGGGCAGAGTCAGGTTGTGTACCTGGGCCACCTTGTAGGTGGAGGCCAGGTTCAACCATTGCAGAGCAAAATCCAGACCATAATGGACTGGGTTGCTCCAACTTCCCAGACTCAGGTGAGAGCCTTCTTAGGCCTGACTGGGTACTATAGGAGATTAGTCAAAGGGTATGGATCAATAGTGACACCCTTGAATGACTTAACTTCTGAGAAAATGCCTAAAAAGGTTCAGTGGATAGCTAGCTGTCAAAAGACATTTGATGACCTGAAGCAGGCCATGTGTGCTGCTCCCATTCTGCAGAGTCCTGACTACTCGAAGAAGTTCATTGTTCAAACTGATGCATCTGAATTGGGGGTTGGGGCTGTACTGTCACAATTGAATGAAGAAGGTCAGGATCAGCCAGTAGCTTTCATAAGCAGAAGGCTGACCCCTAGAGAGGAACGTTGGTCAGCCATTGAGAGGGAGGCCTTTGCTGTGGTTTGGGCTCTGAAGAAGTTGAGGCCATACTTGTTTGGTACTCACTTCCTTGTTCAGACAGACAATAAGCTCCTCTTATGGCTAAAACAAATGAAGGATGAAAACCCCAAACTGCTTAGATGGCCCATTTCCCTACAGGGGGTGGACTTTACAGTGGAACATAGACCTGGGAGTAACCATGCCAATGCAGATGGACTCTCTAGGTATTTCTACTTAGAACATGAAGACTCAACTGGTCAAGGTTAGTTTAATGTCCCTGCGTTTGGGGGGGGGGGATTCTGTAGGAGAGTAGGATCTGCTTCACATGGGTACCCCCACTTTTTGCTGGTGTTTCACTGTTTTTCGACCATAGTCTGGCTGTGGCCTTGCTAATCAGGACCACAGCCTCGCTGCATCCTCTCTAAAATGGTTTGCATGTACATTAGGTACATATCTAATTGGATTCTGGAGTGCCTTATAAGCCCGTAGTATATGGTATACTATGTACCTAGGGCATAGGTACCTCAGAGGCCTACCAGGGGCTGCAGCATATATTATGCCACCCCTGGGAAGCACTCCAAAATGGCACCACAGGTCTGCTACTGCAGCCTGGGTAAGGGTGTGCTTGCACCCCTTACTGTGGTATAGGCTACCTATATCAACACATATATACAGACACATATAAACCTATAAGCCACTCCTATGGCAGGCCTTGACAATCCTGAAGGCAGAGTGCTTGGTTTTATGTGAGAGGGTGACCAAGCATGAGCTGAGCCCCTCTGCAGCTTTCGGAAATACTTCCTTATGGCTGTTCTGTGATACAGCCATACCATATACTCTTAAGTGCATTATAAGCTCGCGGTAAATGCTAACTTTGGGATGGTTCCATCAAAACATGTCGTGTTTAGTGTCAAACGCTTTGGAATACTACCCCCCCCCCCCCGCCAGTTCTGGCGGCAGGGGTAGCATTCCACCCACCTAGATGGAGAGACATGTTCACACTGGCTAAACCCGGTAGGACTTTCCTGAGCCCTGGCATCACAAAATGAATGCCTCTGCCACAGACACGGGTCTGGCCTCCTGCTGCTGACAGAAACTCTGGCAGGGGAGGCCAAGACAATAGGTTTCCTGTCGAAGGGATGTGGCACCACCTCCCCAGACAGGCAGATGTGTATTGGGGCTGGGCGGGAGTACTCTCTGGTGCTTTGAAGTCCTGCACTGGGGGCACGTTTGCTGTCCCTGTGCATAGCCCAGTTCAAACCGGTTTGGAGGGGCTACCTGCCCCTGCTCTGGCACGAAACTGGACAAAGGAAATGGGTGTAACCACCCCTCTTTCCAGGCCCACCCATAGGTTGAGCCTTAGATTTAGTTCATCCCCTAAACTTACTATAAGTATAGGAATCCAGTCCCTAGGACTTTAGATTACCCTGGACGAAACTCTGCAACGTACATACTGGACCTTCGATGTTCTATCCTGACTAGAAGACTGAAGAGATCTCCCTTGGGGTCAAGGAGTGACTCCCCTGCTTGGCAGGCACCAAAGAAGCAACTGACCAGTCTGCAATTCTGAAGCTCCCGCCGGACGCTGAAGTCTCTGCATCCCCAGAGGTGGATTTCCAGTCTTCCCCGAGGCTACCCTGAGTCCACAGCAAAGCTGAGGCCCGTGGCTATCGTGGGTGACGTGGAATCGTGACCCCTGGACACCATTAACTTTTGCAGCAACACTATCTTCCTGGTCCTCCTTGAAGTTGTGCTTTGGGCTCCGAGTAGCCCCAGCCTTGAGCACCTCCTGCACCGAAGATTGTTGGCCTCCACTCCACGAGTGATCCGTGGGCCAGCTTCAAGTGCGACCGCTCGAGGCTCCTTCGCGATCACTAGCCTGTTGACTAGCAGGTCCCCATGAAGGCAACTTTTCTGCTTGGGCTTTCCTGGTTGCTTCAGACGTGACCTGACTTACCCTTGCTGGGTGAGTCCCTCAGACCTTGCTGGTCTGCACCGCAGTCCTTTCTCTAAATTCCAATGACTTGCCGTTGCCAAGGCTTGTTGGGTCCATTCTGATTGCCGATACCGCAGCACTCGACAGACTTTGTGGGACATCTAAAATCCGGCTCATGGACTTCGTCGACACCTCCTGGACCTCGTGGCTGAAGAGTCAAGATACCCATCAACTCACCTGAAGCACCTGACATCTGTGGGCATTGGTCCATCCTGCCCTAGGTCACTGGCAAGTGACCCAGACTCTGTCCCCTCTGCTTTCAGGTTCCTTCCATCCTAGATCCGGCCTTGGATCTCCACGGACACTTCTCCTCTTCACGGCAGCAGCAGTTCCTTGCAGGCTCCCATTGAAATCAACGACGCGACCAGACACCAAAAGACACCTATGACCTGGCTTCCCTGGGTGAGGTAACTCGAGTACTCCGGTGCTCTCGCGGGTGCTAGCCCTAGAACTTCTTAAGTCCAAAAGGGTTTGGTCCTGACTCAATTAGAAGTGTCCCTAATCTTTTTATTTACACACTGCATACAGTCCCCGTGGGTCCCCTGTGTCCCTATCTTGGGTGGTCCCATGGGGTCCCAGCGATTCTAAAGGCTATAGGCCTAGTGTCTATCCCAGTCGTGGTTCTTATACCACTTTTTTGGTATATGGTTTGGTACGCCCCTAGGGCCCAAACGTGTATGTGTGCTATTACTGATGATTGCTATCTTGTAACTTAAGTACTTCAAACTCCAGACTCATAAAGAGACTAGAGGGGTGTGTGTTAACCTAAACACATATATTTTAAATATATACCTGGTGTGGTTGTCCTTTCATTTCTTTTCATTTGATCATTCAGGATATTATAGACTGGCAAAACCAGCTGCTTTACATTCCTTCAAGACTTAGCCTGAAGGCTGCTCTCCATAGCTACCACTAGGATAGCTTTCAATAAAGGTTGTCTTTAACCTATCACCATAAGGGGTTGTTTGGACTGATACAAGGTGCCCACTAGAACTAGTGGACAGCATATATCAGGCCACCTTCTCACAAATATGTTTACATTCAATTTAAAAGAGTCCCGTTTGATTCAATCTCACCATGGCGCTGTTCAGAGATGTGATGTCTGTATGCTCAAATCGATAGAAGACCGGGAGCCAGTAGAATACAGCAGTGGTTATTTGCCCAAGGTCCTCGGATATGGATGCAGGCACTGGACGTCGACAGAGGCTCATGGCTGGGGTCAGTCAGTTTCTAGTTCTCATTGTGAGTTGTTTCAGATGGACGCTATGGGGTTGGAAATCACAGTGACACAAGGGCAGTTGCTTGAGCAATACTCAAATGTGGCAGCAGCATCCTTTGCGTGTACAGTTCTTGGCTGCTGCAGCGCAATCAGCCTCTGGCACAGTTCTTAGTTGTAGTGGTATAGTCCACCTTGGCACAACTCTGGTCACAGAGGTGAATTCTGCTTGAGCATAACTCAGGTCACAGAGGCAACGTATGCTTCAATTGCATTTTTTGGTCATCGCTCCAACAGCTGCTTTCTGCAATTCCCGCTCAGAGCTGAGATCTTAGAGAGACTTCCCACCACATGCCTAGTGTTTGCTAATCACTCTCTTCCGTCATTTGTTTCCTGGCAGATCCTCAAACCATCAGGGGCAGGCTGCTTCTGGCATTCTCTGGTCATTCAGTCCTCCTGCAGGGTGGCAGGCATGTTCCTTCACCCTCTCAGCATGCTGGCTGGCTTCTAGGCACTCTGGTTAGAGAACTAACTTATTCCGGCAAGGCAAGACTTCAGGTGATGTCTACTCACCTCTGGGAAGCAGACTGTCAGGCAGGGACAAGCTATGGTTTAACAGCAGTTGTTTGAGTACTCTGTGGAGCAACCCTTTCCTTTTTCAAAGAGAACTGGAACAACAAATGTGTCAGTGACTACCACATTTATACAATAAAAGCAGACAGGAGATTTGGGTTCCCTGTCTGCACTTTCAGAAACAGTGTGGGGTGGTTTTTCCTTCAAGTGTGCTTTTAAGGCTACTATCCAGACAGAACTATCCATACAATGATGGTCCTCACAGCCGCATTGTCTGCATCCTGGAGTATCCACAATGGAGGCACAACAAGGTGTTAACTTTCTGCATGTGGCTATTAACAGCTGCACTCAACAGTAATCAGAGTAGACACATGAGCTGACCTCACCTAAAGAAGTCCCTTTCACCTTCAGCAATAGAGAGAGCAGTCTCACCTTTCACCCACACCATCTTCCAAATGGCAGTGCTACAGGAAGACTAATCAGCAGCTTCTCAGCTAAACGTCTAACTGAATTTCAACAGGAACCTTGACTCCACTGTCCCCACTTACGTGTCTAGGTATCTTCCCTCCAGCTTCCAGAATACCAACAATACACTTCTACTGTCTGGGTAATCAATCCCACCTCCATTGTGTCCACTGACACAGGGCAGGGACTTTCAAAATATAACCCATAGCCCTCCAATACTCTTGCGTGCTCACACACAAAATGTATTTACCACCAACACCACATACACAAACATGCACAATATACACTTGGAATGTTAGCACTAGGGCCTGGGTTAGTGCATTGAAGTGAAACTTTGCACAAGTGGTCTACTACACCTTCACTTCAGTGACACATATAAAATTACTGGTCACAACAATGGATTCACAAAACACACATGCTGCCACCACTGCCCTGGATGCTAACCATGTAATGTAGTCCACTGTCAGTAACATGAGGGTGCACTAGGTGCACCCCTTCAGGAATCAGGACAGATCCAGGACCTCACGTATTTCAAGGGACAGACCAATGCCTTTTTGCACTCACTAGATTAGTAAATAAAAACACAGAACACCAGGGCAAGGGACCATGATTGTACACCATGAAGGGGACATTCAGCGTCAACATCTGGATAGCCTGCAACTGAGGCGCCCGTGACACCCTGTCCTGGGTATGCAACCTTCCCTGTGTATTTCCATCTTCATCCTCTCCAAAACATACATTTTGCCTCCTTCCCTTCCTCTACCCAAGCTAGACCCAATACCTAGCTAAAGATCACTGACTGTTGCTTGCCTACAGCTTCCTTGAATCTAGGGGTGCTTTGTATATATCCCTGCCCTCTTTTCACCTGCTTGGGCACCCGCTCTTCGCTGATCCTCTGTCCCCATCAGAGGTTGCACTGGTGAACATTAAACTTATCACTTGTATCCTGGTCTAGAACAAGATGGACTTCATGTCTGAGATGCCTTTTCCATTGCTTTTCACCCACCTTCGATGAGCTTGTATATGCCTGGAGACCTGGCCTCCCTAGTACCATCAAAACCTGCTGTCAGTACTCTACTCCAATTTCATGTTGGCTACCTCCCTTTGCTGCTTTCTCTTGCTTCTCCAGGCTTGGGCCCTAAGTAGTAAAACTCCTGCTTGACTCCTTTGCTCCAGTGTCTGTAGTGCCTTTCCAGGATTCCATCATTGCTAAAAGTTTTCATGTTGATCAAATGAACACGAAAATCCTTCTATGCACACAGGTCCTCTAAAGCTCCAACATGGACTGTTAGAGGTGTGCCTGTGGAACAGATTCCCCACAAACCACAGCATGGCCAATGGCAAGCTTTAGAAACATCACTGTTCCAACCTATAGTTGATAGTCTAGCATGTTATATCTCCATGTTTCAATTTTTGCTACCTTTTGTCCTTTTCAATAAAAATATTTGTTAGTTGACCAAGATGTGTTCCTTTCTGTATTTTCCTGTTGACTGTGACAATCTTCCGTTACAAAGTGCAAATACTGTTACAAATTCCCTATGTTAAAATATTTGCCAGTAGTATGGTGCAATGAGTTAAATGCTCAGAAGTGTGTGATTTTGGCGAGACCATCTGAGCATTTTCTCATTCAGAAGTTCACAAACTGCATACTGTTAGGTTGGATAATAGTAACGCCTGTTGTTTATAGCACCTAGAAAGAGTGAAATTTGTGGCGCTGAGTGTTGTATAGAACTATTGCTTTTTATATTACATGCTTGTTTTCGATGTATTGTGTCTTGTTTTCCACTCCTCTCTGTGTGTGGGAAGGAGGTGTGAGTGGGGGTGGGAGGTGTCTGTGTGTTTAATCCTGTGTATGTCACTCCTGATCTGAAGCACATTCTAAAATAACCTTGAAAGGCCTTATTTATGAAGTCCTGCGTCACTTTTGCGTCGCCGTTGCTTCACTTTTAGTGCCGCAGCAGCTGCGTAAATAATGCACCATGATTGAAATTTAAGAAGTTAAAAGGGAGAAGAAAGTAATATACAGAGGGACATATAGGTCAGTTTATGACAGGTGTTTATTCCAAAACAATAGTATTCAGGTGCTCAGACATCGCATTGACAACAGTATTATGAACTCCTTAGAAAATGTTTACAGAGTGAAAGGAGTGCATGTTGTAGGGGGTCGAGGGCGCTTCGAAGTCAATTATTTGAGTTCATCGTCAGGAAATACATAGGTGAGCAGGCTGAATCTAAAAGGGGGAGGGGAAGGAAAGGGGAAGAAAAATATAATGAATATAACGAAGTCTAATCCCAGGCTGTATTTACATCATAGCCAAATCATTAATGCATTTTAAACGCTCCCTAATGGACAATTATGCATAGTCAATTCATGTACCCAATTACTGGGTACTAGCCATATAGAGCATGTTGTAGAAAATGTAAGGAAAATTAGTTGAAAGAGAAGGTGCCAGAGATTCAGGTTTAGCGAGTTGAGCACCAGAGGAGAGCAATGACAGATGTGAGCGCGCTTGCAGGATGGGTGGCAATTGGAGTGCGCAATTAATTAGGTACAATCCGGGCGATGGACAGGTTGAGTAAGTGAAGTGGCACTGTTTAGGCAATTTACAACCACATGGGAGCGGAGCGGCGCTTAAAGGAATTGACATCCGAGTTGTAAAGCCCTAAGCACAAGCGTGTGCGGCTCTAGGGCAGGGCTCGATTTCCAGTGACGAAGTGGCGCTGATTCCGCAATTTACAAACATATGCGAGCGGAGCGGCGCATAAAGGAATTGACATTTGAGTTGTTAAACCCTAAGCACAAGCGTGTTTTTATGGCGCAAGGGCAGAGCTCGATATCTAGTAGATATCGAGCTCTGCCCTCGCGCCATAAAAACACGCTTGTGCTTCCCCTCCCCCTACATGTCCCTCTGTATATTACTTTCCGCTCCCTTTTAAGAAATTAACTTCTTAAATTTCAATCCTAGTGCCCCCCACAGGGTCACTTCTGAATGGACCTTAAGGCCACACCAGAACCACTGTTTCATAACACCCCAGGTTCACATATTGGGGTACCCTTGTTTTCTCTATTACACGTAAATAAGGCATCATGTTGCATCATATTTACGAAGTGACGCAGCTAGGCAGATGAGTCGCTTTGTAAACCCCTACACTACGTTATACCTGCGTCAGGTACAATGTATGCATGGTGGGCGTTTCCCTGCAAGAAAGGGCCGTAGGAGTGGCGCAGCAAAATCTATGAGATTTCGCTGCGCCACTTCTGAGGCGTCAATGTGTCAAAACCTTGCGCCCACCTCATGGCAGGCGTAAAGGGCAAGGCAGGCCCTATTACATGGGGTTTGCCCCAAGCGAAAGGAACATTGCTGGAGTTGCGTCATGCTTCCGACACAACTCCAGCAACGTGCCACTTTTGTGCCGACAGATACGACAGTAATACTGAAGTATCATAGGGTGGTCCACGGACATGATCTACTGCAGCACGCAAACTGAGAACTATAGCGAACTACTCCCTCAGCACAGTCACCCTAAAACCTTTGGGCACTATACAAGACATACCAAATGGCTAAAGAAAATGCGACCACAGGACCTAATACTACTGTAGAAGATATAGGGGAGCAGTGAGGGGAGGAAACATACTCAGTTACTTGACACATAGAGGGAGACCATAATGTTAGAAAACTGGCAAGGACTCGGCCTTCGGGCATTGTGGGCACAGGTGGCACATTGTATTGAGATGTTGATACTTCAGGTTGGGAAATTGCCAACATAAAATATTACTGTAACAGGAGGCATTTGTCGAAGCTGTACATAGCTAAGACCGAATGAATGGTGCTAACTGTGAGGGATACTGCTGAGAATAATATTGCCTTTATCTTCTTATTTGCTTTTTTGATATTATCTGTCATTATACTATAAGATGTCAAATCTCTTTGAGGCATATTATCAAGAAACGGCGTTAACATTATCGCCGCTTTAGCGGCAGAAAACTGCCGCTAATGCGGCGATAATGGGCTTGGTAATATACCCCTTGAGAATTCCCATAGAAGCCCATGTTCTGGTGTCAACATGGGCTTCTATGGGAATTCTCAAGGGCATATTATCAAGCCCATTATCGCCGCTTTAGCGGCAGTTTCCTGCTGCTAAAGCGGCGATAATTATAACGCCGTGCTTGATAATATGCCCCATAGTTTTTCAGAAAATGCCAATAAAGTTTACTTTAAAAAAAATATATACTGACGTATTTGTCATTCCTTGCGACATGATGCGTCATTCTGTAAATATGACGCATCATTGGTGTCGCAAGGAGGGCGCACTGAGAAATGTTGCATCGCTGCTTTCACGCAGCAATGCAACACTTGTCATAAATGAGCCCCGAAATTCGTGAGTGACCTGATTCTGCACCTCCCATATGTACAGTCTTGTTGTGTTTGGCAACAACTCACACCATCAGTGGAGAGAGAGGTCTATGATCAATGTATTATCAGCCACATATCCCTCTGTCATACTTAAAACAGATCTAAAACATTCCTGGCTTGTAAAACACATTGGCTTAGGTGTGCAGTCAAATTACATTTTTGAGGTCTGCTCCAATTTTACTCGTAAGCCAGGTTTACTGTATTATTTTCTCGGTGGTTGTCTTGCATGAAAGATCAAAGGTTACTCGTTGTTTGTTTTAGAATTGTAGTTTCCTGCCCAGATGTGAATCTAATCCATTCCTCTCAGCACTCTTAACTGAATTACGGATAAATGCTGTGACGCAGCATAATTATGAAGCTGAAAGGGAAAAGTGAACCGTGTCAGAGATTCAAAAGAAATGGACGCGAAATCTGCTGGATCAAAGCGCGGGGCGGGAGGTGACGACCACAGCTCATCTGTTCGTTCTTGTTCGAGGAGGAGGAGCGTTCAGCTGGCGCAGTTGATCGTTCTAGTCACGTTTTTAATGGTGTGCGAACTTTGCGTTTTTTTTTAGTCAACTTTGTGCAGTTTTTAATGAAAGACTTATCAACTTTACCAGCATCACACCGTTTTAATAAAAAAAAAAGGTGAAGAATCGCGTAAAAAGTAAAATGCTGGATAAATAAATTATCTAAAACGTGTTTTTATGAAGAATTTCAACGCAAACAGTTCTTCCATGGCAAACCTCCTGCAAACCCGTTTGCTAGACGATTTCACCCCAAATTTCAGCTTTCCAACATTTTTTTGGGTAAATATTAATTTACCACCTCTCTTCCCCATTTCTTTCACACCTATGTTTCATCATCGAAGATTTATTTTTTAATATAAACGTGTCTCGGTGAATATTTTTATCGTAAGGTCATTGGGTGGGTGTACTATGCATTTAACCTGTTATTCATTTTGCTTGGTTGGGCAGGTGTGGGGCGGCATGGTTTGGCCGCTTTGTACTTCCAGTCACCATTTTGGGAAAGGTGACACGGAGGCTTGTTGTCGGGATGGCAGACAGAGGTGAAAAGAATGGAGGCGCTGCATATCTTAAGGGAGGCAAGTGAGAAGACCTGCTAGTGTCAGGTATTGTGTATGATTTGGGCAAGGGCTTGGGACCCCGCGGCTGGCTGACAGCGGCTGTCCTGAATTTTTGGGATATTTGCATCAAAGAAAATGAAGGCCATTTAGAGGTAGAACTATACAGCAAACCCACTGATAAAAACACCTTACTACACTATAGTAGTTTTCATCCCAAAGCACAAATGGATAATATCCCATTCAGACAGTTCCTGCGACTTCGCAGGAATTGTTCTTCGATGTATGATTTTAACAGGCATTCAGAAGTTCTTAAACAACAATTGAAAGATCGAGGCTATCCGAGAAGACTAATTAATCAATCCTGCAAGAGGGCAAAGTATTATGATCGGGAGTATATGTTAGACCAAAATAAGATTAAAAATGAGGACGAAAAGAAGGAAAAAATTGTATTTGTAAGCCAGTACAGTGAGAAGAGCAATCAGATCAAGAACATCTTAAATAGGAATTGGAAGATTCTAAATGATGGGCAGACTTTAAAATTAGAAAAACCCCTATTTGCCTATAGAAAAAAAAGGAACATCAGAAATAGCTTGGTAAAGACCTACAGGCAGTTCAGTAAAGAAGGGCAAAGTACCATATATGGGACAAGAGCAATAGGCAATAATAAATGTGGCACATGTTCCATCTGTGCACACTGTATAGTGGCGAAAACCATTGTTCATAATGGCCAAGAGATCAAGTGTAGCAGTCTCAACAACTGTCGGAGCAAAAACCTGATATACCTGCTGATCTGCCCATGTGAACTAGGTTATGTCGGGGAGACAGGTAGGGAGCTTAGGTTGAGAATACAGGAACACAAATCAGCACTGAGAACAGGGAAAGTCAATGCACCCTTAACGGAACACTTCTCTAAGTTGGGACACGATTGTGAAGATCTAAGGTGGTTCATACTTGAAAAGATATCTGGAAATATGAGAGGGGGTGATATAACCAAGAAAAGAAAACTGAGAGAACAATGGTTCATTTGTAGACTAAACACAGTACAGAAGGGGTTAAACTCTTGTGAGGATTGGATGACAATAATTTCATAAAACTCAGCATATACCTCGGAGTAGGGGCCCTTCAGAAGATCACGTAGCAGTGTAAGAATATAAAATTAGAGATTTTAGCCATCAAGAATTACATCTAAAGGTGTGGCACAAAAAGTAAATAAAGTCTTTTACATAGGTCGAATGGGGTTAAGAAATGAGATTTAACCTGCTCAAACTTGCTTGTCTAATCTCTGATGTGACATCTTAAGCCATACAAAAGGATGGGAGAATTAGATAATCTAGAGCTAACTGATAATATAGGAATAATGACGGTCAATAAGACAAATAGATTCGTCAGGTCTGTGCATACTATGAATAAATGTTAATAAAGTTTCCATAGTGTTTGTAACTTTTATTTCAAAAGAAAGTGTAAAGGGACTAGGTAGAGTTTCGATTAGGTTAAATGCGATCCAACATTTTAGATTTCACTATTAGTATAGGAACAACGACGGTAAAAAAGACGAACAGACACGTTATATTTGTATATACATTGAACAAATCTAATAAAGTTTCTTTCGTGTTTTCAACTCTCACACTAAAAAGAAAGTGTAAAGGGATTAGTTAGAGTTTTGGCAGGGCCAATAGCGATCCAATTAGAAACAGAATGGTGAGGGCGTGATTTGAGAGCGTGGTGACGACTTACGTAGCACGTTGAATTAAAATAAACAGAAATCGATGAAGGACTAGGGATAAAGAAGGAAATAGACGACATCGTGACGGACGCATATAGACGCCGCCGAGTTTCGGATCTTGAACCCAAGAAAAAAGTAAGGGCAAGGCCCCCCATTCCCCGTGGGAGTTAAATACAATAGAAGCGATGTTGGGAAAGGATTCTAATAGGAAAATCTGTAGTACGATAAAAAACAAGTCACTCGAGGAAAGTAGAAATAGCAGGGAAAGGGCGCTTTTAAGACTCATTTAAGTTAGAGGAACAGGGACCATATGCGGTATGGATGTTCCAAAGTAAAAAAGTAATAGAGAGTAAGCTGACGCAATATCTTTTTGTTATCTAAGACCTGCAGTTTTTCCCTCGTATTTTAGAAAGGGTCAAACAATTTAATGGTCTGAAGAAATAGGGTAGATTGTTACGCCTCCAATTTAGGCTACACAACGAGTAGTGATATTCGGGCATCGAGACAGTGCATATTATATAGGATTAAAAAACGTAAACAACGGGTATATGCATGTGTTAGTGAGATATAAGATAAGAATCAACGAAAAGCTCTGAAGTCACTCTATTTAGACAACTCTCTTTGTGAACTAACCCTAGTGAGGTAATATGATATTCACAACTAGTATTATTATATTTCTTTATCCATTCAAGATCACAAAGCTTCAATACTACATATGGCAGAGAAAGCGAAGCTGAACGATACAACAATTGAGCTCCGTGGTACAGAGAGAAGACAAGGACAGTGGCATCTTCTTAAACAAAAGACAGAGCATAAAGGATGAGAAACTCACGGAGAGCCAGATAAGAATCCATTCCTCATAAACAAGGTAGATATCAATAAATAATATTGTTTTTATAAAAAACATGTCTACAGGAGCAAAGCAAACAAAGTAGATTTATGGGATTTCGTTTTTATAGGATCTACAACAGCATAGAAGCATAACCTGGGATTATCTTATCTAAAAACAAAGGAGGCCCCAGAATAGAAACCGTGGGTACTCCACATTATCAACATTGAAGAGGTAAGGCGAGAGATAAAAATCGTCTCTGTTATATAATAAATGGATCTCTAACTGAATTAAATAAGTGATAGTTAGGATTGAGTTTAAATCATAGTGGAATAGAGCTGTGTACTTACTATATCTCTGTTGGGCATCCCCAGATTGACATTGGAAGGAAACAGGACAACATAGGAATCGAAGGGAAGCCCCCTCATCCTAAGTAAGTCATTAATACCCACTAGCCTTTCTTTATACGAATGAAGGGTAGTCTAAAAATGAACACATTTACCTTTGTGAAGAAAGTATTTTTGTATCTGTTTGTATGATCTAGGGTGGTAGTAGTATATTTGAACACCTGTAATGATGTAAGACTGAATGGGTTGGTGTATTGGGACAAAGAAATCCCCCTATGGGAGTAAGATACCAAGTATCCAGAAGATCTAAATGGATGGGTTACTAGTCTAGGAGTATTGATGTATTATGTAGAGAAATGTTTTTTAATGAATTCAACCTATGTTTAATTATATTTTAAAATATATATCTGTTTATGTTTATAGACATTAAAGTACGGGAGTTGAAAAATATTTACAGTCTTGAAAAAGAAGGCAAGATTTGATTTGTCCTTCGAAACGCGTCGATGCCCCCTTAAGAGCCACAAATTTGGTTGTACATGTATGGACAGTAGACATTGATGATATATATCAACACACTATAAAGTTGGTCTAACTGTCGTTTTCGATTGTGGTGACCAATGACAGATACTATTGTCTATTGTGATTCTATACCCATAAAAAACTCTTGTAGATAGATTGAAATAGGCTCATAATATACTGTTTTTTAAAATTTGGATTTGTGATAGAAATGTTTTTATTGCGATCTTTTTGGATGAAAAGGTCTTTTATTCAATTGTACTTGATGAAATACACTGTATAAAGATTTGTATAATAAATTAATAGTCAGAAATCCAGCCTACGACTAGTCCTTGTGCCAATACAGAAACACGTGCAAATGGCTTTACAGTAAATGGTGGATGTATGGTGAATGAAAGTTGAGGTAGTGCTTTAAATTTTCCCCAGAGGACAATTTTTCATACAGTTCTGTGATTGAACTCTAGTCCTTTGGGTTACCAAGGGTTCCTCTCTTTGTTTATACACGCACATAGGTGTCCACAGAAATGTTTGGGGGTGGGGAGGGCAAAATGTTAACGTCATCATCATTCCCCGGCATGATGTGTGCCAGGTGGGGCACAAGAAACACTGGGGAACAGGAGCAGCTATGGGGGGTAGGAAGCAAGCCACAAATGATCTCTTAGACTATAGGGCTGTTGTGCTACAGCCATCTCTTTCTTTTGTTGCCTCTGGTAGATATCATTCACACCTTCAAGCAGTTGGCAAAGAAAAAAAGCAGAGCTGCAGGCAGGAGCGGCGCAGCCATGCAAAGGGTTGAGAAACCTGATGCAAAAGATTAATAGAAGGATCAAGCTGCCATTGTCTAACTAGCATTTTCTAGTCTGTTTTTATGTCCCCACTATTGAATACACCACATTATTCATACAAACATGATCAAGGCAGTGAAGCCACTATAACTGAATTATAAAAAGAAACACGTAGAATCTTCATTTGGTGATAATGTGCACAAACAAATGAGAATTAAAATATATGACAAATGTATTTATTTTGGAAATATATTAACTTAAATATATTAAAATAAATAAAATAAAATACATAAGCTTAAATACAATAACAGCTGTTCTCATCCAAATTGGAAAATAAAACACAAACTCAACCTGGATAATTGTTGCAGGTTAGGAACTGCAAACATCCATACTCTTGCTGAAATTTAACAGTGACATTTTTCAATGAGTAGCTTTATACAGTTTTTGTTCACTGGTTAGTGATCTCAAAAAAGGAACTGTAAACATATGTGGTCTTGTGCAAATGTATCAATTACTTTGTCAATCAACTGTTGTTTGTTTTCATCAATTTTAATCGATGTATGCTCATCATGCATAAACCTGATAAACGATCATCTTTCATTGTCGACCTCAACCAGGTTTAGACCCTTCTCATTGTGCTGAAAGACCTTTGCACTGTGCAAGTGGTCACTGATAATGTGAGAGCAATGAGAATTGCTTGCAGGACTGATGGAAATAAATCAGTGTGGTTTAGCAAATCCAGAAATCCATTGTCAAACTGCTCATCCTTGGTTGGCCAGATCTGAAACCGTGTGACTGCTTCAGCTTCCAGGTTTTCAATGTTGTAAATTTCTCTGATGTTTGCAATATGGCATTTGTATTGCTCAAGTGTCATATTTGCCATATGTTTTGTGTAAAGTGAGAACAGACTCACATGTTTCTTGTTTTCATTGCCAAACCGGCTTTCTAATGATGTGATGATAGAGTCCATGTATGGCTCATAGATAGACTGGTGATAGTATTCTTCCACAGAAGAGGAGCCAAAATTAGAATTAAATACTTGCCGGCAACACTGTCTGGGAAAACAATTCACTTCAAATCAGTTTTAATTATGATTTGGGGCTCCAAAGAGTTCCACATACAAATGTACAAAAAGACTCGAATATACCAAATCATCCAGAGCTTAATTACAAGATAAAATACATGCAAAGACCTAACAGTTACATATTTCATTGTACAGTACAAAATTCATAGCAGCATTAGACACACTCCACAGACAATAAAAATACAAGATGTCAAAAGTGCAAGTGGGTAGGTAGGAAATCAATTTCACAAATCCTTTAAAATACAATGCTAACTAAGTCAGTGCAAATTGGATTATATCATTGGATACTCTAACAACTTCAACTGTACATTCCAAAGACCCTACAATTCTACTTATAATATGCAAGGAATTTTCCCTAAGGGGACCCTGTTCAACATACCACAGCTAAACACAACACATTAGTCCTTCTCTAAAATATATTTGAGAATTGTTTAAAAAACGAGTTTCTTTAAAACACACTGGTTCGGAGAGGAGGGGGCAAGAAACAGTCTGGGCCTCATCAGCTGTAGCGATGTTGTATTTTAGAAACAGTGATCTTAAAAAACGACGTCATAATGGTTGTAGCAAGGGACAGACAAATAAAACATGATTTAGATCCTGCACCCAGTTTCCACACATGCTCCTGTTATAATTTGCAAGGGGAGTATTTTCAACCATAGCAACAGGATAGTTCTGCACACTCCATGCTACCAACTCGCTTCTTACTTCCACGTGATGTAATTAAGGCCAGATTCTTCTAAAACCAGGTGATGGGATTTTCCTGCATAGGACCGGTGCTCGCATTCTCAATAAGCCTCCCTAGACATGTAAGATTTTTATTGGACCAAAAGGTGCGCCCATTTATTTTATTATACATAATACTATTGTCTCTTGGATTCCAGAGCGACAGTGATTAGAGTTCCAAGTTGGCATCCACTGATAAAAGAGCTGATAGGATAGCACCATATAGTCAATTAGTGACTGCCCCCGAAAAGCATGGAAGGTAAGGGAGGCTGGGGAGTCCTCTGGGAATATCCCATTTAAAATAACAAGATCATTAGTTCTCAAACAATGCAAAAAACTCAACCCTCGCCTATCTGATCTAATTTGACGGGGAACAACCTTTACAACGCAACTTTTACAACGCACTACACTTACAACGCATTTTTTACAACGCAAAATCCATTACAACACATTCCATTACAACGCATGACACTACAACGCATTTTTAAAAACTACCTTTACAACGCATTCCATTACAACGCATACTACCTTTACAACGCATACCATTACAACGCATAATATTACACTACACTATCCAACACTTACCCTACTGTTGCACCCCCTGGAGTTAGAATAGTAATTTTTACCCCTATACTATCCAACACTTACCCTACTGTTGCACCCCCTGGAGTTAGAATAGTAATTTTTACCCCTATACTATCCAACACTTACCCTACTGTTGCACCCCCTGGAGTTAGAATAGTAATTTTTACCCCTATACTATCCAACACTTTCCCTACTGTTGCACCCCCTGGAGTTAGAATAGTAATTTTTACCCCTATACTATCCAACACTTACCCTACTGTTGCACCCCCTGGAGTTAGAATAGTAATTTTTACCCCTATACTATCCAACACTTACCCTACTGTTGCACCCCCTGGAGTTAGAATAGTAATTTTTACCCCTATACTATCCAACACTTACCCTACTTTTGCACCCCCTGGAGTTAGAATAGTATTTTTTACCCCTATACTATCCAACACTTACCCTACTGTTGCACCCCCTGGAGTTAGAATAGTAATTTTTACCCCTATACTATCCAACACTTACCCTACTGTTGCACCCCCTGGAGTTAGAATAGTAATTTTTACCCCTATACTATCCAACACTTACCCTACTGTTGCACCCCCTGGAGTTAGAATAGTAATTTTTACCCCTATACTATCCAACACTTACCCTACTGTTGCACCCCCTGGAGTTAGAAAAGTAATTTTTACCCCTATACTATCTAATACTTACCTTAAATGCAATTTAATATTATGCGTTGTAATGGTATGCGTTGTAAAGGTAGTATGCGTTGTAATGGAATGCGTTGTAAAGGTAGTTTTTAAAAATGCGTTGTAGTGTCATGCGTTGTAATGGAATGCGTTGTAATGGATTTTGCGTTGTAAAAAATGCGTTGTAAATGCATGCGTTGTAAAAGTGTGCGTTGTAACGACATACATCCAATATGGCTGGGCAACGATGTTTCAAGGTTGGTCCATACATCTTCCAGCTCTGGGTTACAAAAGCCATAGAAGAATAGCTTGAGATTTTAGCATTAAAATCTCCCACCACCAGTATTGATGTGCACTCTTCTGAAATACTAATTTTATGCACAAATGAAAAAATAGATTCAACCAGAAAGTTAGACGCCCTTCCAGGGAGAATATATAAATTTACCAATAAAAGGGTTGGGTGCTGACCTCGTATTCCATTATCTAGCGTAAGTTGAATGCCCATATAAAGATTTGACGGCTGGAGAAAAAACGGAGGATTCCAATTTATACTACAGCTAAGTAAGATAGCTAGGCCTCCACTTGCATGACCTTTTGCTGAAGGTTATGCTGCACAACAGAAGACAAAGAAATTCTCAAAATTAAAATCTGCACAACTCCACGTTTCCTGAAGGCAAATTATCTTTGGATCGTCTGTCATTAGGGAACTTAGCTTAGAGCCGGCTTTTCCTACACCAGCCAGGTTCCAGGACAAACTTTTCCCAGGGGCCACCACCGCAGCATAGGGAGTTTTATATTTTCTTTGGAAGCATTCAATGAACCAGCTACCCAACTCCACTGGGCCACCTCCTCCTCCGCTCTGGGTTTGGTGACCCTCTGGGCCTCAGGTCCCGCAATATTAATCCCTCTTTCTGAGAAAAACTACCAACCAAGATTTTAACATCTTTCAGTTTTACAGCCCCCCTAATATTCGATAACACTCTACCTAAATCCAGACGATCTTTCCTATGGGATTCAAGTGGAGCATAAACTGGTTCCTCTAACGGGAGAACATCAATCTCATTTTTCCTGAAATGATCGACATTGGCCAAAACTAACATTGAAATTATCCCAGAGCTAAAAGTTACTCTGGAATTCGGAAGTCCACTTCGGGGGTCTAAGAGGACCTGCTCAATATCTCTACTTATTACCAATCTCAAGTCCTCAGTTTCAAATAATAACTGCAAAAGAATACTTCTATGTGAGCCCAGTTCTCTATCAAACAGGGAAGCAAAAATCAGGGTATTAGATGCTTGTCCTGACCCATGTCCTGCACATACCTTATCGCTCTGCCTTGGATCAGCACCCGACTCTGGCATTAGTTCTAAAGGAGAAGTATAGTCAAGCCCCCCTTTGAAAAACCTCCCTTGATTAGGATCTATCTGTTTAGAGGAGTATCCCTACAAGAAAGGTTTTGGGGGAAATTATCCACAACCTGCCCTACATCAGGCAGAACATCATTTGCCTTTACTACTATAATCTCTGAATTAAGGCCCATCCTTGTTTTATGGTTCTCTGAAACCAGGTCTAGCCTTGTTTTATGATTCTCCCATTCATTGCACAACCCCCGTTATATCCAGTTATCCCCATGCCCTTGTGCCCTTCCTCTTTCCCTCTTTCCCTAATCCCCCCATGCAGGTTCATCTATCTTAATTGAGGAAGGTAGAGGATTTACCTCTGAGGGTCCTAAATCCTGACTGATGTGAGACCCAATGGACTTGAACTCATTTTCATTTTGGGGCAAAGAGGAAATATCAGGTTTCTCAGATAGTATGGGAGACCTCAATTTTTTGGCTTACGTTTTGTAATACGCCGAATTCTATTCTTCTACTTCCGTACTTTTAAGCCATTACTTTTTGCACGAGAGGCACCCTCCCCAGGGGAAGCAGCATCTGATTCAACCCTAGACTGTTTAACAAAGGGAGGTTCAATTGATGAAGTTATATCACAAGACATACTGGTGTTCCCTTTTTTAAAAATAGAATAAATCAATAGAGGGTTCTTAACTGTGGGTGCATTTGTGTTTTGCCCTAAAACAGCGTGCGGATGATCCCCTGACACTTGATTTTCGGGGGTGATTCGAGACATATTACCGAACATAGGGCTATCTCTGGGCAGCACAGTGGAAGAGGCCCCCAGGTCTTCCCAGGACCCCACTTGTATTCCCATTTCCGTCACCCCTATATTAGTCAGTTGCCTGAGATTTCACATCATTACCGTTTTCTGCCTTGCCTGGACAAGAACCGGCAGAAGTGAGCTGCTGCACCCCCATTGGAATCGGGGATAATACATCCAGCACGTGATCAGAGTTAGCAGTAGACTTCTCAAGCAAAGTTAAGATTGACAAGAGAATCCTCTCTAAAACATAAAGTATGTCAAAATTAGCCCTCCCGCCCTCATTTCCGTTTACATTGACACCCTCATTCATTACCAGTTGCCACAGAAGCACTAGTTTGCATCCAAAGCACCAGATTGCCCCCAAAACACTTGCCACAGCACCACCACCAGCTATTAACCCACAGCACTTGCCTTGGCACTGGATGGCATCTACTTCATTCACCAGATATAATCCACATCACCAGGTATAACCCCACCACAGCAGATAATCATATAACCCCCATGGTGGCACAAAATTTATACCCACTGCTTTCCTCTGCCTCATTGTTTTTGCTCTGTCCTTCCTCTCCCCCTGTTTTTCTGACTGATTTCTCCTGTTTTTGCCTTGTTTTTTTAATGTTTTTCCCTTCCTCTGCCCCCATTTTCTGACTGCTTTTGCCCTGTTTTTTTACTGCTTTCTACTTCTTCTCCCCCATTATGTGAGTGCTGTTTCATGCTTTTGCCTTGCTTTTGAATGCTTTTCCCTTCCTCTCCCCCCGTTTTTCTGACTGCTTTCGCCTGCTTTTGCCCCATTTTTTACTGATTTCTCCTTCCTCTCCCCCATTTTTGGGAGTGCTTTCTCATGCTTTTCCCTTCATCTCTCCCGTTTTTCTGACTGCTTCTCCTGCTTTTTCCCCTTTGTTTACTGCTTTCTCCTTCCTCTCCCCCATGATTGTGAGTGCTTTCTCTTGCTTTTGCCATGTTTTTACTGCTTTTATCTTAGTCTCCCCCCATTGTTTTGACTATTTTCTCCTGTTTTGCCCCGTTTTTACTGGTTTTGCCTTGTTATTTACTGGTTTTTCCTTCCTCTCCCCATTTTTCTGACTGTTTTCGCCCTGATTTTCACCTTCCTCTCCCCCTGTTTTATTTTCTTTCACACGTTTTTCTATAACAAACTGAGCTAAGGCAGTAAACTGTAATATACCGCTGGCTGCCACTGCAGCTAGGAGGTTTGGAAGCAGTAGGTTGTAGGGGCCAAAACGGGTCTATAATTGAGCCAGAAGTGCAGTGAAGTGAAACCTAGCCCTATGCTCTGCAGCGTTGCGCACGACACAGACGCTGCTTCTCTGAACTCTCTCCATCTCTCTGTGTCTCTGGAGCCTGTGCAGCCGCAGTGTGCACTTGCTGGGGGCTGGGGTCGAGGGGAAGGTTGGACCGTGATTGGTCTAACTCATGACTCTTCAGTTATGCAATGCGGGCAGGTGGCTGAGCGCTACCAATGACAGTGCTGCCTGCAATGGCACCTGATGCGGATCGCAGGGGTGGTCGGACTGTCATTGGTAGCTGAGCACTACGCTACTGAGAAAGACGAGTCTCATTGGTAGCATAACACTCAGCTACCAATGACAATGAGGCACCGCATCTGGACTGTTTTTGCCCAATAATGGTGCCCACATCGCCCCTAACTAGACTCTAGTTACGGTTGGTGCGGGCGCCATTGTAAAGTTGGACTAGACTAGAGTTCACAAGTGCAGCGTAACACTACGGTGGACCAGAAGATGGCCGTAGTGTTACTGCAGCCGGCCGGCCCGAGTGATCCAGGGGGGCAAGCGCTCCTTGCTCCTCCACACCCAGACGCCCATGATGGTGCGGTGGTTGGAGGGAGAGAGGCAGGGCCAGAGGAGTAGTGTGCCTAGACTAGAGTACAGCAGCAGGATGTGCATGGTCAGCAGAAACGTGGCTTCATTCCGGGAGAGGGGCCAGATTAACATGTTGCAGGGGATGAGCCAGATTAGTTTGTCAAAAGGCCTTGAGTTAGGAAATGCTTCTGCTAGCATTGCTACATTTTAGAATGAAGTGATGGGGAGGATATCAGTGCACAGGGGGAGACACCAGGCTAAGCCTCTTTTTTCTCCATCGAGTGCAGGGAGCCTGTTGGAAGTGCATGCCAAGAAAAGGAACAAGGGAGAGCGCACCAGTCCTTAGGGTAGGGCATAGATGTGGGGTACCTGAGAGAGGGGCAGGTGCCAGGGTCAGCTAGTGGAGTGGTGAGGTGAGGGGGTAAAAGGAAAAGGAAGATGGGTCTGGGTGCCACAGGGCAGGGTCGTAAGTGACAGGATGCTAGTTCCCCAGCACTAGGTCTTTTCGACTGCGACATGGGGAACATCGAGGATGACAAGCAGGACTCAAGAGAGTCTTGTGTGGCCCTGTTACCCAAGAAGAAGTGACGGCATGGTAAAGTGTTTCGGAATGGAGAAGATCTGGTGTGGCCTCCCCTGCAGTGGTGCAGAGAAGGTCTGGTGATGCGCCCACAGTGGACAATGAAGGGACAGGTAAGAAGTAAGGGGCCTGAGGGGGAGACAAGAACAAGGATAGGGGAAGGGGAAGGGGAAAGCTAGCGCAGCAGCCAGACCGGGCAACAAGGCAGACACAGCGAAAGGGAAGAAGGGGGCACCGGAGAAGAAGGGGGGAAAGGACAAGAAAGAAAGCAAGGAGCCAAAAGTGAAAAAGCTGCCATATCTGGGGATTACAAAGCCCTTGGACCACATCTAATAGGGGCCACAAAGGAACACATTTGGAAAGGGGAGTACATAAAGGTATTTAAGCTTTTACACAGTGAGGTTAAGGCTAAAGAAAGCTCTCAAAAAGAATAATAGGAATAGGCTAAAAGTCTCTGAGTTCAGGTGACAATTGAGAACTGGACAGCTGCATTTTCGATTTACGCAAGCATTTAGTAGGTGAAATATCTGAAGCGGTGTATTGCCCTCTTTACGTATGTGGATATCATTAGGAAGGCCCACATTTCTTTTGGGGGGAATGCCTGGGTGCATTACAACGTGGGTCAAGGCATAGAACTCAGAGGATGCAGAAGGGAAATGGGGGGAGCTAAATAATGACCTATGCTAAACAGTATTGCACTGACCAGGCCAGCCAGACTTATTATGGCCAGCAGCCTGCCAGTGGTTTACCAGCCATTTGAAGGGCGTCACACTCAGAGTGGGCCGGGAACAGTGGGCACGGGACAGATAAGCCAGGCAGAGCATGTTGGGTGTTCAATAGGGGGTCTTGAAACAGGGAGTATTTTAAGTTTTGACAAGAGGGCTCCAAGTGCTCAGTGCGATATTTACTTAATTAGTGTGGAGGTAACACAGGTGAGGCACAGTGAAAGCAGGCAGGGAATTTGCAGCAGTAGAATCAGAGATGGGAACAATAGGTACAAGGACCTGCAAGACATGGCTCTTACTCCAGTTAAGATGGACAAGCTGGTTTACTGGCTGCAATGGCACAACAACAGAGAGGATGCTAATTTCCTATTGACAGGTTTCTTAGTTGGTGTTTCAGTTGGGGTACGAAGGCCCAGGGGCTGGAGGTGGGCAGAGAATTAAAAATCTGCGATAGCGCACCCTGAAGAAGTACGGACAAAATTGATGAAAGACGTTAATGAAGGCAGAATGGCGGCCCCTTTTGATGAATGGTCCATGAATAGGCTAATAGAATCACCTATTGGCGTAGTTCCCAAAAAAAGAGCAGGGCAGTTCAGGCTGATTCAACTCCTGTCCTGGCAGGAGGAGCTGCCATTGAAAGATTATATCCATGATGACTTCTGTCATCTGTAGCATGGTCTTCAGTATATGTGGTCACAGATATGGTGAGACAAGTAGAATTGGGGGCATGTATGCTATGTGGCCAAGAGCGACATAAAGTCTGTGTTCCACTTGTTGCTGGTGCACCCAGCAGACTTTGAGTTGTTGGGAATACAGTTTGAAGGGCAATAGTAAGCAGACAGAGCATTACTGATGGGTTGTACTGATGCAGATTGGGGTGTACAAAATCTCCCTACTTCCACAGATAGAGTAATTTCACAGTTACACGCACATACACTCACCATACACTAGGGCCCATTTCACTAACATACACTCAAATACTCTACCAGCATTGAACCTGCATTGAACCTGTGGAAAGAAAACTCCTAAACCCCACAACTACACCGAGGTCGATAAGACCTAGCTATTGCAATTGTCATAATCTAAACAATCTATACATCAATAATCAAATAGAGTACTCAATAATTGACAAGAAATAATCACCAACACCGTATTTAAAATTATGATTCTTTATCTAAAATTAGTCAAAGAAATTAATCAGAATAAATCATTTTCTCATAATTACCTATTCTAGCTAAATGTCAGAATGGGTCATCAGGACAAGTCTCTCAGTAGAAATCTCCCAAGTCACCGTCCTCACAGCATCGATCCTCACCAACGCAGGTTTGGGAAGAAAAATGGCAAAGTGGCCTCCCACCCTCTCTAGGCTAACAATATTTATAATGAAACTTGCAATATTAAAGAAACATTAATGTTGTACACGTCCGCCGAACCCGCTGAGCAGAGCGAGCAGGAAAGGATGTAGCATCGCTACATTTGGAAAATCTCCGCTCAGGAAATCACAAAAATAAAAAGACAGAACAGGAACCAAAAATAAAAAATGTATCTCTTCACAGTCCACATTTCCTTAGCGATGACACAATGCTCAAAGTTCTTTCTTAACAGTTCCTTTGTCCTCCAAGGCTACTCAAAAGCTTTTGGACACCATCCCAGAACTGCTGCTGTCCTCACGGAAAGTTTTAACCAGGCAAGGACTGTGATCAAATGTGTTCAGCAAGGCCTTCTCATCACAAATTCTCACTCGAGGCCAGGCTGCAAACGGCGGACATTTTTGGTTAGGCCAAAATGGACCATCTTAATTAAAAGAGACAAAAACAACGTTACCACAGCATAGTGATTAAACAGTGTTAACCCCACTAATACCCTTATGTGTATGTAATTATCTAGCTTTAGCAACACAGAAAAGCATTAATTCAAAAGCGTTTCGTGCTTAAAATAAACAGCACTCAGCAACGTTTATTTAATAAAACATGCACATTTATTAATAGCAATACAAAAGCGTTCCCACGTGTCGGTTTTCTTCTCATTAGTATGTTGGTAAGTTTAAACACACACTTACACAAAACAAATAATTATTAATTAATGATTATTAATTTTAATCATGACAAATAGACAAACCAGAGCTTCAAAACCCTATAGATTTTCATTAGAAAATCCTGCTCCAGCAATCCCCCCTTTAGTGATTTTATCACCAAATAACCCCAAAAAAAAATGTTGTGAAATTTAGTCCCATTTTAGGAGAAATTTGAAATGTCTTTTTCCTCCTTACACAACACTACACACCAGACACTCTTTCATCATCCCTCTTTGTTTCTAAGTAGACACTCTCCCTTAATTCTTCTAATTCAATTTCTTGTGGTTCTCTTTTCAACCTTTTATTTCTCTTTTCATTATTTCTTTTAATTAATTTCTTTTTCCCTCCCCTGTTTTTACAACACAAACACACCAATCTCAATATCAATAAAGCAACAATTATACAAGTTAAAGGAAACAATATCTTACCTATAATAGTACTACCTATTTTTGCAATAAAACTCTTAACAGCTATCACCTTATTAGCTATTTTAGTCCAGATACTTTCAGCCTCAAGTGGTACTAATTCCTCATGCAAATCAGTAATATTTTTGATATAGACCTTCAGGTCTTTGCTTTCGTCTGGAATGTAAGTGCAACAATGTTGAACTTTCAGCATTCCACAAACTCCACCCTCCGTAGCCAATAAAATATCAAGAGCAAGTCTATTTTGCATAGACATAGCACGTACGGCAATTAGTTCCGTATTCACCAAAAGAAACCCTCCAGCGGTATTTGTCGATAAGCGATCCACCACTGTTGACAGTTTTCGAATCCCATTAGCATTTAAAGAAATTCCCACTGCTGGAATTAAAGCTCCAAAAATGTCACCCACAATTTCAAACCAAGTTTCCCTCTTGAAGCGCATTAGTAAATTAATATGTTCTACATCTTCTATTCTATCTATATGAAAAATCTTTGGAAAAACCAGGCCCACATAACACGTGCCATACCAATGGTCAGGCAACTTGTAATAAGCCTTGTTCCCACAAACATAATACACTCCTGGAAAAATTGTATCTTCTCCACCTCTGAAACCCCATCCTGTTGCAATGAAGTATGTATCATGACATTCACTAGTCCCAACAAAATATGTATCATATTGGGATTTCCCTCTTGGAATGCACAGCTTACCCTTCTGTGGTGCATCTAAAGCTAAAGTTGGACTAGCTCCATTTCTCAATTCTTTTCCCATCTCAATGTCCCAAATTGTCTCACTCACTTTATATTTCCCTGCCTTTTCATGCATACTCAATCTCCTCTCCTCCACCATGTTCAGGAAAGCTTTCTCCTCTTCTTCCAAACTACAAGTTAAATTATTCTTAAAAATGTAATCTAATGTTAATTCTTCTTTCTCAATAAAAATCTCACCAAAAATGTTAGCTTCTTTAGCTGGATTCAGCTCTTTGTTCATTGGCAAGTGCCCAAAAATACTATCTTTGTTAGACATCTTATAATCTATTTTCCCTAACAAATAAAAAACACTACTTAATACACTACAAGAAATTCCATACGTAGCTGGTAAATGGTGATAAGTAACACCCTCTGAAACGGATGCAGGTAATTGCATACAAACGTAGCAATCCCTCACTTCCATTGTTTTCACATATTCGTATAACAACTTTGAAAAAACATTACTAGAAAAATCATTAATTGGCCTATCTTTATGCATGTAAGTATTACTAATTCTAGCTGGAACTACTTTTTGCGAATTCTTCTCTACATTTGTCTCATTCTCAATATGTATTTCAAATGTACCTATTGAAACTTTAAATGTAACTAATAAAGCTAAAATACCCCATAGTAGCATTAATAATCCAGTACAGCAGCAGCACATTCTACACCATCTTCTTAAGAAGGCACATCTACTTTGATTATTCTCTATGTTAGCCATTTTACTACTTTGACCTTGTCTTTTGACTTAGCCTCTACTACTCCACTACTGTAATTTCTCAAACTTTCAATTACTTTAGACAGCTGAGTTTCAGACTTTCTCCTTTTCACTTTCTCCAAGTGATTTCTTCAGTTCACTCAATTTGGATATTCATCACTTTTCACTCCTTCTTCTTCAGCAACATCAAATTGTATCAGATCATCAACAACATCCTGTGCATCTGACTCTTCTCCAATGTCAGTCAGAATAACTTTTAAGATTCCAACAGATTCTTCCTTTTCCTCAACCACTTTTCTCAAGATCCCCTCCGGATTATCTCGAGTCACTGTTTCTTCTTCTTCTTCTTCAGACAGTGCCACATAAGACCATTCCGGTGATCTGTACTTTTGGTTGGGTCTTCTAATTCTCTTTATTTCCTCAGGTTCTCTTGACTCCTTTTGCTCCTTCCTTTTTACTTCGTTTTGACTCGATACTTCATTCACTTGTTCAGCTTTCGATGTATTTCCTCTTATCAGTCTGTATCTCAGCCTCTTTACTCTGTTGTTCGGCCAAAAATCTCCTCTTATGACCTTTTTCGGTCTTATTTCTGTATTATTTCTTTCTCCAATCCAAGTTCTCTTTCTCAGAACTCGACCCTCTAATTTTCCACTTTCACTTTCATCCGATTCTGTTTCAAATGCCTCTTGTTCTTCAGCAGTTTTCTTTCGCTCCACAGTCTTTTTCACCACTATTTGAGACTTCCCTACTTCTTTCCCTCCTCGTGTCTCCGACACGCAATCTTCTTGCTGTCTACTTGTCCCTTCACCTAGCTTATTAGAAGTGTTCCCTACACCTCCTCGGGGGTCTTCCGCAATCTGTCCCTCTCTATCTTCTTCTGACCCTACTTCTTCAGAAATAATCTCAAGTGGTTCTTCAATCTCCTCCTCTTCTGATTCAGGAGTAATTTCTGTGGAACTGCTCTTTTCTTTTCTTTTTCCTCCACTGCTTTTTGGAACTTCAGGCTCTCTTTCAGAATCTGATCTCCTTTCTGAAATTCTCAATGGTTCTCTTGAACTTGAAGCCTTTTCTGCTTCTTTTCCTGAACTTTGATTCTTTCTCACTGGTTCTGGGTCTTCATCATCACTGGAATCTGACTCTTCAAAATACTCTCTACCAGTCCCATCCTTTGGGTTTGGAACTCTCAGAGTATGACTCGCATGCACCCAGTTTTTCACACCAGCACACTTCACTGCAGTCGTCGTAGTTAGAATGACTTGTCTTGGTCTTCCCCACCTCGGAACCAAGCAATTTCTTCTTCTGTGAACCTTAATCCTCACCCAGTCTCCTGGACTCAGATCATGAGCTTGCTTCTTCTCAAGTGTAGTAGCTTCTTCTCCAATCTGGTGAAACACAGAATGGACTGCGTCAGCCAGGCCTTTACAGTAATCCAAAATCATGTCATCAGTTATTGTCATCAACTTATTGACAGGTACATATGCATGTTGCATTGCACGTCCCATTATGATTTCGTGCGGACTTAAACCAGTAGTTCTATCTGGAGTAGATCTAATAGTCATTAGCACTAGAGGCAAGACATCTGGCCATTTCATGCCAGTGGCTAAGCACATCTTACCAATCCTGTTCTTGATTGTGCCATTTATCTGCTCAACCACACCAGAAGCCTCTGGTCTGTATGCACAATGTAGCTTCTGCTGTATGCTTAATGCTTCACAAATCAAACTCATGAGTTCATTATAGAAGTGTCCACCTCTATCAGACTCAATCGTTACCGGAAATCCGTACCTAGGAATCAACTCTCTTAACAGTAACTTTGCCACTGTTACTCCATCATTTCTCCTAGTCGGATAGGCCTCAACCCATCTTGAAAACAAACAGACTACCACTAGTACATATCTCAGTCTGTTCACTTGGGGCATTTCAATGAAATCAATCTGCATTCTTGTAAAAGGACCTCCTTCTCTGCCTATTGTTCCCAGACTCACCACTGTCTTCTTCCCAGTGTTAAATTGCTGGCAAATCAAACATCTTTGACAGATACTTTCTGCAATTGTCCTAAACTTTGCATTGTACCAGGTCTGCTTAAAAGACCTAATCATTGAATCCCTTCCCAAATGTCCCTGGCCATGATACATCCTTGCCATTGCTGACAGCATGGAGTTCGGCATTACTGGTCTGCCATCTCTATAGACCCAAACATGGTCTGTCTCTCTCGGGGCACAACCTGCCTTAATCCAATCTTTCTTTTCTTCCTCCTCTGCCTCATCCTGCAACTGTTTCACTTCATCCCATGTCTCTAAGACATTAGTAAACATCATGGAACAAAAAGACATTTCACCCTCTCGTTCCCGATTAATAGACTGGTTATTTTTCGCACAATATTGTGCAATGTCGTTAGCATATCTATTGCCAACTGTCACAAAATCATCTCCTTGTCCATGAGCAGCACATTTCACAACTGCTAATTCTTTAGGCAGCTGTATCGCCTCAAGCAATTTCCCAATCACTTCAGCATTCTTTATTGGAGTCCCACTCGACGTCAAGAAACCTCTTTGTAGCCAAAGTTGGCCAAAGTCATGCACAACTCCAAATCCATACTGACTATCAGTCATCACAGTCGTTCTCAAATCTTTCCCAATTTCACAAGCTTTTGTCAATGCAATTAATTCAGCAACTTGCGCAGATTTCACTCCTTTCAATGATGATGCTTCCATTACTTCTGAAACCTCACACACTGCATATGCTGCACATAGCACACCCTCATCATTCCTCAGGCATGATCCATCCACAAACAACACATGATCACTCTCATGCAAGGGAAGATCCCTTATGTCTGGTCTCGGTTTTGTACAGTAATCAAGCACATCCAAACAATTGTGATCATCTTCTGTTTTCACACCTACATTTTCAATATCCGGCAACAATGTCGCTGGATTCACATTCACACATCTCTCAAGAGTCACATTTGATGCTCCCAGAATGACTTTTTCATATTTAGTCAACCGACTATGTGACATGTACTGAGTTCTGCTTCTCGTCAAAAGAATTGCCACATTATGAGGTACGAATACCCTTACAGGATATCCCATTATGATTCCCTCACTTTGTTCTAAGCTTCTGCATGTTGCAGCCACAGATTTCAGACAACCTGGTAAACCCACAGCTACAGGGTCAAGTGTCGATGAGAAGTACGCAATAGGCCTTCTCAGTAATCCATGCTTCTGAATTAACACTGAAAGTGCACATCCATTTCTCTCACTGCAGTACAATTCAAATTCTTTTTCATAATCTGGCATACCCAAAGCAGGGGCTTCACACATTCTGCTTTTCAGCTCTTCAAATGCTGCCATTTGTTCCCCATCTAGTTCCAATGGGTCTGTCATCTCACTTTTAGTCAGCTTAATCAGTGGCTTTGCTATCAGCGAAAAATTAATTATCCACTGACGACAATAACCCACCATTCCCAGAAACATTCTCACTTCCCTCTGGGTCTTTGGGGCTTTCATTTCCCTGATAATTTTTATCCTGTCATCAGTCACTTTTCTCAGACCTTTCTCAATATTGTGTCCAAGATAATGCACCTCTTTCTTGCAGAATTGCAATTTAGCTGGAGATACTTTTAACCCTCCATCTGCCAGATGATTCAGTAAAGCTATAGTATCTACTTCACAAGCTTCACGTGTCTTTGATGCCACAAGTAGGTCATCAATATACTGCACTAATACTGAGTTTTCAGGCATGATCAAACTCTCCAATGACTTTTTCAATAACTGATTGAATATTGAAGGACTCTCTGTATACCCCTGTGGGATACGACACCATGCTAAAATACGCTGGCCAAATCTAAATGCAAAAATCGGCTGGCTGTCATGATGCAATGGAATTGAAAAGAAAGCATGACACAAATCAATCACTGTATACCACTCAGCATCATGTGGAATCTGATACAAAATCACTGATGGATTTGGCACAATAGGGCAACATGCCACCACAATTTGATTAACTTTTCTCAAATCCTGTACAATCCTGAACTTCCCATTAGGCTTCTTTAGCCCCATTATCGGTGAATTACACGGACTACTCAGTAGTTCTCTCAGAACTCCCTGCTGAATCATTTTCTCAATTATAGGAGTTATTCCCTCAATTATTTCTGGTGTCATTTTGTACTGAGGAATGTTAGGATAAGTAATTCCCTCTTTCACTGAAATTTTCACAGGATCTACATTATTCATCAATCCCACATCCTCTCCAGTAAAATCCCAAACTGTCCTTTTCACTGTGTCTCTCAGCTCTTGAGGCAAATCCTCCGGATCAAACACAGCATATGCACCAATTAACTCACTCTCTCTATTTTCTAGAGTCATTCGGTACAAAATATCCTCATCTGGTGTTTCAAAAGCTATTCCATCTGGTGTACAAAAAATTGTACAGTTCATTTTACAGAGTAGATCCCTACCTAACAGGTTCACTGGACTTGTGTCACAGACGATAAATCTGTGCATATCTGAAAATTTCCCTATTTGTACTCTTACTGGTTCAGTAAGACGTGTTCTGATTTGTGTATTGGCTACACCAACTACTTGAATTGCTTCATCCGAGAGAGGAAGATTTCTAATATCTGTTGACCTGACAGTTGATCTTGTCGCACCTGTGTCTACTAAAAAAGTAACACCTTCTTCATTTATTTTTCCATCCACAAATGGTCCTGCCTGGTCTATTTCTAGAGTTGCACCAAGTATGCACTCTTCCTCCTCTCTTCGGCACCGTCAATAATCACCCTCAGACTCACTCCCTTTATTCTTTAACAAGTACTGTTGTACCTGGTTAGAACGCCTTGGTTTGTTTACCTGCTCATCATTGTAGAATCCCGAATCCGGATTATACTTTTGTGCTCCTCTATTCTGCGGCAAGGGCGGTTTTGGCTCTTGACTCTGCTGTCTCACAACTTTCTGCTGTTGCTGCTGTTGATTATTCCCCTCGTTCTGCACCTGTTGATTTAAGGATTTTCCCTCATTATTCACTAATGGTGGATTGGTACATTCTGATCTCCAATGTCCCAGTTGGCCACAGTTGTGACATGGGAACTTTTTCTTAGCTTCCTCAAGATTCCCCTTTCCTTTCCCTGCATACCTAGGTCTATTCCCTGCATTATTTCCTGCATTATTCGCCTGTTCCACCAGCTGTGCTTCCTGTCTTTCCGCAACTTTCACTTGTGCCCACATTGCTTTCTCTTTCAGCTTTCTCTGTTTTGCTTCAATTTCATCACTGAAGTATTTTGCATGTCTCAGAATCTCATCTATTTTTTTACTCTGCCAATCCACAGTATGCTCACGAATTCTTTCACTAATCTCAGGTCTCAGGCCATATACAAATCTGTATACAAAATGACTCAAATCCTTGTCACCCCGGTGTTCATCTCCACTGAATTGTTTAAATGCCAGTATCAGCCTCTCGTAAAAAGCATGAACTGATTCTTTTGCTTCCTGATGTGTTCGATCTATTTTAACCCAGTCTGTTTCTTTTGGAGGTACTTTATTTTTCAGGTATACGATCACCTGCTCATACTTTCTCATTACTTCTGGATCTGGTGCTCCTGTTCTCTGATCTCTTGGATATTCCTCAGTAGGCCAACTCACAACTATTTTACACTCAGCCCACAAGTCTGCTGGAACAATTATATCAAACAGACTATTCAGGTCAATCCACAGCACAATTTCACAAACCTGTCTACCTGCCTATACCACTCGACGGGCTTTTCTCTCAATCGAGGGAAATCATTTGTAAATGATAAAATATCCTGTCTGGTCCATGGAACATGTACATATCCTCCTCCAGGTATTTCTCTCATAGGATAAGTATCCACTGGTTTTTCCTTTTCTCTCACAGGAAATGCTGAATAAGTCCTATCCCCTGATTCTTCTCTCTTTTTGTACCATCGATCAATTCAATACTTTATTCAACAATTAAGTTGTAAAAGTGACAAAAACAGTATGCACAAAAATTCAACACATTTAAAAATTACAATATAAAAAAGCATATGATAAAATGACAGTATGCATGGTACATTGACGAACCAGCCTATAAATATAGCAAAATATAGCAAAAAATACCTAAAAATTACTTTGGCATTTGATCAATTTAGACCGAATGGCCCACGCCCACTTAATGTATTTTGCCATTGCAATAGAGATTGTCGGGCTTGGATCAGTTGACAAAATTCTCATGGCTACCTCGTATCTTCGAGTTCCCAACAATCGGCAAACAGGTAATACCCATTTCTTACGTGGAACGGTATAGAGCGGGCAAAAGAGGACAAAATGGCTCATAGATTCGTGCTTGTCTAAACATTTTGGGCATCTGCTTTCTGACCCCACTACCCAATGAGATGTAAGTGATCGCACCGGAAGTGAGCCTATCCTGAACTGGAAAAATAATTTGCGATCAGAAGGAACTTCTATTAGGCCCCAATACAATTCCAGTCTGGTGTCGGGTTTGAATTCCAGAAATCTGCCAGTTAAAGTAGATGAGCACCCCTTAATATATGATTCTAAGCCAATCATCTCCCAATAGCTATTTTTCAAATAGTCTTTTGAAGGGAAGTCTGCATTAGAGGGGTCGTCCCAAAGATCTCTCAGTCCCATGCGATATAATAATGATTTTAGAGATTTCAACCATTCGATCCTATGAGAGGAATCTTTTTCTATGATTTCCTTTAGGCCCATTGCATAATGGCTAAGCTCATCGGTTGTCCATACCCTGCGCCAATATAGCAAAGGACGCAGATAAGCTACGTCCTGCAAGGATTTTAAACCAAGATCGCGAAAAAGGGGTAACAAGGGGGTGCTCTGGGGAACACCAACAGCTTTCCGAATATACTCCTTTTCCATGGTATTCAAACGCTGTGGGTTTTTGCCATACCCCCACAGCTCAGACCCGTATAGAGCCGAACTACGGATCTTCATCGTATATATCTCTAAAAATGGCTCCATTGGCTGTGACTGCGAGGCTTTAAACTGTTTCATTAGAATACCAGACTGTTGTTGGTATTTTAGTATTGAGAGTTCTATATGGTTATTCCAGTGCATATTTTTCTGCAGTGTTACTCCCAAATATGTAAATGCATCGACCTGTTCTAGTGGGAATCCATTCATAAGGATTGCACCTTTGAATGGTCTATACATTTTATTGGGTCTAGGACCGTTGAGCACCATGAACTTGGTCTTTGCGACATTGATTTCCAGTCCACGCGATAGACAAAACTCTCCGAAGCGCCGCAAGGTCAGCTGGAGGCCAATCGGAGTTTTCAAAACCAACAAAGTGTCATCCGCAAACATGAGGACCGGGACATGAGCCCCAGCCAAAGCTGGGGCATCCGTGGGGACCCTGGAGAGGAACTCTGCCACCCCGTTGACGAAGAGTGAGAACAGGGTAGGTGCCAAGACACAACCCTGCTGCACACCCCTCCCAACGGGGAAAGGTTCGGTAACCTCTCCGGGTTTACCCCAACGTACCCGAGCAAAATTGTCCTCATGTAAGCGGACGACAAGTGCCAGCAACTCCGGCGCCATCCCCAGCTCCTTGAGTACTTGCCACAGTTTGCCGCGCGGGACCAAATCAAATGCCGCCCGCAGGTCGACAAATACTGCGTACAAGACACCTTTATCTAAAACCACTGTCCTCCAATACAGCATTAGAAATCTAAAAACCTGATCGATAGTACTGGTCTTGGGGCGAAAACCAGCCTGTAGAGGACTCAGAATATTTGCATCCTCCATCCAGGACTGGATTTTCCCCAACACCAGCCGTCCAATAATTTTTTGTATGGCGTCTATTAAGCTAATAGGCCTGTAGTTGCTAGCAAAAGACTTGTCCCCTTTTTTATATATAGGGACTATTTCAGCGCCTTTCCAAGATTGTGGTATTGCCATACCCTGAGCAATGGCATTGGCCAGGTAGGCAATATAAAGGCGCCATCTCTGTCTATCATATACAAACACGTCTACAGGGATTAGGTCCATACCTGGTGCCCGGCCTAAGTTTACAGTATCGAGAGCTCTGTCAACCTCTTTAACACTAAAAGGTGATTCGCTATAAAAAATGGGTTCATATACAAACTGACTATCGTCAGTATCCTTAGCATACTGGCTTTTAAAAAACTTTATCCAAGCGTCCTGGGGAACAGAATTATGTGGGCTTTCTATAACTTCCCCCCTTTTCCACTTAAAAATGTCCCAGAACTTCTTTTGATTCTTTCCTCTACACGCGATCTTAAGGTCTTGCCATTCACTCTCCTCCCACTCCTTTCTGGCGTTCCATAGTACCCTCTTATAGTTACTCCGTGCCTGCTTTATTTTGTTCAAATCTTTAGATTTGAGCGCAGTTCCTAGTTCTTTCCGTGCTTGCTGACAGTTAGTATTAAACCAATTCTCTTGTTTTTTTATGTAGGACCGTTTTGCTAAAGTTTTTTCGCAGAAATAGTTTTTAAGTTTGGCAAAAAACGTAGTATATATATTCTCTACAGTTATATCAGATTGGCTAATATTACAATCCGTCCCTATTAGTGACAACACCTCATCCAAACTACTTTTTATTTTGTCGACAAGATCGGGTTGCTGTACAACTTTTTCCCACTTCAGGTGACGTTCGTCATTTGTAAGCCGAACAGGCAGACCTTCCATAACACTTACATTTACCATACTTTCTCCCATGCCTGATCTAAAGTAGGCTACTAGTGGGTTATGGTCACTTTCGATTCGAGGTTTTACCATCATATCCTCGAGACCATGCCACATCCCAAGATGGACCAAGATATAGTCTATTGTGCTAGACCGAACACCATTATCAAAGGTTTTACACCTCGTTCTGTCAGAGGGTGTCCTGCCATTTGCCGCCCTCAGTTGGTTGGTCAGGCAAAACCCCTTTAGGTATAGGGCAGCCTCAGTCCATTTACTTACTATTTTAGTCTCGAGGTGCGGGATACCCCATCTTATATCCTCCTCTTCCGATAAATGCAAGTCATGGTGACCCAACGGTTCGAAGGTCGTATTGAAGTCACCTGCAACTAGTGGGAATATATTAGTAGATCTTGATTCAACAAGAAAGTTAAGTGTAGTTACCACCTCCGACTTTTTACCCCCCCGGCAATCCTCTAGCATACACATTATAAATGTCTATGCACGAGTTTGGTGGAAAATTTAATCTTATGCCTAGGATATCGTTATGCTGGTTTTGGAAAGGATGTATTTTGCACTTTAGTGATTGTTTAATCCATATGACCAAGCCTCCTACTGGACGGCCCTTTGGCCTTTTGACTGCAGGGACATAGAAGTTCAGATAACCTATCCTGAACACTGGCTCTACCGACCATGTCTCCTGGAAGAGGCAGATGTCATGGTCATCAATGAAATCAGTCCATAAAGGTGACACTAATTTGGATCCTATACCAGCCACATTCCAGGATAAAAATGTTGTACATCCTGCAGCACCAAGGGTTCCTTTAGATTGACCTATATTCGTAACAGATGGCATTACAGCTGGTATGTCCTGTCCAGACACAAGGCATGGGACTTGCTCTACATCTCTAGTAATATCACTTGTTGCAGCAATCATGTTTATATCGCTGTCAGCTCTAGGGTCCACCATTCTCAACATCTCAACCATTTTATTTCCATGGACTATCTCAGGGGCCGCACACTCCTTTACAAGACTAGAGCAACACCTGTTACACTTCTGTCAATCACAATCAGACAGACCAGACAACACATCATATCGATTAAAGGACCTAATGTCCCCCATTGATTGACCCATGCGCATATCTTTCCTTCCAAATGATCTTAACAAAGGTTGGGATGATGGAGCGTAAAAATAAGACAGTGGCACTGTTCTAACTGGGGATGAGATATCAACGATCTGGGACCATCCACAAATATAATCAACACAGTGTTTATCCCTAAAATTGATAATGACACAGTCACCCTTAGTTGTCTTAGGTTTGCTGCCCACCCAGTTTACCCTCCTGGCGAATAGAATTTCGGCTCGCATATTATCCGGCAGTGGCCGTTTAGTGTTGAGCCAAAATATACATTTGTTTTTTAAGGCCCAATATGTTTCCCTACTGCCGTTTGCCAAAGGTGGGACACCGGTCAGAACAACTACATATGGGGCAGCCTCGAGGGGGAGATGTATATCAATCAAATCTGAGGGGGACTGGGCCAGAGATTGTGCCTGTACGGACTGTTCAGCATTGTTTGTTAGGGTGGATAAAGTTCTATTTGTTCCATCATCAGCTGAATTAGATTTTGGATTAATTTTTCCGTTTTGCTGGTTGACTTCTTCCACTGTGTCGCATTGTTCTGTTGGCCTTTGTGTTTCAGTATTTGCAGCGACATTGACTTTAACTTGGGTGTTCTTAGTGCAATTGGATTTGTTGCATCCAGTTTGGTCATTGACACATCCCAGTTGGCTATCCTAGCCACTTCCGTCAACCCGTTGCCGCGCCGAAGACCATGCCAGTTCCATGCACACAAGTCTGCTTTCAATAGACCCTAGTCTTTCGTAAATAGGAGCACATACATTTTTTAAAATTGTGTCCAGTTTTTTCCAAAAAGCTTTGTCTCCCTGATTCACGGGGGTACCCCCCTCAAATGACGGGTATTTGGTCTTCCTTCTCTTATAATAGTTTGAGGACATAAAACAGAATCTGATCCTGAGCTGGCCATAGGACCAGGATTCACCTTTTTAGTTGCCATAGACTGTTGGCCGCCTCTGCGCTTGTTTTTCCCAGTTAGGCCTGTATACAGTTTAGCACCACCCCCGTTGGCGCTACTTGCGGAACGGGTCTTAATAGGTGTTAAAGGCTTAGATTGTGATACGGCAATATCTGCAACTGACCCTTCCGCCATGACACCCGACGTTTCAGGTAGGGGGGGAGTGGATACTATGGTTACGCTGTTACACACTTCCATCGCGGGGGATGTTAGCCCCACAGATGTCGGGATGGCATGCATGTGACACGGTGGAGATCTGGAGCTCGCGATGGTTCCCAATGATGATCTCTTGTCACATAAAACATCAAGAGACAGTCTTTTTTCTGTTAGCTCTATGTCCTTAGCCAGAACTGACTGGACACGTACGAGAAAGTTATCGAGGGTTCCCATCAAGGCTCCTCCTGTTGAACCCAAAGGCATGCCTTCTCTATTTCCAGGCTTGCTCATTGTATGCTGAGCAAGAATCTACGACAAGGCCAACTGGTTATACAAATCAAAGGACCCCAGCAAGCACGGTCTCACCTTTCAGATCTTCTTCCTCAGACGTTAGGGGGTGGGCCCGGCCCGGCCTCGATCGGTCACGGACGGGCTCAGACGGGCCCGCCCTTGGCCCAGGCTTCGCGCCGGGCTTCGTTCCGCGCGCGTTCCGCTAGCGCGGCGTGAGTGGATGGTATATATCCAATTAGGTGCAACAGGGGGGAGGGGCCAGGGAAGAGGACCCAGCTGCGCCGATGTAACTCCAGGCGCTAAGGGAGCTGGTCCTCGCAGTCCCACCCTCCTCTGATTCCGATGGTTAGGTGCAGCGTAATGGCAGCAGCAGCGGACAGGTCAGTATTCAAAGCACACAAAGTTCTTCTGAAGCCACGAGTTTAAATCCCCGAGCGGCACCCGCGAAGCGGGGGCCGTGAGTTGCTGCACAGGTCAAGGGGGAGGGCCAGGGAAGAGGACCCAGCTGCGCCGATGTAACTCCAGGCGCTAAGGGAGCTGGTCCTCGCAGTCCCACCCTCCTCTGATTCCGATGGTTAGGTGCAGCGTAATGGCAGCAGCAGCGGACAGGTCAGTATTCAGAGCACACAAAGTTCTTCTGAAGCCACGAGTTTAAATCCCCGAGCGGCTCCCGCGAAGCGGGGGCCATGAGTTGCTGCACAGGTCAAGGGGGAGGGCCAGGGAAGAGGACCCAGCTGCGCCGATGTAACTCCAGGCGCTAAGGGAGCTGGTCCTCGCAGTCCCACCCTCCTCTGATTCCGATGGTTAGGTGCAGCGTAATGGCAGCAGCAGCGGACAGGTCAGTATTCAAAGCACAGAAAGTTCTTCTGAAGCCACGAGTTTAAATCCCCGAGCGGCACCCGCGAAGCGGGGGCCGTGAGTTGCTGCACAGGTCAAGGGGGAGGGCCAGGGAAGAGGACCCAGCTGCGCCGATGTAACTCCAGGCGCTAAGGGAGCTGGTCCTCGCAGTCCCACCCTCCTCTGATTCCGATGGTTAGGTGCAGCGTAATGGCAGCAGCAGCGGACAGGTCAGTATTCAAAGCACACCATCTATCCTTCCACTTTTCAACATCACCCCATTTTCGCAATAAAGCGATCATCTCTTTAATCTGTCCTGTTCTACCAGTACCATTCAAATTTTCTATGTCTTTGTCTGTAAAATCCATCCTGTAAGACTTCTGCAAAACTTTCACTTTATCAATGTCAACTCCATAATCATTTGCTATCGCTCTTAATCTGTCATGTGTATTTCTCGCTCTCCAGGTGATGTTCTTACACATAAACAATAATTCACCATCATGATGATTTTTTAGAATTTCTGTTGGAACTGTCCCTGCAACAAGCTCTTCTAATTCTACACGTAACCTAGCAACATCAATTGCTTGTGAATCTTTATCCCTCTTTTGAAGAACTTTCATCCATTCATTCAGATCCTCAGCTGTTATTTCAGTAGATTTTCTCACTGGAACCACTTTCTTCTGCGGTTCTAAAATCGGCATCCCTGAACAACTAGCTTCACCAGCATCCAGTCCTGAATTAGACTCCTCTAATCCTTCATTACAGGTGTCATGTCTGAATTTTCCTGCCCTTTTTCCTGAATCTCCTGAAGGACCAGCCAAACTTGTCAATCTATTCCCAACATATGGAATAACCAAACCATTCTCACTCGTCCTCTGCTTATCAAAAACAGGCATAACCGGACCTATGGTTACGGGTACCGTAACAGCATCTAGATTTTTTGTCAGCTCCTTGATCTTTTCAGTCAACTCCGATGTAGTTCTGGCTAATTCTGACTAATTCTCTCGTATTTTCGCCACTGCTTCTATTCTCTCTCTCCCTGAAAGGATTACCATTTCTTAACTCAGGTGTCACATTTTCTGTCTCAATGATACGATGCGTATCTCTTATCGGAGAAACAATTGGTGTACTCTCTTCTGGTTCCGGTCTATATGGAGGTGGTCTTTTGTAAATCATGTCATTTAAAACCTCATCCTCATATTCATTAACTCCATATCTTCTCACTTCTGCCTCAGGAACTCTTTCTGCTCCCTCTTCAACTGTTCTCACAGGATATAGTCCCTCTGACATACTAGCATCTCGCCATCTCGTCATTCGATCATGATGAGTTTCACGACCATGTCTCCTCCCAAACATATACCTATAATTGCCTCCAGACCTCTGTTTCTCTCGCTCATGCACTTCCTCTTCCCATTCCACTAAAGCCTCGAATTGTGTCGGCCTTGGTCTTGGGTCAAGACATAACATCTTTTCCCGTAAATTTTTCAACACGGCCAGATTAAATGAACCATGTTCTGGAAATGCTAAAACTCCATCTTCTTTGGTATACCTAACCCAATTCTCCAACCATATACAGGTATGATACCCATATCTCGCAGCCATGAAGGATGCAGGCGTTTTCGATGGAGGTAACAATTCACCCTCTCTCGTTTTAACATCTTTATCCTTGTCGAACCAATTTTTAATCTTTCTGAACAAAGATTTTTTCTTTTTCTCCTCTTGGTAATACATTTTAACGCTTACCAAAACTTTCTAATCCCTTCCGTAATACAACTGCACAATATGATTTTTCAACCAATAACAGCGCGACTCACACTAACGCACCAATCCTGGAACGTTACGTCACTAGAATAGCTCCACCAATCCTTGCGCGGCTCACACCAACGCACCAATCTCAGCGCGAGCACTATTCTGATCTAATATCCAATGAGAGCGCGGTCTGTTTGACGTCAGTAGTCGCTGCAGTTTCTCGCTCCTGTCTCCTGTCAGTCGTCTACCCCTCCTTTACAAAATTTCTCAGTAGACTCCGTGTCAAATTTCTACAAAATCTATTAGTTACAACATATAAACATCTCCATTGTCTGTTTCGCTAACCAAAGAATAGTAAAGAAAATCTATTTCACAAGAATCACGAAATTCTTTCATACATTCCTTAACTATTTCCTCTAGGACTTGTCCAAAGAGTCTTACAGTCAACTAAATATACGAATATTCACGCACATTCATACAAGAAAATATAGTACATACACACAGAATCCTGCTTTTCCCGAGAACAGCGAACAATCTGCTCCACTACAGAATTATAACACACATCAACCAAGCAGCTTACTTCTACCCAGTTTCTCAAACAAGCTCAGAGAATACCTATTACTTCTCCCGCGATAAGCTTTAACGGCGAACCTTACGGATCCCTGGGACTTAAAACCAGAGTTTCATAGATAACCTTCACTACCATACGCACTCCTTATATACCAGAAATATCTCTAATAGTAACATATAACAATGTCACTGATTCCGAACCCAGACAATGTGAATTTTCCTGCATACATACAGGACCAACAATCCCGTTTTTCCCGAGAGCAGCATATACTTCCCTCTGCCCTACTACGGAACTGCTACTAGCTCCCAAGTTCCAGAAGCACTACATATAACTCAACATGACGACTCCAACATATAATATTAGTACATATACCAACATCAATCAATAATCAATAAGCTAATGTACAAGCAATCTAATCAGATCAAGACAATCATCAATAACCGTCATCACTCTGCTACCAGGAACTGATGCAGATTGGGGTGTACAAAATCTCCCTACTTCCACAGATAGAGTAATTTCACAGTTACACGCACATACACTCACCATACACTAGGGCCCATTTCACTAACATACACTCAAATACTCTACCAGCATTGAACCTGCATTGAACCTGTGGAAAGAAAACTCCTAAACCCCACAACTACACCGAGGTCGATAAGACCTAGCTATTGCAATTGTCATAATCTAAACAATCTATACATCAATAATCAAATAGAGTACTCAATAATTGACAAGAAATAATCACCAACACCGTATTTAAAATTATGATTCTTTATCTAAAATTAGTCAAAGAAATTAATCAGAATAAATCATTTTCTCATAATTACCTATTCTAGCTAAATGTCAGAATGGGTCATCAGGACAAGTCTCTCAGTAGAAATCTCCCAAGTCACCGTCCTCACAGCATCGATCCTCACCAACGCAGGTTTGGGAAGAAAAATGGCAAAGTGGCCTCCCACCCTCTCTAGGCTAACAATATTTATAATGAAACTTGCAATATTAAAGAAACATTAATGTTGTACACGTTCGCCGAACCCGCTGAGCAGAGCGAGCAGGAAAGGATGTAGCATCGCTACATTTGGAAAATCTCCGCTCAGGAAATCACAAAAATAAAAAGACAGAACAGGAACCAAAAATAAAAAATGTATCTCTTCACAGTCCACATTTCCTTAGCGATGACACAATGCTCAATGTTCTTTCTTAACAGTTCCTTTGTCCTCCAAGGCTACTCAAAAGCTTTTGGACACCATCCCAGAACTGCTGCTGTCCTCACGGAAAGTTTTAACCAGGCAAGGACTGTGGTTAAATGTGTTCAGCAAGGCCTTCTCATCACAAATTCTCACTCGAGGCCAGGCTGCAAACGGCGGACATTTTTGGTTAGGCCAAAATGGACCATCTTAATTAAAAGAGACAAAAACAACGTTACCACAGCATAGTGATTAAACAGTGTTAACCCCACTAATACCCTTATGTGTATGTAATTATCTAGCTTTAGCAACACAGAAAAGCATTAATTCAAAAGCGTTTCGTGCTTAAAATAAACAGCACTCAGCAACGTTTATTTAATAAAACATGCACATTTATTAATAGCAATACAAAAGCGTTCCCACGTGTCGGTTTTCTTCTCATTAGTATGTTGGTAAGTTTAAACACACACTTACACAAAACAAATAATTATTAATTAATGATTATTAATTTTAATCATGACAAATAGACAAACCAGAGCTTCAAAACCCTATAGATTTTCATTAGAAAATCCTGCTCCAGCAGTACCATATTGTGTGTTCTATTTGAAATGTTTAGTTCTTTCTTACAATGCCTGTTCACCTTTGTGATGGGCAGAGGACTGTGCCGCACTACTTAGATGACTTAATTTGTGAGGGAGCGTTCGGCTCTATGGACTACTAGTGAATGCTGCTTAGTTTTCAAGAGCTCATGGAGGACATAGGTGTGGCTTTAGTGGCTGAAAAGACAGTAGGGCCGCACATGTTGCTATCATTTTTAGGGATTAAAGTTAACTCTAAAAAAATTGAGGCAAGGCTGCTGGAGGACCAGAAATGAGTGATGACTACATTGATTGATACCATGTTGGCAAAAAGGAGGTCCAGGTGTGAGAGGTACATGTGCTTTTGGGACATTTGATATTTGCCTGTAGAGTGGTATGGGCAGGCAGGACCTTTAGTGAGAAAAACCTGGTTGCCTCTGTCAGGCTTGTCACTTTCTCACCACTGGATAAGTTTGTTAGCACGAGTGAAGGCGGATGTGAGGATGTGGTAATCATTTCTAAAGCATTGAAACAGTATTTCACTCTGGGGTCTAGGGAATGAAGTGAAGTGGAATGTCAAATTATTTCAGGTGTCCTGGGTGGCACATGATTTGATCTTTTTTTGCAAGGATGTTGGTGTGCAAAGCAGTGGAATAACACATGGAAAAATGCAAGAGAGGCATAGCTTTACTAGAATTCTTCCCATTAGTTGTTGCTTTGTTTTATTAGGGAAACAGATTTGCCAACAAGAATGTGCTGTTTAACTTGGGCAACATGGTGGTGTTGTAGAGAGGTGACAGCCAGCATAAAAAGACTTTAGGATACTGAAGTTGTTGAGCATGTTTGTGCTAGGTTACCTATGATATAACTTAGTGTTCAGGGCTCGGCATGTTGCGGGAACTGATGATAACAATGTGGATGCTTTGTCTCATTTTGCAGTGGAGGAGATTCTGTGGGCTTGCTGTTGGATCACCCAAAGGGAAAACCCCAATGCAATAGTAGCTGTGGGAGATAAGTGCATGAGGATCTTGAAGTTGGTAGTTCGGGCTCTGGCACATTCTACATATAGGGCGTATGCTCTGACTTGGAGCAACTTTTTTAAGTGTGGGTAGTAAAGAAGAGGAAGCAAGGCAGATGCATAGAGGAGGTGTGAAGCTGTGGTAAACTTTATTATGGAAATGATTGAAAAAGTTTGGTCAAGGGTTACGATCTTGTATAAGTTGGCAGGCATTGCATTTTCTGGTAAGGTACTGTTGGGCTACACGCACATGGCCGGCGAATTGTGGTGTTGGTTGCTCAAAGGTTGGGTGCAAGGGAAAGGGAATGGGGGAGAAAAAGAAAGCCGCTAATGTAGTCCATTTTACACAGAGTGGTGAGTGCCCTTCCGGATATATGCAGGGACAGAGGTGGTTGTTTTTCTTTGTTAATGATTTGGATGTTCTTTGTGGCATTTAGGGTGTCAGAACTGCTGGGGGGAGGGGTGTAAAGGGGCTGTATGTTACGGATGTAGAGTAGCATGTTGAGGGTGTGAAAGAAATACATCTGAGGAGGTCAAAGACAGACCTAAGGGCATGTGGGAAGAAAATGTTTTTAAGAGTGAACCTGGTACAACATTTGTGCCCAGTGCATTTGTGGCAGAGATATCTGCAAGTCAGGATGGGTTCAGAAGAGAAGGTGTTTAGGCACAGGGATGGATCCAAAATTACATCTTTTCTGTTGCTGGCGCTGCTATATAAGACTTTAGCACAGCTGGGTTTACTAGGGGACGTATATGGGATGCATTCCTTTAGAATATTGGCTGTCACAAAATCAAATAGGCGAGGTTTGCCCACAGACAAGATAATGCATTTGGGGCATTGGTATTCAAAAAGTGTTACAAGAGAGATCTGTGCAGTGGTGGTGTTGATTGCTCAATTTTCTTGTTAATTTTCTTTGTTGCTAGATTTATTTTATGTTCCGTTTCAGGCTACTGGCAGGAAGACATGACTATATGGATAGAGGGCCGTTCATTTGTGAAATGGGAGGAGAAGCAGACAGTCACAATGTGACTAGGAGTGGGTGAAAAATTCTGCTCTGCTGGTGGAGTTCACAGAGTTTTGCCCACTCTGCATTCCGCTTGGAGCACAAAGTTCTGGCAAAACTCTGCCAACCACTGCGTTAAGTTGGCGAACGAGGAATTTGCACCCTCTACCTTGATTTTCGGGCACTGGAACGCATCCCGGTGAGATTTCTCAACCCGGGCAGTCATGGCAGGTCGCATCCATTCCCTTTGCAAAAGCTGCCACTCGAGTAGAAAATCAAATCTACTCAAGCACCAGAAAGATGCAGCACCCTCTGGAGCGCTGCATGGAGCCATTCGTGTTGACTTTACAGAATGGAACAAGCCCCCGGTGCTAAAAATCAAAGCGAGCAGCCTGACATGCCAAATCCCGCCCACCTGTAGAACTCCACTTAAACTCGCAGAAGTTTATATAACTTTATGGTATTCCATGGAGTGAAACTCTGCATGTTCTGCCTACCCCTAAAGATGACACAAGTGCGGTTGGGCATTAAAGCGCACAGAATTCAGGTTACGTGGTATGGCAAAGGGGGTATGTTGTGGTGAGAGCTGCTGCCAACATTGAACAGGCTTTTGGACAGGGAAGTTTGCCCAGATGTCTTAGCTCTATATCAGGGGAAAAAGACTTAGGGGCATATGTATCAAACTCCCGTTTAGCGAATCCTAATTTGCAATATTTTGCGATTCGCAAATTCAAATTCGCTAAACGGGATGTAAAAAATTATTCGCTAATCATTTGCGATTCCTTAAAAATCGCAAATAATTCTCAGACACCCGTTTTGCGATTTCTTAATAGCGAAATTCGCTAATTAAGAAATCGCAAAAACGGGAATCTGCAAGCCAGGTGCAGCCTGATGACATCACAAACAGGAAATTGGAGTGATTTCCTGCACCTGCTCACCTGAGCCACACCCAGAGGCTGCTTGGGGAGTGTGAGGAGGCATCCCAGGAGAGAGCAAACAGCAATGGAGGCCAACAAACAACAGCAGGGCAAGGATGCAGAGAAAAGGAAGAGAAAACATAAGTTTTCTGAAAAGGAGCAGGAGGTCCTCATTGAGGAGATGGTCTGCAGCCATGAACTCCTCTTCGGCAAGAAGGCACTGCGTGTCCCAGAGGCCAGGAAGAGGAAAATCTGGCTAGAAATACAGAGTAAGGTGAATGCAGTGGGAGTCACCACACGTACCATCGAAGAGCTGCGCAAGCGGTGGTACGACATGCGCCAGAGATCCAAGGAGAGGGTAGCAGCCAGACTGATGGACGCCAATCAGACTGGAGAAGGACCATCCACTGCAGAGCAGCCAACCCCCCATGAGGAGCTCGTGAAGTCTACTCTCCTGCCTGAGAGCGTTGGTGGTGTGGCTGACATAGACAGCTCCAACCCTGCATCCAGCAGTCAAGGTAAGATGCATGCAAAATCAATCTGCACTCCTCCCCATCGATTGCACACTTCCCCAAATGCGCATAGTAAACTCCCAAAATGTAAATCCAGGCCAGGTCTTACAGCACACCCAGCAATGCATCATGGGACTCGTAGTACTGTGTCTGACTGTGTGTCCATGACACTAACGAAATTAAATGCAACATGTGGGTTGGGGATAAGTGAATGATACCGTGTCAGAGGTTAGCCAAAAAAAAGTAGTAACTTAATTGATTGCCACATGCAGACAATAACACAAACTCATGTAGTCCCCTTTACATCCACAGCACATGGCATGGCACAAGAAGACAGCGCAGAGGGAGAGGAGCCTGCACACCCTGCGGACCCCAGCGATGACACAGAGCAGCAGCCAATCCAGCGCAGGAAGCGCGCACATGTGCCCCCACTGCCTCCATTTGAGGACGAATTCCCTGCCACAGGGGATGACACCGACAGGAGAGAGGGGAGTCAGGGTGTGTCACATATGCCCAGTCATGACACACAAACGCCAAGGATAAGACCACAGGAGACATCCAGATCAAGGCCCAGGAGCAGCACTGCGACTGAAGCAGAAGGGTCCGTGTTCTCAGGCCTGGAACAGAGCATGCTGCAGGAACAGCGCCTGCAAAGCAAAGCACTGCGGTCAATTAATCAGCAGCTATGCCGCATACACAAGGACCAGAAGAACATGGGGGAGGGCTTTGTGGCCATGGCAGGGGCAATCCATGAGCTCTGTGCCACTTTGAGGCACACCCAAGCTGCCAATGACAGGACTGGCCGACGTGCCAATGCACGCCTACACAATTACACCAAGGCCGTGAACCGCCTCTGCACCACCACCAGCACCCTCACACGCAGAAGCGTAACAATGCAGGTCGACATGGCACATTGCTGCCAGGATATTGCCCGAGGGCTTGCGCAGGTAACCACTGCTGTGGAGCAGCTGCAGACAGCCAATGCTGGTGGCAGCGCACTCATGGCCTCTGCCGAGAGTGAGGACACCTCAAGTCGCAGCAGCCTCACTCCCACCTTGCCAGGGGAAAGACGCCGCAGTGCCAGACAGGGTGCAGGCCAAGGGAACAAGATGGGGGGCACTCAGCCTGGACGTCACCGAAGGAGGTGAACATCTGCGGGGACACTCACTGCAACACGGGTGCATTAACCCGACAATGCTGTTTGCACAATTACTTGTGCCTTACCTGCACTGTGTGCACAACATGTGCTAGGGACAGCTACTCTTTCTTTCATGTGAAGTGTGATTAAACACTTCACACATCATCAAGCTTTGTTGTCTCATTTCATCATTACTCACCTAGAAGTAGTTTTGTGTGATCTCTGTCCGTCTCTGGCATCCAGCAGCTGCCCCAACTCCTGCTGCAGGTCTGGAAGGGGGAGCAGGGCGCTCGTCATCCGATGTGTCTGTATCGGTCACATCAATTGTGGTGCCTTTCCTCATTGCCATGTTATGTAGCATTGCACAGCTTGCCACGATTTTACAGCAGGTCTCAGGGCTGTATTGCAGTGCTCCTCCGCTTTTATGCAGGCACCTGAAGCGGCTCTTCAGGATTCCAAAGGTTCGCTCAATGACGCAGCGTGTAGATCTGTGTGCCCTGTTGTAGCTTCTCTCACTTGCATTTGCAGGATCCAGATATGGGGTCAGGATGAAGTCGCGCACTGCATAGGCACTGTCACCTGCATGGACAAACACAATAGGTAAGTCAATGTCCCCCCCCTCAAGTGATGTAGTGGATGTATTGATGTGTGCCATGTATTTACCTAGCAGGTACCCCTCCCCAAACTCTCCAGCACTCAGACGTCTGTGTATTCCACTGTGTCTGAAGATGAAAGAGTCATGTGTACTGCCAGGGTATTTGGGTACGATGTCTGTGATGAGATACTTAGCGTTGCACACAATCTGTATGTTGAGGGAATGGTAGCATTTCCGATTCCTGTAGACATATTCAGTTGCTGCTGGGGGTGTGATGGCCACATGGGTCCCGTCAATGCAGCCAATGACGTGGGGGAAACGTGCAATCTGGTAGAAGTCCAGTTTTGTTTGCTGTAATGCCTGTTGGGTGGTGGGGAAGTAAATGTGATGTGAGAGCCTCTGAAGCATTGCATCTAGGAAGGCATGGAAGAAACGTGACAGTGCACTCTGTGACACCCCACCAACCTCCGCTATTACCCGTTGAAAACTCCCTGACGCCAGGAGGTGCAGGGAGCACAGGACCTGCACATGTGTGGGAATTGTTTGTGTCCTGCGTGTAGGGTGCTCCAAGTAGGGTTTCAGCTCCTCAATCAGGTCCATTATGGTCTGTGGGTGCAGTCTGTACTTGTCATAGATGTCCTCTTCAGTGTGCTGGAACAGAGTGATGCGCAGCCTGAATACACGTTCCTGTCTCATTCTCCTCTGAGCAAGGGCCCGAATACGCAGCCTCCTGGCTATCAAGAACATTGCTGCCATTGTGGGTGGGTCTGTTGCATTGTGGGGTGGTTTATGTACCTTGCACCAGTTTACCACCTGCAAGCAATTGGTGTTAATAGCGATTTCTTAAATTGCGAATTTCGTGAAATCGCAATTTGCGATTTTTTCATACATGCGCTTGCGATTTCTTAGTTTGCGATTTCTTGTTTGCGATTTTCGCTAAGCTAAGAAATCGCAAATTAAGTATTCGCAAGGAAAATCGCAGTTTCAATGTTTCGCAGCCTAAGAAATCGCTAATTTAGCGATTTCTTAGTTTTCTGTGTGGAAGTGTGTCATACATATGAAATTGCGAAAAATCAGTCGCAAACGCTGTTTTTAGCGATTCGCAGCGTTTGCGACTAATTTTTCCTTTCATACATATGCCCCTTAGGGGCTCATTATGATGGCGGGGGATCGCCACCGCCGGGCCGGCGGTGGCAATCCTCCTGCCACATTAGGATGGCGGTGGGAATCACATTGGTTCCGCGGCGGACAGAAAGTCTGTCCGCTATGGTTCCGCAAGGCGGTCCTTTTCCACCCGCCTTGCGAAACCCGGAACCAGGGCATCATTGCGGCGGTGCCATGCAGGCACCGCCGTAGTAATTAAGATGAGCCCTTCTGCCTATCTTTTTGCGGCGGATATCCCGCAGCAAAAAGACAGGCAGAGACTGGCTTTGGGGGCCCGTTGCGGGCCCCCTCTGTGAGGGGGTGCACTGGGGGTGTACCCATGGTACCCCCCTACATTTCCATGCACAAGGTGGCAGGCACCGCGTGGTGCCTGCTACGTTGTGCATGGAAATGCACATCGCAGCATTTTAACATTGTGAACGGTGCTGCAGCCAGCAGTACCGTCCGCAATGTTAAATGGCCAGGATGCGCCCGCCATTGTGGCGGGCGCACCCTAATTGGGCTAGTGGGACCGCCGCATGTCTGGAGGGCGGTCCCATCACCTTTATGATGGCGGGCGGACTGATGTCCGCCCGCCATCATAATGAGCTCCTTAGTTAGGATGAATGGGCTAGCATTAATAAAGGCCAGGAAAGCAGATTTGAAAGAAATATAGAGGCACTGACCAGGCACCTTTATACTGTGAACAGAGCCGATCCTTAGGAGTGAGGGGAGCAGGGCAGATTGACTGAGAACCATAAGTAAAGCATGTTGGAAAATGAGTTGAGGAAATTTTAAAGGGAGGAAGGAGTTGGAAGAGTGAGACAGCTGGATTGAGGTATGAGGAGTTACAGATTTCTTCCTGGCAATGCGGTGCATCTATCCAACATGGGGATGGAACTATAGATAATGAAGTTGCAGGAGGCATTATCTGGGGCTATGGGATATGTCGAGGTGTGTAGACTACCGTTCAAAAAGTCAGGGTGCAGAAAAACTCCTTGCACAGTGTTTTTCTGAGTTGCGTTTTACCGGGATGTTTTGATGTTTTTTTTTTACTCTGGTGGTGGCTTTGTAGTTTGAAGAGGGGTTGAGGTGTGTTGACACTTGCAGGTTGCAGAAAGTTGAAGTTTTACAGGTTATTAAGTAAATAAATTTCAGGATGCAGGGAATAGTTAGATTGACGGGCAGTGAAGTTTGAGGGCATTTTGTGGGATGTACTTAGGGATGGGGGTATGTTAGGGAGTAGGTGTTTAAAAATGTATCGCAAGGTAATTTATAGTTTCTACAATGATCTACTTAGGTTTTCACTACCCCTAAGTGCTTGTAATGTGCACCTGCTTTATTAAAGCAACCTTCTCCACTCTATATGTTGTCAGTGATCTGTTCTGTGCCCTCTCACCCAGTAATACATTGGTGTATAATGCTAATTCCAACTAGAGAACGTTCTCAACTAGAGAATGGACAGTTGTGCAAGCATTTATTTGTTAGGAGTGTACTAAAGCTGGCATCAGCTCAACTGAACCTTGGCCTAAATTCAGATACTTGTCTTTTGGTCATATTATTATTATTTTACCCTTGAGAAGCAAAGTAGTTGAAGCTGGCGACTCTCAATTGCGAATTCATATAAAAAAAAAAACTTCTGAAATTTAAATATTAGATGTTGAAAATAGGGTTGCTTAGTAATACTGCAGTTTTTGATATTGGGGATATAGGCCCAGATTTGCTAAGATTTTGCACCAGGGTTGCATCAACTTTGTGACATACTCCCAGTACAAAATCAATGTTGGCATTTACCAAGCTGCACAAAGTCTGCATTACAAACAGAGTAAATTGCCTTTTAGGATCGCTATTCTGCAGGAAGGTGTCCCTTCCTACTCTAAAACAATCTTGCCTGTATCTCAGGCACCCTTGCAGTATGGCACAATGGTGCCTGTACACAGTGAATATTGAATTTGAGGAAAAAAGGATGTAAACATTAGCGCCTAGCCTTTTGCAACTTCGGACACACAAATAACACATGATTAAATATTTGGACTTGTAGATGATAGATCTCACAGATTCTCTCCTTTTTCGGTATTTTGTCCCAAATGGCAGTAATTTCTCTTAAGGGCTGCAAATGCAGTCTCAACAAGAGCATCAGCCTTCTGATTCCATGGGGTAGGTTCCAAGTTAAGTGGGGCTGTGGTTTGTTCCCCAAAGCCCTCTAACATATCACCTCATTGTGCAACTTGGACTGACTGAAGGCGGTATCTCTGGCCAAGCTAATGGAGGACACATACCTCTATCATTTGCTGGAATATGATAGGACTTCCACTGTTCCTATGTGTCCATGATGTGCTCAAATCTTTCAATCTTGCCAAAATGAAACATTATAGAGTGAGCCCTGCATGAACGCCTCCTTCAGTAGCCAAACAAACCTTATAACAGCACATCAGTTTCAAGCAGTGGCAAAGTCAATAGATTAATTTGAATTTTGAGCAGCTTGAAGCACCCAAAACAATAAGAACAGATGGGTTTTGTATACTATGCATCTTTTAGCTACATCATTTCATTTTTGATGATTCACTGCACGTTTGAGATGTAAAATAGTCCCTTTTGAATGGTACTGCAAGCACTGCATGCAAGGGGAAATTATACACCATACAGCCAATAGCATATTGTGAGAGAGTGGTACTCTTCTGAGTAGAGCCATGTCTGCTCTATGTTTATTTTAAGGAATTCAAAACAACAGTTCTGCGGACTGCTGCGCTGTCAAGTCAGACCTGAAAAGTAGTTAAAATGTTTTTTTGAAAAAAAAAAGAAAAGAAATGCATTGTCGAAAGCACCTGCACTAACTTGGTAACTGGGAGTTAGTGCATTTACTGCAGACGGCACAGCTCAGAAATTCAGGACCTGATTTTAGTGCTGTCTCTGCAGTGTGGCTCCTGTGCCCTTAGAAACAGTGCAGCTTTAACAGTACATGGTACTTTCATGGACGATTTGTGTAGTGGAACTTCAACTTTTTGCAACTATTTTGGCACTAAAAAATACCAGAACCAGTACAATGCAAAATACCGTGGCATCATAGTAACCACAGAGTCAACATATGACAGTAAAACAGTTAACTGTTTCAGCCAAAGCTGTGGTAAATAGGAATATAATTACGGTATGCTCATAAGTCCAGTGCTAATTGTAGCACAACAGTGAATTGAGCTTCTTCACACAGTTCCACTTGCCTGAAAGTTTCAATTGCCTATGTAGGAACACAATAGGCAGCAACATATTGCCCATATCTGATTACACTGAACAATTGGGTTCACTATTTAAGATGCCACCCTATCTCGTATACCCATTCAGCAAGTTGGCATGAATTAGACTTAGTTGGCAGATGCCAGCTTCTTTGGAGGACCTTCCCCTGCAAATGCCTCAATGAACAATATTAACACAATTTACACATTAAATGCTCTTAGAACATAAGATATATTCCATTTTCTCTTCAAAACAGAACAGCACTCTTCGTAGTGCAATAAATTTGATTTATTTAAAGTTCATATGGCAGATACAAAAATGTATTGCGTCAAACGTGTTTCAACTTAAAAATGCCTTTCTCACAATGCTTGCGCACGAAATACTTTCATTTTATTACAAAGCATAAACATAAACATGAAAGATGGACAAATTCGAAGATATTGACTGGGAAGCGGCATTAATGCACCCCAGAGAGGTGGTGATCAAGCTGCGACTATGCCTGATACAGATTAAAATCCTTCACAGAGTATATTTTGACAGTCAAAGCCCTGTGTGCCCTCTCCACAGCGAACCATGGGGACAAACACAAATCTCCCATCCAGAACTTAATCCAGGTCTCAATGAAGTCAGCCATTTGCTGGGGGGCCGTGCCTTCAGTAGTTTTTGGCACTCCAATGAGGGGGACGTTGTTGAGCCTCGAGCAATTCTCGGCATCTTCAGCTTGGGTGTGGAGCTCTAATGTGCGGATAAGGAGGGTAAACACCTGGGCTTTGAGAGTAGAGACATCATCCTCGACCATGGAGATCTGGGATTCACCTCCGTGATACGAGCCGTTGCATTGCGGAGGTCTTGTCGGAGTAGCGCCACATCCATTCTAACCTTGCCGACCTTGGCCTCCACCATTGCCTGGAAGGACTGGATAGCTTGTAGGAAGACCGCTAGATCATTAGATGTAGATGTGGGTTTCCCGTCATCGGAAGAACTGGTGGGACCGGAGGCTATATAATGCTCCATTTGCATTTACGTTGAAGCGGAGTGCGATACTTTGTCTTTCCCCATGACAAAGGCACCACAAGGAACCACAGCGGTCGCAATAGGATGGTCCGCAGTGGCGCCAAGGTCTTCTAGACACACCACCCTAGGCAAGGGAGAGGAGGGTAGGACATAGGCCAGAGACAGGCAGCAGCCTCAGGTCCGGTTTGTTTCCAGTAACCACCTCAGCCCTCTATGGCAGATGGAGCGGCCGTATGCCATTCCAAGGGAAGTCAAGGGCTCATAGATGGTGTCTCACTGAGTGACATTCCTATGTTATTTAGGGAAGAAGTCCAGCGCTCCAGGAGGCTCTGCAATGATCAGTCCAGCAAACCCACCCAGCAGGTAAGTGCGTAGGATGCAGTCCCTGGCCGCCCTGCAAGTGCCAGTGGCTGCATGGCTGGTGACGCTTGTGGCGGCCCCAGCAGCAGCAGGTCCAGACCCCCAGGGGACCACAGCAGCAGCCGGATGCCAAGTAGGGCGGCCTCTCCCAGAACCATCTACAGGCCTCGGGTGCCCCAAAAATCCAGCCAGTGAGACGCCTCAGTATCAGGTCACAGCGAAGGCCTGGCCAGCTCCCAGGTCACAGCCCACCGCCGGGCCGGGCTCCACCTCGGACAGGGCACAAGGAAGTAGAGCGCCGACTGCAGCCATACCACCCCCCCGGCCTCAGGGTGAAGTAGGTGGGGGTCTTTTCTCAGGGGTCCACCCTCCTGACAAGAGGAGTGGGCGGCCTCCTCCGGGCCGCACCTCGTCCCAGCGGCACCATACCTTGTAATAACCCCAGCATCCAGGAGCCAGCGTGTCTGGGGCCGGCTCCGCTAATCACAGTTCACCTCCGGGCCCACAACACGAGCAGAACACCAGGGATGGTAACGGGATCGCAGCCACATACTCAATCTTTGGGCAGGGTGTGCGCCCCAGGGGCACTGCACCGATCTGTGTAGTGAGGCCACACCTACTTAATGATGGGCAGGTCGTGACCTCCGCGCCGCACCGTGACCCCGTCATCCAGGAGTCAGCGGGCCCTGCCCATGGCCTCAGCACCCAAACGTGTCCACCTCTGTCCCGGTGCAGTGGGGACAGGAGTGCTGTGGGCCTTCCGGCCACCTCAATCAGCACCCAGAGCAATAAGGAGGTCCTGGGCCAGACGTGACTCCAGCGCTCTGCGTCAGGGCGGCACTCAGGCCCCGCCAGCCAACAGCGTCTGTGTAGTTCATTAAAGACTAGGACAGCAGTGTGCACGTACACTTACTGGAGCTTTCTTCCACATTTGTGTTGACCTGCTCATTTCTGCATCCTCCGACTGGCCCTGCACTGAGGGCACAACAGTAGCCAGCAACAGATTGATCTTTCAGAAACACTTTGCATTGTTTATGTCAGCTAGAATGTTATCTATGAGTGGGGTGAGGTGCTTTCTCCTCTTGATGGCCTTGTTGAGGAGCCACATAGCATTGCAGATGCTCACATCTGCTGGTTGCTTGAGTTCACAAGTAAAGACCATTGGTGACACACAGAGTAGATCATTCTACCTTTTCAACTACTATGGCCACTTCCAAGTATTTTAGTTTATTTTTGACTTGTGATATGTTGCAATCCCACAGCAGCTCTGGTCATACCGTTGGGTCAATGTGTCAGTAGATGTTTTTGAATTCATCCACATGTCCTGGAACTTGCGCACAGTGAAAATGAACTCTATGAGGAGGAGGGCTGCTGCAATAGTCCAGCTGATCAGCATGCCAGCCAGCCTCAGTTACATGAAGGTTTGTATTAAGAATCTCTGGCCCTGTTGAATGCTTGTTTAAAAGTTACTGCCAACAAAAGCAGTTTGATGCTTCCATGTGAGTATATTCTAGTGTGTGTTTCAGCCTGCTTTGGTCAAGGTCACAGTTGTTGAAATGGAATTCACTATAAAATATTCATTAACCCCTTCTGTGCCACGCCCTTTCCTCCTCCTGTGCCGGGAGTTTAATTAGTGGGTGGGCGCGACCGTGCTCCATGACGAGACTATCTCGTCATGGGCACAGAAGAGGTTAATAACCCCATGTCAATCAAAACTGTGATATTAATGTTTGGTTGTGATCACAGTCATGCCTAGTTGTCAACAACTGGTATAAAGAATATTTTTCCTCATCAGCCTCATTCTAAAGCAGGGCTGGTAGGATCTGAGGCAATTGGCACCGTTGGGCATCACAATCTGGGTTTGTATGGTAGATGCTCATTGACAGGGCGCTGTCAGATTGGGAATTAGGAAATAGCATTTCCTTGCAAAGTGGACTTATAGTAGTTCAAGTAGGTAGAAACACTTCAAATGTCACTGACTCTACTCACTCTGGGGATCAGGTGCACATAAGGACTGAATAGATCCCTCTGCTAGATACTCTTCACAGATTCTTATTCACTGGAAGCTAGCCTCTCGGTGTCAAAAGCTATACCATTGTGATGTCCCACCTAGAGGATTTTCCAAAGAAGGTAAATATGTCCACTATTGGTCCCTACTATACACACTCTGGAGACCACATAGGCATGAGGATCATCTGTACCTCTGTACTGCCTGCCTTTTTAGCTTCTCATTTGCTGGAGGCTAGCACCTTAGTTTTCATAGTTAAGCAGTACAGTGTCTGACGTGGCACAGCTTTGGGTCATCGGGACACAATACCTGTTTAACTATGAGAGCCAGTGTAACTCTTTGAAGTGTTTATACCATTTGGGCAGTCATTTTGTAGTGGATATTATATCATCATGGTCTTAGAAATTAAGGTTTCCATCAAAATATTGAACAGGTATTTATAAATCACATTTGGTCCTGATGAAAGGCACTTTTAAATTAAAGAGAGTCCCAAAATATCAACATAACACTTGAGCAAGGTGGGAAAAACACATTTAATTAAGCTCAGTGTATCGTCTCATTGAATGGCTGATGATCTTAGATTGTGAGGGTAATATTACTCATGCAGTCATTTCGCCCTGTTTATAATGAAATGTGAAATTAAATATGTGAAAGAAGATCATTGCCATAATAATCAGATTTTGTGTCTAATGTGGAAAAAACTTTGCTGAATATTATTTTTTAAAAATGTTGGGGCAGATTTACAAGCCCCTTGCATCATTTTTGCACCGCTGTTGCAACACTCTTTGTGACGCAGCGGCGGTGTAAAAATACGGCCCATTTACAACGTGACGCATCTAGGGAGATACGTCATGTTGTAAAGCCCTGCGTCACATTATACCTGCCTCAGGTATAATGTATGCAGGGTGGGCGTTCCCACGCCTAAAAAGCCTCGTAAAAGTGATGCAGTGAAATCTACAAGATTTCACTGTGTCACTGCTAGGATTCCACTGCGTCAACACCTTACGCCTGCTTGAAGCAGGCATAATAAGTGACACAGCACAATGAGGATAGGCCACCCCAGGCATTGCAGGAGTTGCGTCACGCTCGTGGCATTACTCCAGCAATGCGTAACTTTTGCGCCAACAGATGCATCAGAATTTCCAACACATCTGTCAATCCTTGCGTCATATTGTAAATACGGTGAATTCATGGTGGCACAAGGGTTTCTCAGGGTGGTGAAGGGAAAGTGACACATCTCTACAGATGCATCACTTTCTTGTAAATGTGCCCCGTTGTTATTTTTATATTTTTTCTAAGTTGTGATTGTTTCTTGTAAGGTTATAGATTGCATGTACTGTGCAAATAATAGTATAGAGAGTCTTCCCCCACATCACAGAAATAGATCTGTTCTTCTAAATGATAAAAAAGATCAATGCAAGGTTAGTAATCACTATGGTAAACATCTTCATCATGCCCTGTGTCAGGAATGGTCAAAATTAGATTGTGTTTCTTCCCACAAATTGTGCAATGAAAAACAAAAATATAATGACCTGCACACCCAGTGAGATTTTTCTCTTGGTGTGGGGGGTCAATATTAGTTGTTTCCAGCCCTTGGTGATGGATAGAAAAATAAGAACATAACGCCATTCACCACAGATAGAGAGGGCAGTGCAATGCCCTTTCTCCAATGGCCCCGCTCTGCCAGATAGAGTTTCCTGTGCCAAAACTCGAAGGGCCATATTATCAAGAACGGCGATAACATTATCGCCACTTTAGCGGCAGGAAACTGCCGTTAAAGCGGCGATAAGGAGCTTGATAATATGCTCTTCAGAATTCCAATAGAAGCCCAGGGTTGATGTCCTTCACACCAGAACCTGGACTTGTATCGGAATTCTCAAGGGCATATTATCAAGCCCCTTATCGCCGTTCTTGATAATATGGTCCGAAATCTCCCCCGTATTCTTTAAAACAATAACTCCTGTTTTAAGCACCTGATTAGCCAGACTCGATGGGAGCCTACTCCATAGACTCACCATTCTCGAGGTACACAATCATTACCTGTGGCAGGTATTCAAAATCTATCCTTAAGATAATAGTGTGTATGCATGCATTTCCTTAGTTGGCAAATGGGCAAGTTTTTGTAGATTTGTCAGTCAGACTTATTTTGTCGGACAAAACACCAACCTCAACAAATAGAGCCTCCCTCTAACTCCCTCCCTCTAAATCCCTTTAAATTATTTGGTGGCCTAGTTCACTTTAAGAAAGTGTCAGAATAATGTTTGTGGTCTCTAAACCCCTCTATATAGTCGTATTTTAATTCTATCCAGTTTTGACAAATCTTTCTTTCTCAGTGTGCTTTTAATCATCAAACTTCTAAATGCCCACTCAATTGGGGAGGAGTAGCTTCATAACCCTTTTACAGTTGCTTTTAAAGCATTTGAGTTATATGGCTTGTTCATGGCTCAATATGCTTCAAAATATTTCAGTTGCAAGATGTGTTTCTAACAGTTCCTGAGCAGAGCGCTGTCTACCCTTAGAAAAAATGTAATTAATTAATTTCTAGTATTCAATAATGTTACTATTTTAGTGAGCTTTAAAATGACTCCCCCAAACCCTTGTCAGAGCTCAATCAATCACCCTTCACCCCCTTGCAATGTTGCTTTAAATTATAGTCAGGTTTGACTGAGGTTGCCAGCCCAACTCTCTTTAAAATGTGTCATTTTCTACAGGGCTTCATTGAAACATGTCCTTAGGAAAATCAACAACCTTCCTCTAAAATCATATTTAAATCGTTGGGGAACTCCCAAATTCGTCGGTAAACTTACCTCTAAATTCTTACTAGTTTTGACCGTTGGTACTGGCCTCCATGTAAATTTTCTCTCAAATTCTGCCAGGTTTATTTGAGCCTCTGTGTTTTGAACTACACTTTTTTCCTCTAAAATATTTGACAATATAGGCACGGTGTTTGATTCCGTGTCTACCATGTCAAGACAGTTGTAAACTAGTTTGGTTTTAATCATTTGGGGAACAGAGTCCTTGCTGCATTTAGGAGTTTCAACATCTAATGGATACCTCACCTATACCAAATGAGAGTGTATTTGAAACACACAGAACTAAACACCCTGATACCACCGGTGTCAGTTTTGTTCAGTGTATGAAATGCAGCATTAATGGGGTTTAAAGGCCAATTCCTGTGAAAGCAGATCATTTGGAGGAAACATCAAAACCTTATCTAGACAACATCTGAAGGTTTCGTGGACAACCTAGTGACATTCCAGCTGGTCAGAGTGGTGTTGGGGAACTGATGGCCTTTGAATAATTAACCAACTTCAGTCATAATTGGTAATGCATCCTCTCTATATGCAGTATGTGTGGTAAATAAAATTCCTTTACCGGGACTTAATTTGATACAGAAACATAATAAAATAGCTCAGTAAAATGAGAGGCAGAATCCGTGGTATTAGAGGTTCGGAATGGGCTTTATTCCAATGATCGATTATAATCGGTTGCTCCAAGTTCCATCACCACGGGGGTTCAGGAAGTGAAGTACATACTTTATTGACAAGAAGTGATTTTTATAGAACATACATTACAATGAAGCAAATGCAGTAGGCGTAACAATTGATAAGGAAAATGACGATTCATAGACGTAACCGAAAATGGGTGTAATAAGGAGTAAAAAGGAACATAATTGGTTATGATGTCACATATAGGTGGATCTATAAGATAATACTTGGCATAGATGCGCGCGCAGCAGCATGACGTGTAATTGACGTGCAACTAGGGGGTGAAGGGGACTTGACATTTAGCTCTACATGTGGAGACAAAAAGTCTGGGGGGTCAAGTCAACCTAATCCCAAATCATATCTAACATCCTATGTTTAAAGAACTATGTTATCCACAAAAGAAGGACTCTCGGACAGAATCTATTCTATACTGACTGTGCGTGCGTGTACAAGCGTCTAAGTGTCTACACTGAATGCGAGGGGGTAGGAATATTCCATGGTAACGGGGCTATGAATTCCTTGCATGAGGACAGAGAAGCCGAGCCTTTGCTCGGTCGCTGGAAGAATGTTTACTTAAACTGCTAGACAGGAATGCATCGGCTAAGGAGTGAAGCAGATAATTCGAAGGTGAAATACAGTTCTTGGCAGAGAATAGGCTGATGTCAGGCTTCGTGAGCCGCGCAGAGAATGAGACAAAGTTCATGGTCACAGATGCAGGCTCAGACTCGAGTTTTCAGAGGCAGAAGGCAAGAGGAGTTTGATGACAGAATCAGGGCCTACTTGCCTGGACTGTAAAATGGCATAAGTGAACCATACAAAGCCGGTGGCCTTTCATACTTAGGAATGGAATATCCGGCCTATTCATGGCGGATCTGACAGAGGACATGTTGACGGTGGACGCACATGTATTTGCGTCTTCATAACTGGAACTGGAGGGAACATACATGTACTTGTGACATGCACATAGAACCGTTGGGGTCCAAGATAGGGGACATAACTGACCAGAAAAATCCATATTTCCACATTCCCTCCTTGTCCCCTACTTGCCCGTTAAGAGATATCAATCTTCATCAATCCATTGATCTGTTCATATAACATCATTTGTTCTTCTTTCTTCTTCCGTGACGAATGAAATCTTGGTGGTGGAATACACGATGTGGCACACAGACCACAGATCGCTGGTCCACATTGTAGACATAGACAGCAACTGAATAGTATGAGAAGGCCAATACCTAGGAAGGATAGAACTCTCCATCCCCAGGCTGATATCACACTCCAAAACCAACTGGACCAAGTCCAAGTGCCTGGGTTCTGGTGTATCTGGTTTACAATCTTATGAAGGCGAGTGATGGCTTTATATACTGATGGCGAATTTTCTGGTATGAATACGCAGCAGCTTGATCCGATGACCCTACAAGATCCGCCCCTATCAGCCAGGATGACGTCAAGGACAAGACGATTTTGAAGCACAACAATCCGCATAGCAGACTGTTCTTCTGTTAAATTGCCTAAGGCGGAAATAGTCTCATTCACTACTGCTTCAAGGGTTCTAGTTAATCTACGTATCAGCTTACTATTAGTAACAGTACCTATATAGGGAAAGATGCCTTTATTAAAATCTACATACTTGTCCCATGCCGTCTCAGTATAATCGACAATTGGGAGATCTCTCCGCTCTCTGTTGTGTACTAAATGAATATTTCTATAATAATCAGGAGGAGCTAGGAAAACAGGTGGCAAAAGGAATGCAATGTAGCAGGTACCATCCCAATCTAGAGGTAGACGCATATATGCAGTCTGACCACATATAAAGTAGGAGTGGCGATAAGCTCTAAATGAAGATTTGCCTTGATCACTGAATTCTACTATAGTCGTGCATTTACTATGGCCCATATGTATGGAACCAATCTTTCTTACACACAATTCACCCTTTACTGGGAATACTGACATGGTGGGCAAAATTAGTTCAACTTCGGATTCGACATTCAGAATCATGAGATTAGGTGTAAAATTACCTAATCCATATACTTCATTTTCTAGATCAGTTCCTGTTCTTTTGGGGCGACCCTCCTTGTCAGGGTAGCAGACCTTGAGTAAAACTAGGTTCAGGTTTCCCCATACCCAATGATCTTGGTAAACTGCTGTGTCTGAGTCTATGGAATTGATTAAACTAAACCATGCTCCACAGGAGCCATTATGTGTAAATGGATGTGGAAAGAAAGGCAGGACTCCTTCATAATTCTGATAGGGAGGGAGCCGGCCACACACCCAACAATTAGTGGCATTACTAGTCTGATGGGAATGATGTAACATACTAATGAAAGTGTTATTGCGCAGCGCAAGTCTATAAGACAATTCATGCGGAGGTAAGTCACTAAAAGAATGTTCAGTAGTAACATTGTAAACGTTTCTAGAAATAGGGTAATATATGTGCAACAATATACTTGCAGTAATTATCAAAAGACTTAAGAAAAACAAGATTAATAATGTCACTATGCAGTGGCTACGCAGTGATTTACAATACGCCTGTCGTTTCAACATTTTCCGGGTGTTTTCTCTACTCAGGTCCAAGGGATACATGTCAGAGACAATTCAACCGCTTCACCTTGGAGAGGACTTAAACAATCAAATTGCTCGACTGGTTGGGCCTAAGCTTTAGTTTATAGTGTTCAGAGTTACTCTGTTCAACAAAAGGAAGTTTTGAGTCAATGGGTGAAGTCACACGAGGTGGGGTATTCACATCGGCTGGTAGTCCATGAAATTTCTTGATATGACTTGAATGAATCCAGCCTTTTCTGCCTTCAATCTTCACGGCTGTTCTTGTGGTCAGCAGGACCAGCTTGGGTGACTTCCACCTGGGCTCCAGCTGAGTCTTTCGGTCGAAATTCCTCACAAGTACGAGGTCCCCCGGAACTACGTCATGGGGTTTCACCTCAGTGTTGTCGGGAAAGGCTGCAGCTACCTGTGAACGACAAGATTGTAGTGCAGACATCAAGGAAGCCAAGTAATCTGTCAGCATATTACAGTCAACATCAGTTATTTTGCGTGGCATGGGCGTCCCCCACACATTTGGTGGTCCGCCGAAGATCACCTCATACGGGGATAGCCCTGTTCGAGAGTGTGCTACCATTCTCATGTAAAAGAGTGCAACGGGTAACGCTACTACCCAGTCGACACCTTTCTCTCTGCATATTTTGGACAATCTGATTTTCAGTATCTGATTATGTCTTTCTACGAGACCTGCTGCCTCGGGGTGTCGGACACAGTGGAATTTCCACTGATATCCTAACAGAAGTGAAACATGTTTCATTAATTCGGATGAGAACGGCTGGCCGTTATCTGAGTGAACAACACGTGGTAAACCGTATCGTGGGAAGAATTCTCGAACCAACTGTTTGGCAGTAGTCGGGGCAGTGTAATCTGAAACCGGGTATGCCTCTGTCCAACGGGACAGAGCGCAGACAACTACGAGAACATATTTGAATCCTCGACATCGTTCCATCTGGATATAGTCCATCTGGAGTACTTCAAAAGGGTGATTAGGAGGATGAAATCCACCCTGTTCTACGGGAACGCTTTTTCCTGGGTTAAACTGACAACAGATCATACAGGTACGGACCTTTTGTTTGGCTGCTGCTCGCAAATGTTTATTGAACCAAATGTGTTGAATGCTGTCTAGCATAGCTTTTTCTCCTAGATGTGCTGGACTATGTATAGTGTTGACTATAACTTGGACCATCGAATCAGGAAGGAACCATACAGACTTTTCCTTCATCATCCATCCTTGGTCCGTTTGGATCCCTCCTAATTCAGTCCATTTCTTTATTTCGTCTGGTGTAGCATGTGTCTGTATGTCAATTACGTCAAGAGTAGGATCTTTAACTGTCATACAATGTGTCGGCATCGGGACTATTGTCTTTGTCATGTCGGGGTTTTGAGTTTGAGCAGTCTGTTTAGCTGTTCTGTCGGCTAGATCATTGCCTTGGGAAATGATATCAGTAACCTTCGTATGAGCCTTACATTTCATAATTGATATTGCAGTGGGTAGATGTATTGCATCTAATAAGGCATGAATGAGGGGTCCGTGCTGAATGTGGGCACCGTGGGAAGTTAAATAACCTCTCTCTCGCCACAGCACGCCGAAGTCATGTACAACTCCGAATGCATAACGTGAATCAGTGTATATGTTGACTTTTTTATTCGTGGCTTGAATACAGGCTTGTGTCAGAGCGATAAGCTCTGCGGCTTGAGCTGACAAAGTATTTATACGATTAGTTTCAATGACTTCAGTATCTGTTGTGACTGCGTAAGCAGCCACTAACTCTCCTGTATTTGTTCTCATGCATGAACCATCTACATACAATGTCAGGTCTGGATCTGACAATGGGACATCGGTTAAGTCTTGTCTGGGTTTTGTCGTTATAGTAATAACTTCAATACAGTCATGGGCTAGTGGGTCTGTTCCGGTTACTGGCAAAAGTGTGGCAGGATTCAATGTATTACAACGTCTGATTTCTATATGTGGCTGAAACAATGTAAGTTCGTACCCTGTAAGTCGCGCTATAGTCAAGTGTTGTGTTTGCGTTCTATTTACAAGAACCTCTACTGCGTGTGGTACTTGAACTGTCAATGGATGTCCTAACACTATGGCGTCGCTCTGCCTTATTGCTAAAGCTGTCGCTGCTACTGATTTTAGGCATGCAGGCAAAGCCTGGGCTACGGGATCTAATGTACTAGAAAAATAAGCACATGGTTTGTGTGCTCCTGCTTGTTCCTGTGTGAGTACTGACAAGGCAGTACCTTCGCGTTCAGTAACAAAAAGTGTAAACTGTTTTCTGTAACATGGCGTTGCTAAAACAGGTGCTTGACATAAAGCTTTCTTTAGGCTTTCAAAAGCTTGTGTATGTTCCTGAGTCCAAGGGAGAACAGTCGATGTGGCTGCCTCCTGTGTTGTTAACTGAATGAGTGGTTTTGCTAGAAATGCGTACTGAGGGATCCACTGCCTACAATATGAAGTGAGGCCTATGAAAGCCCGCACCTCCTTTTGTGTCTTGGGTATTGGCATGTTAGCTATTAACTGAATGCGGTCGGGTGTAAGCTGCCTTCCCTCCTTGGACAGCGAGTGTCCAAGATAAACAACTCGCTGGACACAGAATTGCAGCTTAGAAGGGGACACCTTGTGCCCCTTTTCGGCTAGAAATTGTAAAACTGTCAGTGATGCTTTTTCACATTCCGGTTCGCTTCTCGCGGTGATCAGCAGATCATCGACGTATTGGAGCAGAGCAGTGTTAACTGGCATGTGGATACTGTCTAGTTCTCGTTTCAGTGCTTGGCTATAGATGCTGGGGCTTTCTGTAAATCCTTGAGGTGCGCGTGAGAATTTAAAGCTACGCCCATTTAAACTAAATCCGAACAAATATTGGCTTTCCGGATCTATTGGGACGCTAAAAAAGGCATTCTTGAGATCGATTACAGTAAAGAATGTTGCTTCGGAATCAATAGCTGTCAGTAATGACGAGATATCTGGGACCACAGGAAATTGTGGCACAATGCATTTGTTTAACTCGCGCAGATCAATAACCAATCGATATACTGGCGGGGCCGTTGGATCTGTTCGTTTAAGAATCGGAATTATCGGTGAATTACATACATTGGAGTCTGTTTCCACAACTACTCCTTGGGCAATGAGCTCGTCAATGATTTGTAGTAAAGCCACTACAGCATCTGGTGGTAACTTGTATTGTCGCATTCGTGGTAGCACCACTCCTGCCTTTAATGTGACTCGATATGGTGTAATATTCATGCATCCAACATCAGTAGGGCCTTGTGCCCATAGATGTACAGGTAAAGTCTGCAGTCGGGGATCCATGTCTCTAGACACATAATGCCCTTTAAAATCACGTAAAAACAACCTTACTCCTTCCGGAGAACAACATATTATGGCTCCTAGAGCTTTCAGTGTTTTTATTCCTAACAAGTTTTCAGGACATGATTTAGTAAGCAATAAATCTGTAGTTCGGGTCAGAGGTCCTATCGTAAGTGGAAGAGGCTGTGACACTTCATTAACAATAGGTTTTCCTGAAAAACCAAGGGAAATATTCTGAGAGCCTGAGAGGGGTGCCCCTGGAACTTCACTACGTTTTATAGTTGTTCGACTTGCCCCTGTATCGAGTAAAAATTTTCTATCTTGGCCTAATAATTCACTATGTACATAAGGTCCTTCTTGATCTACAGGAATCTCGATAAGGGGTAAGTCAACTTCCCTCTCTAGGCTAGTTCATGCGTAACGCTGATACTCAGGATATTCATACTGTGCGGTCTGATACATTTGTCGTGTTGTTGTCTGTGTGGCAGCAACAGGCAACGGTGGTGCAGCTGGCACAAACTGTATTGGCTGTTGTGCGGCTGGCATGGCCTGTGCATGCTGCGGAGCTCCTTGTTCATTCTGATATTGTCTGAGTGGCCGTGGTCTTTCTTGTGTTTTACCTATGGCGATATTATGTTTTAAAACTGGACAATCGTGTACGTAATGACCTGGCTTTTTACAATAATTGCATGTCCCTTTTACAGGTCCTGCTGGATCGGAATGTGTCATACCCTTTTTATGTCCTTCAGCTGGAACTGTCTGGGAAACTAGCATTTTCATTTTCGTGTCTTTCATTCGTCTGTGTTCATGTTCTTGTTCCTCTCTAATTCTGTTGTGATGGTACTGTAACATTTGTAACATTTGTGATGGAGTGTTACCTTGCCAGGTACTCTCGAATTTTAATACTCTATTCTTTACTTGGGGCAGGGCATTTTCTACTAATTTTGTTACAAACAGATGCGGGTATGATTCGCTACTTGCTTTTATGCCACTATTTATACCAAAACATTTTTCAAATCGGGCATAGTAATCACTAGTGTCTTCATCTTGCTTCTGTTTACAGGCTGAAATTGTACCCCAATCTTCCTTTTTCGTAGTTAATAAACGTGGCAGTACCTGTACTAATAAACCTGGTAGTGCTTTAGTTTTATCCCCGAGTCCTGCTCCTGCAGTTCGGGCCTTTTCTTCCGCTTCTAACACTGACCATTCTATCTTTTGGTCTCCTACCTCCCACTCTTTTTCCTTGAGTTTCTCATAAATACCAGCAGGCATTAATACCTTTAATATTGTCATAATGTCGGGATAGGTATACTCTCCCATGAGTAACATGTCTTTAATTTCTCGGTGAAAACCCGCTGGATCTTTGTCATGACTGGGTACCACTTTCTTCATTTGTAACAATTCTATTTTCGATATGGGCGTATATACAAATACGCGCTTAAACTCGTTGTCCTCGCCTTTTATTGGGTGCACTTCTCGTAAGGGATTCTGTCTATCCATGTAATACGTGGTTCTTTCCTTGACGGGCAATGAGACATGCTCTGAGCATACAAAAAGAATATACTGCTTTCTTGATTCTAGAATTTCTTTAATTAATTTAGTACCTGAACCTCTCCATTTATTCATAAGCAATTCAGTCAATATGTCAGGTAAGGGACCAGGGTCCGAATGCTGACTCTGATATAGTATAATGAGTTGTTGAATCATATAAATCCCAGCTAACCGCTGTTCGTCTGGGGTGAGATTCAAAAATGTGCGTGCTACTGTATCATCACTATATTTTCCGGGACTGTCCACCCAATGGACAGCTGCCCTGGCTAAATCTTGTTCATCCATAGAATCGAGAAAATGATAACCCCTTCGTTCTCGGAGTAGTTTGTCGGCGGTTTGGAACGAATGCTCGTTAGACCTTATATTAATTATAGGTATTTGGAAATTCTTGTTATTTTCTGGACATATCGGACGTATCGAGTCAGTAAGACATCTATTACTATTACAAGATCTTCCTCTACCTACATAGGCTATGGTGTCCGACTGTCTCGCGGGCAGTCCTGACCCTTCCTCCTCGCTTTGTTCGAACTCGTCTACCTCTAATCTTTCTTCGTGTAGGCGTTCTATTTCTTTACGGATCTTTCGGCACATAGCTATTATACAATTTTTCTTATCATGTCTACCTTCTGATATATTCTGGCTCCATCTGGTAAGAATTTGCATTGCTTCCGGGTCTACCCCCGGTCGGTCTTGATTTCTGATTACACAATTTATGAGGAAACGTAACAGTTCCCCCTGTATCTCCACTTTCTGGTATTCCATAGCTCTGTTAATACATTCTGGATCTCGCCCTGTTTGGAGAAAATGATATATTTTATCTAGATGCGCAGTCATTCCTGGTAACTTCCCTAAATACACTGCGGCTCGTCTGATACGCAATGATGCCAGGGTCATTTCGTCCTCTTTACCGGGCACAGGGTCATATCTACAATCTATAAGAAGTTCCTTAAGCGTACGGGCATTTATGAGTTTGGGTGTACGTGAATGAGCTGACTCTTGAAAAGTAAGTTTATTTATTCTGGGTGGCGTAGAAAAAATATTGGTAGCACCTCCCGTAGCCCCATCTGGGGTGTCGGGTGTGAAAGGATTCGTTGAACGTGACACAGCAACTATAGGTGTGGACACAGCTATAGAAGTAGCTGTAGGAACAGATGCAGAAACAGATGTGCTTGCCGGAACTTGTGACTCGATCTGTTGCTGTAAGGATACGGGTACTGGATCTTGGCGTTGGACCTCCCTGGTATGCGGTCTATGTGGGGCGGAATTAGCATACTCGGGAGCTGCGTCATCTAAATATGAGGAAAGAAAAACATCTTCTGCGGTTCTAGGATGCCCCTTAGGATGTACCTTTATTGGGAATAATGGGGTTGGCAAGTCTTTCGGTATCTCTGGAGTAGCCTTAGGTAATCCTTCGGCTAGAAGGGGATACATACCATTCATAAGGGCATTTCTTTGTCTATCTACTTGTTCTGATTTCACTCGGATACCTTCCTCAATAAATAGATTTTCTCGAACTTTATTTGAACTCTCTTTATTCTTTTCTTCCTGTCGGAGTGCTTTTTCTGTGCGTCTATGAGATTCTTTACGCCATAACTCAACGGCGTCTTTCTGTGACTGTCTGACTTTCCTTTTCCATAACTCTTCCTCTACTTTCATGATGCACTCTGCATCCCAGGTTCCCGCTGTGGGCCACCTCTGACTTTCTGGTAATTCCTTGGTGTAGTCTACCCATAAATCAAGAAATAATATAGCGTCTAAGCCATGTTTGTGATACATGAAGTGCCCTGGAGTGTCCCTAGGAGGAATAGGGACGGCTTCTTCGAGTACCCCTTTTCTAGTAGTGATCTGTCTTAATTTCGAAAAGAGCGGCATATTGACAACTGATCCGATACTTAATCTTGAACACACTTAATACAAAAGCACAATAATGAACAACCATTCATACCACAATATGCAGGACGTTTAACACATTAAACATTAAACATTAAACATTTTTTTAACCTTTAAAATAACCAACAATGATGATCGTCTGCATAACTAATCACCAAGCATAATTCTTGACAATAACTAGATACTTCGGAATACTTGATATACTGCTAAACAGTACAGATACACTGCTAAAACAGTGCAGACCGGTTTTGTGTACCCAAACCCGTCTTGACCGGCACAACCTATGTGCACGTCAGAAATGCCTCCCCAGTAATGGTACTCACCGGGTAGCTTCGGAAACGGAAGGCCTCGGCAACTGAACTTGAACCGGACTGGACTCGACTGGACTCGACTTCGAACTGGTGGGCCTCTGTATACCTCGGATCTTGCTCTCTCAGCTAGGCTCTGGTCGGGATACTTCGCACTTCTCACCGCCTCGTCTGGGTGTTGATCGCAGCCTCAGTCGCCCCCGCTTGACCGGAGGGAGATACAGGAAATCCTGCTGGTACGCGTTATTGTCCGTCCAGCTGTGGCAGGAGACCGGGCCTGCAACTCACCGCCGGCGCGTGAGATGAGAAAGTGTCCCTATTCGGGCGCCATTCATGTGGTAAATAAAATTCCTTTACCGGGACTTAATTTGATACAGAAACATAATAAAATAGCTCAGTAAAATGAGAGGCAGAATCCGTGGTATTAGAGGTTCGGAATGGGCTTTATTCCAATGATCGATTATAATCGGTTGCTCCAAGTTCCATCACCACGGGGGTTCAGGAAGTGAAGTACATACTTTATTGACAAGAAGTGATTTTTATAGAACATACATTACAATGAAGCAAATGCAGTAGGCGTAACAATTGATAAGGAAAATGACGATTCATAGACGTAACCGAAAATGGGTGTAATAAGGAGTAAAAAGGAACATAATTGGTTATGATGTCACATATAGGTGGATCTATAAGATAATACTTGGCATAGATGCGCGCGCAGCAGCATGACGTGTAATTGACGTGCAACTAGGGGGTGAAGGGGACTTGACATTTAGCTCTACATGTGGAGACAAAAAGTCTGGGGGGTCAAGTCAACCTAATCCCAAATCATATCTAACATCCTATGTTTAAAGAACTATGTTATCCACAAAAGAAGGACTCTCGGACAGAATCTATTCTATACTGACTGTGCGTGCGTGTACAAGCGTCTAAGTGTCTACACTGAATGCGAGGGGGTAGGAATATTCCATGGTAACGGGGCTATGAATTCCTTGCATGAGGACAGAGAAGCCGAGCCTTTGCTCGGTCGCTGGAAGAATGTTTACTTAAACTGCTAGACAGGAATGCATCGGCTAAGGAGTGAAGCAGATAATTCGAAGGTGAAATACAGTTCTTGGCAGAGAATAGGCTGATGTCAGGCTTCGTGAGCCGCGCAGAGAATGAGACAAAGTTCATGGTCACAGATGCAGGCTCAGACTCGAGTTTTCAGAGGCAGAAGGCAAGAGGAGTTTGATGACAGAATCAGGGCCTACTTGCCTGGACTGTAAAATGGCATAAGTGAACCATACAAAGCCGGTGGCCTTTCATACTTAGGAATGGAATATCCGGCCTATTCATGGCGGATCTGACAGAGGACATGTTGACGGTGGACGCACATGTATTTGCGTCTTCATAACTGGAACTGGAGGGAACATACATGTACTTGTGACATGCACATAGAACCGTTGGGGTCCAAGATAGGGGACATAACTGACCAGAAAAATCCATATTTCCACAATGTGTAAGCTACCTACACAGCCCACGGCTGTAGCATGAGAAAACTGGATGACCTGGAGAACAGGCACCAACATCCGATAGCATAGAACTTGTTAGCCCTTTTGAGCAAACTGGAGGAGATTTGTAATAATGAACCACAAATTCAATAGCTGCCCAGTAGGAAGCATCTGACAGGAAGAGAGACCTCAAGCAAGACTGTGATTGAATCAAAAACACCTCCTACTAGGAAACCCACAACATCCTGATACCCTCACAAGGACCCGCACCATAAGAAAGTATCCCCCAAAATGTAAACAGGAGAAGCACGCCCACATTCTTTTTGACCACATGATATCTTCATCATGATGCCTTCGTGAGGAAGTTCTGCAGCCAATTATTGCACCTCCACCTAGAGGAGGTACTCAAAGGAGCATTTTATGTGTTACTAGTAGAACCATTCTCTCACGTATCAATAGGGACAGTCAAGTCTTGTCTATTATATAGACCCCACAAGAAGGTGCAGTTTCTCCTAGGGACGACAGTCACTTATCACAAATGCACACTCTGAATCCTATCACCGAAAACCTGTGGATGTTAACCATGGGGAATCATGCCTGCGCCATTGCAAGGCAGGATGGATAATAACATTAAATAGTTTAATTGCTGTTTCAAACCTAGTAACTGAGCTCATTGGAGCAGTTGTCAGAAACTGCAACTGCAGCTCTTGAGGCCACCTTTAGTGAGTGCATTGCAAAAAAGAAGCTACTTGTAGTAATATGAGAAAGGATATAACCTCAGGGTGGTTAAAGATGGATGAGTTGGAGGGGCACACCATATCATTAATTTAAAGAGGGTCAGGGTCTCTCTGCCTCACAGTCACAGATGGAGGGTTTTCATTAAAAGTATTGATCAGGGAGTCTTGTTCGTCTGTTTCAAAGTCCACTTTATTGAAGTTTTGATAACATACGTACATCAGCCCAGCCAACACATTTTGTCCAACAGGACTTCATCAACAGATCGACTGCTCGGCATTTAAGAATTGGAAACTGATAAGGCAGGTGGGTGTATATTGGAACTCGAGTTATCTTAGGAAGTAAGGATTATGGACCAGCTTGATGTGTTAAATTCGACAAAGTTTCATTATGTATTAGAAACGTTGTTGTTGCATTTGTAAACTATTGATTTGGTGATCCTAACAATGGGGCAGATAATGAGTAATATTAAGCGAAAGGTGGAATATGTTCCCGGATTTATGTAAAATCTTTAGCTTTTAGTGAATTTGGATCTCAAACAAAAGGACGGTGATAGACTAATCGGGTACTTAGTTTGATCGGATCACTTGAGATTGGCAGCTACACTGACATGTATCAGAACCAGTTTATTATTTGCAAATGATGTTGTGAAACAATCGTAGGACATTTACACGTATTTCATTGTATCTATATTGATGGTTCCTTGATTGGAACAAATGCTAGAGTAGCAGGCTTTTGATTATGGGCCCTTTTGATATTTTAGATCACGCCAGAAGGTACTATACCTTTTCATCCTTGGAGCAGGAACCTCCTGGGGACACCTTTTACCCTTTTATTTTCACTACTAAAGGACAGTTTGTTTATTCCTTTGAGGAATACACCCAAGTGAGTTACATTTTTGAAGATGGCCAACCCAAATGATCTACAATAATATCTGTTGGTTATGGGTGCTGCTCTACATGATGACCTTATGCTTGCTCATTTTAAGATTATTTTCAAGTGAGAAGTTTATAATATTTAGTCTTTACAGCAGAAAGCATGAACATTGGTGCTAATAGTTATTCTGAATAATTTATAAAATTTTAATTCGCTATGAATTTTGCCCAACATGATGACCTCGTTAGGCATTTTTATGTCATATCCAAGTGAAACGCACTGAATGTCTAGCCATTTTTTAACATAAGCAATCTGTGTTACTATTAGTTTGACACTAAACAGCAAAGATGATTGCAATGAAGATAACAGTTGGTTTTTGTGTTTTAAACAGAACGAAGAGTGTACATAGACAGGGGGTCTTGGACAGCAAGTTTAACAATATTGTGAGATTTTTGTGATTTGGTGTTAATAGCAATATATGTATATCTTTTTACAAATGACACATAGGCTTCTCTATGTTTTTAATAAAATTGTTTTACAGCCCTTATGAAGTCCTGTTGGATGAAACGCGTTGGCTGGGCTGATGTACGCATGTTATCAAAACTTAAATAAAGAGGGCTTTTAAACAGACAAACAAGACTCACTGATCAATATATCTGGATGTGATGGATTTATGAGAATTATTGTATTTACAATGTAATCTTACACGATACAATTTTATGCCCCTTTTCACTCTTTGTTTATCATTAGTTGTATGAATTGTGACTTTGAAGCAGTGGGGTCATGAAAAGTTTGAGCATAGAAAATTAAAACATTGATGAGAAAACTATACCTGTGCGACATTATATGGCCCACGCTGCTATTGTTGGGATTTGGGTTTTCATTAGAAGTGAAGTTGCATGACACACTAACGTTCAATGGAACAGCTGAAAGAAAATTAACGCAATCATGATGCATCACCACAAACACCAGATGTCAGAGGAAATCACTGCTCTGTGTGCTCCCCCCATTGTATAGGAGCTGTCTGACAGAAGCACTCCCATTCAGCATGCAGCCCACACCCAATCAAACTGAAGTAATTTCCAGATCCTTTCATCAGGGCTGTCAGAAAGTTCCACATAAAGAGGCGAGGGCCAATCAGCTTCCATGTGTAGTCTTTCTTTTGTTTTGCTAGCTCCCTTGCTCTTCATCAGCAGATTACCCCTCCAGCACAACAGTAGTCATATTCTGTGGAAGTTGCACATAGGGCTTCATTACTGTTAGGCGATAGCAAGTTTAAAGTCACTGGTTAAGCATAAAAATTGCCACACAAATGGACGCTTAGTTTATCCTCATTCTATTGCACGTACCTACATTATGTAAACATGCATTGTCAATAATATGATTTATAAATAGTGAAAAATATTTCTCAGTTTTATGTAATTTTAGAATCATGTCATGGTTTGCAAAGAGCAGGGATATCAAAAGGTTGTATGTTTAACATAGCCGGAATAGGGGCATATTTCTGCTTAATAGTTGTGCCAGTTCTATTGATAAGATTTCAGAGATGTAGCACTGGGCTGTATGATATAAAATGAGTATTGGGAGTGACAATTTAAGACATGATCTCTGTCACAGTTTTAGACTGACTAATGTCTTAAGTAAAATGAAAACATATGAGCATTACACACAAAAACTCACAATAAAAAACATTACATTACTTTGTGGTAAATAAAATATTACCGGGACTTAATTTGATACAGAAACATAATAAAATAGCTCAGTAAATAAGAGGCAGAATCCGTGGTATTAGAGGTTCGGAATGGGCTTTATTCCAATGATCGATTATAATCGGTTGCTCCAAGTTCCGTCACCACGAAGGTTCAGGAAGTGAAGTACATACTTTATTGACAAGAAATGACTTTTATAGAACATACATTACAATGAAGCGAATGCAGTAGGCGTAACAATTGATAAGGAAAATGACGATTCACATGCGTAACCGAAAATGGGTGTAATAAGGAGTAAAAAGGAACATAAATGGTTATGATGTCATATATAGGTGGATCTATAAGATAATACTTGGCATAGATGCGCGCGCAGCAGCATGACGTGTGATTGACGTGCAACTAGGGGGTGAAGGGGACTTGACATTTAGCTCTACATGTGGAGACGAAAAGTCTGGGGGGTCAAGTCAACCTAATCCCAAATCATATCTAACATCCTATGTTTAAAGAACTATGTTATCCACAAAAGAAGGACTCTCGGACAGAATCTATTCTATACTGCCTGTGCGTGCGTGTACAAGCGTCTAAGTGTCTATATGAGATGCAAGGGGCAGAAACCTTCCATGGTAACAGGGCTATGAATTACTTGCATAAAGACAGAGAAGCCGAGCCTTTGCTCGGTAGCTGGAAGAATGTTTACTTAAACTACTAGACAGGAATGCATTGGGCAGGGACGAAGCAGATAACTCGAAGGTGAAATACAGTTCTTGGCAGAGAATAGGCTGATGTCAGGCTTCGTGAGCCGCGCAGAGAATGAGACAAAGTTCATGGTCACAGATGCAGGCTCAGACTGGAGTTTTCAGAGGCAGAAGGCAAGAAGAGTTTGATGACAGAATCAGGGCCTACTTGCCTGGACTGAAAAATGGCATAAGTGAACCATATAAAGCCGGTGGCCTTTCATACTTAGGAATGAAATATCCGACCTATTCATGGCGGATCTGACAGAGGACATGTTGACGGTGGACGCACATGTGTTTGCGTCTTCATAACTGGAACTGGAGGGAACATACATGTACTTGTGATTCATACATGGAACCGTTGGGGTCCAAGATAGGGGACATAACTGATCAGAAAAATCCATATTTCCACATTCCCTCCTTGTCCCCTACTTGCCCGTTAAGAGATATCAATCTTCATCAATCCATTGATCTGTTCATATAACATCATTTGTTCTTCTTTCTTCTTCCGTGACGAATGAAATCTTGGTGGTGGAATACACGATGTGGCACACAGACCACAGATCGCTGGTCCACATTGTAGACATAGACAGCAACTGAATAGTATGAGAAGGCCAATACCTAGGAAGGATAGAACTCTCCATCCCCAGGCTGATATCACACTCCAAAACCAACTGGACCAAGTCCAAGTGCCTGGGTTCTGGTGTATCTGGCTTACAATCTTATGAAGGCGAGTTATAGCTTTATATACAGATGGCGAATTTTCTGGTATGAATACGCAGCAGCTTGATCCGATGACCCTACAAGCTCCGCCCCTATCAGCCAGGATGACGTCAAGGACAAGACGATTTTGAAGCACAACAATCCGCATAGCAGACTGCTCTTCTGTTAAATTGCCTAAAGCGGAAATAGTTTCATTCACTACTGCTTCAAGGGTTCTAGTTAATCTACGTATCAGCTTACTATTAGTAACAGTACCTATATAGGGAAAGATGCCTTTATTAAAATCTACATACTTGTCCCATGCCGTCTCAGTATAATCGACAATTGGGAGATCTCTCCGCTTTCTGTTGCGTACTAAATGAATATTTCTATAATAATCAGGAGGAGCTAGGAAAACAGGTGGCAAAAGAAATGCAATGTAGCAGGTACCATCCCAATCTAGAGGTAGACGCATATATGCAGTCTGACCACATATAAAGTAGGAGTGGCGATAAGCTCTAAATGAAGATTTGCCTTGATCACTGAATTCTACTATAGTAGTGCATTTACTATGGCCCATATGTATCGAACCAACTTTTCTTACACACAATTCACCCTTCGCTGGGAATACTGACATGGTGGGTAAAACTAGTTCAACTTCGGATTCGACATTTAGAATCATGAGATTAGGTGTAAAATTACCTAATCCATATACTTCATTTTCTAGATCAGTTCCTGTTCTTTTGGGGCGACCCTCCTTGTCAGGGTAACAGACTTTAAATAAAACGAGGTTCAGATTTCCCCATACCCAATGGTCTTGATAAACTGCTGTGTCTGAGTCTATGGAATTGATTAAACTAAACCATGCTCCACAGGAGCCATTATGTGTAAACGGATGTGGGAAGAAAGGCAGGACTCCTTCATAATTCTGATAGGGAGGGAGCCGGCCACACACCCAACAATTTGTAGCATTACTAGTCTGGTGGGAATGATGTAACATACTAATGAAAGTGTTATTGCGCAGCGCAAGTCTATAGGACAATTCATGCGGGGGTAGGTCACTAAAAGAATGTTCAGCAGTAACATTGTAAACGTTTCTGGCAATAGGGTAATATATGTGCAACAATATACTTGCAGTAATTATTAAAAGACTTAAGAAAAACAAGGTTAATAATGTCACTATGCAATGACTACGCAGTGATTTACAATACGCCTGTCGTTTCAACATTTTTCGCGATTCTCCATGATTCAGGTCTAAGGGATACATGTCGGAGACAGATTCAACCGCTTCACCTTGGAGAGGACTTAAACAATCAAATCGTCCGACGGTCTAGGCCTGAGTTTTAGTTTATAGAGTTCCTGGCTGTTGGCCTCAGCCAAAGGTAGTTTTGAGTCAATGGGTGAAGACACACGAGGTGGGCTATTTACATCTGCAGGAAGTCCATGAAATTTCTTGATATGACTTGAATGAATCCATCCTTTTCTGCCTTCAATCTTCACGGCTGTTCTTGTGGTCAGCAGCACCAACTTGGGTGACTTCCACCTGGGCTCCAGCTGAGTCTTTCGGTCGAAATTCCTCACAAGAACGAGGTCCCCCGGAACTACGTCAAGGGGTTTCACCTCAGTGTTGTCGGGAAAGGCTGCAGCTACCTGTGAACGACAAGATTGTAGTGCAGACATCAAGGAAGCCAAGTAATCTGTCAGCATATTACAGTCAATATCAGTTATTTTGCGTGGCATAGGCGTCCCCCACATATTTGGTGGTCTGCCGAAGATCACTTCATACGGGGATAGCCCTGTTCGAGAGTGTGCTACCATTCTCGTGTAAAAGAGTGCAACTGGTAGTGCTACTACCCAGTCGACACCTTTCTCCCTGCATATTTTGGACAATCTAATTTTCAGGGTCTGATTATGTCTTTCTACGAGACCTGCTGCCTCGGGGTGTCGGACACAGTGGAATTTCCACTGATATCCTAACAGAAGTGAAACATGTTTCATTAATTCGGATGAGAACGGCTGGCCGTTATCTGAGTGAACAACACGTGGTAAACCGTATCGTGGGAAGAATTCTCGAACCAACTGTTTGGCAGTAGTCGGGGCAGTGTAATCTGAAACCGGGTATGCCTCTGTCCAACGGGAAAGAGCGCAGACAACTACGAGAACATATTTGAATCCTCGACATCGTTCCATCTGGATATAATCCATCTGGAGGACTTCAAAAGGGTGATCAGGAGGATGAAATCCACCCTGTTCTACGGGAACGCTTTTTCCTGGGTTGAACTGGCAACAGATCATACAGGTACGGACCTTTTGTTTGGCTGCTGCTCGTAAATGTTTATTGAACCAAATGTGTTGAATGCTATCTAGCATAGCTTTTTCTCCTAGATGTGCTGGACTATGTATAGTGTTAATTATAACTTGGACCATTGAATCAGGAAGGAACCACACAGACTTTTCCTTCATCATCCATCCTTGGTCCGTTTGGATCCCTCCTAATTCAGTCCATTTCTTTATTTCATCTGGTGTGGCATGTGTCTGGATGTCAATTACGTCAAGAGTAGGATCTTTAACTGTCATACAATGTGTCGGCATCGGGACTATTGTCTTTGTCATGTCGGAGGTTTGAGTTTGAGCAGTCTGTTTAGCTGTTCTGTCGGCTAGATCATTGCCTTGAGAAATGATATCAGTAACCTTCGTATGAGCCTTACATTTCATAATTGATATTGCAGTGGGTAGATGTATTGCATCTAATAAGGCATGAATGAGGGGTCCGTGCTGAATGTGGGCACCGTGGGAAGTTAAATAACCTCTCTCTCGCCACAGCACGCCGAAGTCATGTACAACTCCGAATGCATAACGTGAATCAGTGTATATGTTGACTTTTTTTATTCGTGGCTTGAATACAGGCTTGTGTCAGAGCGATGAGCTCTGCGGCTTGAGCTGACAAAGTATTTATACGATTTGTTTCAATGACTTCAGTATCTGTTGTGACTGCGTAAGCAGCCACTAACTCTCCTGTATTTGTTCTCATACATGAACCATCTACATACAATGTCAGGTCTGGATCTGACAATGGGACATCGGTTAAGTCTTGTCTGGGTTTCGTCGTTATAGTAATAACTTCAATACAGTCATGGGCTAGTGGGTCTGTTCCGGTTACTGGCAAAAGTGTGGCAGGATTCAATGTGTTACAGCGTCTGATTTCTATATGTGGCTGAAACAATGTAAGTTCGTACCCTGTAAGTCGCGCTATAGTCAAGTGTTGTGTTTGCGTTCTATTTACAAGAACCTCTACTGCGTGTGGTACTTGAACTGTCAATGGATGTCCTAACACTATGGCATCGCTTTGTCTGATTGCTAAAGCTGTCGCTGCCACTGATTTCAGGCACGAAGGCAAAGCCTGAGCTACGGGATCTAATGTACTAGAAAAATAAGCACATGGTTTTTGTGCTCCTGCTTGTTCCTGTGTGAGTACTGACAAGGCAGTACCTTCGCGTTCTGTAACAAAAAGTGTAAACTGTTTTCTGTAACATGGCGTTGCTAAAACAGGTGCTTGACATAAAGCTTTCTTTAGTCTTTCAAAAGCTTGTGTATGTTCCTGAGTCCAAGGGAGAACAGTCGATGTGGCTGCCTCCTGTGTTGTCAACTGAATGAGTGGTTGTGCTAGAAATGCATACTGAGGGATCCACTGCCTACAATATGAAGTGAGGCCTATGAAAGCTCGTACCTCCTTTTGTGTCTTGGGTATTGGCATGTTAGCTATTAACTGAATGCGGTCGGGTGTAAGCTGCCTTCCCTCCTTGGACAGCGAGTGTCCAAGATAAACAACTCGCTGGACACAGAATTGCAGCTTAGAAGGGGACACCTTGTGCCCCTTTTCGGCTAGAAATTGTAAAACTGTCAGTGATGCTTTTTCACATTCCGGTTCGCTTCTCGCGGTGATCAGCAGATCATCGACATATTGAAGCAGAGCAGTGTTAACAGGCATGTGGATACTGTCAAGTTCTCGTTTCAGTGCTTGGCTATAGATGCTGGGACTTTCTGTAAATCCTTGAGGTGCGCGTGAGAATTTAAAGCTACGTCCATTTAAACTAAATCCGAACAAATATTGGCTTTCCGGATCTATTGGGACGCTGAAAAAGGCATTCTTGAGATCAATTACAGTAAAGAATGTTGCTTCGGAATCAATAGCTGTCAATAATGACGAGATATCAGGGACCACAGGGAATTGTGGCATAATGCATTTGTTTAATTCGCGCAGATCAATAACCAATCGATATACTGGCGGAGCCTTTGGATCTGTTCGTTTGAGAATCGGAATTATTGGTGAATTACATAGATTGGAGTCTGTTTCCACAACTACTCCTTGGGCAATGAGCTCGTCAATGATTTGCAGCAAAGCCACTACAGCATCTGGTGGTAACTTGTATTGTCGCATTCGTGGTAGTACCACTCCTGCCTTTAATGTGACTCGATATGGGGTAATATTCATGCAACCAACATCAGTAGGGCCTTGTGCCAATAGATGTGTGGGTAAAGTCTGCAGTCGGGGATCCATGTCTCTAGATACATAGTGACCTTTAAAATCACGTAAAAACAATCTTACTCCTTCCGGAGAACAACATATTATGGCTCCTAGAGCTTTCAGTGTTTTTATTCCTAACAGATTTTCTGGACATGATTTAGTAAGCAATAAATCTGTAGTTCGGGTCAGAGGTCCTATCGTAAGTGGAAGAGGCTGTGACACTTCATGAACAATAGGTTTTCCTGAAAAACCAAGGGAAATATTCTGTGAGCCTGAGAGGGGTGCCCCTGGAACTTCACTACGTTTTATGGTTGTTCGACTTGCCCCTGTATCGAGTAGAAATTTTCTGTCTTGGCCTAATAATTCACTATGTACATAAGGTCCTTCTTGATCTACAGGGATCTCGATAAGGGGTAAGTCAACTTCCCTCTCTAGGCTGGTTCATGCGTATCGTTGGTAATCAGGATAGTCGTACTGTGCGGTCTGGTACAGTTGTCGTGTCGTGGTTTGTGTGGCAGCGACAGGCAGCGCTGGTGCAGCTGGCACAAACTGTACAGACTGTGGTGGAGCTGGCATGGACTGTGCATGCTGCGGAGCTCCTTGTTCATTCTGATCCTGTCTAGGTGGCCGTGGTCTTTCTTGTGTTTTACCTATGGCGATATTATGTTTCAAAACTGGACAATCGTGTACGTAATGACCTGGCTTTTTACAATAATTGCATGTCCCTTTTACAGGTCCTGCTGAATCACCGGAATGTGTCATACCCTTTTTATGTCCTTCAGCTGGAACTGTCTGAGAAACTAGCATTTTCATTTTCGTGTCTTTCATGCGCCTGTGTTCATGTTCTTGTTCCTCTCTAATTCTATTGTGATGGTACTGTAACATTTGTAACATTTGTGATGGAGTGTTACCTTGCCAGGTACTCTCGAATTTTAATACTCTATTCTTTACTTGGGGCAGGGCATTTTCTACTAATTTTGTTACAAACAGATGCGGGTATGATTCGCTACTTGCTTTTATGCCACTATTTATACCAAAACATTTTTCAAATCGGGCATAGTAATCACTAGTGTCTTCATCTTGCTTCTGCTTACAGGCTGAGATTGTACCCCAATCTTCTTTTTCGTAGTTAATAAACGTGGCAGTACCTGTACTAATAAACCTGGTAGTGCTTTAGTTTTATCCCCAAGTCCTGCTCCTGCAGTTCGGGCCTTTTCTTCCGCTTCTAATACTGACCATTCTATCTTTTGGTCTCCTACCTCCCACTCTTTTTCCCTGAGTTTCTCATAAATGCCAGCAGGCATCAATACCTTTAATATTGTCATAATGTCGGGATAGGTATACTCTCCCATGAGTAACATGTCTTTAATTTCTCGGTGAAAACCCGCTGGATCTTTGTCATGACTGGGTACCACTTTCTTCATTTCTAACAATTCTATTTTCGATATGGGCGTATATACAAATACGCGTTTAAACTCATTGTCCTCGCCTTTTATTGGGTGCACTTCTCGTAAAGGATTCTGTCTATCCATGTAATACGTGGTTCTTTCCTTGATGGGCAATGAGACACGTTCTGAACATACAAAAAGAATATACTGCTTTCTTGATTCTAGAATTTCTTTAATTAATTTAGTACCTGAACCTCTCCATCTATTCATGAGTAATTCAGTCAATATATCAGGCAAGGGACCAGGGTCCGAATGCTGACTCTGATATAGTATGAGGAGTTGTTGAATCATATAAATCCCAGCTAACCGTTGTTCATCTGGGGTGAGATTCAAAAATGTGCGTGCTACTGTATCATCACTATATTTTCCGGGACTGTCCACCCAATGGACAGCTGACCTAGCTAAATCTTGTTCATCCATAGAATCGAGAAAATGATAACCCCTTCGTTCTCGGAGTAATTTGTCGGCGGTTTGGAACGAATGCTCGTTAGACCTTATATTAATTATAGGTATTTGGAAATTCCTGTTATTATCTGGACATATCGGACGTATCGGATCAATAAGGCATCTATTACTATTACAAGATCTTCCTCTACCTACATAGGCTATGGTGTCTGACTGTCCTGCGGGCAGTCCTGACCCTTCGTCCTCGCTTTGTTCGAACTGGTCTACCGCTAATCTTTCTTCGTGTAGGCGTTCTATTTCTTTACGGATCTTTCGGCACATGGCTATTATACAATTTTGCTTATCATGTCTACCTTCTGATATATTCTGGCTCCATCTGGTAAGAATTTGCATTGCTTCCGGGTCTACCCCCGGTCGGTCTTGATTTCTGATCACACAATTTATGAGGAAACGTAACAGTTCCCCCTGTATCTCCACTTTCTGGTATTCCATAGCTCTGTTAATACATTCTGAATCTTGCCCTGTTTGGACAAAATGATATATTTTATCTAGATGCGCAGTCATTCCTGGTAACTTCCCTAAATACACTGCGGCTCGTCTGATACGCAATGATGCCAGGGTCATTTCGTCCTCTTTGCCGGGCACAGGGTCATATCTACAATCTACAAGAAGTTCCTTAAGCGTACGAGCATTTATGAGTTTGGGTGTACGTGAATGTGTTGACTCTTGAAAAGTAAGTTTATTTATTCTGGGTGGCGTAGAAAAAATGTTGGTAGCACCTCCCGTAGCCCCATCTGGGGTGTCGGGTGTGAAAGGATTCGTTGAACGTGACACAGCAACTATAGGTGTGGACACAGCTATAGAAGTAGCTGTAGGAACAGATGCAGAAACAGATGTGCTTGCCGGAACTTGTGACACGATCTGTTGCTGTAGGGATACTGGTACTGGATCTTGGCGTTGAACCTCCCTGGTATGCGGTCTATGTGGGGCGGAATTAGCATATTCGGGAGCTGCGTCATCTAAATATGAGGAAAGAAAAACATCTTCTGCGGTTCTAGGATGCCCCTTAGGATGTACCTTTATTGGGAATAATGGGGGTGGCAAGTCTTTCGGTATCTCTGGAGTAGCCTTAGGTAATCCTTCGGCCAGAAGGGGATACATACCATTCATAAGGGCATTTCTTTGTCTGTCTACTTGTTCTGTTTTCACTCGGATACCTTCCTCAATTAATAGATTTTCTCGAACTTTATTTGAACTCTCTTTATTCTTCTCTTCCTGTCGGAGTGCTTTTTCTGTGCGTCTATGAGATTCTTTACGCCATAACTCAACGGCGTCTTTCTGTGACTGTCTGACTTTCCTTTTCCATAACTCTTCCTCTACTTTCATGATGCACTCTGCATCCCAGGTCCCCGCTGCGGGCCACCTCTGACTTTCTGGTAATTCCTTGGTGTAGTCTACCCATAAATCAAGAAATAATATAGCGTCTAAGCCATGTTTATGATACATGAAGTACCCTGGAGTGTCCCTAGGAGGAATAGGAACGGCTTCTTCGAGTACCCCTTTTCTTGTAGTGATCTGTCTTAGTTTCGAAAAGAGCGGCATATTGAGAACTGGTCTGATACTTAATTTTGAACAAACTTAATACAGTAAACACGATAATGAACATTCATTCACACCACAATATGCAGGACGTATTTAAAACATTTAACATTTAACATTTAACTGAGCAACGATGATGATGACGATCTAAGGAAAACTTAATCACTTAAACATAATACTCGGCATTAACTGAATTATTCTGAATTTATATACTTGATATACTAGATATACTGCTAAACAGTACAGATACACTGCTGAAACAGTGCAGACCGGATTTGTGTACCCAAACCCGTCTTGACCGGCACAACCTATGTGCACGTCAGAAATGCCTCCCCAGTAATGGTACTCACCGGGTAGCTTCGGAAACGGAAGGCCTCGGAGACTGAACTGAACTTGAATCGGACTGGACTCGACTCGACTCGTCGGAAACTGGACTCGACTTCGGACTTCGGGAAACTGGTGGGCCTCTGTATACCTCGGATCTTGCTCTCTCAGCTAGGCTCTGGTCGGGATACTTCGCACTTCTCACCGCCTCGTCTGGGTGTTGATCGCAGCCTCAGTCGCCCCCGCTTGACCGGAGGGAGATACAGGAAATCCTGCTGGTACGCGTTATTGTCCGTCCAGCTGTGGCAGGAGACCGGGCCTGCAACTCACCGCCGGCGCGTGAGATGAGAAAGTGTCCCTGTTCGGGCGCCATTCATGTGGTAAATAAAATATTACCGGGACTTAATTTGATACAGAAACATAATAAAATAGCTCAGTAAATAAGAGGCAGAATCCGTGGTATTAGAGGTTCGGAATGGGCTTTATTCTAATGATCGATTATAATCAGTTGCTCCAAGTTCCGTCACCACGAAGGTTCAGGAAGTGAAGTACATACTTTATTGACAAGAAATGACTTTTATAGAACATACATTACAATGAAGCGAATGCAGTAGGCGTAACAATTGATAAGGAAAATGACGATTCACATGCGTAACCGAAAATGGGTGTAATAAGGAGTAAAAAGGAACATAATTGGTTATGATGTCATATATAGGTGGATCTATAAGATAATACTTGGCATAGATGCGCGCGCAGCAGCATGACGTGTGATTGACGTGCAACTAGGGGGTGAAGGGGACTTGACATTTAGCTCTACATGTGGAGACGAAAAGTCTGGGGGGTCAAGTCAACCTAATCCCAAATCATATCTAACATCCTATGTTTAAAGAACTATGTTATCCACAAAAGAAGGACTCTCGGACAGAATCTATTCTATACTGCCTGTGCGTGCGTGTACAAGCGTCTAAGTGTCTATATGAGATGCAAGGGGCAGAAACCTTCCATGGTAACAGGGCTATGAATTACTTGCATAAAGACAGAGAAGCCGAGCCTTTGCTCGGTAGCTGGAAGAATGTTTACTTAAACTACTAGACAGGAATGCATTGGGCAGGGACGAAGCAGATAACTCGAAGGTGAAATACAGTTCTTGGCAGAGAATAGGCTGATGTCAGGCTTCGTGAGCCGCGCAGAGAATGAGACAAAGTTCATGGTCACAGATGCAGGCTCAGACTGGAGTTTTCAGAGGCAGAAGGCAAGAAGAGTTTGATGACAGAATCAGGGCCTACTTGCCTGGACTGAAAAATGGCATAAGTGAACCATATAAAGCCGGTGGCCTTTCATACTTAGGAATGAAATATCCGACCTATTCATGGCGGATCTGACAGAGGACATGTTGACGGTGGACGCACATGTGTTTGCGTCTTCATAACTGGAACTGGAGGGAACATACATGTACTTGTGATTCATACATGGAACCGTTGGGGTCCAAGATAGGGGACATAACTGATCAGAAAAATCCATATTTCCACAACTTAGGGCCTAATTTGATCTGGTCCCACCGTCGCTTTTCCGTCAGTTTCTCCGCCCACCTACTAGCTGGTCCGCCCACTCAATTTAGATGCTGGTAGGTCTATGGATAATGGTCTGTCCGAGTGCCGCCATATCCGCAAAAATTTTCCTTCTGCGTCGACTGCACCACGGGCAAAAGAGAGAGTTCTGACAATATTTCAGACAGGCCAATCACGATGTGCTTTCCTGCCGACGAAACAGTGGTAGGTAAACCTCCACACCTGACTTGGCGGTTTTCAAAGGGATATAAGGTAGAAACACACCTTTATTTCTTTTTCCACTTCCGTTTCCGTCATGAACCCGATTGTCCAAGTCCTTCATTTGCTGCTGCTACTTGACCCCACAGCAAATCAGCCCCTTTGTTGTCGGAATTGAAGATAAACCTCTTTTTTACTTGTTTCCTTTTGACTTGTTTCCTTACAATAGCTCTGGATTTGTGTATTTTTAAATCTCTCTAGCAAGTAAAATATTTCTAATGTGTAATGCATATGTGTGTAATGTTGTTGTTTAAAAAATTTCAAGAAACACACCTGTATTCATTTTATGTTTATTTTCAAAGTTGGTGTAAACTGCCTTTATGATAATGGCCACTTACACAAAAATTGACATTAATCAAAATTCATATTGTGTTCATATAGGTGTATTTAATTATTTTCCGTTAATTATCAAATTAGAAAGATATACACATTTTAAATAATTAAAATGTAATATAATTTAGTAATTGCACTAGACAAGTTAGAACATTATTTAAAAAATAAATGTAAAACCAATGCTAGTTCTAAACAAATCATTTTCTATTTTAATTTCTGTAACATTTCCTCTTTTTTAGGGTGTGTTCTGAATTTTATTCAATTTCAATTTTTTCGTTTTTTTTAAAGGTGCAATGCATATGTGTTTATTTTTTTTAATTTATTAAGCTAAAATAAATACACCTGGATTAACGCTTAAAAAACCTTTGATTATATTTTTTGTGTGAGTGTCCATTATCATGATGAACGCTTGCACCACATTTTTAATGTCCATTACAATTTTTTTATCACTAATATTTGGATTGCACAAATTTGTCATTTAATTTTTTGGGGTTGTATTTTCTATCATGAATGCAAGTAAAAATATGTATTTCACATTTTCATCATTAACGATTTAAATAATCAATGAATCATAAATTAATAATAATGTTAGGACAAACTTTGCAAAATGAAAATATCTGTACTTATAAATGAAATACTTCTCCCATAAAGTTTTATTCAAATAAAAGACAACCGGAGAACAAAAGATATTCACACTAGAACAGGCTGTGGCTTTGTTGCCCATAATTTGCATCCTAATCAGACTCCAAAGGATAATTTCCTCAGGAATGGGCATCTATTGGGCACAGAGCAGGTACCTCAAGGATTTTTCTTTTTTTTAAGCTTTATTTTGATAATCAGGTTTTCAAAAATACATTTGTACAAGCTTAGTTAAAAAAGTTCTTCAATACAAACACATAATTCATCAAAAAGTATAAGAACTATGAAATACAACCCCCCACCGCGATTGTTGCCCCCACCTTAATTTCCTAAAACTGGGCCCAAATTCCTTCAGATTTTTTATTTGTGCCAACACCTGAGCATAGTTCCCCATGTTTCTTGATCCGATTCATTTTGTCATCCTTTCCCCCATTTTGAATTTGAGATAAAATCAGCGGTAATAAAGACATCCTGCCTGGTACTTCAACCGTTGTTGAGGCTTCAATCATGCCTCCAGAACAGTAGTAAATAAGGAAGTATCCATTACTGCACTCATAGCCATCTCACCAAGAGCACATTCTCCCTGACTCTCAAAACTTGTGATTTCCTTAAATCCTGTACAGCTAGCTTGTTTATGTTTCTCCTTTACATTAAAGCCTGCAAATATAGGATGTGGGGACAGCTTCTTCCTTCCAAAAGGAACCCCCAGTGGTGATGCTTTACTTATTAATGATGTGCTCATTTCCATAATTTGTGGAGAAGCAGGGCTTGCAGCTTCGGAGGGGGGTTTTATGGCATTGCCAGTTTCCATAGCTGACAATGAGGCCAAACCAAATACTGGCTCTTTTTTCACATATTGTATATCCATCTTTCCCTTGTGTGAAGAGAGTTCCAATTGACCCAATTGCCCAGGCACGTCGACCGGGAAGCAACTCCTAAGTTCTCTGCTAAATAGATTGAACTCAGCTTCCTTGTTAGAAGGGATTCTATTACGATGCTTTGTGCTGTGGGTAGAATTAGTTGCAGTCCTGCTTTTAGCAGAGATATCCCTGGAAATCCTCTTCATGATGGTACTGAATTTGCGCTGTGTGAGTACCGTGCGAGGGGACGCAAACCGCACCCATATTTAGATAGGCCGCTTCTTCACCCTTCCCCCTGTCCTTAGCGGAGAGAGCGGGCCTAGTGCCTACCCCACCAATGCTATCTCAAGTGTACTTAGCAGGAAATAACTGCTGATAAATGTGACTCAACATAGATGTAATAATATCAGCAGACTCTAAAACATGCCCAGCGCTACTTCTGGTGCTCTAGATGCAATGTCTGCTAACTTATCAGTTCTGAGAGTCAAAATGGTGCACAGGGCTTAGCCATATCTACAAGGTCATGTAAAGCCACCCTGCATGGATTTTCATAGCCTTGTAGATGTGGCGTAAGGCGAAGTAGCGTGAGTCGCTGCTTTGCCTTACTCTGCATGAAAGAGGCATTCCATGGGTGTTTTGCTATGGGTGTTCCCACTCAACACCCAGGGAATTTGTCACTGCCCCATATTTGCAACATCAGGTAAACCTGGGGCAGTGCACATAGAAACAAAGAGCAAAACTCCATGAATGATTGTTTATGTGCAGGAAGGTGTCCCTTCCTGCACATAAACAATCAGTTATTAATGACGATTTGCTACTTCTATGGGTGCTGCATTCTGCAGCACATATAGAAGTAACACGTGTTCATTATTGGTTGATTATGTGCAGCCCACTACCTCCTCTGGTATTTGGTTTCACTCCCACCTCTGCTGCGGCAACATGGAGAAACCGCATCTTCTCCTCCAGCCACGCAGCGTGTGTTTTTGAGCCTCATGCATGGCCAGGTGCACTGATCGCGCTGACCTTGGGGATTTCTCTTGTGTTCATTTTATATTAGTGTATCTTTTTTTGCACTTTATTTTATTTGGATTTAGTGGTTATTACGTTCAGTTTGTCCTTCATTTTCTTCTTGATGCCGCTGGACCCTCTTCCCTATTGTTTTTCTGCCGCCCTTCTCCCTTGTCCAAGCGCCCATTTCCAGTTTCCCACTTCCAGCCATGCCCTCCTGCTGGCCTGACTGACCTGCCCAACTTCCAGGGATACTTAATAGAGGCCACCAAAGGCAAGCCCGTCTGCATTCATACACGATTGGACCACGCCCAGCCCCAGAACACCTGGATCTATGGCCTGCCTCTGGTACTCTTGCGACGAGATCTGGAACCTCAAGCCCAAGACACCAGACACCAACTGCAACAAAACTACACCCCGCTCTATGGAAGGACCCTTCGCCAGCCACAACTGTCATTTCTTCTGTGACGTGAGCACTACCACGTCTACTAGCCCGCAGACTTCCGGTCTCAAGTCTCAGTTTTACTGCGCTCTTCTCAACGTCAGATCCCTCTGCAAGCATGCCCCAGAAGTCTGGGACACCATAACCACCCTCCCTCCCGATTAATTTCTCCAAATGGATCTCCTCAGCTCCCAACACCATTGCACCCCTGAAGAGCTCCACCAACAGCAGACCTGCCAAACAAGCCAGCTGGTTCCCCTTGAACTACAGACACTCAAGCGCCACTGCAAGAAACTAGAGAGACACTGGCAATCCAACAAGACCCCCACCCACCTCGATGCCTACAGATCAACCCTCCTATAGCTACCACCACCAGAAAGAAGCCCTCAACATCTGCATAGAAGCACGGACCGCACCAAAGAACTGTTCAGCATCGTCAGAGAATTCTCCTGTCCCTCTGCCACAGAGAACCCGATATGACCCTCCCAAGCCCTCTGTGACAACGTAGCAAACTACTTTCACCACAAAATCACCAACATCTACAGCAACTTTGACCCCAAACCCACCAACCTCAACCACCTTCACACACCTGCCAGCGCTCCCACCACCCCCAGACTTGCGACTGGAAGCAGCTCTCTACTGAAGAAACCATCACTTTCATGAACGCCATACAATCCGGAACCCCCTCAGACCCATGCCCGCACCACATCTAGAAACTAGGAAAAGAATTGACCGCACGGCCTCTCACTGAATTTCTCAACACTTCCATCACCACAGCCACCTTACCCGATGCTTGGAAACATGCCAAGGTCAAACCCCTCCTGAAGAAACCCTCAGACAGCCGTCAACGAACTCAAAAACTGCCACCAGATCCCCCGCCAAAGTCTTGGAGAAAGCCATCAACCATTAGCTCATGGAATACCTCGAAACGTACTCAACCCCTCCCAATGCGGCTTCCGACTCAACCAATGCACCGAGATCGCCTTGATCGCAGCAACTGACGACATCAGACGCCATCTTGACCTAGGTGGAAAAGTGGCCTTCATCCTCCTCGACCTATCAGCAGCCTTCGACACTGTCTCCCACCACACCCTGATCTCCAGACTCCACTATATCGGCATCCAAGGCAACACACTCAACTGGATCTCCTCCTTCCTCTGCGGAGGAACCCAGAGGATTCCCCTACCACCCTTCTCCTCAGTACCCAAAGACATCCATGCGGCATTCCCCAGGGAGCTTCACTCAGGCCCACTCTCTTCAACACCTACCTAACACCTCTGGCCGACATTTCCCGCACCCATGGACTCAACATCACCTCTTACGCCAACGACACCAGCTCATCCTATCCCTCACAGATGATGCTAACACTAAAAAAGCCAACTTCCAACACACCATGACTGACATCGCCCCCTGGATGAAAACCAACTCCCTCAAACGCAACTCGGATAAGACAGAGGTCATCATCTTCGGAAACAAGCCCTTCCTGTGGTACAACACCTGGTGGCACGCCACACTCAGCCCCTCACCCACCCCCTCTGGCCATGCACGCAACCGCAGAATCATCCTGGACACCCGCCTGACCATGAAACAACAGATCAACATCATCTCCTTCGCCTGCTTCCTAACCCTTCGCATGCTCGGCAAGATCTTCCAATGGATCCCCGTCTCATCCAGGAAGTCAGTTACTTAGGCCCTCATTGCCAGCCAATTCGAGTATCAATAAATCAATCAATCAGGGGTTTGTTAAGTGCAACTACTCACCTGAAAAGGGTCTCAAGGTGCTGGGGGGCGCAGCTCCTGGGCGTTCATGGTGATGCATCGCAGAACCAGGTCTTGAGGTCCTTCTGGAACTTGGAGAGTGTTTGTTTCTGGCGGAGGTGGAGATGAAGGATGTTCCATGCCTTGGCCGCGAGGAAGTAGAAGGAATGGGCTCCTGTTCTGGTCTTCTTGATGCACAGCACCGTCACAAGGGAGAGCTGGGCTGAGTGGAGGGATCTTTAGGGTGAATGGAGCGAGAGGCGGTGGTTTATGTAAGCGGGACTGTTGTTGTGGAGGGCTTTGTGTGCGTGGGTGAGAAGCTTGAAGGTGATTCTCTTCTCGATGGGGAGTGCTTGCAGGTGTTGGGTGATGTGGCAGTGGCGCGGTAGGTTGAGGACTGGTCTGGCTGCAGAGTTCTGGACATTCTGGAGTTTGCGGGTGAGGTTCTTGTTGATCCCGGCGTAGAGTTTGTTGCCGTAGTCCAGTCTGCTGCTGATGAGGGGGTGGGTGACGGTTTTCCTGTGTTCAAGGGGAATCCAGTTGAAGGTCTTTCGGAGGAGATGGAGGGTGTAGAAACACGATGAGGTGACAGCGTTGAATTGGCAGTCCATTTTGAGTTTGGAGTCTAGGATGATTCCGACGTTGCGTGTGTGGTCCGTGGGTGGGTTCCCAAGGAGGGGGGGGCACCCGGTGTCATTCCAGGCATCAGGGTGTTTGCCTATGATGAGTACTTTGGTGTTGTACGTGTTAAGTTGTAGGCAGCTGGCGACTGCTTCCATTCCTTCTTGAAAGTTATGTTTGAAGATGTTGGGTTTGTTGCATATGGAGAGGGTGAGTGTTGTCTGTGTACGATACGATGTTGAGTCTGTGTAATCTTACGATGGATGCGAGCGGGGCGATGTAGACGTTGAACAGGGTGGAGCTGATGGAGGATCCTTGGGGGACTAAGCAGGTGGATGGTGTGGGATCTGAGAGGAAGGGAAGGAGTCTGACTCGCTGCGTTCTGTCTGAGAGGAATGAGCGGATCCAGTCGAAGGCTTTGTTCTGGATTTCTTCATCATGGATTCTGTGGGCGAGGGTGCGGTGTGAGACTGTGTCGAAGGTTGCGGAGAGGTCCAGGAGGATGAGGGTCACCGTCTCTCCTCTGTCGAGGAGCGGATGCCGTATGTTGCAGTGAGAAGGGCAGTATCGGTGCAATGGTGCTTCCTGAAGCCTGATTGGAAGGGGTTGAGGATGTTGTTTTCGTCAATGAAGGAGGCGAGTTGGCTGTTAACAGCTTTTTCAATGACTTTCGCTGGGTACGAAAGTAAGGAGATCGGTCTGAAGTTCTTGAGGTCAGTGGGGTCCGCGGAGGGTTTCTTCAGGAGAGGGCTGATCTTGCCGTGTTTCCAATCATCAGGGATGGAGGCGTTTCGAAGGAGCAGTTGATGATTCTTTGCAGCTCGGGCGATGATGTCTGCGGGTCTGTAGTAGATGTGGTGGGGGCAGGGGTCAATAGAGGCCCCGGAGTGGGTGGTCTTCATAGTCTTTAGGGTGTCTTAGATGCTGAGGATGGTTCAGCTGTCCAGTGTTGGCTGTGTGGTGCCCGGGAGTGGTGAGTGTGGGTTCCTCATGGAGGTTGTTGTCAAAGTTGTCATATATGGACTAGATTTTGTGATGGAAGAAGGTGCTGAGACTGTCGCAGAGGTCCTGGGAGGGTGGGATGTCGGTAGTCTCGCTGTTGGGTTGGGCAAACTCTTTGATGATGCCAAAGAGTTATTTGCTGTTGTGTGTGTGGGAGGAGATTCTGTCCTGGGGTGCTTTCTTCCTTGAGGGTGTGGTGGGCGGTGGTGGCTGCTTTGTAGTTGTCGAGGTCTGCTGGGGTTTTGGAGTTTCTCCATAGCTTTTCGAGGTGTCTACAGGTTCATCTAGATTCCTGGCTTTCTTAGTGTGTGGGTTGGAGGATTTCTTAAAGGGGGCGATGGTGTTGGCACAGTCAGTGATCCATTTGTGTAGGGTACAGGCGGCAGTGGTGGGGTTGTCATCTGTGGCGGTGGGAGCGGAACCACTGAGAGAGTTGGCGAGCTGGTTGTCGTAGATCTTGTTCCAATTTCTGCGCTGGAGTTGGAGTGGGCGTCTGCAGGAGATGTTTGTTTTGAAGGTGCAGCGGACGCAGTGTTGGTTCGTCCATGGAAGTTTGGAGGTGTGGCTGCAGGTGATGGAGTTTCCTGCTGAGAGGATGGGGTCGAGGGTGTGTCCTTCTTAGTGCGTTGGTTCTGGTACATTCTGTTTGAGTCCGATGATGTGGAGGTTGTCCAGGAGAGAGGTGGAGTTGGGGTCTTGGTGGTTGTCGAGGTGGAAGTTGAGCTCTCCCAGCAAGGTGTAGTCAGGGGAGGTGATGGCATGTGGGGTGGTGATGTCGGGCATTGAGTCGGAGAAAGGTGCGTGGGGTGTGGGGGATCTGTAGATGAGGGTGCCTTGGAGGATGGTGGACAGGTTGGCCTGTCTCTTGAAGTGGAGGTGTTCCATTCAGTCTGTGGGCCCGTCAGGGTTGGACCTATACCTCTACTATCCACGCCAGGCTAGACGAGTTGGTTGGTGTATGTACCCATGGCTCAATGCCCAGGACAGATGCAGTTAATTCCCTAACTTTTGTAGGTTTCATCGGTGAATCTACTGAACTACAGGACCGCTGGTTCAGTATTATACACCGCCGTTTGTTACTTTAACACGTTTTTGTTGTTGATTCACTTATTGCAGTAGCTGTCACTCGATTGTGATGAAGGCCATGACACTCTTATAGGTCCCCAGGCCGAAACATGTTGATCGTCCCTTATTGTAGCTGTCTTTAATGCTTGGCAGTTGCATTACTAAGCTATCTGTTTTTAATCCTGTCACAAGGTAGCTGAAAAAGGTTTGTCATAGCTAACCTTGTAGCCAGTTTTAATACGGAATTCACTCTAGCACTGCACCTCATACTCAACACACCATGCTCACATCGGGTTTTAGGGGAACCCGCTCGCCCAAGAAAGAACATCCCTGAGCTCCTCCCTCATAGCGAGGGGGTTGTAGCCCGTGTTAAGACTAGGTTTTTAACGCGAGGAGGCTCCACTATGATGAAGCATGATACCTCTGGTGTGTGAGGCGAACCGTCCTTAAAAAGGGATCCCCCTCCTTAGCAGGGCTGTTATATTTCACATGACCCTAAGACCGATGTTCTGGACTCCGTGGGCTCTTTTTGTGATAGGTATTACCTGTAGGAGCCAATTGAGGCTGTGCAGCCTGAGCAGCCGGCACAGGGTTAACTGCGAGATTTTGCATTATGAACTGGGTGAGATTTCTGTAAATCTTTACAAGATCTTCGTATAGTGTTGATAATTCTTCTGCATTTAAATTAGCAATATTAGGATATGGTGTATAAGCAGTGAGGACCGGCCAGGTCGCTCCTTTACTGGGCAGACTGAGTCTCACATTTTCTGTGTGTGGGAGGGCGCCTTTTAACCAATTTATGTGTTCTTGGTAAGTTAAAGGTATTTCTATGTCCACATATGGAAAGTATTCCTCTGGTGTTTCAGCTTCAATGTAAGTGTGAAACTATTTTGTGTGAGCATCCACAACTGGTAATGTAACCCAAGAGTAGAATACATCTGCTCTGAATGCTTCGTGTGCCTCAACCACAAAGGTAACAAAACCACTCATTGCCAGGAGGCCGTACTGTAGTAATTTCATAGTAACTGCATGTCTGCAATTTTCTGTAATATTTAGAAAGACTATTTAGACTCCATTGTTATGTCCATTATCTCTGTTTACGGACATTGTTTTGGAGAAAACGGAAATTAAGTAAATTAATTTATAGAGCTAGGGTAGGCACAATGTGGGAACATTTTTTGTCCTACAAGCTTGAATAACCTACAGCCCATACATGGGATATACCTACTCAGCTGAGGCGGATTTTGATTACCACCACAGACGTCTCCGGTTTGAAGGTGAGTAGGGGACTCTGAGAAAAGCACAACTGAACTACTCAGATAGACCGTCAAATAAGAACCCAACCAACGTTGGCGGTGCCATGTCGTGTAGTTACCACTAAGCCATAGGACCTGCACGTTTGTTGAGCAACATAACTTTGGGTGAGGTGTCTAGACTGATCCAAGCACCCCCGCAGGATATGTTGGCCAAGGGACCAGCTAGCTCACAGTGCTACCGTAAGCCCCCCAAACTTTCCCAGGGACCGAATGGTTTCTAGCGACCACTGAACACGACAACCCTGACCACTCAGGGATTGTGGAAACAGATCAGAACCATTTGCTTAGTCACTCATACTTACTTGTGCTCAGAGAAACATACAGAGAATACACAGTGGGACATTTTCAATATATTTATTGAACCAACATTATTCTTTTATACATGTGCTGCCATAATCAGTAGACAGAAGCAGATGAAAGTGATTACAAACACCAAAGGAGTGAATAGTAGATATAGTTCTACCATGGTGCTAAAACAGGTATGTATGCAGGCATATAAACAAGGCAGTAATCAGGTGTACTTCTACAATGCAAACCCTACTCTAAGTGTACCTAGAGTGTGTGTAGGTGTGAAGCCAAGAATCCCCCCAAGGGATGAGCCAACCCGACTTCTGGTGGGAGAAAATGTTGGACCCCGTCTTGATCACGAACTGGACACCCCTCATCGATATGTCCGACCGCTGTGTGGTGAAGTTTCAGCATGCAGGGATCCTCGGTGTCAGCAGAAGTGCCTCCTCTGCTAATCTATTGGGATGCTCATTATTTATAATAGAAAGCATCCTTGTGATGTGTGTATAGATAAGTGATATTTTGGATATGTAGATAGCCCTGCCTCCACGTGGATGAAGATAGAATGACATTTATGCATTGTGCATCAAGAGGCCTAGTGCATGGTGTTCAAGGCATTGTGATACTGTTATGAGAAGCTAGCTGTGTAAATAAGGTAGTTTCAGAGAAACTAATCCAACATTGATGTGCACACAAATATGTACAAATGGTCACAGCAGAAATGTTATTGTGCAAAATTAGGACAATGTAAGAAAAATGTGTAGCTCCGCTACTTGGGCCTAGCCCAGGCACATAACACTAGGTAACTCCGATCCTCCACCCTTGCCTTGGCTCACATCCACTGCAGCCGCTGAGGAGTCCGCTCCTTTTGCTACCTCGCCACCAGGTCTTGGAACGACCTCCACCTGTGTACCTCACTATCTCTGAAGGACGTCAGAAAGCATCTCCAGACCTGGCTTTGCGACCGAGGCTCGCACTGCCCACCAGTGCCTAAAGACCCTCCAGGGTGAGAAGCTGCACTCTACAAGACCACTGATTGATTGATAAACAATCATTCCTTGCAACGCAGGCAACCTTGCACTATGGTACAAGGGTGACTGCGTTGGTGCTAGGCAGCTAATTTTAGTGCTAGGGAAAACACAGGGGTGCGCCGTATTGTTGTATACACGGCTCATCCCTGAATTTTGGAAATGTCGGAGCACGGTGCTGCTACATTTGGTACTGCTCCCTGTAGTCACCGGACATCAGGGCACCTAGGCCTTCCTTAGGCCTATAAGGTGTGGCACCAAACACACAAGACTCATTTAGTACTAGTTTTGGGCTCTGACAACGAGCAGTCTGCTCCCCCTTTATTTGAGCCCTCGGGCCATGCACAGCCATCAGAAAGGCCGTTGCTACAATGTAACAGTGAACAAAACAGAAAGAAAGACTAACACAACACAAAATGAAGGAAGAACAGCTGGATCAAACACAACCAATATTATAAATTCTGCTTTCGAGGGTGATTAGCACACAAAGGGGTGTATTTACAAGTAAGTGGCGGAGTGCGGGTTAGCCCCAAAATTGATAACGCAGTGCTCCGTCACTTTAGAAATGCAGGGATGCACTGTATTTACAATAATACAGCACTTCCCTGCATTTCTTCCTGCACTGGTGCTAAATTCAGCTGCCTAGCACCAACACAGGCACCCTTGCACCACAGTGCAAGGGTGCCTGTGTTGAGGGAATTATTGTTTATGTGCAGGAAGGTGTCCCTTGCTGCACATAAGTAATCCAGAATTGTAATTTGCAACTCCTGTGTGTGCTGCATCTTGCAGCACACACAGACGTTGCAGACCTTCCTGCATATAAATAATCATTCATGGCAATTTGCTGTTTCTATATGTGCTGCACAATGCAGGACACAAAGAAACAGCAAAAACAAGGAGAAATAAAGCATTTCTCCTAGTTTCGCCATGTTAAGAGCAGGTTTTTGCTGGTCTTAATTTTGGTGCTGCCACCTATTTATGCCACCCTTGTAAATAAGGGGCAGCGTCAAAATCAATGGGTGTTGTGGCATGACGCCCACCACAACACCCATTGCCCACCCCTTTCAAGCTAAGTCTAGCATGAAAAGGGACTTATTTTCAAGGTGGTGGGTGTTAAGCCACATTAAGTGGCTTAACGCTGCCTTGTAAATAACCAATGAACAACAAAATGCCAATACTGATAAACATTTTTCCTCTTATAAGTGCCACATTGAAATCAAACAATGTGACCACAAGACCTTTGTTTCCATCTGAATCAATCAAAATGTATTTATCCACATAGTCATTTCTATGGATTAATGAACATTTTTGAAAAACATTAAAAGCAATCTGCACACCAAGCTCTCTCCTTACACCTGACTTGAAAACATATCTCTCACCACCATCACTACCCAAACTTTGCCCACTCAATACTTACATACTTTCACAGTCGTACAATCTTCCAACACTCATTCCAGCAGCCTAACAACCAAACCCACTTCAAAACCCAAACACTCCACAAATACTTTTTAACAACAGACCAAAGGTGAAGAAATTCCAACAACATAATACAAAGTTGAGCACAGTTTACACAAATTATAAACACTCAATTGGCCACAGGCAGGTCGACGCGTTTCGAACCCCCCCAAAAAATACCAGGGTTCTCCTCAGGACCGACAAGCGGCAAAAGATAAACACAAAACACATCTCTTTGTATTTCTACAACCACAGTGGCCCCCCTCTCCTGCCTCAAAGAAAAAACCACCAGCTTACCTAAATAAGGCAAAGCCCCTATCGCCACAGGAACGTCTCAAAAGTGATGTCCCTGTAGCAATAGGGGCTTGTAAATTTGCCCCAAAGTCTCCTAGCTTCTGGCTTAGTTGAGGGTTGGCTCTCAGCCGATACGGCCCACCTCTCTGGCTCCCAATGGTTGGAGAAGCCTGTGTAGCATATTCATCTCCCCGAGGCTGCGCTCTCCTATAGCTGTCCTCCCAGGCCGCAGTCTCGGGCTCTCTCACTTCTTGACCTCCAATAGCACCTTCGGGACTGTCTGCCGGGATGTTCTTCACCCCGTCTTCACAACGTCTTCCTCCACCCTCCCTGAAATCCTCTTGAATCAGGAGATATTCCTTGATACTTCTATGTTTGCTCTGCCCGCGGTTATCATAGTGCCTCTTACTCTGACCACTTGCCATGTTTCATGTTCAAAGGGGGTGTTCTACTTCCAACCAGGGTGCCAATCCTTTATGACTACCTTGTCACCAACGCTGATTCCTGATTCAAGCACGTTCCTCTTGTGTCTGGCTTGGTTATTGTTGCTCTGTCTCTGTGCTTGTGCAGCATTCATGTCCACTACCCCCGATGTCACGAGGGCCCTGCTGGGACTACGTCTCTGCCAGACCGCTTCATGAGGAGATCTTTGGGTGCACATCTAGTGGTGCAGTGTGGGGTTTGGCGAAATGCTCTTAGGAACTGTTGCAGGCGTGATTTCAGGTCTTCCCCCTTTTCCGCTCCAATTGGGAGATCTTTGTTCATTCTTCTCATTAATCTCTAAACTTCACCATTGGCCTGCGACCACTGTGGAGTAATCTTTCCGCATCAAATATTGAGATTGTGGAGGTAGTCCTTAAATTCTTGCCCCTTAAGAGGGGGTCCATTGTCGGTCTTGACTTCTACGGGAATCCCTAGAAGAGCAAATACACGGTCCAATGCTGGCTTTACACATTCAAACGATGTGAATCTGACTATTTCCACAACTAAAAAATTTTTTAGTGGCTATACATCAAGACCAGTATGTGCCGGTGGTCTGGGATACTTCCAAAGTCCATGCTGGTGTTGACCCATAGCGTGGTACTTGGAGGCTCGGTGATGACAGGTGCCACCGGTGTCACCGCTGGTGAGGAAACTGGATCGACAGTTCCTCACCCACTCCTCTATTCGTCAGTGCATTCCAAGGAACCAGCCCTCGCTCCCTAGCTGTGCCTTGATTTTTTTGGCCACTCCCTTATACCACAGATGATCGCTCTCTACGGTGCGGGGCCACAACTGGTGCAGCATTACAATATGGTCCCCACATAGGACAAGCCCTACGTTGCTTTCACTTAGTTCATCCCAGCATCTCCAAAGGTATGTCCTGACCTCTCACTCTTTTTCTGTCAATCCCCGACATCCATTGAGGAAGTGTCTCCAGTGGTGCCTCTTTAATGCCTCCTTGACTCTCCTGAAGCTTGCATCTGTTCGTGTGGCCTACGCTATCTCTGGAATCAGCAGAGCCCGGGTTTACGATGCCAATATGACAGGTTGCATGAAGTCCTCTACTCCTGGATCATCATCCCACCAGCTGCTGTTACCAATATCTACCGGATGTTGGGACAAATAATCTGGCAGTTTATTGACTCCAGGCCGGTAGGTGACCTCCAATGCATACTGCTGGAGCAGAACAGCCCACCTCTCGATCCGAGACGGTCCATTGCGAGCTGTTCCTGCAAACAGCAGCACTAAAGGTATGTCATTGGTAACCACCACGAACATCTAGCCACAGAGGTAGAGGTGAAATTGCTTGCAAGCCCATCGGATGACTAAGGCCTCTCTTTCTATCCGTGCATACTGGGTCACAACTGCAGTGAGTACTCTGCCGGTGTATGCTATCAGTACCCGTTCGTCTCTATCATTCTTCTGTAGGAGTACAGCTTCCAACCCCACCGGGCTAGGATCTATGATCAATTCTGTCAGTTGTGTGTGAAGGAGAACCTCCTTATTACTTGGAACGCCTGTGCTGCTTTACAGTCTCACTCCCACTGAGAGACTTTCAGCATCAACGCTCAAAGAGGGAGAGACAATGTGGCCAGGTTTGGAATGAACCTCCCACAATAATTAGCCATTCTCAAAGAACTGTGCACCACCAATTGGTTTTTCGCTACTGCTACGAACCTGATGGCCTCGACCTTTTGCAGGTCAACTTGTATGCCCTCTGGAGAAAAGCGATACCCAAAGAACTCCACTTTGTTGGAGTTGAATGAACATTTCTTCCGGTGCAGTGTTAATCCTCTCTCCGCGATCCTGCTCAGGGCAGCTCTCAATCGGGCATGATGTTCCTCAAGTGTGGTTGAGGATATCATTGCTCACATTGATGATGCCTATCAGGCCTGAGAGGGCTTCCCGAATGGCCTCCTGAAATTCTTTAGCTGCTGAAGACAACCCAAAACTGAGTCTTTTGAACAGATGGAGGCCCACATAAATCAAAATAGGCATAATATAATCGGATGCCTCCTCCAGCACCAGCTGATGGTACCCTGAGGTTAAGTCAATTTTGTGGAACCACCTGGCTCCGTTCAAGTCCGCCACTATTTCAATTGAGCATGTGAATTATGTGTCTCTCCCTTCTGATTGCTTGGTTTGGAAGCCTCATGTAGACACATAACCTTATTGCCTCTGGTTGTTTGGGTTTGGGGCAATTACCTGTGGTGACACCCATGGAGTGGGACTGGTCACTTTCTCAATCACATCAGTTTGTTCCAGGGTTTCCAGCTCTTTTTTGACTAGGGTCTGAGGTGAAATGGTACTCTGCTGTGTATCAGTGCCACAGAGTGAAATGTCTCATCTATGTGGAGTTTGACCTGCTCTCCTTTGAAGGACCCAAGTCCTTGGACTAGTTCTGAAACTTCCGCTAGAATATTGTCTACATGTGACTGGTGGATCTGTTTGGCAAAGAATACAAGGCCTAGGTCCTCTGCCATGTGACAATAATGTTTCAGTGTTACCAGCAGTCATGTGGAATTTGGTACACATCTTGTTGCCCCATAGGCAACTTTCACCTCATCAACTTTCTGCAGTGGAATAAGATCAGTACCCCCATAAGTGTATATTTGAGCTTTTGTGGGTGTTAGGCGTGTTGGGTGTCTGATTTTCTTTAGTTGCTCCCCATCCATGACGTTCACCAAGGCCCCAGTGTCAATGAGAGCTGTGATCTTGGCACCATTGATGTCCAAGTTGCACATGGGTGTGGGTCTCCTTTTCTGGTTGTTCCTCTCTGTGAAGGAGATAGTGAATACTTCCTCCTCATCCTCTATTGGATTGATGTCTAAACTGTCTTTCCACGTAAGGGGAGGCTGTGCCCCTAGTGTTAACTGTCGAACCGCCACACCTCTTCTGCCTCTTGTCGCCACCCCAGCCGGCGCTCCTGTGATGAGGCACAGTTTGGTATAATGATTGAGGCGGCTACACTTTAAACATTTCTTGCCCTGTGCCGGGCACCCTCTGGGAGGATACTGGGTCGACCAGCAATCTCCACAGGTGCTCTCACCGGGCCTCAATGTGAATGCACCTCGTGGTCTTGTCGGATGCCTCTGAATGGCTTCTGTCTGTTCCTCCTTCACTTTCACTGCCGGTGTAGATGGAGGGCCAAAGTGACTGACAGGTTAGGTAAGATTCCATGTCACCCGCTCTGCTGTCTGCCAGCTCGTGGGAGTGGGCCAGGATGAAGATGTAGTCTAGTGAAATTCCCGGCTGCCACAGAATGAGTTTGCAAAGACTGGATGATTTGCAACACTAAATTAACTGGGCCCTGAGTTCGTCCAGTTTGTCAATGCCTGTGCATGTACTAGCCAGTTTGCGCAGTCGGGCAAAGAAATTGTCCACCGACTTCCCTTCCTCCCGTCATGCCTGCCGGAGCTTAAATCTTTCGTGCATTGAAATCGTGGTCCACCCCCGTTATAGGTACGTACTCAAATAAGTCATACAATTCGTCTCTACCCATGTGTAGCATCATTGACCACTTTACAGCACAGTCAGTCTCCCGCATGGCGCAAAACTAATGACAAACTAGGCCCACCAGGAGATACTATCCCGATTTTCAATCTTTCAAAACATCAACTCAGTGCAGATGAAGTGGACATACTCAGCAAAGGTCTATCATTTGGCAATCGGTGTAATAAGTTTCAACTCAACTTAGACATCTTCTCCTTCTTTAGGAAGATAAGGTTAAAAAAATTATTCCAAGAAAACGGGGGAGGAGATTCAGAACCCAATAGGTCAGGATGCAAACCGAAATCAACCTTCACTCCCACTCTAGACATGGTAGGCCCAGAGGTGGCCATCTATGAACAAACCGTTCTGAAGGAACTGCAAAAAGTCACCAAATACAATCATCAAGGCAATTATAACCTAACAAAAGGAGAAAATGCAGCCCTAAAAACATTACAAGAGAGTAGAGACATCATTGTCAAACCCTGCAACAAAGGGGTTGGCATAGTGGTAATGGATAGGAATGATTACACCACTAAAATCAAAAATATTTTAGCTGTTTGCGAACAATACAGACCAGTAAATCGAGCCAAGTTAACTAACCTCAAAACAGAAATCACCAAGATTACAAAAAAACCTTGGAAAAAGGAGATATTTGCTGCAAGGAACATGATTTCCTTAACAAAGAAAACTCAGTTATACCAGCGTTATATGGACACATAAGGATATCCACATAAGACACATAAGGATATCCACAATCCTCCCAAGACACATAAGAATATCCACAATCCTCCCATGCGTCCTATCGTCTCCTCCATAAATTTGAGCTTAGAACCCATATCAAAATATGTAGACGCCTTCCTGTGCCCTTTAACATTCATGTACCAATCGCACATTAAAGACACAGGAGACATCATAAACAAAATAGAGGACATGCCATTTGAACCAACGAGAGAATTCTTTGTAACATTAGACATGGAGGCACTCTACACGAATATACCCCAAAGGAAAGTCATAGAAGCAGTGGCAGCGATACTAGGCAGAACTGCGGGGGAAAGACCGGATGGTTTCATTCTTGATTGCCTCGCATTAGTCTCGTATCACAACTACTTTGAGTTTAACAATGACCTGTTCTAGCAAGTGAAGGGAACCAGCATGGGAGCTACATGCTCTACCAGCATAGCAAACATCTTCATGGAGGAGTTTGAGAAGAAACATATTTTTAACGAGATAGCGCCATATTTTGAAAATGTAAGAATATGGCAACGATTTATAGACGACATCTTCCTAGTATGGGTGGGGGAAGAACAGACGCTCCTAGATTTGATATCCTGGCTAAACCTGAGCGATGCGAACCGTAAGTTCACAGTCAACTACAATAATCAACAAGTGGAATTTTTAGATATTGTCATCTTAGGCAGTAATGGCCATCTGGAAGTCAGCTTTCATCGCAAACCGACCGCTAAAAATACAATTCTGAAACATTACAGTTTTCACCCCAACTGTCAAAAGGACTTTTTACCATTTGGAGGGTTTTTAAGAGTTAGACGTAACTGCTCAAACATTTCAGAATTTTACTTCCACACATGACAAATGAAACAAAGACTGCTAGATAGAGGGTATCCTACACGTCTGGTCAGGACTTCCCTTAAGAGACCGAGATTTTACAATAGGGATGCCCTGCTCTCAGGGACAAAACGAAAGCAAACTGACAAACTAGTATGTGTAATTAACCACTCTACACTGAACTTCAAAGTCAAAAAGATACTAGAGAAAAATTGTAACATCCTCAATGCCACTAATGATCAGGACGTCTTGAAAAGACCAATTCTGGCATATCGCAGAAATGCCAATCTAAAAGACAAATTAGTCCATACCAGAGATTACCCGCCAAAAACCCTGGGTGACAGATCAGTGACAGGTTTGCCTGTGATCAAAGGCAATCACAAATGCGGGACATGTGCAGCCTGCGATACTGCAATAGTCACAGACCGATGGAAATATCAAGGGCGATCGGAAAGGCTCCAAGATATGACAAATTGCGGGAGTGAAAATATCATATACCTTATCTTATGCCCCTGTAAGAAAGGTTATGTGAGGGAAACGGACAGGGAGTTCAGGGTAAGCTACTCAGAACATAAGTCAGTTATTAAACATGAAAGATTCACATTGCCTATAGCCCAGCATTGTCATGACAAGTCACATACAGTAAATGAACTGCGCTGGCTGATCCTGCAAAAAGTAAAAGTTAAACCAGGATACAACGAGACAGACACACGCACGGGTAGAGAAACGTATTGTCTCTTTGCCCTCAACACTGTAAAAGAGAGACTTAATGAGGAAATAGTTTGGAAGATTACATAACTAGATTTAGCTTTTCGCTCAACCTCAAAGCATGATATGGATAATACCCTTGTCCATTCAGGTTATGTTTTCATTCTATCTTTAAACAACACATACACTCCTCCGAAAGATACATGAAAATCTGACAATTCATCTGTAAATGTAATAGCTTTGAACAAATCTAAGCATAAGTACATAGGCAGCGGTCCTCTCAGGAGCAGCCAGATCACCAGGATTTACTTTTCTTTTTTTCTCACATAAAAAGATAATGGCAAAATACTTGGATGGAAATGGCCAAGTATAATCTACAGAACCAACCCACTTAGGTTTAGATCATAATATTGGACACCATAGTAACTAACATAGAATACATTAGTATAAAGAGAGCTCAATCTGCAGGGATTAACTAGGTACAGCTATTTCTCCTTGACCACTAGAGAATTAGGAGAGGGCCATCATACAAACATCCATAAAATTACACTCAGGATTAGATGCCTGGAACCATATGAAGATTCATATAGAAGCCCATGGTAGGAATACCAACATAAATAGTGCCAATATCGGCAACAGTTATCACAACACACATAAGTACATAAATAAAACACAAGACACTGAATGTAAGTGGAGAAATATTGCTGCAGGTTGATTAGCATAATAAATATGCAAACACGGTGGGTTATCTTACGGGCGATCCCAGGGCAGGCCAGCCCCAAGCCGCCTGCCCGTCTGATAAGCCTAGAGTCACCATGGCAGCGCCAATTGGTGTATACCAAATGTTGGGAGGGTCCCCCCCTCCCATCCGTGGACCTCCAGTCCACATGCTTCACACGCCCCCCCGTGATGGGTGGGCGGAGCATACATGGCAGCCCCCGGTTGCTCAGACCCACAACCGCCTGTCGGTTAGCGGGGCGCCGTAGGTCTTCCAGTGGACACGCTAAAGATCCCTGGGTATCCTGGCTTAGCACCACACGGTGCTGCTGCATGCTATACCCCTTGGTATGTGCAGACCCTGGATCGCCCTGTAACTCCTCCTGCAACACAAAGTGAAAATTGTTAGAAAAACCTGCCCCCCCCTTTGTCCCTCCGGATGCCGGGTAAGCGGATGGGCGGGCAAGGCGAACGAGCGGACAAGAGGGCGAGGAGGGGGCGGGGACAGCATATGTACCCCCCTTTGCTCCTCCCCGCCGGAAGCAGCTACCTGTCTGGGGTCTCCCTTGGTCAAACCCAGGGACACGACCTCCCACCCCTGTGCCTTCCTGTGGCACTAAGGCGGCCGCCCTCAAAGGGGCGGGCCGCTGCGCAACCCCCCCCCCGGGCAGCCTTACATAGTGCCAATATCGGCAACAGTTATCACAACACACATAAGTACATAAATAAAACACAAGACACTGAATGTAAGTGGAGAAATATTGCTGCAGGTTTATTAGCATAATAAATATGCAAACACGGTGGGTTATCTTACGGGCGATCCCAGGGCAGGCCAGCCCCAAGCCGCCTGCCCGTCTGATAAGCCTAGAGTCACCATGGCAGCGCCAATTGGTGTATACCAAATGTTGGGAGGGTCCCCCCCTCCCATCCGTGGACCTCCAGTCCACATGCTTCACACGCCCCCCCGTGATGGGTGGGCGGAGCATACATGGCAGCCCCCGGTTGCTCAGACCCACAACCGCCTGTCGGTTAGCGGGGCGCCGTAGGTCTTCCAGTGGACACGCTAAAGATCCCTGGGTATCCTGGCTTAGCACCACACGGTGCTGCTGCATGCTATACCCCTTGGTATGTGCAGACCCTGGATCGCCCTGTAACTCCTCCACAGCCTTGGGAGTGGCCACCGTCACTACCAGGGCCCCCCACCAAGGTAGACCTATTTCCTTACAACCTGCTGCAGCCAAAGCTTCCCCTAGGTCCAGTAGGAAAAGAACCGTGCCTAAACTAGAGAGGTGCACCCCATCTCCCTCCCGGCACCCTGTGGACTTGGCGTGTATAAGACCATGCCTGATGAAGCCCAAACCTCTTTGCTCTGCGCAACTGCGCATGGCTCCAGGTAGACCTTTTTACCTACAGCAACTGATACCGGGCTTCTCCCAGGTCCAGCCAAGACAATCTACGCCCAGCTGGACCGGCGGGCGGCCTGCCCCTCAGGACAGGTGCCCTCATCCTTTCTAACTCCCCCGTGGATTTTGACTGAAATGACCGTAAACCTAAAACTAGGCGTTGGTCCAATGTAGCCTTTGAATGGCTGAAGAACAATCCCCTTGACAAGACACTCCTGCCTGACAGTGCCAATGCGGGAGGGGTAAGAGTTGACAAGCCCGCCTTACCTCCTCCTTCACTCAGTTGGAGTATGTCCATCGCATTCCATCAGTCACCACCAAATGAGAAGCCTTGCCCTCCCAAACTTTTGCTAGTATACCAGGGAGAGACAGGACTGAGTGACCACAGAGGAGGACCAACGTGTAAAATTCTTCACTATCTTGGATACTGGGTACGCCAATTGTTCTCCTGCTAATTGGTAGCCCAAAAGCATTACCCCGGGGTTTCCCTCAATCATGTGGACCATATCGCCCCCGAGGAAGGCCACTTCCACAACCTGCATAGCTGCCAGCCCGTGCTGAAGGGCAGGATACGTTACCCGGTACCGATACTCGCATCCATGGTACCTGTTTCGTCGAACTCAAGGACGGGCTACTAAGTGAGCAACCAGGCTCCGCCCACTCCTGCCTGGCAGAGCCCATGCGGGAGGAGGTAAGGGTTGACAAGCCTGCCTTTCTTCCTCTTTCACTCCGTTGGAGTACGCCCATCGTATTCCATCAGTCACCACCCAATGTGAAGCCTTGCCCTCCCAAAATTCTGCTAATATACCAGGGAGAGACAGGACAGAGTGACCACAGAGGAGAACAACGTGTAAAATGCTTCTCTATTTGAATACTGGGAAAGCCAAATTGTTCTCCTGCAGATTTGTAGCCCAAAGTGTTACCCCGGTGCTTCCCTTAATCATATGGACCATGGCCCTGTTGGAAGGCCACCTGCATAGCTGCCAGCCAGTGCTGGAGGTCGGGAGAAGTTACCCGGTACTGATGCTCGCATCAAAGGTACCTGTTTCGTCTAACTCAAGGGCGTGCTACTAAGTGAGCAACCAGGCTCCGCCCTAGTACCCCGAGGCCAAACCCATGCCCCTCCAAGTTCTGCTGCCTCACCTGCCTGTTAACACGAATCCCAGGGCAGACCACCGGCCTATAATCCATGCTTGGCCATGCCTGAGCTAAAATACCTCTGAACAGCCTGACAACAAGCTAACCACCAGCATTGAGTTCTGAATGTTTCTGACGCTGCCAAGAAACATGCGCATAACTAAAGCAACTGGCACCATGCCATAAAAGTAACAATTCAGCCTTCTATGAAACAGACGTGCCCTTGTGGCGATCCGAGTAGTGCTCCCTCCCAGCCAGCAGCCCTACTCAGGCAACCCGCACCCTCTTGGCACTGGCACACCCCCGCCACAGCTGCCCTCGGGTGCCTGGTCGTGTGTAGCCACAACCTAGGTTTCATCACTGCGTCATACCGGGTATGATGACCCATCTAACTCGACTGCTGAGTGCCCATTGCACCATTGCAAGTATGCCTTTGCCTGCTCAGAGTCTGGCTGTAAAGTTGGAAGGCATTGACCCCCCAGCCCAGGGTGAAGATGGCAGCAATACAGTGCCTGGTGCTATAGACGGTCCCCATACCCTGATGGGACAGAATGCAAATCCCTTGCTCCTGTTGAGCACGAACCCAAAACCAATTGCTCACCATGGTTTAATACCTTCCTGCTGCTAATCATTTTCTAGCTGAATGTTGACAAATCCATGTTCTGTAATGGCACTACTTCGCAGCCTGCACCATTCTGCCAGTGCCGAAAAGACCTTTGTCATGCTGCCTGGCCTCATCAATCTTGCCCTGTTCTAGCAGCGCCCGCTTCAGCCGTGGAGCAAACAACTCGCCGGTACCCCCAAACTGGCCCTGATGCGAGACAAACCGGGCCAAGGCACAACAGTGAGTGTACTAACTAATAGCAGGTCTAACAGCGTCAACAGGATCCTCAGCTTACAATAGGCGTGATGGAGTGAGGGTATCCAGTGAGAATCAAGATGACAACTTCCCATCTGACCGACCGTGGTGGGAACCACTCCTGTATATTCTAGTACACATGGTCCCAGTTCACCTGTCACTGCCTGATGTACGTGACCTAGGTACATGGTCCCCTTGCATGGCGACATGCCATTGAGACCAACATCCAGTCCCCGATAAGTACCACTAACTGCCTATGCTACAATCTTGCATGGCGTTCCTTCATGCCCAGCTATACCAGGCAATGAATGCTCTCCTCCGTCACTTGACCCGACCACACCTAGAAATACAAAACAGCGAGAGGAGGCAGCCTGTGACCTGCCCCAAAAACCACCATCCCGCATCAAACCGACCCGATGGAAAGACAAGCGCCTAATGCTCTACACCCCTGGAAGACCCAGGAAATAACCCATCGTACAAAAGCGAGTAAATAACAACGGACATCCTTTCAGCATCTGAAGGCCTAGCCCTTCCGAAGTAACCTGGGAGCCCAACGCCAGGCCTCAGCACCTTGGCGTGAGTGATCTTTGCCCACTACCGTGCGAGCCAGGGCCCCCGGTGCTTTTTTTTTTTTTTTTTTTTGATCACTGAAGCACACAAAAACAACCCTAGCTGTTCCTTGCCGCTAGGTCTTCCTACCCTCAGGAGGCCAAGAACGACCAGGTAACAATAACACTCACTCAACACTAGGCGTTCCAAGTCCACTCGGCCTAATTTGCCATTGCAACAAAGCATTGCAACCAGGTGTAACTCTTTGCTTCGCCTAGGTGCTGGATGCAAAGTGACATCTCCCCCTGCTCCCGACCATAGTGGTGGGGAGCACTCCAGTTACATGTCATACTGCACCCTAGCATCGCATCTCTATATTTACAACGCGAAGGGCACTACCTACCCAAGCCCATCTATCGGATGGTCAGTGCTTATAATTGCGTATAGTGAAGTAATTCACCTTCATAGCTTTGTTGCAAGCCACACCAAGAGCTGTTCTACCTCATGTCAGCCCGCCTGCCTGTGCACCAGCTGGGCTGTCCCCCCACCCCAGTAAACAGCCAATTCTTTGGAAAGACACCAACAGCGCGAGCTACAAATATTGTTTCCGAAGTAGGGAGACGCGATAAGTCCTGCAGGCCACTTGTAGCATTTAATTTACAGGTCCTCGGTACAAATAGCACCATATAATCAGTACTTAATAGTAAATTAAGTGTACGAAATAGGTGTTTGGAATTCACCAGGTTTAAGTGGGAGAGCACAAGCCTTTTACTCTTGGTAGCAGGAGTTGACGTGTACAGGCGCTGGGCCGACTGGAACGGGTTCTGTCAGAGGCAAAACATTTACAGGATGCCACCATACCCATACACATATCCAACATTTAAAATGTCACTGAGCTGAGATGTCACATCCTGCAAAGAAAAAAGGGGGCACTGCCTTCCAATGGCACAGGGTAGGAAGCCATAAATATTAGAGATATTCCAAAGTCAATCATTAAGGGCAAATTAGGCAGGTAGACAGGGAAATGCCGTTCAACGAATCCCGCGATACGAACAATAGTATGAACAAGTTTATTTAATGATGAGATAAATCACCTCATTGAGTGACCATTCCAATCACTGATTTATACAGTGAGCAATACACAAGATAGTCTTACCACCAGCACAGTATTTTTAGAATAGAGGAACCGTAGCTTAAACAGTTCCTTCATTATTAAAAGTGGTTAGGGCATAATAGTTGACGTATAAATTCCAAGAGCATCTGGCCATCCTCCACCTACAAAATAGAGGAAGCAGCGCATCAAGCTTGCCAAGAGGTCAGGTGATTCACTAAAGGGCCCAAAGAGACAGTACTAGGCCATGTTTAGTAATTCGTTAAGTGCAACTTTTAGCTCTCTTTGCAGCTATTGCTGCATATAAACAAGTTCCTCCCCTGCTTCTCCCAGTGGTAAGGATATTATGGAAGTTTGTAGCAGGTTCCCGCACCAAATATGTTGGGTTCTCCCAGGGATCTGCACAGTGAGCTATTTGAACGAATGCCTTCCACTACAAAGCCCCTGCATATAGCTGCAGGTCACCGTTTGTGCTGAGTTGCTACTACTGCAGCCCATAATTAGTGAGATGGAACCCTTATGTTTCATTAAGCCATATACCATCTTTCCCAAGAACACGGCATAGATAACATGACCCCTACCTTCCTCGCCCAAGTTGTTTCTAATTTTTTTTTTTTTTTTTTTTTTGCCAGTCAGATTATCTTGTCCCCTGAAAGCCTTTTCCCTATATTTCCTTGCCAGGTGAAAAGCCTTTCACACCCCTGCAGCAGGGCTTACATTGCAGATGAAGTCAGGGCACGCGAAGGGGACGTCCCGCGAGCGCAAACCAGGTACCACCCTTCGCTCCGGAGTAAGCAGGCCCATGCCCCAAATTGTCCAGTGAGCGTGGCACCGATGTCATCTGTTATAACACAGACAGGTATAGGAGCGTAATGAATTGCCCAGAGTCATAGGAAAAAGGGGAGCCAACGTGCAGACGAGGCCTACCGGGCAGCCTCCAGTTGCTGCCAACGTCAAAGCTGTACAGGCCACGAGCAGCATCCCCGCAAGGGGGGGGGGGTGGGTCGCCGCCTGGTCGCGCGGCGCTTGCACTAGGCGGACGGGCCATACCCCCACGGAACGGACCATCAATCATGGTACACCTGCGCATTGTTAATAACACAAGCTACGCGGGCCGCGAGTAGCATCGCGCACACAAGGGGGGTGCACCAAATTAGGTCACGTGGTTGTATGCGCTGAATACTGGAACGAGCAAAATTGTTTCTGCGCCCGCCCCCAGGAGCGCCGCGGATGGAAGGCCTCCCTAGACGCACTGCCCATCTAGTCCATGCGCCTTGTCCCCCGGGCAGGCCGGGCCCGTGAAAGGAGAGATGTACCCGGAGGCCGAGGGCCTACATGCCAACATATCAGAAGAGCACAGAGTGACATTTTTATAGGACAATCGGGAGGGTGAGGCCTTGGCTCGGGTTACTGACAGTATGGGCTAAATAATGAGGCTTTGTTGCATAATTTAACCCCTCATAGTGCCCCTGCCACGCCACTCTGACTATTGCTGTTAGGATTAGCACGTTACCTAATACAAGGCCCTGTCAGCTGAAAACCCCGAGGTTACCACTGGTGGCCTGCGAATGGGATCTGGGTGGAGGGGGCTCACCTCGCAGTCGCGGATCCCCGACCGATGCGAGTCCAGCAAACAACGCGATCCAAAACAGTAACCTGCAGACCTGTTTACATCCTACGCACTCTGGACTACTTGGCGCACGTTCTCTGCAGCAGGCGCAGTGACCCTCTGCACTAACTTCACCGGAGTCAATACCTAAACTGTACAACATGCTGATCTCTCTCTCAGGAAGAAAATTAATCACACGAGATCTTGAAATTAACTGAGGTATTAAGTAAGAGAGCTCCGTGCCCCGACCAGGGAAATCCTGCCATAATCCTAAAATCATGGATTTGGGATGCCACGATTCGAACTCGTGTGCGCCCTGGTTTCACAGCTACGGATGTAGCGTGCTCACCACTCCGCACCTGATCTCTGTACAAAATTAACACGCATCACATTGAGCTTGGGAGAATGAGATGGGAGTAGGCTTACCCGATTCGAACTTGTGACCCAGAGTTCACAATAGATGTCAGTGAGAAGCACTTAATTCGTTGCGCCATCTTGCTGCCGGGAATAAAGGCAACTCATCCACGGCGATAATCGCCGAGACGTACCAGATAAGTGCCCATCTATGAGGATTCAGTGGTCGCTGACTGGAAAACCCCGCAAGCTGCCGAATTCAGAGCAGTGACTACCCGCCTAGAGGTACTAATGAAAACATTCATTTTTGTTGGGCACAGGGAGCTTAAGCGGTCTGCCCAAACTCGCAGGATGCTAAGCGCCGCCGCCCCTGCTCGAACCCGGTTCCCCAACTGGAAGTCCACCGCTCTAGCCGCCACGCTAAATCCTTACACGATGGCCTGAACGCGCGTTGACCGCTTGCGCTGGTATGCCCCAGGGTGTTTCGCGACCTCGAGGCTTGAAACCTGGTAGCCTGCACCGGAGTCGGCAGCGAAGCCGACGGACTCCCTACCCTCCCCGGAGACGAGGTCGACGGCTGCCACTTGTCCACCAGGCTTGGTGATGCCCTCGATTTATAGGTACTGAGTTCCGGTATTACAGGTATCGGGTGATAATACAGGCATTCCACCTTTCATAGCCTAATATTATTATAAGCCACATTCCATAGCAAAAGTTACTGCCTGGCACCGACTCAAACTCACATGGCTCTCAGAGGTAAAAAACGTGTTCATGTGAATAGCCAACACCTGTGCTATGCGCCACAAAATAATGACGCAATAATAAACCAAGTATGCTTAAGAGCAGCGCTTTATTCGTTAGGTCTGCATTTACTTTATTGTGTTAACCCTTCTGCATGTTGGAGCTTTGGAGCCATTAGCAGCACAAGAAGGCGGGTACACACAGGATAACTAAACAAGCTGTCTTGTGTAGGAAAGGCAGGCGCGGTTCTGAGGGCGCATGGGCACAGACGGTTGTTGGGACTGAGTCACAATGTCTTAAGGCATCTGTGGAGAGTGAAATACTGGTCTCTTGACTCTGAAGTTCCTTGGCGTTTTCACAGTGGCAAAGCTGGCCCGTTCAAAGTGCGATGCACTTGAAGCTGCCAAACGACTTTAACTGCGAAAACAAGGGGAGTAGAAATGGCTGTGGCGGGCAGTTGTTTTTAGCCCCTAGCCGCGGACTGGGAAGGTGTTACCTAACACATTCCGGCACGAGACATGAAAGTACCAACCGATGCCCGACCGATCGCACACACACGCGCCCCACCCCCGCAGCACCCGCAAACTCTCTGACCGGCGCTTGGGCCTGGCTTTGTGCCCGCAACCCCCCCCGCCGTGGTATTCCGACCACAGGGCCCCGTCACCTGGTACTGCCCAGGGACAGGGCCGGGGCGGGGAGGGGAGACAGACAAACTCACCGCGAGCGAGGGGCTGCTGGGCAGGCGACGACCGAGCTCAAGGCGAACGAGCGGACAAGAGGGCGAGGAGGGGGCGGGGACAGCATATGTACCCCCCTTTGCTCCTCCCCGCCGGAAGCAGCTACCTGTCTGGGGTCTCCCTTGGTCAAACCCAGGGACATGACCTCCCACCCCTGTGCCTTCCTGTGGCACTAAGGCGGCCGCCCTCAAAGGGGCGGGCCGCTGCGCAACCCCCCCCCCGGGCAGCCTTACACAGCTTGAATACCATGACTAATGCAGTGTCCCCTTAAACAATAACTTTCTCCTCAGATCATCTGAACAATGTCGGATATTAGGCATTGGTGGAGACAAATACAATGTTGAAATCATGCTACGAGAGTCTTCATACCAATTGCTATATAAACACAGTTATTCACTATCTAAATATCACAGCTCACAACATTGTCTGTAAGGTCAAATAACAAATATCGCAAACAGCCACTGTAAAATGGCGCAATCTTAAGGAGAGAATTAAGCCCGGCCCATCATTGTAGGTCACATGCTTGTCTCACGCTACGCCACTTAAACTGCAGCTGCGCCCGCAGTTTAATCCCTTCACGCATATCGGTACGGAAAACACCGGGGGCACGGACGGCTGGCAAAATTCCAAAAGCAGGTAAGTGAGACTCGCAGAATAGGAAACAACTCACAAAGGGGGCACAAAAAAGAGTTTTAAGGGATCACACCGAAGTATTCTGCCATAGCGGGAGCTTATAAATCTACCGGCTAAAATCTGGGGAAAAGCGTGTAGGTATCCGTTCCCAATGATAGGAATGCTCACTCCCTAATGCACTTTTTCACTAAAAAGAGTAGTGCGAAGTTAAAAAGGGAGAGGATTAGCACATTTAAGAATACACACTTAAGTTTAAGTAATAAGATCAGTTCACTGCCAATACACACCGGGGGCAATATTTCTCCAAATGAGACCAGTTGATAAAATCTAAAGAATAGCTCAGAGAAGAGCATGATTTTCCATAAGAATAAAAATATTTGATTAGGACTGCTCTTTTTTTTAAAAAAAGGGGTACCGCTCAAAATAAGAAACGAGTGAGAAAAAGCGCATCAGGGAAACCGTTTTGATGTTCATACTATAAGATCAACACTTGAAAAATACATCTGTTTTCAAAGTGGTATACACAGTGCTATACATTTAAGCATAGCTTCTTGAATTTATGTTTCTGGGGTGATCACTCTGCAAAAATGATAGAAACCCTTTGATAAATAGGTTACCACCACGCCGACATCTACGAGTAAAAATACCTAAGGAACCTGCCCCTATGCATAAATAGTAAGATCAGAGCAGCTACAAATAACGCCCTAAGCAATATCAGCCCTCATATAATATCAATCAATGTTGGGTGTTAAGGCAAAACTTATTAACAGCTCTATAAAACCAACATCTGTTTGATATGGATATATTGTAACAAAAGATATTATTTCTTTTACCTCCTTAAGATTTCAATTGTAGAAGATGCTAATACTATAAAAAGTCATCACAAACTTCGCCCATATTCCTATGAAGCAGAGTGAGGCAAAGTAGACCGAAACTGTATAAATCGCGTGTCAAGGCTGGACCAATACAACCTATATACAAAGATTCTTTTCAGAAAAAGGTAACAAATTGCTCTTTTTTATTCATCTTCTTAAACAAGATCTATCACTAGCATAGACAAATAAGGAACAAAACAGTAAATATGTGTTACTTGTGTATTTAGAGCTACGGGGCAAAATATTATTGAAGAGAAAACAGAACATCCATAGGTGAGGGAGGGTTTCTCAACCCTGCATCTGAGCACAAGAGAATACTGTGATTACATAGATCGTATTCTGGGTCAGTAAAAATATCCATTCTTGCACATAGGTGATAACAAAATAGAATATAAATAGGACTACGCATGAGGCCTATCAAAACACAATAAAATGATAGGGATATAAGGTGAAAATACATCTATCGCTTTTTACAGCATGCTGCAATAACCCTCCCTTTCCCCCCAGCTCTAACTTGTGTTTTTAAAAATAAATTCATTCCCTATAAAAAAATATTCTGACAAGCAGGACGCATGCCTGACAAGAATTTTTTATCATGCTTCGGTGCTTTGGTGAAGGATGATATCCCCTTTTTTCCAATATATCTTATTCATCATCTTTTTCTGTGAGAGTGGTAGCTATTCTATCGTAAAATTAAGTACTATAGGGCATCCCCCCTTTTCTAAAGCAAATTTGTTTTACTTCCAGATTCCCCTCACTCTCTGCTAAAAATTAATCGATAAGGAATGGTCCTGAAAAAGGTGGTTGTGAATTTATTAACCCACCGAAACGTGCATCGACATTACAGACATCCAGCTGGCAACAGAATCATGAATAACCGAAGAGGGATTCTTACCCGTGATTTATAACAAAAGAATTGTATGCTTTTAGAGCTGGCTGAAATATGTGTGTGAAGTGTGTATGTATGAGTACGCTAGTTTAGGTTATGATGAGATGTGAGGTATTTGTGGTGCAAGGTAGATTACAGCACGGGGTGTCTATGTAAATAGTGTACACAATGCATATTATGTTGAAATGATGAACTGCATACAGAAATATAGCAACAAAAGATAGAAAAGCAGAAAAAAAGGAATATTTTTTGTAAAAAATGGTTTTAACTTTTGATAAAATGAATACAATAAATATGAAAGAATTTGAAATAAAAAGATTGTTGTAATAACTGTGACAATACAGTAAAGGGGACCCCAGTGAGCTTGTCTAAGCCGCCAGTGAACACGACATAGGTCAAGTGGGAGTGCTCCTGTAGCTCATGTTGTTGCAAAGCTAATGCTGCCTTCGCCCTGTCCAGTGGCACTATCTTGGCACAGCCGTAGCCGGGTCCACCAGCTAGCTAAATGTCAGCAAGGTGCTGACGGGGGTGGTAGCACTGCTGCAATGCCACCGGGGCTGCTGCTGCTGTGGCTTGTTGTGACATGTTCCTGACAGCCTGGCACTGTTAGGTCTCGAGGTGCTAGAGTCATCTGTCTGGGCTCTACCCCTTCATCCTGTTTTCTCCCCTCACTTCAGACTTTCTCACTGCCTTGTACCTATTTCCTCTGTATTCAATTGTGGAAGTCCTTCCTTTGTTACTGTACTGGCAGATCCTTTTTATTTGTTTATTGTTATATTGGTTTTTCAATGCCTCTTGCCTTTCTGGGCTCTTCACCTCTCCTCCTCCCTTTGCAGAGTCTCAAGTGTGGGGGAGAGGTCTATGCAGGCTGCCAGCCAGTGGCCTTGCTTGGAATTGCCTTTTTACAGGGCAGGAACATGTTGAGGTCCTCCTGCTGCCTGCAGGCCTGCCGATGCTCCATGTTGGTTGGGGAGGGGCTGCCACATCCTGCTCCCTCACAGATGGCTCGCCGGCAGAAAATCTGGATCCAGCCAGCACCACAAAATGATTCGCTCACTCCGTGGGGAGGCACACACAGCCTCGCCCTCAGCTCTGCTTCAGCCGAAGTCTTGCATGAATGGGGCCTGCCCTATTGCCGTCCGCCTCACGGGACGTGTGTACCCAGCCACTTTTAACTCCTGCCAGGGGACCTTACCATCTCAGCATCACTGCCCATCGATGCACAGGCATGCACTGGCAGCCATCGTCACAAGTGTAGTCGCTAGGATGCCAGGGTGTCTATGCTTCCCTTACACCTATAAGGTACGGGCACCAAACACATAAATCTCACTTTGTACTAGTTATGGGCTCTGATCACCAGCAGTCTGCATCCCCTTTATTTAAGCCCTCAGGTCGTGCCCGGCCCTCAGGATGCGGGTGTGCTACAGTGTACTGTTGGGGCCAGGTGGCTCACTACATCCTGCACTCTGACATTTCCTTGTACATATGCCCCCCTCATTTGTTGAAGCACCACTTTGTTACAACTGGGGGTCTCTAATTGGCAGAGTTAGGTACCTTTGTCCAAGTAGGGACCCTTGCTTCTAGTCAGGGTAAGGGGGATACACACTCTAGATAACCCCTGCTCACCCACTTGGTAGCTTGGCACGAGCAGTCAGGCTTATCCCAAAGGCAATGTGTAAAGTATTTGTACACAAAACATACAGTAATCCAGTGATAACACCACAAATGGACACCACATCAGTTTAGAAAAATAAAGTATCTTTATCTAAACTCAACGAGACCGAAGCAACAAAAATCCAGCATACATGTATTAAAATATTACTTAAAAACAATTATAGCAAAAATAGAACTCGTAGAAAACAAATAGCTCCAGTTGGAGCTATTACGATGTTCTGAGAGTACTAAATCCAAAGTACGGCACTGACCGAGAGGTCCGCTGTGTCAAGCATGGAGTTACACGGACCCCCAAACAAACAGTACCTTGGAAAACGAAGTCTTTGATTATGCACGGTGTCGTGGAGGTGAGGCGTCAGTGCTGAGATCAAGGAAGGCTTCCTGGCTGCCACGGGGGAGGCGAGGCATCATGTCCACGAGGAGGTGATGTGTCCAAGACAGGGGAGGTTGGTTGCGTCAGCGGTGAGATGTCGGTTCTGGAGAGGCGATTCGAAGTCGGCGAATTTGTGGAGTTACCCTCATCGGTTATCAGCACTGCGATAACTGGATGCAGGCACTGGTGGTGACAATGTTGGTGCGAGTGCTGGCATCGGGAAGGCCGGTAACTGCAGGTGTCAGCAGGCGTCGAAGGGCATTGGAGCTGTGGTGCAGGCAGGGCAGTGCGTCAAGCACTTCATGAGCAGTGCCCCTGGCCTCAGCGCAGGTCACTGTGTCACATTGGTGGTGCTGACGGCATTTAATGGTTTTCTTGCTTTTCTTAGGTTTCTTCCAGCTCCGACCTGCAGAAACAACCTTCAGATGCCCCAAACTGGAACAGGTACCTCCTGGCAGGTCAGAATTCTCAGCAGTAGAGTTAAAGGGAGTTGGGGGTGAAGTCTTTGAGTCCCTGAGTCTTCAGAATAGCAGCCCAGCACACACAAGCCCTTGGAGATTCTTCTTCAAGCAGGTTTCTCAGCAAAAATCCAGTTTTGTCCTTTCCTTGGCAGAAGCAGCAACTGCAGGCCCCCCCAAACTTTTAAGATTCTGAAAGAACTTAGTAAAAAGTTAGACTCCAACCCTGCAATTGCACCTTTTGACTGCAATGCTCTCCAGGTCTTCTTTCTACAGAAAGTAACTGACATCCTTCTAGAGCACAGGTCTTCAAACTGTGGGGCGCGCCCCCCTGGGGGGGCGTGGATGGGTTCCCAGGGGGGCGCAAAGCCCTCTGCAAGGACATGTAAATGAAGAGGCCTGGAAGTGCAGCGATGTTTATTTGCTGCATTTCCAGGTTGTCTTCATTTACTCTGAAGCCCTCAGAGTGCCGTGCGGCCAGAGGTCAGTGGGTGTGTTGCTGGGGGCTCTCTGGGCAGTGTCTGGAGTCTTATTAAGACTCCAGCACGCCTGAGTTTTCACAGGTCTTCAAAGACCATTGGCACATTTACATACATTTGTAAACTGGTTACCGAGGTTTAGTTTTTTTTCTGATTACAGTACCCCCTGGGCCCCCACTCTGCCTATTTTTTCATTGTATTTTACATTTACTGATGTAGTGTGAGAATGCTTTTCATGAAAAGGAGTATATAAAAGGGTTGCCAATAGAAAACATGCAAGCCATGTATGTTTAAAGAGCCCGCAAAGACCTTGCTTTGACACTAAATAGGGTCTTAAATAAAAACGTATGTATTCATTTGTAATGCGACTTTCTGTCTGTTCCTTTTATTTTCAGTCATGAATCATTCAGGCAGCCCTAGAACACATTTAAAAGTGCTTTATATTTGCTTTTCGAAGTATGCAGAGATAAGTGCTGAAAATAGGGCTTTAGGTACTGTTTATTTTTGTACCGTCTGGGACATCAAAATAATGAGCTGGCAGCCTTAATCATAAGACTGGAAGTTTGTTGCAGGATCAGCACATTATTTATTTCCTTCACCCTCGATTCCCTGATTAATTCCGTAATAGCAATAGTTTAATTTATATCTGAAACCCTACGCCCCGTCAATAACATGCTGATTAACTTCAAGTGTCTGGGAATTCACCCTGCATTCAGACAACTCACTCCTCATTCTCACCCTTCACTTTCAAGCTCACCCTGCACTCACAGCACATAGTTATGGTTTTTCCGCATTTGCCACATAATCCATCGTCTGCTGCATAATTTCCAGATTATAAAATGCAGCAACACATGTTACCTCACAGTGGAAGGCCCTTTCTAGAGGTTGACTGCTCACCTTTCTGTTGCTTGTTGCTATATGTTGGTGTTAATGTGGTACTTATGAGGGGCAATAAAGGCCAGGACAATGTGAACAAGTGTAAAAATAGCAAAATAGCACAGTAATGCCATCACAAAAAATGCAGCATAATTTGCCTTTGCTTGCTGCAGAATTTAGTCAACCATGCTGCATAATTTGGCCTTCTCCTGCCGCAGAATTCCAATGGCCCTGTTTATAGTGCTGTGAGGTCCCAGCCTGTGGCAGAAAACACGGTGAATATGTAAGTCATTACATACTCCAAGCTAGTCTGCTGCAAAATGATGCAGTGATTGAGATAAAACAAGTTCTTACAAAATATACTTTTTAATAATAAGTAATCAAACTGTATCTAATGCAGACATTTTTGTAAGTGTCTCCACTATTCCAGATTCCAGCTGATAACTCCTTTACATTACATGTTAAAAAGAATAGATCTTTGCCACCATAAAGCTTTAAGCAGATCCACTGGAATTATTCAGCAGAAGAGGACAACATTATGCGGCACGTTTGACTAAATTATGCAGCAAGAAAAGGTAAATTATGCGGCACAATGCACCACATTTTGTGGTTAGCATTACTTCATTTTTTGTCATTTTAACTCACAGTGACGCTGTCAGGGGAAATATTTTACCTCATTAGTACCAGTTTAACACCCAAATACAGCATTAAGCAACTACAAGATTACCAGTCAATCTTTGCAAAGGGCCTGCCACTGCTCCGGAACTCTGTCACTCTTTAAGTAACTTTTGTTCCGTGAAATCTGCAGATTGTGTAGCAAATGCAGTAAACTGATAATTATGTGGAAAACGCTGCTGCTGCAGAAACTCATAATTCCAGTGGCCCTGGCTTTAAGTGACTCAATCAATTAATGGCTGGTAAGAAGGCTGGTTTCTTTTTTAACTTTCTGCACTACCACCACACACTTCGATTTCAGGCAGAGGCATCTCAAAGTCAGTATTAACCATTCAGGGGCAGTTTTTTGTGTGAAAGCTGAGTCCATGGGGTGGCAGATAGAAGGCCAGCAGGGTTGCATTCAGATCCAGAGCCCTATTCCTCTCGATCCCTGGGGCCTCACAGTAGTGGTCTAGGAGACAGAGGAAAGGAGTGAGATTCATAGATATTGTCAAAGAGAAGGCCCAGAATAGGGAGCACTGTATGCGGACTCATTTTTATGTTTACAAATGGGCAGAGACCACTTCTTCAGAGAGATACCCCAAAGAAGGGGACAATATAAGTGTTTTAGTTTTTTTAAAAGGGACATTCATTAGTGAAGCTGGTACTGCTGCCAAGTGTTTTAAGTGGGCACTGCTGGTTATCATAAAGGAGCAGATGCAGCAGGACTGGGGCCCAGGGATTTGGGGGGCCCACTACATCACAATTATGACTGTCTACCTTTAAAAAAGGGGCATCAGAGCTTATTGTCCTTTCAAGCATTAGGACAGAGGTGATGATCCATCCTGGAGGGGAAGAGGTAAAAGAGGCAGAGGAGATAGCCTGCTACTCAGGACTGCAGTTATTATTAGTGCAGCAGGTATAGTCGCATTAGGGTCAAAGAGTGTGAGGGGCTCACAACACCCCAATTATGGGGAGCAGTTTGTTTGGGATATCTGTTTTTGTTTGATTAATTTCCTTTTTTATAAATCTCATATTTGGTGCGGTTCATAAGCTATAGAAAAAGTATTCCTGAAATGATCTCATATGCCCCGATCCCTGCACGCAGCCGTGTCCCTTCCGCTCCCCCAATCCTTGCCATAAAGTTTTGGAGGGGGGCCCGATCTCAAAACATTTTTCTTAGGGGGGCTCAGAGTAAAAAAGTTTGAAGACCTCTGTTCTAGAGATTGAAAAGATACGGATCACTTCAGGTGCTTCGGATTCGCCTACCGCCCCTCCTTTTAAGGGCAATCCTATCACCAGTTTCTCGCGCCTGGACTCAAGTACTCTTTCTTCTCTGGCCCTTGGAACCAAGTCAGGTTCCCCTATCGACCCTTGCCCCCCTCAGATTTTTAGAATGGCACTCCTTGCTTTGGAGAATCAGATTCTTATGCTATTGAATAAATCCCTGGCAATTGGTCAGGTTCCTGCTAATATGAAGGAGGCCAGAGTTAATCCTCTTAAAAAAAAAACGGGTGCTGATAAGACTATATTAAAGAACTATAGGCCTATTTCTCAGCTTCCCTTTTTGGCGAAGGTCTTGGAGAAACATGTTCTGATAACTCTCTCAGATTTTTGGGAAAAGCATGAGATCCTCCAGGTCCACCAAGCAGGTTTTAGAGCCCATCACAGCACAGAGCTGGTCATGCTGTCGGTTTTGGATGAACTCAGACGTAAGGCCGATAACAAAGAATCAAACGCCCTGTTTTTATTAGATCTGTCAGCGGCGTTCGACACGGTTTGCCACCAAAAACTACTCTCCCGTTTGGCAGACCTGGGTATTCAAGGACAGGTCCATAAATGGCTAGAATCCTTTCTATCAGGCCGAACGCAGAGGGTCCAACTGGCTGAGCAGGTATCGGACAAGGGCAACATCTTTTGCGGGGTCCCTCAAGGATCCGCTCTATCCCCCCTTCTCTTTAATATATACCTACAGCCCTTGGTGGCCGCGCTAGCCAAAATGGACTGTAGAGTGTTCAACTATGCGGACGACACTCAACTCATCCTAAGGATTGAGAATTCGGCCTGCGCCCAACAGTCTGCTCAAAGCATACTTAGGTTCACAGTTAACTGGATGACAGCTAACTCTTTAAAAATCAACCCCGACAAGACGGAGGTCCTTGCTATTTCAACTAAAGACAACCCTTGGAAAGACCTTTTTTGGCCTCAGGAGCTAGGAGTCCCCCCTGTACCGGCATCTGTGGTGAAAAGTTTGGGCATAAAAATCGACTCTGAACTCTCTATGACCAATCAGGTCAATGAGGTGGTCGGTACCTGTGTCGGTCTTTTGCGACAGCTGAGGAAACTGGTTCCCCTCCTCTCGGTCTCAACCATGAAGACAATCGTAGCTGCTACGATAGTCTCCAGACTTGATTATGGAAATGCGCTATATGTTGGGTTACCTCAGAAGCTTTCAAGTAAATTGCAGATAGTTTTGAACGATGCAGCCAGGCTCATTTTTAGACTGCCCAGAAGAACTCACGCTACCCCTCTTCTGAGTGAACTACACTGGTTACCTATTAGGCAAAGAGCCAAGTTCAAGGGTTTGTGTAGCCCACAAAGCCCTCTACGGACACGCCCCTGATTACATAAAAGAACGGGTTCTTAAATACGTGCCAGGACGTGTGCTGCGCTCAGCGGAAGCTTGCAGACTAATATGTCCTCGTTTCAACTTCACAACTAAAGGAGGGAGAGCTTTCTCAATCCTCCTTCCACAAGTCTCGAATCAGTTGCCTGAAGAGTTACGGAAGGATCCTGGACTCTTATCCTTCCGAAAAAAACTTAAAACCCTCCCTTTTAGAGAAGCGTTTGATAGGGTTGTGAAACCTTTTAATATTTGAGGACCTAGCTGGATTTGTTGTTTTGTTTCTTCCTCTGTGCAAGCGCTATGAGACCTGCCGGTATATACGCGCTATACAAGATTAAATTAACAATAACACAGTACACAACAAAAGGGCAGTACTCCTTCTCACAGTTCTCCAGATCTTCTCCTTGGCAAAGGTTCCTCTTGAGTCCAGAAGTGATCTAAAGTTCTGGGGTTTAAGCTTCACTACTTATACCCCCATTTTGTTTTTGCTCTCCGGTGGCCAAGGTCTTTGATCCCAGTCCAAACCAGTTCTGTCCTCTCTGGTGCAGCATAACCACAGAAGGTGGAGACAGCATTGTGCAAGGGAGACAGGCTCTATTCAGAAGGAAAACTCCTCTCAATACTCTAAATGCAGCCAAGGTCTATTCAACTCAGCTCTGAGTCATGCAGGAAAGGCATGGTACACCTCAACCCCCCACCCCCAGTGGCTGTTTACAGTAAATGCACATCCCCAGCACCTGTCACTCCACATCCATACAGTCAATACACAAACCAGCAGAGGCACACAGAATGTTTAAATAAGAAAATGCCTACTTTTCAAAAGTGGCATTTTCAAACACACAATTTAAAAAAACAATCTTCACTAAAAGATTTGTTATTAAATTCTGAGTTCAGAGAGCCTAAACTCAAATTCTATATCTTGTCCCAATGGGAAGTTACATAAATAAGAGGTTACAAAGTATCTCCCATGTTATCCTATGGGACAGACAGTCTTTCAATAGTGAAAAACAAAATTGGCAGTATTTCACTATCAGGACATGTCACACACACCAGTACATGTCCTACCTTTCACATATACTGCACCCTGCCCATGGGGGTACCTTGGGCCTACCTGAGGGGTGTCTCACATGTAAGAAAAGGGAAGGTTAGGGTCTGGCAAGTGGGTGCACTTGCCAGGTCGACATGGCAGTTAAAACTTCGCGCAGACAGTGCAGTGGCAGTTACATTTGCAGGGCTACTTATGTGGGGGGCACAATCAGTGCTGCAGGCCAATAGTAGCATTTGATTTATAGGTCCTGGGCACACTCAGTGCACTTTACCTGGGACTTGTCAGTTTATCAAATATGTCAATCATGGATAGCCAAGTGTAATAACAATGTGTACAGGGAGCACTTGCACTTTGACACTGATCAGCAGTGGCAATGTGTCCAAAGCATCTAAGCATGTAAAAACGAAATCCAGCACAGCATCAAAAAATCAGGGGAAACCAAGCAAAGTATGCCAAGTCTAACACACCTTGCCACGGGGTACCCTTTCAAAAGCTGGATCACTGCTGAAGAGTTTGCATACCTATTCTTTCCCACCACAAGCTGCTCTCCTAACCACAGCTCTTTTACTCCTCTCCTTGACTCGGCCCTCCCTGTAGACATCACAGAACTGTCCAAGTACCATCCTTCCTCCCCCCTCCACTGTATATCCCCCCCACCAAATCCCTGACACTGAACGACTGCTACCTCCTTTACCTGCATCTTCAAAATTACACACATTGTCCAGCACTGCATTTCTTTGCAGCTGTATTTCCTCGTCATAAACCACATACATGCAGGCATGCATTTGGTTTTCCTTATTAACAATAATAGGTAATAATTTGAAGACCCTGTTTTCTTCCATAGATGTAAGATGAAACACTATGATTTACTCCCTGACAAATGCTACGCTCAGTAAAAGTGACAGCTAGTTCGAAATTATTAAACACAATGGTGACATTCTGATCAAGAATGACAAATTAACATTTCCCACAGAACCTCATATTTTGCATTTTTGTATCTGTATTCAGCACACGTGCGAGGTATTGCAAGAGAACCCAGCAATCTCAACATGAAAATATTGGTCTTTCCTTCACTACTCAGTTATATATTATGCACATTTTGAGCCATATTTACAAATGTTGTGGCGCAGGTCAGTGCAGCAAGTCACCTTGCTGTGCTGCCTTGCATCAGAGGGAAAGGTCAGGAATGTGTCATATTTATCCAATATGGCACATTCCTGTCTTATTCCCTTGCGCTGGTGTTGTTTTGGCAGCCTAGCGCCAACTCAGGAGCCATTGCAACATGGTGCAAGGGTGACTGTGTTGTAGGCAGGATTGTTTTTGTGCGGGATGGGGCAACTTCCTGAACAAAAACCACTGTATATGTTTGCTGCAGAATGCAGCACACATAGAAAGAGGAAGTAACGAGGAGAAATAACAATATTTCTCCTTGTTACGCCTCACCTGGGGAGGCGTATCTTTTTGGCACATTCCCAGGTTTACAAGGTCTTGTAAATCTGGGAATGCATCAAAAACTATGGAAATTGCATGGGAACACCCATGTAATGCCCATTGAATGCCTACCCAGGGCAGGGTAACACAACGCAGTGATTTGCGGTGCGTTACTCCATATATTTGAAGCAACTCATAGTGGCTTTGCAAGGCTTCAAAAATCAGAATTAAGGTTTGTGTCGCTCTTGCACCACGTTGCGTGGTGCACAAGCGACACAAACCAGGTCATAAATATGGCCCATAGTGGACATTCTGTAGTGCTACTGCACTAGGCTGCGTTTATGCACCAAATGAGCTGTGCCACTTGTTGTCATTGATAGAATCTTCTTTAGTATGCTTTGTCTCTAAATGGAAAACAGCCAAGCCCAGACTGGCTGTTTTATTTCACCAGGCATTCCCACAGTGGGCTGGGGCCCTTGGAGCCCGGTTTTGAAAGATCAGGGCTGCTCCTAGTGCCTCTGTCGCTTTCCCCAGCTCCTTAGGGGTTAACTGCAGCAGGCACAGGGGGCTTCAAGAGATTGGAGAGTGAGTGGAAGAGGGAAGGAGATGGAGATAGGAGAGGGATAAGTTATAGGCAAGAGAGTATGAATGGATGGAAAGAACAAGAATGAGTAAAGGAAGGGCTTGAGGCTGGTTTAAGAAATGTTGCCTGGGCTGCTTCTATCACAGTCTGTCCCTGAAAGCAGATGGGGTTATATGTTCCTAGGTAGCAATGGGATGCACTCTGATTATACTTGCTTAATGTTCTACTCCCACATGCTGCCATACCTCTCAAAATCACATTTAAGAGAGATGCTTTATATGTGCAGAAATCAAAGTACATAGAAAATGGAAAATTCAATTCAGCTTAGAAACAGGAGACAAAACTGCTATCTACAACATGCAATTATTATACCGAAGCACACATCCAAATACAGTCCAAAGTGTATATATACCGTGCAATGATTCTCAGTAACCTGAATTGATCCAAAGTCTTTTTGTTTTTGAAGTCTGACAAATGTTCATCAAATCATTATAACATAGGTTAAAAAGTAAATGTATATGTCACAGGCAGCCAACACGTGTTTTGTCTACTCAACTTTTTCAAGGCTTCAAATAGTATATAAATGAGTTGTAGCATTGAAAGACATGATGCCCATAGGTACATTAAAGCTCAATACAAATGGGACAGAAAACCTGTTGTTGTGGACGTCCCAATCACAATATCCAAGAAATGTGAGATGAAGAAATCATCTACAGAAGGAAATACACCTGACAGACGTGCACAGTGGTCCAACTAAGTAGAAAAAAATCTTCTAAGAATAACTCTCCCAAACAATTACATCACCAAGTATTAATGAGTGAATATGACCTTAATGAGAAAATATAAGTGCCAAGGAAAGAATGTGCTGATTATCTATACCTGAGCTGCTGTATAGAAAATGAGTGAAAGTAAAATCGAAAAATAAAAGCAGTATCCCGCTAGGTGGACCACCTAAAATGGGTATAAAGCAACTTGTGAATTGCATAATCTGTGAGTGAAAACGTATTTATGTGGGATGCTTCATTAGACCGCTCAAAGATAGGATCCAAGAGCACTTTAGGGCAATAAGGAATAACACCACCAACTATCCGTTTACAGTACACTATAACACCATTCACAATAAATCTGAAATGATGAACATAAAATTTCATGGAACTGCAAAATTGAAAACTAACACTAGAGGTGGCAACATAACATTTGCCATTAGAGGGCTAGAAACAAGATGGATCATTCAATTAAGAGCAGTTGACAGGGGATTAAATACTGATAGAGAATTATATTTTTTTGATGGACTAGCATGGAGATTACGTCAATATACCAGGTGATTTATTTATGCTGTGTAATTGAGGTATGCCCAATTTTATGATGGTACAGGATTACTACAATATGTTATTTGTTTTACTAGATATGTTTTGGACTGGATCTAGCTTGTTGGAGCCATATGAAAGTTGTAGTTGATTGCTATATCAGTCCATACAGGCACTCATTTCACCCAAGTTGCCTCTGGGTTTTTTGAATTTGTATAGCTGCAATTGTACTGACCGTTATGTACCAATACTAATTATATACATACTTCGTGTATTTATGCACACATTCCATTTGCATATAGCTTAGTTTCATGGTAGACACCAATAATAGAACAGTGTAAGGAGGGTCATTTTCGATTATATACAAACATGTGGATGTTAAAGTAATAATTTTGCATTGTACTTTCTCAGACTTTTTCATTTTTCTCTCTACATGTTTCCATTTACTCCTTCATTTTTTTAACAAGGTCATGATATCCTGTCTTTTGACTATATAGGCCAATCACTTTTTCTCATTCAATGTCACTTCCATATTTATACATATAGTTAATACACAGTTATTGGATATTTTTTGTGCTCTATATGCTGTCTGGTCCAATTTGACCATGAACTTTTTGTCCCAATAGTTTACCTATGAATCTTTTTTCCTATTACTACATATTTGACCATGTGGCATTTACTTTTCTTTGTATTGCATGCAGCCCACAGATCCAAACTAGGTACGGCTTCACATACAAACCATTATATCTGGTTCCATCAACCAAGACCTCTTCCAACATGGCAGCTTGCATACTTGATACTCGAGGACCTTCTCCTCCTTCTATGTCCACACTTGTGTCGCCACGCTATTATAGCTCAAGTGAACTCATTGGGGTCTCTTTTAACACTCTGAGACCAACACACACCTATGCACTAGGTGAGATTACATGCATTGGTTTTCGATATTGCAATCTATGTTTTGTGTTTATGGACTATTCTATATAGATTAGTCACTCACATACAGGCTTATTGTGTTCCTAATTGGATCTGCTTCAACATGCAATCTATTAGAATTGATACAATTTAAATCAACCGAGACCTTGTCCAACATGGCGGCTCACTGACTAGATTCCTGAGGACTCAGTACTCTTTTAATGTCTATTCTGTGCCGGCACACTATTTTAGCATCCGCAAACATACTGGGTCTCTTTGAGCACTTTGAGGCAGGGATGCACTCATGCACCAGGTGAGAATACATGCATTGATTTCTAATATTACAATCAAGTATTCATCCTTCCAATTTTGAGACCCTAGAATGCTCGATCGAATAGGATATTCATTTTCTCTACAACAATACATCCTGTGTATACAGGTATTCAAGAGGTTTTATATTACTTTAGTTTTATTACTGAAATGCAGTTACTTTGGGATAGTCATAACAGTTGCTCTATACCAATTTTAGGTTGTCCCCCTAGTGGGCACTTAGCGCTTTAATTTTTCAATTTTACTTTCTCTTCAATTCTGTACAACAGCTCAGGTATATATATCCAGCCCTTTATTCCCTTGGCACGTATATTTTCTCACTCTGGTCACATTCGCTCATTAATACTTGGTGATGTATTTGTTGGGAAGCGTTATGCTCAGAGTATTTGCTTCAATGGCTTTCTTAAATTGGTTACCCTTTATTTCCTACTTAGTTGGGCCACTGTGCACATCTATCAGGTGTATTTCCTTCTGTAGATGATTTCTTCATCTCGCATTTCTTATATACTGCGATTGGGTCCTCCACCACCATGGATTCTCTGTCCCATTTGTATTGATCTTTAATTTACCAATGGTCATCAAGTCATTCAATGCTGAAACTTATTCATACGTACTATTTTCTGCCTTGAAAATGTCGACTAGATGAAACACGTGTCATTATAAGGATTTGACGAACATTTTGAAGACTTCAATAATAAAAAGACTTTGGATCACTTCAAGTTACTGTGGATCATTGGACTGTATATATGCTCTTTGGAATGTAATTGGATGTGTGATTAGGTATAATATTTACAAATCTTCTGTTCTAGAGCTTTTCTTCTGGAACAATCACTTCACTCTGGAATGGCAGCATGTGTATACCATGTGCTAGCTAAAATTGTACTTATACATTACTTTACCCCCTACATGTTGGTTCCTACACAGGTGTGCAACTATATCTCGTAGCCACTATTGTATTTTTCTCTTCTTGCTATCTACAACATCCATGCATTAATCACCAGACATTCAGAGGTCTACTGCAGTCCCTTTACTGGTAGGAGTGGGTCTTCTAGTCCTGCTTTTTCAAATTTCGAGCACCTGCATTCTTGTGTTTACAATGGGGGAAGTCAAAGGTACGTGTTCCTGGTTGCAAAGGAAATAGAGGGTTGGAAACACTGTTCACACCTGACAAGGAACAATTTGAGGTCTCCACATATACTGTGAGTTTTAGTGGAGTTAGGCTCTAAGGAAATGCCTGAAAAAAGGAAGGAGATTTGAAACATCAGTTGACATGATGAGGACGTTAAGGGTGTTTTTGTACTAAGCGTTTCATGGGAGCTTCCGTGGTGCTGTGCAATTTTGCACTGCACACGCAGGCTTTTAGAATGGTAACTAAATCAATGAAATGCTTTGTGTCACTTTGCAGCACACAAGCGGCCATGCAAAATCTTTGTAAACAAAAACATATGGTTGGATTACCTAGCATTGCAGTCTGAGGGGTAAGCAAGTCCTACAGAACACCTCCAAACAGTGACAAAGAGGACTGAGAAGTAGAAGATGGGTGGATGTGGAGGACAGTTGAATGCGTCGTGTTGTACATGAAACAGCCTTGAATGAGCACCTATGGGCAGGGTAAACTGCTACAAACATAGTGGAATACCCTGTGCACCTAATTGTTGGGTAACCTTCTTTGTTTAGAGTTGCACAGACTGTCATGTTTCAGATGGCTTTGACCGTCCTGGCTACACCAATGGAAAACCTACACTGATGGCCCAACGGAGTACTTCAGAATAGCAGTCCTGTTTAAAGCTCATAGTCTGATGCATTTTTGTTTCTGTTCGGGATCCCCGGGGTGGGGGTTCCTTTCCCAGGCTCAGGTTAAGTGAAGCAGTAAGGAATGCTAATCGGGTCCTGCCGGATAGCAAGTTATGCAGCATTTGTTTTGGAGCAGAACTTTCTTTTTTGTTGCACCCAAATACAACTTGGTGGATTCTTAAGGGATTTAAATTTGAATCTTCACAATGGAAGGTAGAGTTTTTCCTTCCATATTTCAGAATTACTCTTACGGATCAAGTTAGAGAATTTAAGCACTGAAGATTGGGTGCTTGATGCATCAAAACATATCCAAGTTCCTTGCTTTTTTTCTTATACTTGATATTATTTTCCTTTTGTGCACTTACTTATTTGCATAGTGTAAGCCATAGGGGCCCATTCGGATGGCGGTCGGAAAACCACCCCGACCGCCATAGTAGCGGAAAACAACCGCCCGCCGGTACCGCGGCAAGACCGCCGGTACTATTAGGATCAACCGCCCAAAAAAAACGACCGCAGCGGAGCGAGGCAAAGAAAAACGCCCGTATCGGGCGGAGAAGGCCAAAATCAGTCCGCAGCGGTTGGATTCGCAGTGGAAAATCACCAAACCGCCGCCATGACAACGGAGACACCGCACGGAAAATTAGGATATCCCCAATGTTACCGCGATACGTTTCGCTGTTTTGACCACCGCGGTCGCTAACAGTGATGAATGGGAGAGCCGGCGGAAGAGTTGTAGCATAGCCACCGCTGCGGACGCTCCGTGACAAATATGGAGGTCGACAGAAAAAACTCACAACAAGGCCATAAAGTGCACACAGCAAACTAGCCATGCACCCAAAAACACAGAACACACACCAATGACACAACCACATGGCAACTAATAAAATACAAATCCCAGGACAACCCACGCAACACACCTGACAGCAATACCCCATTTGGACACACCCACATAGCTCAGTATAATACCAGCCCCTTCCCTGACCACAATCCTTTGCAAAACTGCACAACTGAAGGGCCCAACACCAGAGCACAAAGGAGAGGCAAACCAACGCACCATCACTACTCACACCACACACAGCACCACCACCACTTCCACACCTGCACCTCTAACCCCTTTGCACATCACACACCATACACATCACTACCACCCCCACCACTTACACCCCTGCACCTATAACCCCTTTGCACATCACACACCATGGCAACACAGAAAATGCCCAAATTCACAGAGAGTGAGTTGACAGTCATGGTAGATGAGATAATCAGAATAGAACCACAAGTGTTTGGTGTCCTGGTCCAACAGACACCATTAGCCACAAGAGCACAAATGTGGGAAAGGATAGTCGATAAGGTCAATGCAGTAGGGACCACCCCGCAAACAAAAAAGGAAATCATGAAGCGGTAGCATGACTTGAAGAGGGTTGTGAAAGAGAAGAGGAGCAAAAACCGTGAGCTGGCTCAGAGGACTGGCGGTAGCCCTCCCATTGCACCCAAAACATTCACTGCATGGGAGGAGAAGGTGCTTGCCATACTGCATCCAGAGAGTCTCACAGGAATAGCCGGGGAAGTGCAGGCTGGTAAGTACAAACAAATGTAGACCATTACTGTTGGAAGGCGGACCCCGAGGAGTCGGTGAGACCACCAAGGGGGGCCCTCACACTGTACGAAGTAGCCGAGCGCTGCCGAGAAGTCTCCTGAGAGATCCTTCTCCTATCACGTACTAGCACAGTAACACCACCACACAGGACTCAAGGAGGTTGTCTCAAGACAAGCAATTCTTTATCATCAATAAAAAGGTTACGAGGTCAATATTTACACGAAGGGATCGAGGGATCCACCAAAAGTCTCAATGTCTCTTTGGAAGGGTAGGGGTAGCGGGACAGTCTTTGGCAGGAATGTGGTACGAGGGTACCTGGGGCCCAGTTCTTCTCCTCAAGCTGGAGGACCTCCGGATCTCGGAGGGGTCGAGCCACGACGGCGTCAGCAGGGCTCTGGCGTACAGTTCGTGGAGAGCCGCGATTCAATCAGCAGGGCTCTCAAGATGGTTTCTGCTCAGCTCGAGCCGCGACGTCGTCAGCAGGGCTCCGAGGAAGGTTTCAGCGAGGGTGGGCCGCGACAGCGTCAGCAGGGCTCCGATGTTCCAGGTGGTTCACAGTGTTCACAAGAGGGAGCCGCGACGCAGTCAGCAGGGCTCGTGATGGTTCCGACAAGAGTTCTTCTCCGTAGGGTCAGCCGCGATTCAATCAGCAGGGCTCTCGACTCCGGGATACAACTGCCGATCTGTGGCGGGGTCGCCCCAGATATAGGTCTGGAGCCCTTTGATGTCCGGACCCAGGCGCCCGGGGGGGGCGGAGAGGCCGGGTGGAGGTGGCCAGACACCCAGCAGGAGAGGCGCCAGGCCCAAGGGAGTTGCAGGGCGATCACACCTAGGGATGGGAGGACAGTTGGGGGTCCCATCGTTACTGTCCTCCGCCGGGGGCGATGAATGGTTCCTGCGGCACCCCCTGGCCAGTTCGTGGTGCCTCGATGTCGGGGCTTCGCTGGGGTCGAGGCCGGGTTGAGCGGGGTCGCGCTGGTTGGTGCCTAGTGTGACGTGGATGCCAACAAGATGGCGGAGCCACGAGGAGTATGCGACCGCGTGCAGCTCTGGGTGAAGGGCCTTGGTGCAGTTCAGACGGGTGGCCCGTGAAGGCCGGGGCGGGGAACGGGCACAATCCATAGGGTTAGGGACCACGCCACGAGGCCGGGTCCAACAGGCGTCCCCCCCAGCCGAAGGCATGGAGAGTCATCCATCTCCTTGGGGATTCTCCTCGTCAAGGCAGAAGAAGCGGGACAGGCCGTCGGCGTTGGCGTGGTCATTGCCGGGCCGGTGTTCGACGTCAAAGTCCATCACTTGTAGCGAGATGGACCACCGCAGCAGCTTGGGGTTCTCGCCCCGCATTTGCATTAACCACCGCAAGGGCCGGTGGTCGGTCTGTACCCGGAAGTGGGTACCAAAGAGGTAGGGCCGGAGCTTCTTGAGGGCCCACACTACAGCGAAGGCCTCACGCTCAATGGTGCTCCAGCGTTGCTCTCGGGGCAGTAGTTGTCGGCTGATGAAGGCCACTGGTCGGTCGAGCCCCTTTTCGTCGGCTTGGGATAGGACGGCCCCGATCCCATACTCGGAGGCGTCCGTCTGTACCACGAACTCCTTCTGGTAGTCCGGGGCTTGCAGCACCGGAGCAGTGCACATGGCTGTCTTTAAGGTGTCGAAGGCTGTTTGGCAGCGGGGTGTCCAGTGCACCTTCTTGGGCTGCTTTTTGGACGTTAACTCTGTGAGGGGGCCAACAATGCTCCCATAGTCCCGGATAAACCGCCGATAGTATCCGGTGAGGCCCAGGAAGGCCCAGACAGCGGTCTGGGTAGTGGGGGGTTCCCAGGTCTGGATGGCATCTATCTTCGCTTGGAGGGGGGCCACCTGCTCGCTCCCCACTTGATGGCCCAGGTAGGTCACGGATCCGTGGCCGACTTGGCATTTGCTGGCCTTGATTGTGAACCCGGCCCGCTGGAGGGCGGCCAGGACGGCTTTCAGGTGAAGGAGGTGCTCTGCCCAGTGGTTGCTGTACACGGCAATGTCATCTAGGTAGGCCGCGCTGAAGGCCTCAAGCCCGGCCAAAACCTTGTTCACCAGTCTCTGGAAGGTGGCCGGGGCGTTCTTCATTCCGAAGGGCATCACCCGAAAGTGGTAATGCCCATCCGGGGTCGAAAAGGCGGATCTTTCTTGGGCGCCGGGGGTGAGCTGGATTTGCCAGTACCCGGCGGTGAGGTCCAGCGTGCTCAAGTAGCGAGCGGCCCCCAGGCGGTCGATGAGTTCGTCGGCCCGGGGTATCGGGTGGGCGTCTGTCTTGGTTACAGCATTCAGGGCTCGGTAGTCCACGCAGAATCGCAACTCTGGGGGGTGGCCGGGAGCTGCGGCCTTGGGCACCAGGACGACAGGGCTGGCCCACGGGCTGTCGGAGGGTTCGATGACCCCCAGGGCCAGCATCTTCGTTACTTCGGCCTGGATGCAGGCCCGCACTCGGTCAGGCACCCGGTAGGCTCTGTGTCGCACGGGGGGGCTCTCCCCGGTGTCGACGTCGTGGACGCACCAGTGGGTCACCCCCGGGGTGAGGGAGAAGAGGGCTGCGTAGTCCCGCAGCAGTCGCTGGCAGTCGTTGCGCTGTTCCGGAGTCAGGGAAGAGGCGAGTTGGACCCCTTCGATCGATCCATCATGAATGTTGGACTGCAAGAGGTCGGGCAGGGGTTCGGAGTCGTCCTCGCCCCCCTCATCGGTCGCCAGCAGCAGGCTCAGTTCGATCCGGGCAAAGTGGGGTTTTAGCCTGTTCGCATGTAAGACCTGGAGGGGGTTCCGGGGGGACTCTAGGTCGACCAGGTAGGTGACGGGACTTTTCTTCTCCACTACCTTGAAGGGCCCGGTCCACTTGTCCTGGAGGGCGCCGGGTTCGACCGGAGCCATGACCCATACTTTCTGTCCGGGCTCGAATTCTACGGTCGAGGAGTTCCGATCGTACCACCACTTCATGTCCTCCTGGCTGGCCTCGAGGTTGGCTTCGGCCATGGCTCGGAACTTGCGGGTCTGGTTCCGGAGAGTCAGGAGGTATCGGTAGACGTCAGGAGGGGCGCCTTGGGGCTTCATCTCCCAACCCTCCTTGACCAGGCTGAGCGGTCCGCGGACCGGGTGTCCATACAATAGCTCGAACGGGCTGAGCCCCAGGGACTTCTGCGGGACCTCCCGATAGGCAAACAGGAGGCACGGCAGCAGAACATCCCATCTCCGCCTGAGGGGCTCTTCCAGGCCCTGGATCATCCCTTTTAATGTTCGGTTGAACCGCTCAACCAGTCCGTTCCCCTGAGGGTGATAGGGGGTCGTGAACTTGTATGTGACCCCGCACTGCTGCCATAGGGACCGCATGTACCTGGAGATAAAGTTCGTGCCGCGGTCGCTCACCACTTCGCGGGGAAATCCCACTCGGGAGAAGATCCCCATCAAGGCCCGGCCTACCACAGGGGCCGTTATAGTTCTTAGCGGGACCGCCTCCGGGTACCTGGTGGCGTGGTCCACGAGGACCAGGATGAAGCGGTGGCCCAGGGCGGTTTGGGGGTCCAGGGGCCCCACAATATCGATTCCGACCCGTTCGAACGGGGTGCTGACGGCTGGAAAGGGCTGGAGGGGGGCCTTGACCCGACCCCCCGTCTTCCCGCTGGCTTGGCAGGTCTGGCAGGACCGGCAGTGGTTGTCCACGTCTTTCCGCATCCGGGGCCAGTAGAAGTGGGTCACCAGACGACTGTACGTTTTGTCTTGCCCCAAGTGTCCGGCGAGGGGCACATCATGTGCCAGGTTGAGAAGGAACTCCCGGAAGCGGAGTGAGGTTCTGGACTTTTAAGAGTCCAGAGGTGTCAGGGAAACAACACCCGAAGACCCCTGAGTTCCACCTGTCTCGGTGCACAAATAAACAGAGACACGGGCTTCTCGATGGCGGCGTCAAAGACCAAGGTTTATTTACTGCAGGGACACAGAAATCATAGGAACCACACAGAGGCAGAATCTACGAGACTGTTCAATTCGTATCAAGTGGGTAGCGCCTTAAATACAAGAAAAATGTCTCGGGGCAACATTACACAAATATTTCAACATTACACAAATATTTCTCATGCCCAGCCCGGTATCCCAAACAGACAATAAATAAATATCAAACAATGATTAGTTGTAGGTTTTCGGTATTCGATCAGGTTCCCTCGACAGTTCTCCATTCTTCACCCGATCCTCCCCATCATAAAAATCGTAACCTCCCCATTGTAAAAGCCCAGAAGGAAAGGAGCAGAGCCAGGTGCAAAGGATTGAAATGTAGGATAAGAGGTGTTTATGGATCATAAACGGGCAGGGCAATCGTCTTCAGCCTTTCAGTCAGGACAACGGACCCAAGAACCAGTATGGCAGGACTGGCCTCAGGCAAGGGAGGCAGCTTGATTCTGCCTAGTCATGCAGCGTCAGCCTTTCTCGGGCTCGAGCTTACGTGTCCTTAACAAGGTGACTCTGCCGGGGTCATCGTCCGTTCATTGACTATGTGAGGGCAAGAAACAAGATGGATGCCGTAACTAAAATGGATGCCATGGCTTTACAACAGAATGCCCTACTCTTCAGTGAATTCATGCTAGTTGCGCGGCGAAAACACTGTCATGCCTATAATGGATCATTTGCGGTTCATTGGTACCAAAATCGTGTCAGTACTACGATACCGAATTCACGGGTTCGGATCGCTACAGAACCTCAGACCGTCCTTTTGCCCTTACATAGGCAATAACTCACTCTATGTCAGAGTCCAGTTCTATGTTCATCAGGTTACTGATATGTTGTTGTAGCATTACTCTATCCCGTGGCATATCTCTGGAAACAGGTGGTTTTCTTATGCATGAGGAAACACAAACGCTACATAAGGCAGGGCCACACTGAATAATGAGACAGCATGAGAATAAAAATACCAACGCAACACCAATGACCATTAGAACCTTCCACCCCCATGCAGATAACAGATTCCAGAACCATCCCATAAGTGACCAGTCACCTTCCTCTACATGAATGGAGTCGGAGATTTTGTGTAACTTAGAGATGGCCTTGTATACTGTTGGCGCATTATCTGGGATAAAAACGCAGCAACTTGATTGGATCATTTTGCATACCCCACCTCGATCTGCAAGTAACACATCAAGAACCATACGGTTCTGTAACGTCATGAGGCGATCCGCTTGAAGCTCAGCCGTTAGGTTACTAAGGGCACCTGCAGTTTCGGTAATGGTGGATTCAACTACTCGTGTTAGTTGACGCAGGTTTCTACTGTTGACCATAGGCCCCCAGAACGGAAGGTAACCTTTGAAAAAAAGTCTCCTGCTTCTTGGCCAGCAGTATCTTCTTTACTGAATACACCTCTCACAACTCTTGTTTTGTGATAGTCCGGTGCAGCAGTGTATGTCGGAGGTAACAGTCGAGCGATATAACATGAGCCTGAGAAGTCAGCGGGCAGCCATGTATATGCTCTGTCTTGACAAACAAAATAGGTACCCTTAGCGGCTAAGAATGCTGGGGAAGATTGTGACGGGAACACGTATGTTTCAATACAGTCACTCTTCCCAAGTCGAGCTTTCTGATTCCTCCCATTCCCTTGCAAACAGACCTGACCTTGGTGGGGTACGACCCAGATCGGAGTTGAGCTCTTCCGTTTGTTCTCGCCCAGAGTAATGCCATATTCGGTAATGTTCCACCCCATGTAAACTCGCAACTCATCCTTGGGAATGTACGGAGTATTATTGACATCTCTTACCATGTCAGTGATTCCTTTTACCAAGGCTCTATTAGCAGAGTTATACCGGGTGGAACGTGGAGGTCGTGGAGGGTAGGTCTCTAGAGCATAGGCGAACATGGTCTGAAATGCCCAGAATGATCCATTATAACTGAAAGGCAGAACCAAATAAGGGATGCCCTTGTCCATGGTATGTGGTATCAGGCCACATACCCAGCAGTTTGTTGTGTTAACCACTAGTTGATGTTGGTGCAAGAGCTGAATGAAAGTGTTGTTTATAAACTCAGAGCGTCGAGCTTGTTCATGAGCAGGAAAAGGGTGGAAAGAATGAATAGTACCAATAGTTGGGAAAGCAGAAATATGGGGAGATACTGTAGACATAACAGGTGCAAAGATCAATTGAATACCAAAAATAATTCCGCCTACTAGAGTTGTAAAAACAATCAGAAATGTCAGAGCACATTGCATTAGGAAACATTTGTTATGTAGTATATCATACAGTTTGGTCTTATGCACATTTATGACTTTAACCCGTCGTAATTCAGGAAGCTCCATCTTCTATAACCGTTCGCAACGGATGGTTTGTACCTGTTAAAAACTTACCTCTATCTATCCTGGGAGTTCCCAAGATAAACAGAAGAAACCGACCTAATGTCTGATTCCCTGTAAATTAAAACAAGGCACACGTTACGACCCTACGGTAACCCAGACGGCAAGGTAAAAGGATAGCAAAAATTTTTTTAAAAAAGAGCAAACTTCCTGACAGTACGGGATGTAATGCAATCAAAACAGTTTTACAGTTTTTCAAACAAAAATGTAGTAATGCAATGTCATCAGTTCATCACATGAGAACGAAGATTGTATCTGTACTTTCCAGGTCTGGTTTGGTCTGGAAATAGCTGGTCCACAGGTGCAGAAATGTTCGACTCCACAGATGACAAATGTTCACTTTGTGCAATACTTGGTTCAGGGTTCAACGGAACGGTTTCTGCTGAAGTGTCAAAGTTCTGTGTTTCAGTTTGTGGACGGTCCGTTAGATACTCTGCATCACTGAATGGGATGTGTCTAGGAACAGGTTCTGTCTCGGATACACCAATTCCTCGTCTAACCCAGTTGTCATAGGGAAGTGGAAGAGGGACACGCTTTGTATGGCTGGCGTGCACCCAATTCTTCCTGCCGGCCAGGCGTACTGCAGTTCTGGTTACAAGGAGGACCTGGAATGGGCCTACGAATCTCGGCTGAAGGTTTCGGGTGCGTTCGAAGTTTCGCACCACGACCTGGTCCCCAGGTTTCAACGTGTGGCCTGGACTCTCCGGCAGTTTAGGCAAGGATTCGAATACCTGTTGATGAATAAGACTCAGCTTAGCAGTCAGATCATAAAGGTAATCAATCAACATTGGGTATTCAATTTGCCTAAATTCCTTTGGCCTAGGGACTCCCCAAACATTAGCAGGGCGGCCGAACACAATCTCATATGGGCTAAGCCCTACTCGAGAGTGTACCGTCGCTCTGGTGGACAGTAAAGCTAAAGGCAGGGCATCTGGCCAAGAGAGACCAGTGGAAGCTTGAATTTTCGCAAGCTTCAGCTTCAGGGTGCCATTGTACCCTTCCACCAAACCTGCTGACTGTGGATGATTCGCACTGTGGAATTTCTGCACAATTCCTAGACCTGCACACACACTCTTCATAACTTTCCCTACAAACTCACTTCCGTTGTCTGACCAAACAATCCGTGGCATACCATACCTAGGGAAATATTCTTTGAGGAGGATTTTGGCAGTGGACATGGCAGTGTTATCCTTTAATGGGTATGCCTCAATCCACCTTGAAAAGGCACATACTACCACTAGGACATACTTAAGATTGTTACACCTGTCCATGTGGATATAATCCAACTGAATCACTTCAAAGGGACAGGAAGGGGGAGCAAAATGACCAGTTGGGGTTGGGGTTCCCTTGCCAGGATTATGCATCAGGCACACCAGGCAGTTTTTCACCACTCTTTCCGCACACTTCGTAATTCCATCATTCTTCCATACTGGAGCTAACATTTTACAGATCCCTTTCGAACTAATGTGCGCCGCTCCATGCGCCATCGTGACTACTGCAAGTACATACGCATTGGGTAACATCCAACGTTGCTGCTCAGACAGATCAACCCAACATCCACTCGAATCCATTTTACCCGTTTTCTCCTTCCATTCATTCTTCTCATCTTCAGTTGCCTCATTTTGGATTGCTTTCACACTGTCAATCGTATTCTCACACATTCCTGATTCAGCAATCCATCTTGCAGACGTTGCAACGTACATTCTGCTCATCATGTTCTTGGCCGTTTCTTTAGCGACCTCATCAGCAAACGCATTCCCTCGGCCAACATCATCCGTGATCTTTCGATGTGCACTGCACTTCACAATCGCAACTTCATTCGGTAGGGTCAGGGATTCTAATAGATCGCTGACTAACTGTCCATGTTGGATCTTAGCTCCATGGGACGTGAGAAAACCTCTTTCTTTCCACAGACGTCCAAAACTATGTGCAACGCCGAAGGCGTACTGGCTGTCAGTAAACACATTCACTCTCTTTCCCTCAGCTAAAACACACGCTCTTGTCAATGCAATCAATTCTGCTGCTTGGGCAGAATTCTGATTCACTCTTGCAGTCTCAACAATCGTACTCAAAGTCGTAACTGCATACGCGGCCGTTACATCACCATTCTGGAGTTTGAAACAGGACCCATCGACATATAACGTGCCGTCTGGGTCTGATAACGGAGTATCTTTTAAATCGATTCTACCTTTTGTCTCTTCCTCAGTTCTGAAACAACAATCATGGGGTTCTGAATCACTCGACTCCTGGGCAATCGGCAACAGCGTTGCTGGATTCAATATGTTGCATCGCTTGATCTGAATGTGACTTGCCAAAAGTGTCAGCTCGTAGCCTGATAATCTAGCACTGGTGAGGTGCTGAGTTTTCGTTCTATTCATGAGTGTATCCACAGCATGTGGAACCATGACTACTAACATGTTGTTCATGACTAATCCGGCAGACTGTCGAATAGACACTGCGGCTGCTGCTGTGGCTCTCAAACAACTTGGCAATGCTCTGGCTACCGGATCTAATGTGGATGAAAAATATGCACAAGGCCGCTGTTTGTCGCCAAATTGTTGCGTTAAAACACTCAATGCACAACCTTCTCTTTCATGGACATATAGAGTAAATGGCTTACTGTAGTCAGGAGTACCCAACACAGGAGCTGAACACAGCGCATCACGTAAGTCAGAGAAACTCTGTTGACATTCATCAGACCATGGCAAAGGGCTTGGAACACCTTTTCCAGTCAGGGCTACCAAAGGTTTCGCCATGAGAGAAAAATTTGGGATCCATTGCCTACAGTATGACGTAATACCCAAAAATGCACGCACTTCTCTCTGTGTGGTTGGTACAGTCATCTGCGAAATTGCTTTGATTCTCTCTGGGGTCAACCTTCTTCCCTCCTTTGACAAAAGATGACCTAAGTAGGTCACTTCTTGGCAACAATATTGCAGTTTAGAAGGTGACACCTTGTGATGGAAGTCTGACAAATGACGCAATAAAGAAATTGTAGCTGCTTTGCAAGTTTCCTTGTCATCAGCGGCTAGTAGAAGATCGTCTACATATTGGATCAGAGCGACACCATGAGGAAGTACAAGAGTATCTAGTTGGCTTTTTAGTGCTTGGCTGTAAATTGAAGGGCTTTCACAATAACCTTGTGGAGCGCGTTTGAATCTGAAACTGCGTCCTCCTAGGGAGAAACCAAAAATGTCTCTACTTTCTTCAGCTATCGGGATGCTGAAAAATGCATTTTTCAAGTCAATTACCGTGAACCATGATGCCGATGCAGGAATCAACGTTAATAATGCAGTGATATCTGGTACCACTGGAAACTGTGGAATCACAATTTTGTTAACCTCTCTGAGGTCGATCACAAATCTGTAGATTGGAGGTTTGGAAGGATCAGTGCGTTTCAAAATCGGCAGAACAGGACTATTACAAACGTTTCCTCTAGTTTCCTCAATCACATCTTTCTGTATCAAGTCCTTTACAATCAATAAAAGTGCTCGTTCACCTTCATTTGAAATCCGATACTGTGGGATTCGTGGAAATTTAACATTCGCTTTTAGACTTACCACGTAAGGCGGAATTTCCAATAGACCTACATCGTTAGGGCCAGTTGCCCAAAGAGTATCAGGGAGTGAACGCAGCTCCGGTGGGAGCTTGTCCATTGACATGTACATCGGAGAGATGACTCTTTTGCCTAATGTGAGCTGTACTCCCGAAGGAGAACAGTACAGGGTCGCATGCAGGCGTTTCAACAGGTCTAAACCAAGCAGATTCTCATTACAACCAGTAGTTAGGATAAGGGGTGCTTCTAGCTTGCATGGCCCAACAGAGATAGATAAAGGACTAGACACAGGATTGTGAACAGGGGCGCCTGAGAAACCTACTGAAATGTTCGTTAAGCCGGACAAAGGTGCGCCAGGGAGTTTTGCACGCATGATTGAACTTTTTGCCGCACCAGTATCCAACAGAAACGGTTCGACCACGCCTGAGGTAGCTACTGCGACATAAGGTCCACTCTGATCAACTGGAACTGATACTACTCCCTCTCTCTGTCTTCGGCTGTCCTATTGCTCGCTTCTATGGATCTCTTCATTATGATCGTAATAATCTTCCACATGGTACTGTGGAGATCTACCTAGTTGCGTAGGTTGTATATTTCGCTGGTCGAAATAATTCGATTGGCGATCAGTCTGTGGTGTCATCGTACCACGCCCTCTACCTCTAGGAGCTTGCGTAAATCCAACATTTCCTCTCTGAGCTGAGATACCACTAGTTTGAGGGTGTAGTACTGGACACTCGTTCTTATAATGACCCTCCTTTTTACAATAGGCACACTGATTCCATGCTAATTGTTGTCGGGGAAAGTTATAATTAAATCTTTGGGCCGTCCCTTGCTGAAATTGTGGCTGCGGTTGAAACTGAGGTCGCTGCTGTGAATCTGACTGATTCGAACGAGGCGGATATGCTTGTTGCAACAGAACTTTGGTTTTTAAATCTTTCGTTTTCTTTTCTGATTTTTCCTTCTCTTCTTTCTCTCTATTCTCGTAATACTGAGCAGTTGCTAGTATCTGTGCTGTCGTCGACACTGCCCATGCACTTTCTGAATCTTTTAACTTATTACTAAGCTCAGGTAATAAATTAAACACAAACTTATCAACAAACAACCTCTGACCTCCCTCGGTACTCATATCTTGCCCACTGTGATCTACGAAAGTCTCTTCAAATCTAGTGAAGAAGTCAGAGACGCTTTCGTCCTTCTTTTGCTTACATGCTGATAGTTTATCCCAATTTACTCGCAACGCTGGCATCAGCGTTTTCATCAGATTAATTATTCTGCCAGGTAAGTCAGCAATCAGGGGTTCAGGTTTAGCTCCGCCAACCTGTTGTGCATCTGCCGCTACGATAGCTGGCCAATCACCTCCTAAGGCGACTGGGTGGTTCTCTTGCCGAATCTTGGCCCATATAGGCTGTGGCACTACATTACCAAATAGCATTTCAATGTCTGCCAAATTCATGATACACGCTTGGACTGTTTGCGTTAACTCTTTATAATAACCAGCAGGATTTTTACGAGGATCTGGCAATGCTTGCTTCACTGCTAATACTTCAGCTCGCTTCCAAGGGATATGTATCCATACTCTTTGGAATTGCGCTGGGGCAGCTGCAATACCAAGGGCCGCATCAGCTTGAACTGCGTCACGCCATATGGGCGGAACTTCCCTAATCGGATACTGACCTCGTCTTTTTCTATTTATCGGTGTACCATCAGGGTCTCTTGTCGCCCTTAAAGGGGACTCGTCCCTATAAGCTAAAATCAATTCTATCGCTCTTCCTACTTCTGAACCTATCACCATTCCTGCGGCGAATTTCTGCTGAATATTTATTAAATCAGAGGGAACTGTATCTAAGTCATCATCTTCCCATTCTTCACGCACGAGAGAACACATCACGTCAAAAACATAACGTTGAGTCGGTTCATTCCATTGCATAAATGTGTCTAACACTCTTCGTGCATCATACTTCGCTGCTTTCGACATCCATCTAAGAGCTGTCGAATCTAACGTGTCTCGTTCCTCTGGACCAGGAAACTGGCTACGTCTCTGTATAGAGTCAGAAACGGGGGTCCCAATTAAAGACCTGTAGAGAGGAGTTAGGATATTAGTCACAGAGTCGGTTATCTTCCGACGAACAGAAAGCGGAGTCAAAATGTTAGGGCTCGGGGACAGGGCAGTTGAAGCAGGTGAAATAGTAAGGGTGGGAGTAGTAGGTAAAGCAGTTTGTGAAACGATAGGCGGAACAGGCAACCCAGGGAGAGGGGGTGCCGTAGGATCATTGATCACGGGAAAGACAGGAGCTGGATTCAAAGGAAGTGGAGCGCCTATTCCATGCTGACCAGCAGCTGGCTGTACAACAGGTAGTAACTGTGGTGCTGTAATACCCTGTGCATACGGTGGAGGTGAACTCAACAGATAAGACAACAGGGGATCCTTTTCGGGGTCCTCTATCGGCTTAGCAGGACAAGATGGCAAGACAGGGTAGCATTTATCGATCGCCAGATTATGTCTTCTGTTCGCTATTTCTATTGCTTTTTCGGTCTCGTTGACATGCAGCTGCCTAGCAGACTCCATTAAGGTCAACCCTTTCTCTTTCTGCTCTTTCTTTGTTTTCCTAATTTCTCTCTGTTTGGCTTCTTTGCGCCATACGCGAAAAGAATCAAACATTGCCGGTCGGGCTTTTTTCTTGAACAATTTCATTTCTAAATTATCTAGAATTTCATTTTCAAAACTACCATGCGGTGGCCAACTAAGGACACCATCTTTCTTAGTATAACGGACCCATACTTCATTGTACGTAATAGGACCCACACCATGTTTACAATAGAGCTCATATGTAGGAGTTCCAATCGGAGGAACCGAACACGAATCCTCCAACCGGGAATCCCCGTTGCAACGTAATAAGGACAAGAAACAATTTTTACTCTTAATCATGATTATAAAGACAAATTCCAACCAAAATGCGCAGAGAACTTAGGCCTACCAAAAACGAACCAATACCAGATACAAAGATTATCCTAACAAGAGCAACCAATGATAATCTACAAATCCATAAACAAACGTATCCAAATGACCAGACTGAGCACTACCCAATTAATACTTAACTGAAATGTGGAAGACGTCACCAAGGAGAACCCGTCTACGTCTCGCCGTACTAAGGTCTGCACCTCGGGTCCAAGACAGGGCGACAGTCAAGGCAGCGGTCCTCTGTAGCCGTCTGGAAACGGGAACCCTCATGGAAGAGATCGTCGGGCCACTTTTACGACATGCAGGGATCGATGAAGCGGGGTACCTCCCTCCGGAATCTTCACACGAAACTTCTCGAATTCTTCAGGCTTTGGACCGGTACCGGATGACGTCACCCCACGTTGGGCGCCAATTTGAGGTTCTGGACTTTTAAGAGTCCAGAGGTGTCAGGGAAACAACACCCGAAGACCCCTGAGTTCCACCTGTCTCGGTGCACAAATAAACAGAGACACGGGCTTCTCGATGGCGGCGTCAAAGACCAAGGTTTATTTACTGCAGGGACACAGAAATCATAGGAACCACACAGAGGCAGAATCTACGAGACTGTTCAATTCGTATCAAGTGGGTAGCGCCTTAAATACAAGAAAAATGTCTCGGGGCAACATTACACAAATATTTCAACATTACACAAATATTTCTCATGCCCAGCCCGGTATCCCAAACAGACAATAAATAAATATCAAACAATGATTAGTTGTAGGTTTTCGGTATTCGATCAGGTTCCCTCGACAGTTCTCCATTCTTCACCCGATCCTCCCCATCATAAAAATCGTAACCTCCCCATTGTAAAAGCCCAGAAGGAAAGGAGCAGAGCCAGGTGCAAAGGATTGAAATGTAGGATAAGAGGTGTTTATGGATCATAAACGGGCAGGGCAATCGTCTTCAGCCTTTCAGTCAGGACAACGGACCCAAGAACCAGTATGGCAGGACTGGCCTCAGGCAAGGGAGGCAGCTTGATTCTGCCTAGTCATGCAGCGTCAGCCTTTCTCGGGCTCGAGCTTACGTGTCCTTAACAAGGTGACTCTGCCGGGGTCATCGTCCGTTCATTGACTATGTGAGGGCAAGAAACAAGATGGATGCCGTAACTAAAATGGATGCCATGGCTTTACAACAGAATGCCCTACTCTTCAGTGAATTCATGCTAGTTGCGCGGCGAAAACACTGTCATGCCTATAATGGATCATTTGCGGTTCATTGGTACCAAAATCGTGTCAGTACTACGATACCGAATTCACGGGTTCGGATCGCTACAGAACCTCAGGAGGGGGACCACCAACACGCGGCTGGCCCCGAGTTCTGCCACTTTCTGTTTACTGTACAACAGGCCCTCGGCCCAGTTGACCCAGTGGGTGCCGGTCTGGTCACCGTTGGCTTGCGCGGTCGCCTGTTGTCGGACCCCTTCGAGAGAGGGACAGGACTGCTGTTCTTGCTGGAACTGCTCTCGGGTGGGGCCCCCTTCATGTCGCCATTGTGTCAGTTCTGGTAGGGCGCTCGGGGACGCCATCTCTTCGGGGGAGGATTCGCTGGGTCCAGGGTCGGTGTCCGCCTCCTCCTCGCTGCTGGTGGGAGGGGGTGTGGGCCCCTCGGCTGGGGCGGCCCCGGAGGTCGAGGATGAGCTGGGGGCCCGGGCGGTCATGGACCGGGTGATGGCGCAGGCCCAGTCAGCCAGTCCCAACATTCGGAGGTGCTCTCGTCGCTCCACTTGAGCCCAGGGGGAACTCTCCAAGTCGTTCCCCAGGAGACAGTCGACAGGGGCGTCTTCGCGCACCGTCACCTTCAGCAGGCCCGTCACCCCTCCCCACTCGAAGGGGACCAGGGCCATCTGGCACAGGCTTTCACTGTTGTCGGCCGTCCGTATGGGGCACAGGACATTCGGTAGAATCTGTTCAGGGGTCACCAGGTGGCAACGGACAGCGGTGATACTGGCGCCTGTGTCACGAAGGGCTTCGGCCCGTTGTCCATTGACCGTGACCTGCTGCCGGTACTTCTGGGTGTTGCTTGGGATGGGGGTGCAGGGTACCATTTCTCGGCTACCCAGGCAGACCAGGGACATGGCTGCCGGCTCCCACTCAGTGTTTCCTCGGTCGAGGGCCTCCTCTTCCTCTTCTCCTTCTCCCAGGGCGGCGGCCGCCAGCTGTCGGGGCGGGGGCCAGCTGGCCCCGTTTCTTCGGTTCAGGGGGCAGACCGGATCTCTGGCATAGTGTCCGGTTTGTTGGCAGCCGTAGCAGGTCACTGGTGGCCGTGGTCCGGGTCTGGCCGGGGGCGCCCCCCTTCGGGCTAGGCTCGGGGAGAGTTGTTGCTGCGGTGGCCCTCGAGGGGGGCTCCTGGGGGCCCCGGCGGGAGGGTCTCGGTTCCTGTTCGGCCCTCCCCCTCCACCGCGCTGGCGGGGGGGTCCGGTGGGGTTCCTCTGGTACTCCCCCATTGAGTTCCGGGGGACCCGGGAATTGACCCATCGATCGGCCTCGACGGCGAGTTTTCGTGGGTCGGTCATTTTGCTGTCGAGGAGGTGCTGTCTCAGTTCCACAAAGCAATTGTTGGAGAGGTGCTCCCACACGATGAGGTCGACCAACTGCCCGTAGGTGGTGACTTTGCTCCCTTTGATCCACCCTTCTAGGGCCCGACTGAAAAAGTCCACATATTCCACCCATGTGGTACCCGGGATTTTCTTGCAGTCTCTGAACCGCTGGCGGTACATTTCCGTGGTGAGCCCGTAGCGGGTGAGCAAGGCCTCCTTCATGTGGTCGTAGGAGGTCATCACCTCCTCCGGCAGCTGGAGCAGCGTGTCTCGACCCTCGCTCAGGAACCGCCCCCACAGGCCCGCGCCCCAGTCTTTTCGGGGCACCCGATGAGAGGTCATGGCCACCTCGTAGGCCTTGAACCATTGTTGGATGTCGTCATTCTTGTAATACTCCTTGACGACCTCTTTCGGGATATGTACCTTGGTGTCGGAAGGCGGTAGAGTGTCTCTAGTACTGGGGGTGTTGGTCCCTCCGTTCTTGGCCTTGATCTCGAGCTCCTTGAGACTGCGCTCGTGCTCAAGAGTCAGTTTCTTCTCCTCCAACTCCCGGTGTCGTCTCTTCTCCTCGATCTCCTCTTGAAGCCGTAGCTGCTCTAGGGCCAGTTTCTTCTCTGCCAGCTGGAGTTCGCCGTCCAGCCGCAGTCGTGCGAGCTCTAGCTCGTGGCTCCGGACCTTCTCCCGCTCTCGTATTTCGTCTTCGGAGAGGCCGGTTTCTAGGCTCTTTCTTCCTCCGGTTGCCGGAGTCGGTGCGGTTGATGTGGTCTCAGTCAGGGGCAGGGGACCTTCTTCCTGGGAGGGGCCTGCCCCGGCCTCCCACCATGCCCTTAGAGCCTTCTGCATCTCCTCTTTGGTACCTAGGCCGGTGGTTGCAATGCCTTTGTCCTTGCAGAACTGCTTTAACTCTTTGTGCGTATATTCCTCCAGCCGTTCGGGCTGGAACTCCATTGTCGCGTTGTTTTCCTGGCTGCTCATGATGCTGTTCGTTTGGATGGGTAGCTAGTGGGTACTGGCTGGTACGTATTGCGTTCGGCTCGGATCCCGTCGCTGGCCACCAAATGTTGAAAGGCGGACCCCGAGGAGTCGGTGAGACCACCAAGGGGGGCCCTCACACTGTACGAAGTAGCCGAGCGCTGCCGAGAAGTCTCCTGAGAGATCCTTCTCCTATCACGTACTAGCACAGTAACACCACCACACAGGACTCAAGGAGGTTGTCTCAAGACAAGCAATTCTTTATCATCAATAAAAAGGTTACGAGGTCAATATTTACACGAAGGGATCGAGGGATCCACCAAAAGTCTCAATGTCTCTTTGGAAGGGTAGGGGTAGCGGGACAGTCTTTGGCAGGAATGTGGTACGAGGGTACCTGGGGCCCAGTTCCTCTCCTCAAGCTGGAGGACCTCCGGATCTCGGAGGGGTCGAGCCGCGACGGCGTCAGCAGGGCTCTGGCGTACAGTTCGTGGAGAGCTGCGATTCAATCAGCAGGGCTCTCAAGATGGTTTCTGCTCAGCTCGAGCCGCGAAGTCGTCAGCAGGGCTCCGAGGAAGGTTTCAGCGAGGGTGGGCCGCGACAGCGTCAGCAGGGCTCCGATGTTCCAGGTGGTTCACAGTGTTCACAAGAGGGAGCCGCGACGCAGTCAGCAGGGCTCGTGATGGTTCCGACAAGAGTTCTTCTCCGTAGGGTCAGCCGCGATTCAATCAGCAGGGCTCTCGACTCCGGGATACAACTGCCGATCTGTGGCGGGGTCGCCCCAGATATAGGTCTGGAGCTCTTTGATGTCCGGACCCAGGCGCCCGGGGGGGGCGGAGAGGCCGGGTGGAGGTGGCCAGACGCCCAGCAGGAGAGGCGCCAGGCCCAAGGGAGTTGCAGGGCGATCACACCTAGGGATGGGAGGACAGTTGGGGGTCCCATCGTTACTGTCCTCCGCCGGGGGCGATGAATGGTTCCTGCGGCACCCCCTGGCCAGTTCGTGGTGCCTCGATGTCGGGGCTTCGCTGGGGTCGAGGCCGGGTTGAGCGGGGTCGCGCTGGCTGGTGCCTAGTGTGACGTGGATGCCAACAAGATGGCGGAGCCACGAGGAGTATGCGACCGCGTGCAGCTCCGGGTGAAGGGCCTTGGTGCAGTTCAGACGGGTGGCCCGTGAAGGCCGGGGCGGGGAACGGGCACAATCCATAGGGTTAGGGACCACGCCACGAGGCCGGGTCCAACAATTACACAACCATGTACCATCCAGCTAAACTACAAAGCTACATATCAGAGGCCCAACTATATCCATATGCACCACAATATCAAACACATGTCCCACAGATGTAACATTCATTCCATCTGAATCACCCCAAAGGTAGCCAACATTTACAGGGTTGTATGTGTCCAGGCAAACAGCACTACATCTCCCCCATGCCCCCGCCACACCTCCCCTAGCCATCTTCCCAGGGAGGGCTGTTTGGGGGTGGGAGGCCAGCAACACAATCCCACCATGCCCCCTATCCTACACCTGAGCAGGATGGAGCACCCCCCAAGAAGCATGTGGCAGAGATTGCATTGCTCACATCAAACTAACAGGTAGGTAGCCATATTAACAGGGAGGGGTGTTTGCGGGTGGGAAGACTGTACTACAACTCCCACCATGCCCCCTGTCCCACACCTGAGCAGGATGGACCACTCCACACCCAGAATCATTTGGAAGCCATTGTCTCACTACAAACAAACTAACAGGTAGGTAGACCTCATCCCTGGGAGGGCTGTGTGGGGATGGGAGACCTGCACAAGAAACTCACACCAAGCCCCCTGAACCACCCCTGAGAAGGATGGAGCACACCCCCACCCAGAAGCATTTGGAAGCCATTGTCTCACTACAAGCAAACTAACAGATAGGTAGACCTCATCCCTGGGAGGGCTGTTTGGGGGTGGGAGGCCTGCACAACAACTCACACCAGGCCCCTGAACCACACCTGAGCAGGATGGAGCACCTCCCCCAGAAGCATGTGGCAGAGATTGCATTGCTCACATCAAACTAACAGGTTGATAGCCATCTTAACAGGGAGGGGTGTTTGTGGGTGGGAAGACTGCACTACAACTCCCACCATGCCCCCTGTCCCACACCTGAGCAGGATGGAGGACCCCCCTCAGAAGCATGTTGCAGAGATTGCATTGTTCACATCAAACTAAAAGGTAGGTAGCCATCTTAACAGGGAGGGGTGTTTGTGAGTGGGTGGGAAGACTGCACTACAACTCCCACCATGACCCCTGTCCCACACCTGCTATGGATGGAGCAGCCCCCCCCCAAAGCACGTGGCAGAGATTGAATTGCTCACATCAAACTAACAGGTAGGTAGCCATCTTAACAGAGAGGGGTGTTTGTGGGTGGGAAGACTGCACTACAACTCCCACCATGCCCCCTGTCCCACACTTGAGCAGAATGGAGCACCCCCCGAAGCATGTGGAAGCCATTGTCTCACTACAAGCACACTAACACGTAGGTAGACCTCATCCCTGTGACGGCTGTTTGGGCATGGGAGGCATGCACAACAACTCACACCAGGCCCTCTGATCCACCCCTGAGAAGGATGGAGCACTCACCCCCACCCAGAAGCATTTGGAAGCCATTGTCTCACTACAAACAAACTAACAGGTAGGTAGACCTCATCCCTGGGAGGGCTGTTTGGGGGTGGGAGGCCTGCACAACAACTCACACCAGGCCCCCTGACCCACCCCTGAGAAGGATGGAGCACTCCTCCCCACCCAGAAGCATTTGGAAGCCATTGTCTCACTACAAACAAACTAACAGGTAGGTAGACATATTATGCTTCCTTGTCCCACCCCTGAGCAGGATGGAAGCCTACACCACACACACACACACACACAGAAATGTGTCACAAATCCAACCCAAATGTGAAAACATAACAGGTAAGTAGCCAGTACATGCACCCAGCCATTCCTCTCACAAAGCATGGTGCCATATGACAACATCAGCCCTCTCATCGCACAAATATACACACCAATACCATTGCCTCTCACAGTGTGCAGACAGCTAAGCAAATTAAACTGTCACAACAACCAAAGTGTGACAAAACAATTAACATGCTGAAGAAAGTCTGTGCACAATCATGCACAGCACTGAATGCCATGTGTAAGTGCCATGTGGCCAGAGCAGCAAGGACCACATGAAAACAAAGAAAGCTTGGTTGTTGGTACAAATTCAGATTTGCTCATGACATGACAAAGGTATGCATGAGATAACAATGGCCAGTTCATGCTCAGATGTTACGTCTGTCAGGGCAGAGTAATCAACAAAGAGGCATCACAGAAAATCTTTGTTGCGCTAGTTCCTAGATGGCAACATGTCCCTGTAATCACAAAACATGCGCGTGGCGCATGGTATGTTTTGACACCTCACACCATGGACAAGTAATGCATGTACCTCAACATCATCTCAGGAGGCACAGTAGTGCACATACAAAGAATGTGATGATTAGTCAACTGTGTGTTGTACAAACAATGAACAATACACAGCTAACACAAAGCTTGCGGGGTGCACTACAATGACCTTTTCCCACCTGTCCCACAGGTGACCAAGAACTGACTGCAGAGGACAACACCAGCAACCTGCAGAGCCAGTCTCCCCCACTGGAACATGGACTCTCGGATGTTGACTCCCGGGATTCAGAGGACAAGGAGCTCTGGGCCAGCCCATCTGGTGTGCCACGGCACAACCGGTCCCAGGACCCCATTGTCCGCCCACCTCATCTGCAGCAACACCAACAGCTACACAGACCCCTGCTGTTACGGCCTGTGCGTCCTCCACGACCACCGCCACCGCCAGTGCTGCCTGCTACACTCCACCTGTCACAGAAGATGACCACCCCACACCACCAACTGAGGAGGGCAGGGAGAGGATGCGGGTGCCTACAGTGGTGAGGCAACAGGTCCATGGCAGCAGGGCAGTTAGGAGGGGCAGGGTCACTCACAGACAACCAGAGTCTGGGACCGAAGCCTTGGACAACATAAACAGAGTCCTTGGGGCATATGAATGGGCCCAGAACAAGATTGCCACAAGCTCCTCTTGTTGATGAGGTCCATGGACACCCGCATGGGACAAATTGTGGACCTCTTGGTCCAGCTAGTGGCGGTACTGAGAGACAGGCCTGCGCCACAAAAACACCTCCACCTCCCCCTGTTGGGTCGCAGGATGACAGTTCAACTTCCTCTCCTGCGGCCACAGAGATGGGTGAGGCCCTACAGCAGAGGTTCCCCCTGCCAAGCGACAAAGGGGCCGTCCCAAGAAATCTCTGGGCGTATCCCGTAGCAAAGCACCTGCCAAACGTCAGACACAGAGCCAGCCATATTGGCATCCCTCTTCACTACCGCATTGACTGTTTGGACTGTCCTTCCCCGCACTGCCTTGTGAATGGCATCTGTCTGTTGAACTGGGTCATCACATCAATATGGTGACCACTCGATTCTCTCATTTACCATAACTGTCAACTCACTGTTTCACTAATCACCCCAATGTAAATGTTCACCCCCTCACATGTCACCATTGTAAATAAACACTCCTTACACACATGTTGTTGTTTCTGCTCCGTCTTTATTCCAGGATGTGTAGTCTTCACCATGATTACAATGTACCAGGAGTATGGAATGTATGTAGGCAAGGAGAGTCTGAAGGGACCTAGGAAAACACAACAGAACAACATTCACTAGTCTGGGTGTGGCTTCACAGACATCACACAACACTTACCATCAAGCTAATCCAACATGCACACATCACAATGAGCAACAAGTGCCAACATACACATCCTGTAGAAGTTCCAAACTACCCTGTCCCAGAAACATTGTCAGCCACCACTGAGTCAACAACCGGCTATAGTCACAAAGCTCACATACGCCTTCACAACAACAGCAACATCATCAGACAATGGGTCCGTTGTACATAGGCCTGGGCGGTAAATTCCGTTCCGTTCGCGGAATTTGCGGAATTAGGGTAATTTCGCGTTCCGCGGAGAACGCGAAATTGCCCAAAAATCTGCGTTCCGCGACTTCGCGAAATTTTTTGCTTGTTCGCGTTCTCAATATGCGTGTTCGCGAGATATTTCACCCAGAGCACGCAAACAGCGATCGCGAACAGGCAAAAAGTATCGCGAACAAGCAATTCCGCGTGTTCGCGGAATTTCTGCGTGTTCGCGGAGATTTTTTACCGTTTCGCGGAGATTTGCGTAACGCGATTACGCAAATTCCGCCCACCAACTTGTACATTGTCACTCACCTTCAAGTGAAGTAGCGGTTGATGAGCTGTTGACGTGATGCAGCGCGCAATGCAAAAACCCTCCCTTCGTCACAGATCATAGATCACACTCATTCACTACCAGGGCCGGACTGGCCGTAGCGAGCACCGGGCAATCCCCCGGTGCGCCACACAGGTGGGGGCTGGTTTTGGGCCCCTGGGGGTCGTTTTTGTTACAGGGCCGTTTTTGCAGCATTGCTGCAAAATCGGTCCTGTAACAAAATCGGCCGAAACTGGCCCTGGCAAAGAGCTCGGCGGCCCCCCCAAGCCCCGGAAGTGGGGGGCGGGGGGCGGCCGAGCACTTTGCCAGGGCCGGTTTTGGTTCCCAGTCCGGCCCTGTTCACTACATTCGCTGGTGGAACCCATAACACCAACATACTCTCATCTAATAACCTGTTTCAAAGAGGTGATTGTTCCACTCGCTGTAATGGAAGAGAGTACTCACATATCCCTATTTATAAGCTTCACCTTTAGTACTCCTCCCATGTATAGGCCATGGATCTACTAGCTGCTGATTTGAAATGATAACGAAATCTATAACATTATTTACATAAACACATTTGCTCAATAATAATGACCCAACACAATTCTTGTAATGATCCATAAATTTTATCTAAATAATTGAAATTTGAGTCTCTGGGTTTTAATCAAGCAAAATAGAACATCATATTTACCTATTCTGTCTAAAAGTCGCCCTCTAAGTCAGAATCTTGGTCATCAGTTCATACTGTCAGAGTCTTTGGAAACAGCTGTCCTGCAGTGTCACCGTCCTCTCCGTCAGCATAACGTCAGGAAATCGCAAATCTTCTGAAGGGTCTCGACCGAATCGTCATCTGATCTATCCTCTCTAGTCTACCATTTTTATAGTGAATTTACATTCAAAAGTGTAACAATTTATATTTTGAACAGTTCCGATTGGTCCGTTGGGGAAAGTTCGACTTCTTTCCCATACATATAATGTGTCTTTAGATATAGTTCCAATCCACGCAATAGTATCTTTTCATTGTTTCTTTCAGTGCTGCTGGCCGAAAGCCCAGAGCGACTTTGGCTGGCCCAGTTGAGTCGGGGTCGTAGAAAGGTTGCGGCAGCTGATTGGCGACGCATGCGCACTTCGCCCAGAGATGCTTACAATGGAATTGTTCTCGTCTAACAGGGACGTCAGCCATTTTGTGGCCACCAAATGGTCAACTTAAGCAAAGAAACACAAAATGTAATTAATACATAAAAAATAACTATTATTCGGTTATCCCCTTACTAATACCCATATGTGTATGTATTTATCTAGCAGAGGCAACACTTAATGCAGGTTATATTTACATTAATAAAGCACACATCACAAATACATCACGTAAACAACATATAATCATGCAATTTTCTAATTATCTATTATTAATATGCATACAAAAATTAGTTTACGACATTAATTAGGCCATGCAGATGCAATTCCCACGTGTATTTCTTATATTAGTAATGTTGATCAGTACACACAGCAAACTATTAATATAATTACTATTAATTAATTAATTTTATTAATTCAAACATGCAAAATGGAGAGGGTATATAATTTTTAAAGAAAACCCCACTCCAGCAGACGCAGGTCAACACCTTCCTCCTCTCCACTGTCCTCATCACTGGACACGGGTTGGTTTACAGGCGGGGCCTTGGCTGCTAATCAGCATCCAGGAGCAGGGGGATCTCCTTGCGAATGGCTAGGTTGTGGAGCATGCAGCATGCCACTATAATCTGACACACCTTCCTGGGCGAGTACATCAGTGCACCTCCGGTCTTGTCCAGGCAGTGAAATCGTGACTTGAGGAGACCAAAAGTACGCTTCACCACATAACGTGTCCTCCCATGGGCATCATTGTAGCGGACATCAGCTGGTGTCCTGGGATTACGCAGTGGGCTCAGCAACCAAGGACGGTTGGGATATGCAGAGTCACCTAGGTGTGAGGAACACAGAGAAACCTTGTAATGTCACTGTGGCACAGGCCAGCATGTCACACACACAGCACGTTATTTGACTCTGCATACTCACCCACAATCCATGCACGCTCAGGAAGCAGATTAGCCATCAGCTGTGGTACAATGCTGTTACACATGATGTATGAGTCATGCATGGGCTGAGCTGGGAAATTTGGCACACACGTGAGAGATGATCATATCCGCCTGGCACACCACTTGCACATTTATGGAGTGGAAATTTTCCCGATTCCTGTAGATGTGCTCACGTGCCTGTGGTGGAACTAGCCCAACATGGGGGCAATCAATGGCACCAACAACATGGGGGATGTGTCCAAGGGCATAAAAATCTCCCTTCACAGCCACCAATTCAGGACCCCTGGGGAAATGGATATATCTGTCCTTGTAGATCATCATAGCGGACAGGACATCAGGCAGCACCATGCTGAACATATGTTGCAAAATCCCACCTGCGCTGGACACCGTGTGCTGGAATGATCCTGTGGCAAAAAAATGCAGGGCCGCCATCACCTTAGACGTTGGGCTGAAAGCTGTTGGATATGTTCTGCGAGGCTGCAGGTGGTGCTCCAACATAGCACAAAGGTTCTGTAGGGTGGCTCTATCCAGACGGAATTTCCAGATGATCTCTTCATTCTCCATGTCTGCCAGCACTGTGAAGGAACAATGCAGATTTGGTCTCCTCCTATTTGAGATGAAAGTGGACACATGTCAATGCAATACACCATGAGATGTGCACAACATCTTACGTTTTGACTGACACAACGCCAACAATGACTGTCAACACAATTGAGTTACAGAGCCGCTTACATGAAGGGACACCTTCAGCTAAACTGCTCGCACACGTGTCCCCTTTCACATAGTAAGTACCTCCGAAACAACATCGGACTATGAGAATGCACATTGGGATATGGCCACATCTAACATTGGCACGCCTGAGAGTATTTCATCCAGCATATGTGTAAAAATGAAACACTACTGTCTCATACCTAGCTGCTGTACCTGCCACACCTTCAGGCGTAAGTTGAACATAGCACACATCAAAACACAATTACCACAGGCTGAGCGTAAACAACACGTGTGTGCATGAGCCAATAAAAGAAGACAGCTATATGGTTCCCCAAATGTCGTGGTAAGTCTTCAACAGTGTGAGTGAGAGTGCAGGGGGGCACACATGAAGTTGAGCTGCTGCAGTATGTGCCTGAGAGTGTGGGGTTTTGTCATGCACTGCCTAGCATACTTTCTCCAGGGGGAAGGGGTGTGTGGCTTATTTCACACGTTTCCCTGCACATCAAGATTTGAGGGACATGTATTGTCTTGTCAACCATGCAGTGACGCAGCAAGTTGGTAATGCAGGAGTCAGGACAGTGATTGCTTGTGTTAATGGCTGTATGGGTCCCTGTTGTCCTTCTCAGTGTGAGCCCACCTGGCCTGCACAGTCACCGCCCAATCTGACAAAGACACATCACTGAATGTACTGAGTGTTACATGTGTCTTTGTTCATTACTCTCCATCAATGAGTCATCTCAGCCCTGTAGATTGCACACGCTAGGCCTTCTTAGAAGGGTGTGGGTTTGTGAGACCATGTCCCTCAATGTGACCTCCATGACACAGTGAGCCATTCACAGGGCAAGGACATTGAGGGCTGCGCAGTGTTGGACACAGTGAGTCTACCCTCAAACATATGTTGATATGTAATGTATGTCTTGATCTACCGAAAAATGGACAGTAGATGTGGGCAGACTACACATGGCTTTATGTGCTGGCATCCTGCATGTGTATGAGATGGGCAGGTACTGTGTCCACCCTCACACCTGCATGCATTTACGTCTGCTTCTCCCATGCTGATGTTCCATGTGAGATGCATTCTTGTCTCTATTAGACATATCTGTGGATTTGGGGTGAGTCAGTATCATGGTACTGTACTGAGAGATATTGTTACATAACACTGTGTCACTGATGTTTTGCCCCTCTTGTCTCCCATGCCTGCAGCTCAAAGTACACCAGCATAAGGCCGCGTGGAGGGCCATTGCATGCAAGGTGCGGGCTCTGGGTGTCTCAAACCGATGGCGCACCCACTGCCACAAGAGGTGGGATGACATCTGCCAGCTGAGCAAGAACGTGGCCAAGATGACACTGGGGATGATCCCTCGGACTGGCAGGTTGGCACGGCGCATCATGACACCACTAATGGCCCGGATCTTGGCCGTTTTACAGCCTGAGCTGGATGCACGTTTGAAGGAGCATCAGCAGCAAGCTAGCGGTGAGTATTCTGGGAAGGGTTATTTTGGCTGTGAGTGGCTGCATGTGTACACAGCTTGGGCCAGCGCTAGGCTATGTGATGTTGGAAGTGTGATGCAGTGGCTTGTAAGTGGCCTCAATGCTGGGTGCAGCTGTCATGCATTTGCCCTACCTGTACTTCCAAATGTAATTTGAGTACTGGGCATTTACAATGCATTCTGAGTCGTGGGCTTCAGGTATCGTCTGCATTGGGGTAGTCTGGTAAATCACATGGAAGTGGACGGCAGTGTGCCTAATCTGAGTGTTGTTTCATCAATGCGTGCATTGCCTGACCTCAGATTTGTGAGGCTTAGACATCTGACACCAATGTGCAACAGTAGTTGTGCCCCAAAGTACAACATGGTGGATAGCATGAGCCCACGGCTATTGTAGACTGTTATGTTGGAGTCTGTATCTGTGTTGTCCCCTTCTGCCCCATCCAGATATGACAGTGGCAAAATGTTGTGGGGTTCATCCTTGCCCCCATCTGGGCCCTAGGTGTGCTCAGAGCTATTTGTGTGTCTGGTTGAACGGAGCCACCGGCAGGATATTGTGCTGTGTGGGCATCACATGGTTCACTTATGCCTAGTTTGCTTGTTGACACCCACTGTTATTGCACAGGGTGGTGGGCAACATGTAGACTTCGTCATCTTCAGTGATGCTTTGCTTGCATATGTTTGTTCTGTTGATGCCAATGAACTGACCCTACATCTCTCTCCCATGCAGCATCTCCCGTAGGCACGGAAGGACAGGTGGCGGACACCAGTGGTGAGGCATCAACCACAACAGCTGCACACGAGCACAGTGATACAGATGTGACCAGCGCCTCGGAGGGGGACAGGAGTCTGCTGGAGGAATCACAGCCAGAGACGCAAAGCTCAACGTCATCTGACGCCAGCGGTGATGCAGCCATGTTGGCGGGAACAGGGAACGGGGACTCTGCCTCCTCTTCCACCACACAGCGTATGGTGCCCACCCTCCCAGCTACTTACACTAGTGCTGCCCGTGTTTGCAACAGTAAGAAGGGAAGAGTGTCCTTCACCCCTGTCCCCCCTGCTGCCATCAGTGCTGAGTCTGTGGACCTTTTGCGCCAGCTGTGTGTGGGCCAGACAGCTCTCCTCAATGCCTTCATAGACCATGACAAAAAGTTGGCACAGGTGGTTGCTTTCATGGAGGGCATACATTCAGACGTGGGTGGGCTACATCGGACTGTCTAGTCTTTGTCCTCCGCAGTGATGGCAGCCCTTCAACTGCCACAATCTCGGAGTCCAGCTCCAGTCCCTTTGTCCACCCCCCTGCCAGTGGCCACATCTGATGATAGTGACCACGCACAACAGACCTCAAGGTCAAGATAAAGCACACGCAGCACACAGCAGCAGCAGCCCAAGCATCCCCACAGTAAACTAAAGCCACCCCAGACTACAAAGACAAAAGCCCGTCAGGCAACACCAAGGGCCACAAAGTCAAGAAGCAGGCCTCAGGGTCACATTCCTCAGAGGTATCCCCAGCCAAGAACACTCCTGTCCCAAAAGCGTCTCGCAAAGACAAGCAGACAGTTTCCGTGCCCACTGAGAAGGTGGTGCCTGCTAAGAGTACACATAAGAAGAGCTCTAAGGCAAATTCACCCACAACCTCGACTCCCAGTCAAAGCCCAGTGAAGCAGGGAAAGGAGGGCACTGTAGGGGAAACACCTGGTAAACAGGGGATGGAGTTGCAAAGGCAAGGCCAGGCCAAGCGAACAGCTGGATCCAGCATGTCCCCAGAGGGTGGGCCACCGGCTGCACCTGATGCAGCTTTGGTGGTGAGTGTGCCTGTTGGGACCGCACCACTTTCCACTAATCCCAAGACAGGGAAGCCATTTAGAATCCCCAAGAAGTGGAAAGGCACCCCTCCTCAGTCTCCCACCCACACTGTGTTTAACGGCAGCATGACTCAACTTCCACGTGCCACTACACCACCTCGTCCAAGCAGCCCTCCGGCTTCCCAAGCCACTGATGCCTCTACCTCAGCTGGGCCTCTCTCTCCCCAGTCAAGTCTTCCAACTGTCCATGACACACAGCCAGCTCCCAGTCCGACTGACAGGCAAGTCTGAGTGGTAGTCCCCCTCACACACCTGTCTCTCCCACAGCAGTGCCTGTACTGCCCATTGTTACCCCCTGACTGTGTTGCTGACCATGGCAGGGTACAGTCACAAACATTCCCTGTGCAGCTTCTCATGGACTCACTCTGCACATTGGACTGGCCACTGGCCTTGTTGTTCACTGCTGTTTACCCCTTGCCTGTGCAGCTTCTCATGGACTCACTCTGCACTTTGTGCTGGCCACTGGCCTTGTTGTTCACTGCTGTTTGCCCCTTGCCTGTGCAGCTTCTCATGGACTCACTCTGCACTTTGTGCTGGCCACTGGCTTTGTTGTTCACTGCTGTTTGCCCCTTGCCTGTGCAGCTTCTCATGGACTCACTCTGCACATTGGACTGGCCACTGGCCTTGTTGTTCACTGCTGGTTGCCCCTTGCCTGTGCAGCTTCTCATGGAGTCACTCTGCACATTGGACTGGCCACTGGCCTTGTTGTTCACTGCTGTTTGCCCCTTGCCTGTGCAGCTTCTCATGGACTTACTCTGCACTTTGTTCTGGCCATTGGCCTTGTTGTTCACTGCTGTTTGCCCCTTGCCTGTGCAGCTTCTCATGGACTCACTCTGCACTTTGTGCTGGCCACTGGCCTTGTTGTTCACTGCTGTTTGCCCCTTGCCTGTGCAGCTTCTCATGGACTCACTCTGCGTATTGGACTGGACACTGGCCTTGTTGCTCACTGCTGTTTGTCCCTTATCTGTGCAGCTTCTCATGGACTCACTCTGCAAATTGGACTGGACACTGGCCTTGTTGTTCACTGCTGTTTGCCCCTTGCCTATGCAGGTTTGCATGTAACTACTCTGCACTTTGTGCTGGCCACTGGCCTTGCTCTTGTCTAATATTGGTACCTAGCAAAAACCAAAGAAAATGATGGACCGAGTGTTGAACATTGCAAGCACTCACCCCCAGTCAACTGATCTGGGTTTAATCCATCACCGTTGTTTAGCCCACTCTGCCACCCCAGTTCAGACATGGCCATATGCAAATCAGTCTGACCCTGTGCCTCATGGGAACAGTCCAGCCCGAACTGCCAAGCCATGTCTTCCCTGGGCCGGAAACAAGCTTCCTAGGACCGGTTTCTGGCATTTCAGCCGTCTTCAGCCAGGCGTGCTTGAATCCAGTGGCAAAGTGAGCAAGGGACTCACGTCTGAGCATATTGGTACCTATCTGTGCAATATGTAAATAAAGACAGTTACTCCTGTTGTCTGTTTTGTCAGTGTCCTTACTGTTTAAAGTTTTTTTCTGTGTGTTTATGGTTTACTGTGCCACATGCTCTGTATGCCACTTCAACATTGCCAATGGCTTGTCTCACTTTTTCTAGATTTTACAGGGGTGACCGGGACTTCAGTGCTTCCTGACTCTGATGCTTGTGGGTGCAATGATGGTGGTTTTAGATGAAATACTGTTGTCATTATCATTCTTTGTTCATGTTAGCTATATTGTACAGATGTCAGGTTTGGAGGCACTGCCAGCACAGAGTGGGATTCTATCCACAGGATTGCAGGCAGGCTGGCCAGGGTCATCATGTATGTGTGATCTTACTTAATGTGTGCCCAGCAGTGTAGGTGTATAGTCATCTTGTGATGGTCAGTCATCCTAGTCACATGGGTTACTTTCAATGTGTGCACTTTGGTGGTCAAGAAGTGTGCAGCGTGAAGGGGTGAATTTGTCGGGAGTGTTGATGTGTGTGTGCCCCTGCAATGTCAACTACACACATGTGTCACCCAGGAGTATAGTGCCTGTTTGTGTGATTGTTCAGCCCTGTGATTGTGTGTACATGTGTGTGTTGTATGCTGTGCAATGTGCAGTGTGTTGGTGTGTCTTTGCAGTTCTGTCTGACTCCTACTTGTTGTTTTTGTCAATTGTGAGTATGCAGAGTATGTGACTGGCAAGTCAGTGTTGTGTTTTGTTGATCATCCATGTGTCTTGATGCTGTTTGTGGTGACTGTGCATACCTGCTCAGCCACACTGACATTGTGGGTGTGTTTTCTCATGCATTGCTGTCACATGGGGCTTTATTGCCTCCAGTATGGCATGTGGTGTGTGGTGTCATACCATCCCCTATCTGTGCTTCAGATGTCTACCCATTGTGAGTCTGCACTTCATCTATTTGTGTGTGGTACACTCCTGCCATTTCCACTACTGACATACACACCACTTCACTTTCATGTCAGCTGTCCCCTTGGGTTGCCTGTGTGTGTGACTCCCCATCACTTCATTTGTGACACTGTTCTTTGTGGTGCAGATCTTTGCACAGGAGCAATGTGCCACTCAGGACATTTTCCCAATTGGTTATATGTGATTTTCTTGTACTGTTTAGCAGTCATGGTTGATCAATGCAGTTCAACTGTTTGTGCTGCACAGTTTCTGGTCATGTTGTTTCCACTTTGGTGTCCCAGACTTGTGCATCTGTGGGTGTTGGGTTAGGTGTATATGTGTTTGCTGAGGTACTGCTTCCCTTCCTGAGTGTGATGTTGTCAGTGTGCTGTTTTGATTGTTGTTGTGGGTGTTCATGTTGTGTCACTCATATCTGTGTGGGACTGGTATGTTTGGCGTGCACACACTGCTTGGTGTGCATGCAGTGCTGTGGGTGTATGTTGCCTTGTCCTTGCCTGGTGTGCATCCCCTGATGTCCTGCTGTGTTTGCAATGTGATTTATTGGCATGTGCACCTGTTGTGTGTTTGATGTGGCTGTGTGCAATGTTTGGGCTGTGTTGTCTCTTGCAGCTGACAGATTCTCTGTGTGTGGTGTTCTATTTGCATGTCAGTGTGTGTGTTTTGTTAGTGTGGTGTGTTTCATCCAGATAGATATGTGTAGCCAGTGTGCCTACTTGTGTGTCTGTCACATGAACTTAGGTCTATTCTAGTTCCTGTGCTTGTGTTAGATGCGTCATTGGTGTTTTCTCCTCTCATATATGAGCTGTCTCTTGTCATTCTTGTACATGTGCAGGCATGTGGTACACTGTGACATCATGTTGACTTGATTGGTGGTGTGGTATGTATGTCTGTGTGTCATTGTAGGGCCATTTCTCCCAGTTTGTGCCCATGATTGTTTTGTGATGGTGCACTTCTTGTCTGTGCTGCGGTATGTTGTCTATACATTGTTCCTGACTGATGAGGTTGTGCACTCCTGTTGCTCCCATTGCCTTTCCACGGTGTGACTGCACAGGTCATGTCTGGCTTTGTTGTGATTCTCTGTGTGTTTTTGTTGAGTTATGTGTTTTTCTATTGTTTTGGTGCAGACATTGGTTCTGGCATGTGTGTGTGTGTGCGTGTGTGTGTGTGGGTGTGTGCGTGTGTGTGGGTGTGCGCGTGTGTGTGTGTATGCATTTATATATTTAGATGTGCACACACACACATAGATATAAAAAAACATATTCAAAATGTATCTATTTTTGTTTTTCCTTGCTCTCTTCTGAGTGAGGAAGAGTAAGTAAGTCTAAGTTCATAGAATTTCAATAAAGTACATTTTGAACATGAAATACAAAACCCTTTTAATTCAGAGTGGGTTAGTACACCATAGCTTTTCAAGTATTACACACACCTCCCTTTGTTACTGTCTAGTGAGAGTTATACTTTTTTTTGTACCTGTTAGATACTGTAATTGCATTGTCCTCAGCTTGGCAGTAAATATAAGACCCACAGTGCGTATGTCAAGCTTTGCTGGCTGGGTTGCAGTGGCACAGTTACAATCATCATCGTCAAGCTCAATTTCTTATTCAATCTTTCACATCCAAGCACAGAACACGCCTGATGTTGAGGGCGTGTTCCCACAGTTCACTATGAGTGTTATCCTTTCACATAAAGAACTTGAGTAACAACCATTTTGGTAACCATAACATTCTTTCACATAATTGACTGAAGGACAACACCTAAACACGTGAAGTGGCTTTGGCGGTTAGTTGAATGGAGGTCAAATTGGGTGGAGATCCAGTTGACTGGATGAGTAAAATTTCTGGGGAAATTGTTTGTAATAAAACTGGGGGTCACAAGCTTGATCATGTCCAAGTGAGGGGTCAGGCTTAATGAACATGCCTCGAGTCAGGTCTCAAGGTATATCAAGTCTTTGTCTTTGGCTGACACTCTGGAAGAACTTAGTTGTAGAGAGCGCCTGTATGTTTCTGCTGGATGGGTAATATTCCAAAATGGCATGCTCAGTGCCCCTTGGCTTGTACCTTGATGTAGTGATGACGACCTGTCACATGCTCTGTCACTGTCATATAGTTTGGGAGAGTCTTCAGAGACCTCATAAACTTCAGAGTAAAGACCTTGATAGCTCTTATATGCAGACACATTCTCTTTAATGTGGATAATCCTTTTGACAAAACTATTGCATTTCTCTGGGTAGTTTCCCTGAATGATTATGATGTGAAGGGCATCCTAAGCTTTGCTCCTGGGTATTGCATGAGATTTCCTACCCGGATGTCTGAGATTCTGGTGCATCTCCACTGCTTCACCTTGTTATTACTCTACTGGTATTTGATCGCCGTTCCCTCTGTCAAGGGAGAAGGGTAGCTTGATGCCAGGATGAATGAGCAGAGATGTTGACGGCAGTGAGACTTGTCATGACAACAGCAGCCAGGAAAGTGTGTGTTGCCTCTTCTGTGGGAGTATTCAATATTTCATTTCTAGATACAGAGAGTATTTGTCGACAACTATTGGCAGCTATCTCTCATTGGTGGTGACACAAAAATCAGCACTCATTTTTTCCAGTAGCTTTTGTGAAAACTTATGTGATGATTTTTCTCCCAGTTCTGTTGCCTAACACCTAGAAGCACATTGTCACCTCGCTTTCCACCAAAGCATCATATCAGAGAGCAGCCCCCTCTTGTAGATTGAGGACTTGATCACCGCTATAACCTGGTGTCTGACATATGCTAGCTTAATGGTAGGAAGAGGCAATGTGTGAGGCATCACAATGCAGGGCCCTGAATAACAGATATGACTCATACATAACATAACTGGGGTATTTGTAAAGCAGACAATTCACCCGTGGAGGGGAGTGGGAGGGCTTATTGTTTTGGGCTGACAACAATTATTTATTGTTATCTGACTCAATGGTTCTCATTGTATGGTTCTCAGAAGAATGACATTCTCAATGGATTGACTTAGATTTGAAGCTATTACCTTGGGAGCAAATACATACCTTTGTAGTAGATCCATTAGAGCACTGGGTCACCACAACTAGCCTATGTTTCTTTCCAAGTGGTGATGATAACTGTTATCATCTTCCTGGCCCTTAGTGTCTTCTTCTCCATTTGCTGATCAGATGTTTCTGAAATGATGGTAAGCACCAATCTACCCTTTTGTGTGGGTTCTAACTGACTCCTCCAGCTTCAGGGCTGTAATACAGCAAATTTGGTGATTGGCTTCACTTGCTCTTCAGTACTGTCCACCTCTTATGTTCCTCTGATGAACCTATCTAGGATGCCTTTGGGAAATCGGCAGGCTTATCTGTAGGCTTATTGTTGGACCTGGCTCTTCTTACAGGTTTACCCCCCCCCCCCCACGTTTTGCCTCCTATTTTTTCTGACTTGTTTTGGTTGGCTTTAGGACTCTGGGCACATTACCACTGCGGATCAGTGCTAAAGTGCATATGTACTTCGGATTGGTTCTCTATAACTAGCATATTTGAATTACTGGTAAGTCCCTAGTAAAGTGCACTATGGTTGCCCAGGGCCTGTAAATCAAAAGCTACTAGTGGGCCTGCAGCACTGGTTGTGCCACCCACATGAGTAACACTGTACATATGTCTCAGGCCAGGCATTGCAGTGTCTGCACGTGCAGTTTTTAAACTGCTATGTAGAACTGGCAAGTTCACCCACTTGCCAGACACAAACCTTCCCTTTTACTACATGTAAGGCACCCCTAAGGTAGGCCCAGGGTGCCCCCCATGGGTCAGGGTGCAGTGTATGTGAAAGGTAGGACATGTACTGGTATGTTTTACATGTGCTGATAGTGAATTACTGATAGTTCTGTTTTTCATTATTGCAAGGACTATCTCTCCCATAGGTTATCATTGGAGCTGCCTTGCAACATTTTGCAAGTGTACCTATCAATTGGGAAGAGAGAGAGATTTGGAGTTTGGGCCCAAAACTCAGGATTTAAAAATACATCTTTTAGTGAAAGTGGTTTTTAAATTGTGTGTTTGAAAATGCCTCTTTTAGAAAGTGGCATTTTCTTGCTTTATCATCCTGTGCCTCTTCCTGTTGTGGAATCAACATCTGGTTCAGACTGACAGATGGGTTGTTTGTGCATTCACTCTAGGCAGTCACAAAAAGGTAGTTGAGCTGTGCCCTGCATATCCTGATGACCCATCACCAGGCTGATGGGCCTTCCTAAGTTAGAGTGATAGGAGGAGTTGTCACATACATCTGAATAGGGCTATGCCTGGCCTCTCACAATGCTGTCTTCAGCCCCCTGGAGTGTGGCTGGGGATAAGACCAGGCAGGACAAGAATGTGTGCACTGCAAAGACAATCATTTGAAGAATGCCTACTTCAAAGGCCAAAAGGGGCATAAGTATTGGACCTAAAACCGCAGACTTTTAGAACCCTTCCGGAACGAGAGGAGACTCTGTCAAGGAGAAGAGCTGTAAGGAGGAGTACTACCCCTTTGCTGTGTATTGCTTTGCAGTGGTGGGTTGGAGTTGCTGCTTCTGCTTTGGAGAGGAAAAGGACTGGACTTTGCTGTGTATCCTGCTAGTGAAGTTTCTCAAAGGGCTTGTGCTTGATTGCGTCTTGTTAGAAGTCTCCGGGTCATCAAAGACTTCACCTACAGCACCTTGACTCCATTGCTGGTAGTTCTGAATTTGCCAAGGGGCGTCAATTCCAGTTCTGGGCCACTGGAGGTGTTTGCTGGGCTGTAACTTCTAGAAAAGGATTCCCGAAGCCATCACAGTGACCGCTCACTGGGTGAGCTCAGCACCGATCTCAATGATACCGCAGCCCTAGTCTCAGCGACGACGACGCTTCACATTGTCAGCAACAAGGCTGCTTGCACCGTGGCTGTGGACACTGACTTCTACAACCACACAACCCTACTTTTACCGACGACACCGCTTCGCACCATCACCGACTTCACTGCCTACACTGTAGCCGTGGTCACCGCCCTCGACGGCACCATAGCCCCTGGTCTGCCGACGACAGCACCACCGACTCTGACATTGTCACCTGTCGCCGCTGCCTGCACTGAAGCCCATCTCACCGCCTCGTGAGGAGCACGAGATACCGACCGTGACAACATCGCATCCCTGGGTCAACCGACGACCGTGCTGAACAGACGCCACGCCGCTGCCTGCACCGAAGCCACGGACACCGTATCGTGAAGTGCACGACACACCGCCTGCGATGACACAGCAGTCATCAGCGCTCCTGACTTCAACTTCATGGAGTTTGATCTGCAAAGCGTGTGACATCAGGTGCTCACCGTCTTCCGTACTGACATGCAGCACCGATGCCGCTCAACTCAAGCGACGCCTCACTTCTACACTTCACCACAAGGTCCTCGAGGCCTCTTCAAATCCAAGATACTGTTTGCGGGTCTTCCCAGACACTGTAACCAGCGCTCGACTCCATCCAGGTCGGACTGAACTGTTAGATTTGTTGGTCACAATTCCGTGATAGCCCTGTTTGGCGCTATCAACTTCAAGGAACTGTATTTTTGCTTTATTCTTTACAAAATCATATATTTCCTTGTGTATGTTGGATTTTTCTCATTTTGGTTTTGTTTAGATTAAATAAATATTTGCTATTTTTCTTAACAGGTGTGGTGTCCATTTTGTAGTGTTTTCACTGCGTTACTGTGTGTGTTATGTATAAATACTTTACACATTGCCTCTTACATAAGCCTGACTGCTCGTGCCAAGCTACCAAGGGGGTGAGCTGGGGTTATCTTAGCTGTGTAATCCCCTTACCATGACTAGAAGGTAGGGTCCCTACTTGGACAGGTGTATACCACTGCCAACTAGAGACTCCGATTTCTATCACTTATCCATGGCAAGTTGGTACTCTACTCTAAGGTGGCACTCTTGCATCTCCAGAACATACTCCTCTTTTCTTGGTGAGGAATATTGGGTTAGCCCGTGGAGTAGAGTAATCAGTAGCTATTGATCAATGGCTTAATTGAAGGTGTGAACAAAGCAAATACAAGGAGATGATGGATGGCGCACTGAAACCTTTCTGACACTCACCCCCAGTCACAGATCTGGGTTGAATCTATCACCGTTCTTTAGCTCACTTCGCCACCCCAGTTCAGACCCAGCTATATGCGAATCAGTATTGACCCTGTGCCTCATGGGTACAGTCCAGCCCAAACTGCCAAGCCAGGTCTTCCCTGGAGCGGAAACAAGCATTCTGGGACCGGTTTAAGGGTAACACCCCTCATCAGCTAGGCTAGCTTGAATCCAGTGGCAAAGTGAGCAAGGGACCCACGTCAGGGCATTCCCTCCCAACTTAAAGTGAACAAAGCAAACACAAGGAGATGATGGGCGGAGCGCCAAAACTTTTCACACACTCCCAGTCACAGATCTGGGTTGAATCCATCATTGTTTTTAGCTCACTTTGCCACCCATTCATTTTTTCTCAGGTGGACAGTTAAAATTTGCTTTTTTATCATCTAAAAAAGACATTACTATCCTGGAAGTAACCAATATATCAATACCTTCACTTGCCTCTCGTTTGCAGTTTGAACTAGGCTGGCTGGCTTTCAAGCAGCTCTTCCCAAAACCACCATCTTGTCTGGCCCGGAGACCAGTGGCGTAAAGTAATGATTGAGCCATTTGAAGATATTGAAATTCTATAAAGCTGTTCTTTTTCCATAGGCAATCTATGTTGCAGCACCTCTTTTTGGGAGCTTTCTCCATTTAACCTGAACAGTGGCATATGTGAGAGCTGTCTTTATGGAGATGCCTATAACCTAGGGTTATATATGAGATTAAACACTTTGTTCTAGTTTTCTAACACATGTATTGTTGCTAATTCATTGCTTTTTATTTTGACCTTTAGAAACAAAAATGGATGGATGTATATAAAGCCAGATCTGTTCCCAATCTGGTTTTACCTTGTGTGGATGCTCAACAACGCTCTCAACATTGGCTGGCTTTTCCTGTGGGATCGAGAGTAAGTCTAAACTGTGATATATCTAAAGGAGTATTCACCATTTAAAGTCATAACAAAAAAAGCTATAAAATGTTCTCAACCCGAGAAACTGAGATACCTCTTGCAGAAGAGTATGCAGACGTTGAGGGTGGTCAGTGGAGCTCTGGTGAGGATGAACTGCTCCTATCGATTACTGCCATCCTATACAATGTGCCAAATACTTACCGTCATCTTTGTTACTCTGCTGAACCCCTGTGCTCTATTACCTACCACCTTAGATGTGTATAGTTTCCACTAAGCAACGCTTGACATACACTTGGGCCTCCAGGAATCATATCACTACACCAGCGACAGCCAGAAACAAGTACCCCGCTGCCAACATTGAGGAGGAAACGGCAAGCCCCACCCTCAGCAGAATCCCTCTCTCCACGCCTACCTTGCCAGACCAGGAAAAAGAAAGCAAGAAAAAAGCTAGATAGGTTGACTAGGCTTATCTGAGTCTGATGAGTATCATCCTGTGGAGGAGCTGGTAAAAACAGCAGGGTGTTGTGGGACCTCCATGGTCCTGGATAAGAGGGAGGACTTGAGGGGAAGAACAGAGAATTGTGTAGGGAGTTTTTGGGGGTTTTTCTTTTGCTTGGTGAAATGGTGCCTTGAGGCACACGAACATTTGGAAAGGACTCGGACTGAAAAGAATTGACAACTGACACATTGTGGAGGCTTGTGGTTAGCTGGATAGGTGGAGAGGGGAGGGAGACTGGGGGAATCAACTGACACAGAAGGGAAAGATTGAATGGAAAGTTTCTAGATGGCACCTATAAGGGATACTTTTAGGTGGTAACTCCTCGGATCTTTTTGATGAACATCACTTTGAGATTGTAAGCAGAGTGACCAAAGCCATGCAGGTGAATGTATTCGCTCTGGGGTGGTGGAGGAGAGGCCCTGTATCGCCTTTCACCTACCCTCAAATACAAACCTACACCACAAAATATAAGTATGCAGTTTCTCAAAATACATGTGAAATTGTGTATATGTTTTCCTCATAACACAGCAAAGCTGAACGTAGAGCAGAAATTAAACAGGTTATGGTGTATTTGCAGTAGATAAGAGTGACGGTCACAAAATTAACTCTGACTTCAACTCTTAACCCAAGTCTCTGAGACTCGGTACGTGGACTCGAGTTCCCAGCAATGCTCGTATAAAGGGATGGGTGACTCCTCTCGAAAACACAGTTTACTTAATGAGGTTTGCATTAAGAAAGATAGGGATGGGTGTAAATGACGCTGCCTGGGGTGGCATCTGCCGATCTGTCATAATAAATTGCCTTACATGATTTTGATAGCACATTATTCGTGCAGCTGCTGAGCGATGCATGTGGTTCCCCGAGGGAGTGAAAAGGAAAAACGAATATATGTCGTTACTACGCATTCCGTTGCAACGCATGCCTTTACCACGCATGCGTTACTACGGAATGATTTTTCTACGCATATCCTTTACCTCGATTATTCCTGTACCACGCTTTTCTTGGGGGGGGGGGGAGACCACCCCAAACCCCCTTTTTTCTTTTTTTTGCCTTTTTCTCATGTCTTCGCCGACACTAAAAAAGGACTGAATCGGATGAGGAAGAAGACGTTCCGTGAAGACTTTGCTTGCGTGGTAAAGACGGTCGTGGAAGCAATACGTTTACGAGGTAAGTGTACCGTTGTAAACGTAACGCGTAGAAAAGCCTTCGTGGTAAAGGCTGTTTCCCGGAAAAACATCAATGGAGGCTTGATTGTTTACCTGCTTGTGGGTGTAGAATTGGATTTTGTGCAGTACTGGGTGCTTAGCCATACACACAGCTTCTCATAGGAAGCAGGGGATGAAGCTCCTCCTTGCACGCAGCTCAGTGGCCTGCTGGATGCTGGCTCATGGTGAGAGCAGAACCCGTGGCAGATGCTAGGAGGCCGGGATACAGAGGCAAAACAGAAAATAAGACAAAATGCCCTGGACTGCCATGAGAGGAGGTGACAAGAGTGGAGCTTCACTTTGGTAAGTAATAGAGGGGAGTAGATCTTGCCCCCCTAAACGCTGTGAAAGGCAGTGTAAAGGATTTGTTTCAGGGAACATACAGACTTTCTTACCAAAAGTGATGAGGTCTCTGAGAAATCTTTAAGGCTTGCTCAAACACTCAAGGAAGATGGCTGCCCACCGGTTCCTCTCTGCATCGGTACAGAGGGAGCTTGCATGTGCTGATCTATTGATGTTATTGATAAAACAAAGAATGATCAGATAAGCTTATAGGAGGCTCCCCAGCTGAACACCTTTAGAAAACTGCTAAGGTAGTGATGCAGGGGGCCATGCTTAGTGTTACTAGTCATAGTGGTCTAGAAGCTCGCTGGCAAAGGGAAAACACGTGTATACAACTTTCAAATCTAGAGCTTGAGTATGGGTTTTTGATCCGCTCGCCAGTGCCTGGATGAGGAAAAGGAGATTTACAAACATTAAGTGGTCAGATGTTGCTTGCATAAAAGCAGCTCAGAGACATTATTGAAAGGGTGTATCATAAGCACTCAATGTTCGAGCATAGTCAGTGGGTGAGACATTGGCCTTTAATATTAGCGAAAAGGACATCACAAATATAGTTTTAGGGTATATAATATCGTTGGTATGATGATAAAACAAATTTGGGGGAATTTTAGATGTCTTTTGGGAATTTTATTCTGAACTTTATAATGAAGACTAAGGCTGTTCTGTTGAGTATCCTAGGACATTCTGGTTGTGGCTAAAATGCGTCTTTATGAAGAACTCCCTACTAAATTTGAACAGCCCTTTTACATTGGGGGAGAAAATCATGGGAATAAAAGGTCAGCTTGGAAGTAAGTCCACTGGTTCAAAATTAATTCCATCTGAATTTTTAATGGCATGTTAACCCATTTTTCCTTGATAAAATCAATGGGTTTTTTGAGCAATTAAAGGTCCCTTTATCAAAAATGTAAATAAACATAGTGATATTCCTGGAGAAAAATAAACACCCCAGGAAATGTCCTTCTTACTACCTAATATCCTTTGATTAACACTGGTGTTTTTGAAAGCCTTGAGTAATAGTTTGGCTGGGATAATACATCAATTGGTTTCCCCCATGCAGCATGGATGTATCCCTAGTAGATAGATCACTGTTCATATGAATATGGCCATCTCTATTTTTTGATGTAGCAAACAGCAATTAGAGGTAGGGATGGGATCATCCTAGTAAATACCCAGAAGGCATTCATTAGGGCCGCATGGGTTTTCACTAGTCAAGTTGGGGGTTTGGTTTTAGATTTTTAAAGGTTTATCCAAATTCTCAATGAAAAATGTGTTTATAACTCGTCCCTTTTTTCAAGTCGTGGAAAAAGCAAGCAGAATCCTACCAGCCTTTGCTTAATAGTAGTGAGAGGAAAATTACAGATCACATTGCATCCTTTTCTTCCGACTGGCTATCTCGGTGTTGGGACACTCCATCGCCACCCCTCTTCTGGTATTGATTCAAGAAAGCTATCAAAAATGGCTGCTCACCTTGTAACTCCCTGTCATCCTCTGACACCCAAAGACATCTGTATCTGGTGGCATGTAGACACTTTATACACCTCACCGCCAAGACACAATACTGCGGATTTTAGGGAGAAGGAGGCATCTGTATCGATCTGCATGGCTGCCACTCTTTATTTGACAATGCTAGCACTTATCAGCAGATCTGCTGAATTTTCATTGGGACAGTACCAGCTCTTCTCAGCAGAGGTGCTCTTATGACCAAGTAGCTGAACTTCTTGCCCATAGTGTAGTGCTTTTGATGGAACAGTAGCAGCACTTCCCAGCTCTTAAACACTGAACCCCTGACTAATTCTGTTAATTTGTCTATATAGTGAAAATGCCACACTATCTCCATGCACCTATTGTTCCACTTCTTCTTTTACAGGTATATCATTCCAGCCCTGGTGTTCCTGGCATTCATTGCCTTCACAAACTACTGTGTCCTCATCATCTCTTACCGTGCACTGTACATTAATGGCTTATGGCTGCAGAAGTCTAGAAAAATAGACCTTTGGCTCATCCGGATTCCCGTAAGTTCCTCTTTATTGTTAATATAAGGATTGTGTGCAGTAACACAACATTAGCTACTTCACAGATATCTGCTGAATAAAATAAAAACCAACAAACAAACAAAATAAAATGTGCAGGTGCCCAATTTTTTCTTATGGCCCATTGCTGAATGCCAGGGTTGCCATTACTAAGGAAGCTTAGTCTTGAATCCACCCCATGCTTCTTTCCTCCACCACTCTACACTTCTTGTTTCTTTATCTCACTTTTTGGGCCTTGCCTACAGGCAGCTTTTAGGGGTATGTTGTCAAAAAGGCATATTGTGTCCTGCACTAGTACATTTTTGTGCCAGCCTGTTTCTTGGCACAGACTTTCTTTCTTGGCAGTCTCATTTGCTTGCTTCCTATTCAATGGCTTTCCTCCTCCTTGTGTTTTTCCCTCCTCTGGAGCACAGTTTCTTTACCAATCTTTTAATTGGATGGCTTTTATCCTTCCACTGCTTACATATAGGGAACTACTTTTTGCTGTCTTTCATCACTTTATGGGATTGCAGGCATTTTATTTTGCCCTCTCATTAGCTGCTTCCACCTAAATGCTCACTCCACCCCGTGTTACTCCCTCCTCAGCCTTCCTGTATAGTTGCTATATCTTTTATTTTTTTTATTTTTTTACATTTATTTCTCCCTCTCACCTCAGGCTCCTACCTTGATCGTACAACCCCCCCTCCATCTCTTGTTGCCCACGCCTCTGTGTTTCACTCATTGTGCTCATTTAAGAAATGCTTTTACAAAATATTTTGGAGGGCTCAGCTGCTTCAATTTGTTGCCAGACTACTCCTTTTTTATGTATGTGTACATTTGACTTTCTTTATATTTACTGCTCCACGATTGGCGTCCGTTGTCTTGGAACAGTGAGTAAAAACAAAATGGATGCTGAACCATGCCATATGTGAATGCGTGGTGAAGCATGCAGGCATTTAACACAGCATGCCTAGTCGACTTGGCATCATGATGCATATGCCCACAAGTGTAATGACTTATGCCTATGTTGACTTTTGTTTTGTTTTTATTCTTTCCTCTTTTTGCCATATGCTGCTTTGCCACTTGGTTTGCTGAAGGCTAGACCTATGGGCCCGATTCACAGAACTAACTTAAGACAAAATCCTAAACTTACTACCATTTTGGTATTCACAGAAGGCACTTACTCATTTTGGTATTCACAGAAGGCACTTACTCATTTCGGTATTCACAGAAGTTAGGAGTCCTAACTTTAGGACTCCTAAATGCCTTCTGTGAATACCGAAAGTCTAAAAATTAGGATTTTTCTCAGTTTAGTAGTAGTATAGTTAGGACTCCTAACTTTAGGACTCCTAAATGCCTTCTGTGAATACCGAAAGTCTTAAAATTAGGATTTTTCTCAATTTAGTAGTCCTAAGTTTAGATTTAGGACTACTAAATTGAGAAAAATCCTAATTTTAAGACTTTCGGTATTTGCAGAAGGCATTTAGGAGTCCTAAAGTTAGGAGTCCTAACTATACTACTACTAAACTGAGAAAAATCCTAATTTTAAGACTTTCGGTATTCACAGAAGGCATTTAGGAGTCCTAAAGTTAGGACTCCTAACTTCTGTGAATACCAAAATGAGTAAGTGCCTTCTGTGAATACCAAAATGAGTAAGTGCCTTCTGTGAATACCAAAATGGTAGTAAGTTTAGGATTTTGTCTTAAGTTAGTTCTGTGAATCGGGCCCGTAGTGTCCTTCCTGTGACAAAGGAGGTAATCCATCTGAGTGTGTCCCCTTGGATGCTGATGTTGTGAATTCTTTCAATCAGTGTATGGTGTGATACAGTGTCTAAAGCTGCTTAGAGGTCAAGGAAGATCAGAGCCGCCATTTCTCCCTGGTTGAAGAGGGCTCAGATGTTGTCGGTGGCTGCAATCAGGGTGGTCTCGGTGCTGTGATCGCTGCGAGATCCAGTCTGGAAGGCGTCAAGTAGCTAGTTCTGTACAAGGTGTTTCATGAGTTGTCTGTTGATAGTTTTTTCCTGAACTCTGGCCCGGAATGGGAGCAATGAGATGGGCTGGTAGTTTATGAGTTCGCTGAGTTGGCGGAGGGCTTTTTAAGTAGGGGTTTGGCTTTGGTGTGTTTCCTGACTTCTGGAAAAGTGGCAGTGGTGATTAAGTTGTTGAGCAGGGTGGTGAGTTCCTGGCTGATCCTGTGGCTTTTGAGGTTGAAGATGTGATGCGGGCATGGGCTGTCGGAGCTCCTGAGGGGATGGAGTTCAAGATGGAGGTGATATCCAGGGTGGAGAGCTGGTTCCAAGTGGTGAGTCGGGGTCTGTGTTGGTTGCACTGAGGGTGTTTTGGTTTAGGAAGTCCCTGTGGGTTGGTGTTTGAAGTTTCTGTATAAAGTTGTGATATTGTCATGGAAGGAGTCGGTGAGGTTGTTGCAGAGCTCTTGTGAGGGGGTGATGTTGTTTTCAGTGGCTTTGACACTGTTGAAGAGTTCTGCTGTGGTTGGAGCTGGTTTCGATGCGTGCGGCTAGGGAATTCTTCTTTTTTACCCTCAGCAGGCAGTGGTAGAGGTTGAGGGAGGTCTTGAAGGCCGCCCTGTCAGAGGTTACCTTGCCGGTGTGCCATCTATCTCCTCTCCAGTTTGCAATCGTGTTTTGCTCTTCTCAGTTCTTGGGTGTACCAGCTGGCCTGTTTGGAGGATCTTCTGTGTCTGTTGCTCTTGATGGGGACAATGCTGTTGGCGCAGTTGGTTATCCAGGTGTTAAAGGTTTTGACTCCCTGGTGCACGCTGGTGGTGGCAGCTGGGTTACAGGTGTGGAGGGTGTCTGTTCAATGGATCTCTGACACTTTGCTCCAGCTGCAGTGGGTGGCACTTGCCATCTTGGGGGTGGCGGTGTAGGGCCTGGAGATTATGAAGTGGACGATGGAGTGGTTGGTCTATGTGACTTCTGTGAGGTGGCTGTACTTGACGCAGCTGCTGGAGGGGAAGATGATGTCCAACGTGTGTCCTGTGGATTGAATGGGGTTGCAGACTAGTTGAGTGAGTCTGAGGTTGTTCATGCTGTCGAGGAGATTGGCGGTGTTGTCGTTGGGATCATCGAGGTGGAAGTTGAGGTAGTTGAGGAAGATGTAGTTGTAATCCAGGTCGAGGGGTGCGTCAAAGCCAGCAATGGTGTTGTAGAAGCTGGGGCGCGGTTGGTATGCAAGTGCCCCTCTGATGGTTGACTTGCTGTCCTTGTGGAACTTGAAGTTGAGGTGTTCCATGGGGGTGGTGGTATTCTCAGTGGTGGTGCACTAGATGGTAACTTAGTAGATGATGGCTATTTCTCCTTCGGGGCTGTTGACGTGATAGTGGTGGGTGATTTTGTAACCGTCTGGTGTAGCTGTGGCGATATCGGGGCAGATAACAGATTGAGCCAGGTCTTGGTGAGGAAGACTATGACGGGTGCGAGGGTGACGATGAGATCTCTCAACTGAGTGGAGTGCTTGTACATCGAGCACATGTTGAAGAGTAAATAATAGAGCTGGTGGTACACTGCTGGTCTGGCATGGTGAGAGGTTGGTGTGGAGCTCTGCAGCGTGATGGTACAACTGGTTCAGGAAAATGGTTTTTCCATAGAGTGTGGTGCGTCAGTAGTGGTTGTTGAGGCGTCCGGTGTTCAGGGTGTGGAGGTCGGTGGTGGATTAGCTGTGGGGTGATGAGAGCCAGGGTTCCTGGCCCTGATGTGGTCCGGGCACGAACGGGCACACAAAGGCTTGTCTTTGGCACGCCTGCAGCACTCGCTGTGGGCTCCATTAAGTAGGTCCTAGGAGGTGGGAGGGGCTTGGTAAAAGGTGGGAAACAGGCAGAATGGTGGCAAAATGAGCAGGAGGGGAGTGCGAAAAACAGTCACAAAAGGTCAAAAAGGGTGAAAAAGAAAAGGCACAACAGACAAGTAAAGATCAATGGCACAGGAAGCAAAGGAAAGAAGAGGCACACGTGGGTAGCTGGAGGAGAAGGCGCAAAAGAAGTCCGAGGAGGAAAGGAAGCACAAGTGGTCACAGCAACAGCAGCACAATCAGGAGATCTCATAGGAGAGAGGCACAAAAGGAGGGGACGTACTCAGTGAGGGAAAAGGCACAGTAATGAGTGCAGGAAGAGCGAGGCGGAGGTAGGACCGGTAGCATGAGGGAACAATGGATCTGGGACCTGCTCCCAGACCACAGGAATTGTCCACTTACTTAATGTTTGACTTTCTGGCTCTGCATCCAGTCTATACCAGGAGAATCAGTATACTGTGTATTCCCCAAGGGTTTTGTGTACCTCAGTTCTGAAATGTTGTACTTCACAGCTTCATCAAATCAAATCTGTTCCAGCAAGTGACAACTTTATAAATCTGGCAATAGCTTGTTCTGCTCTACAGATATGGTGAGAGCATCAGCCACGTGGATCAACATGCATGCTTCTGTCTTCCAGCAATAAGCACTGTCATACCCTGGCAACAGTAAAAACATGATTTGCCTAAGAGTGCATCCTACCTTTCTGCAAAGTCTGTGTGTCTCATCTGGCTCTGCTTTCTTTTCCGTGCTGAGTTGGTTGCAAGCCCGCAAAGCCCTTTTGAAGCAACGGGCTTTGGCATTTCTCATCCATATCCTTATATTGCTGATGAGGTCATCACGAAGAGGCTAGCATAATCCAGTTCAATCAATTCCCCCACTATATGATGCAATTATTATTATTTTTTTATATTTGTCAAAGGGGAGAAATTTGCCACTCCTTTGAAAGACTGCCACAGGCACATCAGTTGAGAACTAAACCAGAAATTCCTTTCTGCAGCCTAGCTGTCTAGGACCCCCTCATTAACTTTAAAATGTACTTGCTTGGCCAAAATGTCTCTTCACATTGGCACTATCAAAGGAAATAATCAAAAATGGCAGTGATAAGACAAGCTAGTTGTCTGCGCACAAGCTGGCCTGTAAAGACCAAAATCCTCTGTCCCCATCACATCTAAGAATATCTGTACCGTCCACTCAGGCGCTCAACCACAACATTTACAAAAACTGTACTAATCAGTTTACTCACATTTATCAGACTCGCCTGGTTAAGTCTAATGGAATATTCTTGTCTTACAAATGTGGTACTCGTGCATCACATTGTGGAAAAAAACTAGCCTTTTATCACCAGCATTTCTGTTGATTACTCTGCACAAATACTTGCATTAAAGCTTGCATGAATGATCTTTTTGCAAGGCATTTCTCATGTATCTGTGCAAAGTGCTAGTATTCATGGTAATAGTTTATGGGTATAGTAACATAGTTATTGCTTCGGCGGTTTTGCCGCAGACCTAGAAATCCACATAGATAAAGAGCTCCATCTCGTCCCCTAATAACTACACGCCCACATGGCTGCTGAAATTACTCATGAAGGTCCTCTACTCCCTCATCATTCTTCACTAACTCTTTCCAGTACTCACTGCAAGGTAGGAGAACAGTTTCCCGCATTGGCAGTACGGTCTTTCTACCAAGTGTCTTCCTCATCTGATCACTTTCAGGCACATGCATCAAAAAGAGAGTTTGCGAGTCCTTATTTGCGAATTTTAAGGAATCGCAAATAAAGACTCGCAAAACACGATGCAACAAAAACATTGCGAGAATATTGCGAATCGCTAAAAATCGCTAAATAAATTGCGATTTCGGCATTTGCGAACTCGCTATTAGCGATTTCGCAATTAGCGAAATCGCTAATACCGAAGTCGCTTTTTGATGCATCCTGATGACATCACAACCAGGAAGTGAGCAGCACCAGCCTCATTTCCAGTGCACAGTGTCAGGGAGAGGAGGGAGCTGGCTCTGGGAGCAGAACAGGAGTGTGACAGAGACAGAAGAAAAACTTGTGATATCAAATGGAAGCCTCACAAACAGCAGAGGAGAGCCAAACAGGCAGGAAACGCAAAATTAAATTTGCAGAAAAAGAAATTGACACCCTCATTGAGGGAGTAGTCCACAGCCATGACAAGCTGTTTGGAAAGGCATCATTGAAAGTGGCAGAGCAGGAGAAAAGGAAAATCTGGCTCCGGATCCAAAACAGGGTCAATGCCATTGGGGTGACACACCGCACCATTGAAGAACTCAAAAAACGATGGTACGACTTGCGCAGTCGGGCTAAGGTGCGCATAGCTGACCGCCTGAAGGAGGCAAAGAAGACAGGAGGGGGAACACCAACAGACACTGGGAACACTCCCATGGAGGACTTGATTGAATCCACCATCCAGCCAGAAGCTGTTGTTGGTGTGACCCAGCTGGACACGTCCGGAGCAGCAAACACATCTGAAGGTAAGATGAATGTATGTTTTCTTAGTGTTACAAAATGTAAAGGTAGAACTCGACCACAGCACAGCCCAAGTGCAGACCCTGAACATCCAGTACACAATGCATTCAGTAGGTGAGGGGCATTATGTGAGATGTAGTCAGGTCAAGCAGTTAAAATGTCAAATCTCAGAGTAACAACCCAAAAAAGCTTAATAGAGTATAAAATCATTTACAAAGGCAGAAATTTATTACTGTGCAATTAATATCACAGACATGAAATAATACAGTGTTGCACTGTTTCACCTCACAGATGCACAACGTGTAGAAGATGTGGATAGCGATTCCCCAGACATGCAGGACACCAGCGCAGGTGAACAGATGGACACACCTGTGGTGCAAATAAATCCCTCACGTCCAACAAAGTCACGCAGGGCTACTGTTCCATCCCTAGTCACCATGGAGTGTGAAGATGATGAGGCTGATGCAACACCAGGTGGCAGCCATGGCCAGACAACTTCCATCACACAAACACAACCACAGGTCCCCAGAACTAATCACAGAGCCCGGCGTAGGAGAGGAAGAGCACTCAGGACACAGCAGGAGGAGCAACCAAGTGATGTCTGGGGTGGTCTTGAGGGACAGATGCTCCGTATGCAGCGCCTGCAGACAAAAAACACACGATTAGTACAATTGCAAGTTGGCAAGATGGCTAGCAACATAGCAGTACTGTCAGAAAGTGTGCAGCAACTGAGCAAGGTGATGCATGAGGGAAATGTATCCCAGAAGAGACAGCATCGTCAACTAATGCTGCAATTGAAAATGTTTGCTAAATCAAACAATAGATTGGCCACGACAACTGCACTGCTGGCACGTAGGTCTGTGACCATGCAAACTGAAATGTGCCATTGGAGCGGCGATGTGGCTAAAGCACTGGACCAGGTCACCAATGCAGTTGATTTGCTAAATGCTTCCACAATTGCGGCCAACAATTCCACGCCCGAAGAGGGTAGTGAGGGTGGCTCAAGCCTAAGTAGTGTGGCAGTTCCAGTCCGCACTGCAGGAAGACGCAACACACGCAGCAGTACCCCCGCCGCTTCCAACATAACGGATGACAATGCTGGGTCTGACAGGCGTCTGGGTGTTCGTGGGAAAAAGCGCTAGACTGGCATGTACAAGTGCATTCCACTATGGTGACGTAACCATTTATTTGGATTTGACTTTTCACAGAGTGACAAGTGAATTGACATTTGCAAACCACTTATGTCCATTGCACTGGTCAGATTACAAGTGTGCTTGAACACTCATGGCAATTTTATTTAATTAAAGAATACTCTGATAGCAATAGTCAGTTTCTGTGTCATCATTACTCACCTCAGAAATAATTTTGTGTGATGTCAAATCTTCTCCTACGCCCTTCTGCTGCGCCTGCCCCTTGTGCTGCATGGTGTTGTGGCACTTGCTGGTTCCCATCCTCCGAATCGCTGTCAGACACCTCGATGTCCATTCCTCCCCTTGTCGCTATGTTGTGCAGCATGGCACATGCCGCTACTATCTTGCAGCATTGTTCAGGGTTGTACTTCAGTGCTCCACCGGTCTTATGTAGACATCTGAATCGGCTCTTCAACAGCCCAAATGTGCGCTCTATGATGTTCCTTGTCGAAATATGTGCTGCATTGTACCTCTGTTGATTGGCAGTTGTGGGATTGAGGTAAGGCGTCATTAGGTAATTACGCAAGGCGTATGCGCTGTCACCTACATGTAATGGAGCAAAGAGTCAGTGGCAGCTTCACATTGACATACGTACAATGACAGTGATAAACTATAACACATATTTACCAAGCAGATGTCCCTCTCCAAATTCTCCCCTGACAAGACGGGTGTGTATGCCACTTTGCATGAAGATATAAGAGTCATGTGCACTCCCTGGAAATTGCGCAACAATGTCAGTGATAATGTTTTTGGCATTGCAAACAACCTGAATATTGAGGGAATGGTAAGATTTCCTATTTCTATATATATATTCCTGTGTTGCAGGGGGACATATTGCAACGTGGGTGCAATCAATACAACCCAAAACATGTGGGAAACGAGCTATCTGGTAGAACTCCTGTTTGGTTTTTGCAAGGTCAAGCGCGGTGGTAGGGAACTTGATATGAGACCCGATCACGGCCATCATGGCATCAAGGAATGCTTTCAATATTCTTGAAAGTGCGCTTTGTGACACACCTCCCGCAACAGCAATGACCCCCTGAAAACTGCCTGACGCCAGAAGGTGTAGGCAACATAGGACCTGCACATGCGTTGGGATGGCATTGGTCCTACGTGTCTGTCGTTGCATTATGGGGTCCAATTCATTGATTAGGTCATGGATCATTGCTGCATTGAGCCTATACTTGTCGTATATCTCATCCTCTTGCTGGCCTAGCAAAGTTATGCGGACTCTGAAGATGCGCTCATTCATTCGCCTCCGTCTCTGTGCGGCAGCCTGCAGCCTCATCCTCCTCGCCATCAGGTAAATCCCTGCCATTGTGAACAGTGCTGGCTCATTCTGGGTGTGTTTAAATGGGTTTCAGTTGGTTTTCACCTGTCTGTGATTTGCACTCATGATTACCACCTGGTTGTGATCCTTCTTATTTAGCGATCGCTAATTTGCGATTTTCATGGAAATCGCTATTTGCGATTTGTCATGCATACATTTTGCGATTCGTTGTTTGCGATTCGGTAATTGGGACACGCTAATACCGATTCGCTATTTGATTCGCAGAATGTTTTGCGATTCCTTATATTTGCGAAAAAATGGATTTTCGCAAATATACAGTTGATGCATTTCAACACTGACTTTTGCGATCGCAAACGGCCTATTTTTGCGATTCGCACCCTTTGCGATCGCAAAAAGGTTTGATGCATGTGCCTGTATGTTCCTTCCAGATACATTTTCATAATTGCTAGCACTCTTCGGGGAGTCTGTCAGATTACTGAGTACAAAAATATTGACATGCCAAAATATTATGATGAAAATACTAGCAGCTAGAATATCATGAAGGTAAGTATATATTGATAAGTATAGATTTACTGTCAGTAATTCCACATCTGCATACCTGGAAGATACATATTATTCAAAATCATATAATATGGACTTAAGCGTAGCAAACTGATACCCAAATATGCTTACCTTCATGATATTCTGGTTGTTGATATTTTGGCATGTTGATATTTCGTTCTTGATATTCTGGTAGTATGCCGGCTGGGGCTTCAGTCTGTCTTTTCAGATGCTAATAAAATTCCAAACCTCCAAGTCACCTCTTATAATGCTAACAGCCTTCCACCTCATACCTGCGGGAGCATAAATGTGATATTGAGCACCTGCTCCTCCATGTTGTCTCTTTACCGTGATTTCATGAGCCATGTATTTGTACAAACCCTGTACGCTTCTGTATGTAGGCATAAGGAGGGGTGGGTAAAGTCTGAGAACTGTTTATGCTGGTTAGCTTACCCATTGTTTTCAAGAACTGAAGGAACAAGAACATAAGAATTAGATAAGAAAGAACGATAAACAGCAGATGTTGAAACCGCGCCTGTCCTCTCACCATTAAAATGTATTCATGCTTTGCTATTCAATATTTATTTGCATTAGAGGGGAGAGTTTTTCCTGCTGTATCATAACACTTGAACTGTGAACATTATTTGGTGGGGGGGGGATGCACAATTTGGTACATACCTGACAGCAAACAGGAAGCATATTTACACTTGACTAATATTGTAATAATTATACCTATTATTACCATTAATATAGTCCAATCCCGAGCTCCAAATAGTGAAGAAATATCATTCCACATGTTAGTTCAGCAAAATGATGCACTTGTAACACTATGTCATGTAAATTCTCCATGGCCTTATAAACATTCGGGGCTTTACATATATAAACGTGCAGCATTCAGTGTACATTATTTTACAAACGCCCCCTTTCTCTTCGAGGAGCATGTCAAGTGCCATACGATTGTGAAGAGTTGCCTGTTTCATGGCTGCCATTTCTACCGTAATATCACCTAGGACACATGTTGTTTCATTTATTGCTGCTTCTAGCAATTGGCCTAATTACCTGATACTTCTAGAATTCATTGCTACCCATAGCATAGATAGTATTTCTAGCGGAAAATCACCAAACTCCTGAGCAGAGGTATCCGCCAGCTCCACTGGTAATGAGGGCCAAGAGGCGTAGTCCAGCATGGGTGCAGTTACTCCGTCTCATCGCTCGTGATCCATTTGATGACTGACAAAATTGTCTGTGTCCTCTTGTTACCCATAAGGCCGGAGGCATATTAAGGTAGAGGTGCTGTAAATTGAACTATTCTTCCCTAGGACAATTTTTTTATATCTTTTACTCATGACACTATCTTTGAAGGCGTCCCTGTAGGGGGAACCTTCCCCTCCGACAAAACAACCCAAAGGTACCACTATTTCATCTCTGTATTTGCATCTGACATCAATACCCCTCGGGCCAGAAAACCAGGTGATCACTGCTTTAAATAGAATATAACAAGAATCATTAAGTGTCAAACTCGAAGGCAACACATTCATCTTGTGTTGTGTTACAGAAGGAGGTTTTAGACAAATCCAACAATCAGAGACATTTAATTCCTTATGATAGGCATTCATCATTGTATGGCAACCCTTTCACTGTACTTTTGGAATGGTGATCGTGCGGATCTTCAGTAAGTGTGGTATTATTTGAACCTAGTAATTTCAGGAAGTATAAATCATGCAAGCAGATGACAACGGCTGTTAGTCTACTAATGATCAGAGCAAATGGTATTCCCAATTTCTTTGTCAGAATGGTTCCTTCCATTCTCCTTGTCCCTCCTGAGCAGTACCATCGCCAAGCCCTGAGTGGTCACCAGTACTTCGCAGCTCTGGACCCGATAGTAAACTATAGTTGGTTGGGTCAAGAAGATGGACTTACTGTAAGGCCTGGGCACGGCTTGCATCCTTGATGGGCTGAGGGGGGTGAGGTGGCACATTTGTTGGTGTAATACTGTGTGCTGCAGCTGGTGGCAAGGTCTGAGCAAAGGAGCTCTTTCCACATTTAAGGCATGAATCCAATTCTTACATCCTGGACACTTCACACCTGTTTGTGTTGCTAGCGGAACTCGTACAGACCCTTCCAGCATGGTTGTAGGCAATTAGATCTCTGAAAGTTCTTGACCATCATCCGTTTGCCGGGTTAAATATTGTATCAAGGCCCCTGCTGAGGCAAGGGCAAAGGGTCGTTCACCTGTTTATGAGTGGCAGAAACACGTTTTGTCAATTTAACACAATACTCTTGGAGCAGGTTATCAGTTATTTGTGTTGTTAGCAATGTCTTTTGGGACCCCCGAACAGGTGAGGGGCCTTCTAGTCACTGTTTCATGTGTGCTGAGATGTGTTACAGTATCTGGGGTAGTTCGCATATTCATAGGGAGAAGTGGCAAGGCATCCACTTAAGTCATTGTGGACTCTGAACATATTTTAACTATCTTGGCCTTCAGGATACTATTTCTCCATTTGATGGCACCAGCTGCCTTGGGGTGATATACACAATGAACTTCTGTTGTACTCCCATTGCCTTGCAGAACAACTCCATTACCTTATTGTGGAAGTGCACCCCATTGTCACTTGGAATCATCTAGGGCAAACCAAAAAGTAGAAATTATTAATGTTGAGGAAATTCTGTGTTTGTTTGATTGTTTCATCAGCAAAGGCATTTCCCTTTACCACATCAGCTGTTATGTGTACATTACATTTGACAATGGGTACTCTTTCTGGTAGTGATAAAGCATTCAGTATTTATTCAGAGGACCATATTGTATCTTTGTTCCTTGAGACGTGAGGAAACCGTTTTCTGGCCAAAGCCTGTCAAATTTATGTGCAACTTCAAATGCAAATTGGCTATCAGTATATACATTCACAGTTTAAAAAAAATTTGATTTAAGTTTTTATTGAGGCTTTAACATAAGCACAATGATACATGCTGTTCAGCAATGGCATCAATCTGTTACAGAGGATTTAAGGCACATTCTTCGGTACATTAGTAACTTGGCGGAATTGTGATTGTCTCTGAGATACGCATCAGAAAGAAACAGATCCCATATGAAAGCGGAAGGGGTTTTAGAGAGGCAAATAGAGACATAACAGTAATCATATATGTGGAGTTCCACGTGTCCCCTATCTAGGCATCTGTCGCCCGCGCAGGTGTGCACTCCGAGCTACTCACTGGGTCATGGTGATCCGAGGTGTTGTCCACCAGACTATGTAAATAAGTGATCAGAGGTCCCCATATATCGTGCTGCCTGCTAGCGCTCGGCATAAGATTCCAAAATTCTGTTAGTTGTGTCTGACAATATGCCGCATCAGCAAGCTAAAGTTTGAGTGTAGGTGCCGGTCTTCACCCCTAATGCATTGCCACTCTGTGTTTGGCCAGGACCAGCAACATTGCCACAAGGCACCTGTGGGCATCGGGCACCTCCTTGACATAGCTAAGTAGGTACAGAAGGGGGTTTGGTGCAAGGGTGGTTGATGCGATAGCACCAATGGATGCGCACGTGTCCAGTCAGTAGGCTGCCACTTTGTGGGGACTAAGCTAAATGTATAAAAGAGGCGCCAGGCGACGCACAGCGCAAGCAGCGTGCGTCCGTAATAAGGCCCATCCTGTACGTACGGAGTACGGTATAGCCTGTGGAGGAACTTGAAATGTAACTGTCTGAGACTGTAGTTAGGGGAAAGTTTTTCTGTTTGGCTGCAACAGTATTGCTCAGGTGTAGGGCGGGTGAGCAGGTCCGCCCACCAGGCACTGTGTGCCAGCTCGGCGCTAGCAGATGTAGCCGCCATGGATAGTGGGTACAGTCTGGTGACAAGCTTACTGTGTGTTTGAGTTTGAGTTTTAAAATACTTGTAAAGCGCTCGTACACCTGCGGTTTCTTGGCGCTACTGCTAACCAGATCCAGGGCTAAAAAACGGGGGAGACTGCTGGGGATTTAATCAAAGGATTTTGTGAACAAATGGGCTTTGAGATGTTTGCGAAATTGCGGGTACAGGGTGATGGATCGCAGATCCAGGGGAAGGGAGTTCCAGAGGATCGGGGCAAGGGTAGCAAATTTCGAACCTCCCCACTTCTTTGTCCGGTAGCGTGGGATAGTGAGGAGGGACTGGGAGGACGAGCGGAGTTCCCTAGTGGGTACATAGGGGGTGATCTCTGAGGAGATAAATGCTGGAGCCAGGTCCAGTCGTGCCAAGAAGGTGATGGAGGCGAGCTTGAATTGGATTCGGGCTCGCACAGGGAGCCAGTGCAGGGATTTCAAGAGGGGGGAGGAACGGTGAAATTTGGGAAGATTGAAGACCAGGCGGGCCGCTTGGTTTTGTATCTGCTGCAAACGCCGTAAACTATATGCAGGGATACCTGCATATAGGGCGTTGCCGTAGTCCAGGCGGGACACCACCATGGCTAAGGTGATGAGTTTGAGAGCTGAGAAGGTGAAGAAACGGGACACCCTGCGTATAGTGCGCAGTGAAAGGAAAGAGGAAGATACCACAGAGCTAACCTGGGAGTGAAGGGTGAGTTGAGAGTTGAGTTTTATGCCGAGGGTTTTAACAGAGGTAGAGGGTTCCGGAGAGGGGCCAAGAGAAGGGGGCCAGAAGAGAGGGGACCAGGGGCTGGATGAACCACCCGTCAACACCAGCTCGGTCTTGTCGGGGTTGAGTTTAAGGTGATTGTGGTTCATCCAGTCCCGGATGTGGAGCATGACAGATTGAAAATTAAGGACAGAAGAGGGGGAAGAGGAGAGGTTAAAGACCAGCTGGAGGTCATCCGCATAATTAAATACGGCGACCTCCATTTGTTGAAGAGAAAAGATAAGAGGGGCAATATAGAGATTGAACAAGAGGGGGGAAAGGGAGGAGCCTTGGGGAACCCCGCACTGGACTTTTCGGACGTCCGCTGTAAAATCACCCAGGCGAACGGCCTGGGTGCGGTCGCTCAGGAAGGATGATAGCCAGACCAAGGCGGTCCCTCCGATCCCGGCCGCCCTGACACGGGAAAGCAAGATGGTATGATCCACCGTGTCAAAGGCGGCTGAGAGATCGAGGAGCACAAGGGCCTGGCGCCGGTTAGTATCCATACCCTCCCTGAGGTTGTCCAAGACCGAAGTAACAACGGACTCCGTGGAGTGTGCGGGGCGGAAGCCGGCCTGGCGGGGAGCGAGAGCTCCATGAGTCTCTACAAAGGAGCTCAAAGCGCCGGTGACATGGCGCTCGAGCACCTTTGCCAGAAAAGGTAAGAGGGAGATGGGGCGGAAATTGGCAGGGACAGAGGGGTCTGCCCCAGGTTTTTTTAGAATCGGCACAATAACCGCAGACTTCAAGGGGGAAGGAACCACACCTTTAGCCAGAGAATTGTTGAGGAGGTGAAGGGGAGGATCCGGGCAGGAAACAAAGATGTGACGGAGAATGTGAGCAGGACAGGGGTCGAGTGGAGAGCCAGATTTAACCAAAGGTACCAAGGAAGACAGGGCTTCCTTAGATATGGGGGGGAGGGCAGTGAGTTGTCCCTTGGGAGGGGGGCATTGGGGGTCAACAAAGGAGGGAGAAGGGGGCGGGATGTTAGCTTTAATAGTAGAAATTTTATGGATGAAGTAGTTGTTGAGGGAGTGGCAGAGTTCCTCGGAGGGGGCGGGCTTCAAAGTTGTTCTGTCAGAGAACGCCAGGTTATGGACAATCGTGAAAATCTCCTTAGGCTGGTTTTCTGCAGCAAGGATTTTGGAGGAGAAGTAGGCGGTTTTGGCCACCAAGATGTCTTTTTTGTACTGGGTAAGGATGTTGGTATACTCCAGACTTAAAGTGGGGCAATAACTTCTCCTCCAAGCCCGCTCCACGCGGCGTACAGTAAGTTTGGTGGCCTTAAGCTCTGCGTTGAACCACCGGTTGGCATCCTTGTCACGCTTGGAAGTAATACGTTTGAGCGGGGCAACAGAGTCACTGCCAGCGGAGAGCCACTGATCTATGGCCTCAACCTGGGAGAGGGTAGAGAGGCCCTGCAGGGAAGGGAGGGAAGGGAGGAGAGGTCTTCCGGGTTGACACGGCCCCATGCTCGAACCCAGATGTTTTTGGGGCGAGGGGGTTTGGCTGGGGGGTGAATGGGTAGGGAAAAAGAGATAAGGTGGTGGTCGGACCAAGTGCAAGGCGAAATAGAGAGGGATTCCATGGGACAGTTTAGGGACCAGATCTGGTCAAGCGTGTGACCCTTGATGTGGGTGGGGGAGTGGACATGGGTGGTGAAGTTGAGGGATTGGAGGGTTTCAGAGAATTCCTTAGAGGACGAACATTCAGCTGGGTCGGAAGGCCAGAGTTATTAACTGTAATGGTAGCCAGGACTTCCAAGAAGTCAGAAAAGAACTGTAAAGGGGATTGAGGAGGACGGTAGGTGAGAAAACAGGTCAGAGGGGGAGTAATGGAGGTAGTGCGAATAACCAAGTATTCGGTGGTCGCGATATCAGGCAGGGACAGAATTTGAAAGGGGAGATCGGTGCGTGCGATGACCGCCACGCCGCCTCCAGCTCTGCCGGGAGGGCGATCAGCCCGAAGGGCGTAGTAGGAGGCCGGTAAGGTGGCTAATAGGACGGGGAGGGAGTCGTCGCTGAACCAGGTCTCCGTTAGGAAAAGAAGATCAGGGGCTTGAAGATCCAGCAGGACTGAGAGTTCGTGTGCATGGGCGACTGCTGACCGAGTGTTGAGATAGAACACCGTGAGGGATTTAGGGGTAGTGGGAGGGGTGCTGCTACTGGACGAGAGAGATGGGTCAACTGTGGGAAGGGGGATGTGAGAGGGAGCGGCAGGAGAAAGACCAAGAGAGAGGATGCGGGAACAGGTGGAGGTAGCGATGGGCCAGGGTCCCTGGAGCTTGTGTAGTTGGTCCGGGGTATAGGTGGTGAGCGGGGCAGAGTGATGCGCCCCTAGCCCCGGACAGTCGCGGACGGGCGCAGACGGGCTTGCCTTGGGCGCGCAAACGGCGCTCCCGCTGCGCTCGTCCGCTGCGCTTCCTGTGCATGCACATTTGTATAACAGTAGGGGGCGTGGCCTGTAGGGGGCGTTGTCAGCGCGCACGCCTGTGCTGATGGCGGCCGCTCGAGAAATGCCAAGCGCGAGCAGAGACAAGATCGTCTGTGCGCTGCAGAAGATGTCAGGTAGTGGCGCTTTGCAAACACAGAGAGAGAGTAAGTGACACCACACAATGTTACAAGAATTAAACGGAGTTGAGATTTTAAAAAGCAATTTCAGCAAGGTCCTCGTACCTCCAGCTCCCGGCTTTTTCGCCTCAGGACTGGGAAAGCAATCTACCCAGCGCTAGCGATTCAGCGCTTAAGTAGGAAGGGTAAAAGGGGGCGTGGCCTGTAGAGGGCGTAGCCTGTAGGGGGCGTTGTCAGCGCGCACGCCTGTGCTGATGGCGGCCGCTCGAGAAATGCCAAGCGCGAGCAGAGACAAGATCGTCTGTGCGCTGCAGAAGATGTCAGGTAGTGGCGCTTTGCAAACACAGAGAGAGAGTAAGTGACACCACACAATGTTACAAGAATTAAAAGCAGTTGAGATTTTAAAAAGCAATTTCAGCAAGGTCCTCGTACCTCCAGCTCCCGGCTTTTTCGCGTCAGGACTGGGAAAGCAATCTACCCAGCGCTAGCGATTCAGCGCTTAAGTAGGAAGGGTAAAAGGGGGCGTGGCCTGTAGAGGGCGTGGCCTGTAGGGGGCGTTGTCAGCGCGCACGCCTGTGCTGATGGCGGCCGCTCGAGAAATGCCAAGCGCGAGCAGAGACAAGATCGTCTGTGCGCTGCAGAAGATGTCAGGTAGTGGCGCTTTGCAAACACAGAGAGAGAGTAAGTGACACCACACAATGTTACAAGAATTAAAAGCAGTTGAGATTTTAAAAAGCAATTTCAGCAAGGTCCTCGTACCTCCAGCTCCCGGCTTTTCGCCTCAGGACTGGGAAAGCAATCTGTGTAGTGGCTGTGTGGATATATTCCAACGCCGCGTTAGTGGGAGGTGGCGCTGGGAGTAAATTATTAGAGCTTTTGTGTGTCACATGCAGCTAGTGATACAGCAGGCTATCCAATAGTGTGGGTGTCAGTGTGGCGGTGCGTTTAGGGGGAGGAAGGAACTGGCCGTCTGGGTATAGGTCAGCATTTATGCTAATACCAAGCGATTTCGTGCGGCGCACGGTGCCAATATTTTGTAGCGGGGGGAAGGCGGGATTTGCAGTAAGTTGCATGGATGGAGCGTATAAGGTGTCAGTACCGCTGTATTTACGGAGTCCCTCCACGGCCCAACGCAAGAATTCAATAGTCTTTATCTCTTTCCGGGGGTTTTTATAGGGCAGGAACAGTGCAGTGCTAAGCGGCCGGGGGAGGCCAAGTCCGCCTCTACAGCTGTGTGTGGTTGGAATGGCGTCGGGTGGAGCCAAAAATGCAAGTAGCTAGCCTGGGCACTGTAAGCATATAGTTGCAGGTCAGGGGTCCCAAGGCCCCCGCGTGCAAAAGGGAGCGTCAGAATAGCATAGGCGATATGTGGTTGGCGCCCTGCCCATGCCAGGGAGATTAGATTGGATCAGAGTCTGTTAAAAAATTGCATGGTGAGCGGGAGTGGTATGTTTAGGAATAAATATAGGAATTTTGGCAAGAAAATCATTTTAGCAATTGCGATACGGCCAGATAAGGAAAGTGGAAGTTTGTTCCAGATTGGGATTTTGGCTTCCAGCCGTTCAATGGCTCTACCATAGTTAGGGGACCAGATTTCGTCTGTGTTTCTGCTGAGCCAGACGCCCAGGTAACTAATTGGCTCAGTTGCCCATTTGAGCAGAAACTCGGTCGAACAAGGTTGTGTGGCATCCGTCAGGGGGAATACAATGGATTTGCTCCAGTTCACTTGTATGCCCGAAAGTCCCCCAAAGCATATGACCTCTCTGGTCATAGGATCTAGATTCTTGTGCGGCTTTTGGATAAATAATGCAATCTCGTCCACTTACATGGAGGTGACCAAAGCGGGGGCAGAGAACCGAATGCCCCGGTGTGTGTGATGTTGGCAGAGCCACGCAGCAAGGGGTTCCATGGCAACAGCAAAGAGTAATGGTGAGAGTGGGCATCCCTGTCGTGTGCCCCTAGTGATTTTGATGGGGTTGGTGATCTGGCCGCTAAGTTTGATGCGAGCCGTGTGGAGAGTATATAGCAGTTTAATGTTTTAAATAAAGCCCGCAGTGAGGCCCAGGCGGGCCAGAAGAGGAAACAAGAAAGGCAGTTCGAGAGAGTCAAACACTTTAGTAGCGTCGAGAAGTGCAGCCACCGCGGGGAGAGAGGGATTCATTTGATGTATAATCGAGAAAATGGTTCGGAGGTTATGCGAGGTGGCGCGGCCAGGAATAAAGCCAGATTGGTCTGGACGTTCTATTAGGGGCATGAGGGCAAGCAGCCGGTTTGCCAACACTTTGGCCAGTATTTTATTGTCAGTATTGATGAGCGAAAGTGGACGGTAGAAGTCGCACGATGTTGGTGATTTGTCAGGTTTCAATATAAGTGTGATGAGCGCCTCGCGGAGCGAGGGATGAAGACAACCGACCTCGATGGATTCATTATACATTCCCACCAGATGGGGTATCTACAGAGTGAGCCACACACAGATGCACTTTGTGTCTGAGAATCAGTATTTCTGCTTGTTTTATGTTATGTTATGTTATAGGGTTTTTATATAGCGCCTATCACCGCCGGTCTCTAAGCGCTCAACAGAAAAACCACAAACATACTGACGCCTCAGTGCCCTCTGCCTGCTCCAATTAGACTGAAGATATTACCTTTCCAAAAAGGTGTGTCTTCAGTTTTTTCCTAAAGGAGAGTAACTGTGAGTCTTCCTTCAGACTGGCCGGAAGGTCATTCCAAAGTTGGGGAATGAGTACTGAGAAAGCACAGCCTCCTTTGGTTTTTAAATTAAATCTGGGTTGAGCCAGATTGGAGATAAAACCAGAGCGTAGGGGTCTTCCGGGAACATACTTCCTCAGGCGTTGCTTGATATACTCTGGGGCGTTGCCGAAGAGAACCTTGTGGGCCATGCAGAGACATTTAAATTGGACCCTAAACTTCACATGCAGCCAATGCAGCTTACAAAGAAGTATGGTTGCATGTGAGCTTCTCAGGAGAGAGAAGATCAGCCTGGCTGCGTCATTCTGCACAACCTGCAGTTTCCTCAGCCACTTCTGCGATAAGCCCAGATACAAAGCATTACCATAATCAAGCCTCGAAATAACAGTCGCTGAGACAATAGTTTGTAACGTGGAAGCTGAAAGAATGGTGGTAAGCTTACGTAACTGCCGCATCACGGCCGTGCAGGAGCACACCACAGCCGACACTTGAGGGGCCATGGTAAGATCCGCATCGATCTTTAGGTCAAGACTCTTCACCACTGTGCCGGGAATGGGAGTTTTACCAAGTTCTGGGGGCCAGTACAGATCATCCCAAGGGTTGGCCTTGTTGGTAAGCACCAACACCTCCGTTTTCTCGGCATTCACCTTGAGGAAATTACTGGTCATCCAGTTGACCGTAAATCTGAGCAAGTTCCTTACCGATTCCTGGGCTTCTTTTGTTTCTTCCAGCTGCACCAGTAGCTGTGTGTCATCAGAGTAGTTAAAAATCTCACAATTTCTACGCGTGAGTTCTTCCATCAGAGGTTGCAGGTAGATGTTGAATAGTAAGGGAGATAGTGCGGACTCCTGAGGCACCCCCCATGTCACATCCTTAATCCCGGACAACTGATCCCCCATCTGAACCCTCTGAGTACGGCCTGATAGGAAGGATTCTAACCACTTTTAGAGAAACAGCTGCTGCTGCAGTTGCACAAAGACATGCTGGTAAGCCTTGAGCAACCAATTCTAAGGTGGCGCAGGGCATTTTCTGGTTGTCCTATTGTACAAAAACAGCAAGTGTGCACCCATCTACCCATGTACAAAAAGATGAAATACTTTAGTATAGTCAGGCATTCCAAGAGCAGGAGCGTCACAAAGTGCCTGTTTGATTTGCAGAAAGCTATTCTGGTGTTCAGTTAACCACAATAAATGTTGTGGGTTGTCTTTAGTTGTGAGTTTTTACAAGGGTTTTAAAAGAAAGAAAAAAATAGGGATCAATTGTCTGCAAGAGCCTGCTATACCCAGGAACGCTTGTACTTGTTTTTGTGTTGTAGGGGATTGAATGTTCAGCATAGCTTTCACTCTTTGAGCGTCAAGTCTTGTTTCCCCCTTCAACAGGAGGTGGCTGAAGTAGCAATTTAGTGGGAGAGACCTTGTGGCCATATGTACCAAGGAAATTTAATAGGGCAATGATGTCATAAGCGCAATCTGTTTCACTGGTGCTGGCCAATAATATATCATCTGTGTATTTTATGAGAGTGGTGATTGATGTCAACTGAAAGGTGTCTAGTTGTGCTTTTAGTGCCTGCGAAAAAGAAGAGGGGCTTTCCCTGAAGCCCTGTGTAATACATGTGAAACAGGAGCAATTTTCAAATGAAAAACTGAATAGGTATTGTAAGTCTACATGCAGGGGAATGGAAAAGAAAGAATTTTTCAAATCCATGGCAGAAAATTAACATGCAATAGGACGAATGTCAGCTAACACGGTGGCAATGTTATGTACCACGGGAAAACGTGGTTTCAATATTTTGTGAATCTCGTGGAGGTCAACCACAAACCTCCAGACATCTTCCTTAGTGGGGGTATCACTCTTTTTTAATACAGGGAGGATTTGGCTATTGCATGGGAAACCCTGTATCTCTCTTATCACCCCTTTCCAAACCAGGTCTTGTATAACTATCTCTTTTCCGTGTTCCCCTTCCAGTGAAATTTTGTACTGTGTTATTTGTGGAAGGGGAACATTTGGTTTAAATGTTATATGTGCAGGTGCTTTTGTCATATGCCCCCTGTCATTTTTACCAGAGACCCAGGCCTTTTTGTCAACTCCGTCAAACACCCAATATGGAATTGTTGTTTGGGATTGAACAGTGTAAGTGCGGGTGAGTAAGGGGTGAGTTTTCTGTACTGTTGAGGTAAATACTATTTGCAGTACATTTTGGTACAGTTTTTAAGCAAATCTATGTCCAACAACTTATGGGCATATTTATCTGTTAACACAAAAGATTATTTTCAGTTATTGGGCCAGTGATATATGTCAGTGGGGCGGAGACAGGGCTATATATGGGGATGTTAGAAAAACCCACAGAGGTGTTGTACTTACCCGAGAGGAGTGCATGTGAGATTATGTTTTGAGAAATTGAGTAATTAGTGGACTCAGTCTCCAGGAGGATTTTATTATTTTGTACTTCTACCATCGCGTCAATATATGGCCCTCTTGGATCTACTGGGATCTCCACCTGCTCCACACTCCTTCCCGGGCTTCCCTATTATACAAAATCGTAATCGGGCTAGGGGACAGTTATCATCTGGGATCTGTTCACTATCTAACAAGGTAGTTTTGTTAGTATCCCCGGGAACTAGTGTCATTAGCATAATATGTGGCATAGGGGCTATTATTGGGCATATCATTATTTTGTTGTGACCCTCTTTTAGAAGAATTTCTGTATCCCCCTGAGGCATGTCCACTTGGCATGGAGCATCGCCTGTTTGTTTTCTGTAGTAATGGACACTCTCTAATCCAATGATTAGGGTATTTGCAATAGTGGCACTTATTATATATTTTGGCATTCTGGGGTCTGTAATTTGGTAAAGAGTATCCCCTTTTTGCTCTCGAAATGTGGACCTGACTGTGCCTTGCTGTAGTTGCTGGAACAACACTTTACTGTTTAACTCCTTATGTTTCTTATCCTTATTCTAATCTTCCCCTGCCCTTCTCTCAGTGTAATATTGGGGAATGACCAGTACTTCTGTTAGTGAATTTACTCCCCATGTTGGTTCATAAGTGTGGATGGTTAATCTTATACATTCTAGATGGTCATTTACCAAACAACTGGAGATTGCTTGTTGGACCCCCTCGTCAGCAGCATCATCCCACTATGGGCAGAGAACAGCTTTTGTGTTCGGTGACGAAGGCTGCTACATTTAAACCCTTTTCTTGTTTACAGTTGTTAAATTTTGTCCAATCTTGTCTCTTAAGGGTCACTAATCTATGCAATCTAACCATTAATTTGCCTGGCAGTGCAGCTATTTCATCAGTGACTTGACCCTCAGCTTTCCAGGCATCCAGTATTATTAATTGTGGTCCAGTAAACATCTTCAAAGTTTTGTTTGCTGCACTTCTTCCATATATCAGGTGGGAGAATGCAGGAAAACATTTGGCCTTAGGTCATTCAATGTTAAATGGCCTCTGCGCAATATCTTTTCCGTCCTGGCATCCCATTCATCATGGTTTTCTCTTATATCTGGGTACTGTTTGGAAAAGGCAGTGAGCTCCTTTTTAGGCCAGGGGACATGTACATGATAATGAGGGTGATTGGCGTCAAAACGTTGTACTTCACGCATAGGGGCTATCATAGAAGCACATATGGATTGTTACTTATCAATCCATTTAAGATATAGGGAAAATGCAGTGTTACATTCAACATCCGTCAAGCAAATGTCTCAGATCCACTGTCATAATAGGTGAAATTATTGGGCAGCGACTGGTCCTGCAGCTGACCTTGTTTAAACCTTACTGAATTATAACGTATACATAAAGGATGTAACGTTTCCCATTTCTAGTATTATAGTGGTTTTCACTGCATTTTTACAAGTGTTTCAATTCCTATCCTCCTTATCGGCATCCTGCTTAGTGCCATGTTTAGTGCAGTTCTGACGGAATATTTAAATTTGATCTCGCATATCTTGTGTAATGATGCTTCTTAATAATTTAGTGACTTATATCAGGTCCCACTAAATGCAGAACATTTGGGGAAAGAGGAGGGAAAGGAGGGTCATCCTCCGTTGGGTCTCCCTGTTCTTCTAATTCAGGCATATCGTAACCGGGGGTTTTGATTTGGCCTGTATTTGCCTTAATTGATCTGCAGCCGCTTGATAGGGTGGCAGGTGTGGTCTTTTAGTGAAAATGTGTTTAATTATAGTGTCGTCTGAAATAGAATCAATCGAGGCCATCTGTTCTGGTTTAAATGCCATAAATGTCGTTCTGTCCTTCAAATGACGTTCCTTCATCTCTTCAGCAAACTCATCAGCCCTTTTCTTTCTGTCATATTCCCTTGCTTTCTTCCTTTCCGTCTTCATTATTTCCTTCATATGTTTTTGCGTGGCGTATTTTTCCCACCTGTTCAGGACATCAAACTGCAACAGTCTCACTTTCCTTTCTCAAACATGCATTCCTTTAGATAATGCAATGCATCAAAATCAAAAGTGCCATTCAATGGAAGCTGTAATGAGGGATCTTTTTCAGTATATTCATGCTATAAATGCAAAAACTGTCCAGTCGCCATCCCTTGTTCAGACATCTTCCATGCTGGAGTTCCTTCTACTGGACATGGCTGTACTTCATCTACATAATGTTTATTTACAACACACAATTTACTACAACAACTAACCATGTTCACTACTTCTATAAGATAATTATTTTAGTGCAGTAATGCTGAATCTTCTTTATCACTATGCAAATGCTTCCCGTCCTACCACTATCCACTAAAGACAACATGCTGGACCATCATGTAACAAAGTACAACGCACTGTACTGTCCCTAAGGCCATATTTATCCTTAGACGTCTCTCATATCATTTCACATCATTACACACATCCGTGGCACTTCTTACTAGGTCTCAACTACTGTGTTGCCTCTGAGGTCTTTTAGAGCCATCTGAGTCAACCTTGTGTCTCGTGGCTCTGGTGATCCCCTCAGACTGCTACCGCGGCAAACACAATCCCTTCAGCGGGTACATACTTCAAAGTCAGTCGGTTCTTCAACCGGCCCCTTGACCGTGGCTCCTTATGGTCAGTCTGGATTGACCTAGATCCTGGACGGGCCCCCAGTTTGTGAACGCACAATCAGGTATACCTGTCTGTTAATAAGAATGAGACACAGCGATCAAACACAGTTGTGGAGATATGTTAGCTTAAGCTTGAGAGATACAAAGTGGTCAACTTCCGAGCATGCTCTGCCAGACGCAGCTGGTTCAGTCTTTATATACTGACATGTATGGAAATAGCTGAGTCACACCTGTGTGCAGTCAGTTGGTTTAGTAAGTTAAGCTTTATACAAAATGGAATCTCAGCAAAGCATGACTACATTCTCACGGTGTGAGGACAGGTGCGGTTTCAACATGTGCTGCTATCGTTCTTTCTTATCTACTTCTTATCTACCTGTTCTTTCCGTTGTTGAAAAAAAGGGGAAGCTAACAAGCATAAACAGTTCTCTGACTTTATCCATTCCTCCTCCTGCCTACATCCAGAAGCCAGGGTTTGTACAGCTGCAAGGCTCATGAAATTCCGGTGAAGACTGTCTATCAGAACCCCTCTCAGAGGTCCACGGGGCACGCACAGGCTACTGGGCTCAACTGTGGTTGTTGGGGCCTTTTACTTCTGATGTCCTGGGATCAGCCTGCTATGCATCCTGACGAACTCAGTTGGCTGTTCAAAACTTGATCTATCACCTACAAACCACACCTTAAAATTTTGGTCACTGTTGTGTCTTTGCATTCACGTTTTGACTTTAACAGACGAAGGAAAGGGAAGACTTCATGCACCTTGAATAGTCAGCTTAAAGACCCAATGAGGTTTTGTCGAGTTTTTGGGGGCTATATTTTGGACTACTGCGTTGTCAAAGGCATATCACAGAAAATCAAACTTACAACTGAGCAGCCTACTGTATACATTGACCTGCTGGAAAAAGCAGTAATCGTTCCATCTGGGCAATGACCCGAACTCTTGGCCACAGTGGTACTGGCAGCCCCTAATGGCATACGAGGTTACCGCGTTACTCAGTCTGGTCACAGACTCTTCTGATGCTATCGCCCTCATTACATCTGGCCCTTCCTGGCATAGGGGGTCGCTAATATCAGCAGACACAAGTCTCACACTCCTGGCCCAAATAAGTTCATCATCATCATAATAAATCTTTATTCGGCATAACCGCAGTAACAGCACATCCGAAAATACAATAAAAGCATAAAAAACAGACAATAAGATAAATAATTAAAGTACATAAAATCAGTAATTAGTGCACAAAGGGCATGGTTCAATTGCATGTGTAAAGCGGCAAAAATAAGTAAGATTTACATAAACTTAATTGAAATGACAGCATAAATGACCTGATCCAATCATATATCTAAAACAGTGGGGGGCCCTTGCAATATATGCCAGTCACAACACATTTCTTCCCGCTTTAAAACAAAAGCTATCTTAAGGCAGCATCCTTCCAGGGGCTAGATTTTTTTCCTGATCATCCACATGTTCAGCAAGAAACAGAAGACAGCAAATACAATAGGTTGGTTGGTATCGCGTCACAGGATCCTATTCACCGATCTGTAATCCCTAAACCCCCTAATTGTGGCAAATCGGCTAGATCCAATTCTTCCTGTACCCATGATAGAGTGGACAGAAAATGAAAACATGATCGATAGATTCTGTCACCTGGGGACGGAAGGGGTAGAACACATCTGACTCTAAAGAGGTACGCTACCACTTGGCCATAACTGGACAGAGTGTCAGGACCCCAAACCGGAATTTCTTGTGCAGTGCTTTAACAAGAGGGGGTGCGATCTCATCTAGGTAAACTTCTGTGATGTAATCAGCTAGGCACTCGAGGAAAGCCGCAGTCACGGACCCCACTCTCCAATTCCTAGAAGTCATAGGAACATTAAAGTGCTGATGAAGCTGATGAAGCCTCTTGAGTGTTGATTTCGAAGTCCCACAGGCAGCCTCTGGAGTAGACCAGAGATTCCCACATCCTATCTCAGTCAACCGGCTTTTTATAAACCTGAACCACAAGGTTTTAGAAACCCTAGGTAACTTCAGTAACTCCTCTAAGCCCAAGTAGTATGGCGCAAGTTCTGGGGATGCCCAGACCATCCTCAAATACAATAGTGGTCTAAGACCCACTTAACTGTTAAGAGATCTGTGTCCCAAATCTACCTGGAGGGGAACAAGAGGAGTGCTGTTGGAGAGATTAGTGAGGAGGCGCAGGAAGTTATTTTCTGCTAGCTCCTAATTCCTAAAGCTCTCATGGCCCCAGAGCTCCCCTTCATATAGTGACACCCAAAGGGCTTGCAAATTGTAAATTTGGAGAGCTGGGGATACTGAACGAAATGTAGAACCGCGTAGAGACCCCATCACGCATCTAAATATTGCTCTAACTTGAGTCTATGCTTCTGAATATGGGGGGACCAGTTAAACTGCTCTTTAAGCGTAACCCCTAAATAATCAAATATGCGGACTCTCTCCAAGCGGATGCTGTTTAGAATCGGATGTTATTGTGCCGACGGACAGGGATTAAAGACTGTATACTTAGTTTTAGTAAGATTAATCTCCAGGCCTCTCTGCTTGTAGAAAATTCCAAAAGCTTTTGACCCCCTATGGGGATTTCGAGTTCAAAAGAGTGTCATGTGCAAACAGTGGCGTAAGAGAGGAAAGGAGGCCAAGTTCCAGGGCCCCCCCTCAGCAGAGTACCCTGGCCTGTAAGCTCCTAAATGAGCCCAGAGCAGGGCCCTACATGTACTTTGCAGGGGACCCCCTAAAGTTTCGTTACGCCACTGTGTGCAAACAGGAGAGCCAGAACCCTCCCATTAGCAAAACTCGGGCATCATTATCACACTGCACCAGCTGGGCCACTAAGTCATTGATATATAAAAGAAATAGGGTCAGGGCTAGCACACACCCTTGCCTTACACCCCGAGTGACAAGAATAGGGACTGTCAGTTCACCCAGAGAACCACCTCTAACCTGGGTAAAATTATTGGAGTGGAGCCTGATAATAACAAGATATTTTGGAGTGCCCAAATTCATCATAAACTTCCACAGGAACTCAATCAATCAATCAAGAAATTTGTATAGTGTGCTACTCACCCGGAGGGTCTCAAGGCGCTTGGGGGCGGGGGGGTCCGCTACTGCTCGAACAGCCAGGTCTTGAGTTCCTTCCTGAAGGAGAGGTGGTCTTGGGTACGACGGAGGTGGATAGGGAGGGAGTTCCAAGTCTTGGCTGCCAGGTAGGAGAAGGATCTTCCTCCCATGGTGGCTCTTCGAATGCGTGGAACTGCGGCGAGGGCGTGACTGGTCGATCGCAGTTGGCGGGTGGGAGTGTAGAAGGTCAGGCGGTTGTTGAGGTACCTGGGGCCCAGGTCGTGAAGGGCCTTGTGTGCGTGGGTGAGGAGACGGAACGTGATTCTCTTGCTGACGGGGAGCCAGTGCAGGTCTCTCAGGTGTCCGGAGATGTGGCTGTGTCTGGGGATGTCCAGGATGAGTCGTGCGGAGGCGTTCTGGATGCGTTGGAGTCTTTTCTGTAGTTTGGCTGTGGTTCCGGTGTAGAGGGTGTTACCGTAGTCCAGTCGGCTGGTGATGAGTGCTTGGGTGACCGTCTTCCTGGTTTCGGTGGGGATCCATCGGAAGATCTTTCGGCGCATGCGTAGGATGTTGAAACACGACGATGAGACGGCGTTGACTTGTCTGGTCATCGAGAGGGAGGAGTCCAGGATGAAGCCCAGGTTGCGTGCATGGTCCATTGGTTTAGGTGGCTGCCTAGGGCCGGGGGCCACCAGGAGTCGTCCCAGGCAGAGGGTGATGATCCAAGGATGAGGACTTCCGACTTGTCTGAGTTCAGTTTCAGGCGGCTGTTCTTCACCCACTCGGCCACTTCTTTCATCCCTTCGTGTAGGTTGGTTCTGGCGGTGGCAGGGTCGTTGGTGAGGGAGAGGATCAGCTGGGTGTCGTCAGCGTAGGAGATGATGTTGAGGTTGTGTTGGCGTGCGATGGCTGCGAGGGGGCTCATGTAGACGTTGAAGAGGGTGGGGCTGAGTGATAATCCTTGTGGTATGCCGCAGATGACTTCGGTGGCCTCGGATCTGAACGGGGGGAGGCGGACTCTCTGGGTTCTTCCGACGAGCAACGAGATGATCCACTCCAGTGCCTTCTCTTGGATACCGATGTTGCTGAGGCGTTAGTGTACTAGGGTGCGGTGGCAGACAGTATTGAATGCTGCGGAGAGGTCCAGGAGGATGAGGGCTGCTGTTTCCCCGTTGTCGAGCAGGGTTCGGATGTCGTCAGTGGCTGCGATGAGGGCGTTCTCGGTGCTGTGGTTGGCTCGGAATCCGGATTGTGAGTGGTCGAGGGATCCGTTCGTCTCGAGGAAGTTGGCAAGCTGTCTGTTGACGGTCTTCTCGATGACTTTGGCAGGAAACGGGAGGAGCGAGATGGGGCGGTAGTTCTTGAGGTCAGTGGGGTCTGCTGAAGGTTTCTTGGTACAAGATCAAAAGCAGTCTGAAAGTCCACAAAGACTATATATAAACGGCCTCACCCCAGGGTGACATATTTCCAAAATATTAATTGAAGGTGAAACACCAGATCAATGGTGCTAATACTGTTCCTGAAGCCTGCTTTCAAGGGAATCAATAGGCCCGCATCTTCCATCCAACCATGCAGTCTACTCAACACAATCCGACTAAAGATTGTTCTGGGAACTGTCAAACAGGCCGATAGTCCTATAGTTGGAGGGAAGCAACCTTGATCCCTTTTTAAAAGTTGGGATTATCTCAGCCCCAGCGTATGAAGGAGGCAAAGGAGATCCACACAATAAAACACTAAAATAGAAAGCAAAAAAAGGGGCCCAAATGTCCTTATCTGCCTTAAAGAGGTCCCCGGGATCTTGTTTAGGCCGGGAGTTATATTTAGGATAATCCAATCAATTTCTCTGTTAATTGCACTAATGGAAATAGGCCTAACGTCTTGGGCATCCAACCCGGGCACAGGATCTCAGGCATCCAGCCCTGGGCAGAGAATCTCCTGAGGAGATACTTGCTATAGGACTGCCCCCTCTAGGATCCCACCTTCAACATACGGAGAGATATTAGTTGTGCAGCTAGCCCTCCCAGAAACAAGTATTCCAACTGATTCACACCCAGAGTGATACACACTCACATCAGCCGAATACAGCTTTGTTCTACCCAGTCAGCTGCCGAACTGTTTTTATCCATATAACAATTAAATAAGTTCAACGGTGGGCCCCTCTGGCTTGCGGGGTCATCATAGGGAGGCAGTGCGGGCCTGGCGCTTCCCACACAGCACTCCTTGCACGGCTCAGATCACAATGGCCCTCCTGGCATACGGGGTCACCAGACTGTTTCTGCACACAGGCAATGACCTGATTTGTGCTCAGCCATTTTCCTCACACCTTACTCAGTGTGTCCTCTTGGTCGGGCTCTATACTGTACCTCGCTTCCTCTTCCCAAAAGCACGTGCCTGAGCTCCAGGCTCCAGGGCAGGTGATCATGGTTTTCCTGGATGATGTCCCCTCACCCAGCAGGGAGACTAGCAGGCCTTTGTCCCCAGTCACAGGCAGAAGTCTTGCAGAGCTTCCCCTCCTCACAGAACCTGTCTAGCTGCTTGGCAGATGCCAAATTGTGTCGTACTTTAATATTCAGGACCGCGTAGGGGACAGGGCCCTACCCCTGTCTATGCCGGTATTGGCGAACCGCAAATGGTTAATGCGGTATGTACAAGTGCTTTATATAACGTTCTAGCTATTAATGCACTATGTACACGCTATTTTGCATCACTACGCGGGTTCCATTTTGCATCAGTGGCCATCTTATAGTTGCCCTCACATAGACTATACTGCATGAAGTAAAAACGGGTCTTTTAGAGCACATGTGCCTTTCCTTGACTTTTCTGTGACCTGGGCAGCTCGGCTCTGCTGCCCCAGGTCAAACTGGTCTCACGAGTTCCCCGTCCTCCGGCCACCCGTGATTAGCATCAGGGCTTGACACACCATAAAGTCTTTTCATCCTACACGAGCCTCCAGCTAATCTCTTTCACACCTGACTGTTCCTGCTTTATGGCTTGTTTCCCAAAACAGGAGATGCTCATGTTTATTGGGGCCTATCGATATCTAATGTGGGATCTGAACCTTGCTGGGTAAATAATTGTGGGCTGGCCTAACTGGAATGTGGGATGGTCATCATGACTCTGCTCTTTCGTTTGAAATGTACACTTGTATATTGCCGTATCATAAACTTAGGAATGTATGCCTGAAGCAGGAAAAAGCGTATTTAAGGAGAAGTCCGTTTCTATGATTTTTAGCAGTCTCCTGAGAACATACACGCTGTTGTACTTCTAGGATACCTGTAATTGGTCTGCAGCCAATAAACGAATCTTTGACTTCACCCAGAAGACTCTGTGTTTCTGTAGGTCTGGAACAGGGTGAACCCAGAAGTCATAGGGTGTGTGTCCCTGCACCGCTGGGTCTAAAATACCCAGTACTTCAGTTTGGCGCCCAACTCGGGACGATTTCAGCGGTACCAGTCCAAGCCAGAGGTTCGTGAGGAGCTTCGTGTGGAAATTCCGGAGGAAGGCCGCCACTTCATCGACCCCTGCATGTCGACGTGGTCCGAAAGTCTTTTCTGCGAGGTTCTCCGCGTCCCGACGGCTACGAAGGACTGCTGCCCTGATTAATCGACCTGTTTTGGACCCTTGACGAGTTTGAGAGAGCGAAACAATCGAGAGAGTCTTCTGGTGACGCCATCGATCATCAATATTCAGTTAAGTATAAGTGGAGCGTCTCCCAATTTGTTTAGTATCCTTCAGGATCGTTTTTGATTTGGTAATTTGGAGTTTGCAAACGCCAAAGCCAGAGGACTTGTGTATTCACGAGACTATCGTAATCGATAATCCTTTGAGGTTTGGATCTAGGCTAGTGAGCGAAGATGCCTGGTTCTAGAATATTTGGTAGATTATTCTGTTTGGGTTGTGGAAGAGATTTCCAGCTGGAGGAATCATGTCCGGTTCCTCCGGTTGGAACTCCAACTTATGAGCTCTATGTAAAGCATGGCGTAGGCCCCATTGCATATAACGAAGTATGGATCCACTACACCAGAAAAGACGGTGTTTTAAAATGGCCCCAAAATGGTAGTTTCGATACCGATATTTTAGATAATTTGGAAATTAAATTGTTTAAGAAGAAAGCCCGGCCGGCGATGTTTGACTCTTTCCGCTTATGGCGAAAGGAAGCCAAACAGAAGGAAATTAAGCTAGCGAAAAAGAATAAGAGAGAAAAAGGTATGACAGTAATGCAAGCAGCTGTACAATTCAAAGATAATGAGGAGGAACAGATGAATGAGCAATTGCACAGGCAGCGTAAGCTAGGGATCGACAAATGTTACCCAGCTTTACCGCACTCTAAGCAGAATGAGCTAGAAGAAAAGGAGAAAGAACCCCTGATGTCGCATTTACTGAGTTCGCCACCCCCGTATGTCCAAAATGCCACGGCGCCTCCCCAGCTTGTGAATATGCCACCTCCAGTTAATATACTGCAAGCCTTGCCGCAGCCGCCAGCTGCTTTGCAGCCGGCTCCTATCCCTATAGCGCAGCCCTCTCAAGGGCCGCCAGTTGTGTTTCCAACTGCCCCCGCGCTTCCTGCGACTTTGTCTAATTCAGCAGCTGCTTCCCCTGACACTCTTCTTTGCACTACTCCAGTACCTGTTTCTACATCCTCTTTTCTCCCCTCTGTTTATCCCCCTGTTTTCGCCTCAAATTCTCCTTCAGCGCGACAGCGTTTAGCTAATGTGGTTACTACGTTAATGTCGCCTCTCTTTGAGCCATCCGGTGCGACTCCTGGCTTACAGCGTAAGCAATTGCGCAGTCAATTGCCTAACCCCGATGAGAAGAAGGTAATAGATTGCATGGCACGTAGATGGATTGTTTTCCCTTCACTATATGATGTGGAATCAGTTGTCAACGTTTTCCATCAATGGGATGCCCCAAAACAGAGGTATGTTTTTGAGAAAATGTGCGAAATCCTCTGTGAGGAATTGGATGATAGTGGTAAAGACCCAAGCCCGCAGGAGTTGTGTCGAGTGAGATTTGATTTTGGAACTGGTACCATAGTGGATCGCGATGTAGATAAAGCAGTTGCGATTGTATTGTCCTTCAGGAATGATGATTGTCAACAGTCATTGTTTGAACAAGATGTCCTTGTGGGAAAAAAGGTAAAAGCGCGACAATACCCCATGAGAGAAGTTCCCCCGGTGTGGAAGGAAGCAGTTGCAGCTGATGCCGCTAACGGTATTGCTGCAATGCCAGCACATTTTCAGCGTGTTTGGGTGCATGTTCCATGGAAGCGCTCTGAGGTGTTAGCGCTTAAACAGACATTGCCTGATCCCCGTAAAAACCCTGCAGGATATTATAAAGAGTTGTCGCAGACGGCAGGATCATGCGTTATGAATCTGGCAGACATAGACATGTTGTTTGGTAATGTTGTTCCACAGCCCCTATGGGGATCAATTCGTAATGCAGATCACGACGCAGAACTAGGTGCTACATGGGCTGACATCATTGCCGCTGACGCTAGACAGACTGGTGGCGCGAAACCAGAACCTTTAATAGCAGAACTCCCTGGTAGAATCATCACGTATATGAAGACAATAATGCCCGCGATGCGCGTAAATTGGGATAAGCTATCTGCATGCAAGCAGAAGAAAGATGAGACAGTGTCAGACTTCTTTACCAGGTTTGAAGAAACGTTTATTGACCACAGTGGGCAAGATATGAGTACTGAGGGTGGCCAACGGTTATTTGTGGATAAATTTGTGCAGAATTTACTTCCTGACCTGTGTAAAAAGTTAAAAGATTCAGAAAGTTCTTGGGCTGTTTCCTCTTCAGCGCAAATACTGGCTACTGCACAGTATTATGAAAACAGAGATACAGACGAGAAAGATAGAACAGAAAAGAAAACGAAAGAACTAAAAACAAAGGTCCTTTTACAGCAGGCCTATCCGCCACGTGGAGGTCAGAATAATTATAGGCAACCCCAAGGTGTCTATCATCAACCCCAACAATTTCAGAATAACCAACAAATGAATGGGTATTATCAACCACGTGTCCTTGTAGGTCCTAACCAATGTTCATACTGCAAAGAGGAAGGTCATTTTAAATATAGTTGCCCTAAATTGATGCAGCGTAATGGCAATATGTATGGCGCAAGAGGGAGGGGTGGTCAGCAAGCTCCTAGAGGCAGAGGGCGTGGAAGTGTTCCCCAGAATGCGCGTCCTCTTCCGCCCCAAAGTGCCATCAATAGCTTTGATCAGCAAGCCAATGTGAGTAGTAATACAGCTCAGTACTACAATAATGATTATTATGCAGAGGACGGCGATGCAGAAAATAATGACTACTAGGACAGCCGTAGACAGAGAGAGGGAGTTGTTTCAGTGCCAGTGGATCAAAGCGGACCGTATGTTGAGGTGACTACAGCAAATATAACGGAGCCCTTTCTGCTAGACACTGGTGCTGCAAAGAGTTCAATCATGCATTCAAAACTCCCTGGCGCACCTTTGTCTGGCGATATAAATGTTTCAGTAGGCTTTTCTGGCGCCCCAGTTAGAAACCCGATTTCTAGTCCCATGTCACTTTCTATTGGACCTTGGGAGCTAAAAGCACCCCTGATTCTAACAACAGGTTGTGGTGAAAATTTGCTAGGGTTAGATTTGTTGAAAAGATTGCATGCTACACTGTATTGTTCACCGTCAGGAGTACAACTTACATTAGGTAGGAAAGTGATTTCCCCGATGTACTTGTCTAAAAATACAATGCCGCCTGAATTGTCATCCCTTCCGGATGTCCTTTGGGCTACTGGTCCCAATGATGTGGGCCTCTTGGAAATACCGCCATACGTGGTAACTTTAAAGGCTAATGTCAGACTGCCACGTATTCCCCAGTACAAGATCTCTAATGAAGGCCAGAAAGCATTGTTAGACATTGTCAGCGATTTGATTAATAAGGGTGTGATTGAAGAGACAAGAGGCAACGTTTGCAATAGTCCGATTTTGCCTGTCTTAAAACGAACGGACCCTTCACAGCCACCTGTTTACAGATTCGTGATTGATCTTAGAGAGGTTAATAAGATTGTTGTGCCACAGTTTCCAGTTGTCCCTGATATAACTGCCTTGTTAACGATGATTCCAGCCTCTGCTGCATGGTTTTCAGTGATTGACTTAAAGAATGCTTTCTTTAGCATCCCAATTGCAGAAGAGAGCAGAGACATTTTTGGCTTCAGTCTAGGAGGCCGAAGCTTCCGCTTCAAACGCGCTCCCCAGGGCTACTGTGAAAGTCCATCAATATACAGTCAGGCTTTAAAAGCACAGCTTGATGCACTTGTTTTACCTAGTGGTGCTATCCTCATTCAGTACGTCGACGATTTACTAATCGCCGCAGACACTGAAAAGATCTGCAAAGAAGCCACATTATCATTGTTGCGTCATTTATCTGCTTTCCATCACAAAGTGTCTCTCTCAAAGCTGCAATATTGTCGACAAGAAGTGACCTACTTAGGTCATCTCTTATCGAAGGAGGGAAGGAAACTGACCCCAGAAAGAATCCAAGCCATTGCACAGTTGAGTGTGCCAAGAACACAGAGAGAAGTGCGTGCTTTCTTGGGCATTACTTCATACTGTAGGCATTGGATTCCTAATTTTTCCTTGTTGGCAAAACCTTTGTTAGCATTAACATGCAAAGACACACCGAATCCTATCCCATGGTCTGAAGAGTGCCAGAAAAGTTTTGTGGAATTGCGCAATGCATTATGTTCAGCTCCTGTGTTGGGTACCCCTGACTACAGCAAGCCTTTTACATTGTATGTTCACGAGAAAGATGGTTGCGCATTATCAGTATTAACACAGCCTTTTGGCGACAGACCGCGCCCATGCGCATATTTTTCATCAACCTTGGACCCTGTAGCGAGGGCATTGCCAAGCTGTCTAAGAGCGACAGCTGCTGCAGCTATGTCTATCCGACAATCTGCTGGTCTGGTAATGGATAACACATTGATTGTTATGGTTCCACATGCTGTAGACACATTATTAAATAGGACCAAGACACAACACTTGACTAGTGCGCGATTATCAGGCTATGAGCTCACACTGTTAGCAAATCACATACACATAAAGAGATGCAACACGCTGAATCCAGCTACGTTATTGCCAAATCCAGCAGACCTAGATGGGATTGAGCAACATGACTGTCTGTTCAGAACAGAGGAAGAGACGAAAGGGAGAGTAGATCTAAAAGATACTCCCCTGACTGAGTGTGATGGTACTTTATGGGTGGATGGTTCGTGTTTCAAGCTCCCTAATGGTGACACGACTGCTGCATATGCTATCACGACTTTACACACGGTCGTGGAAACTGCACGAGTGCCACATAATTTGGCTCAAGCAGCAGAATGAATCGCCCCCACAAGAGCATGTGTATTGTCTGAAGGAATGAGAGTGAATATATACACCGATAGCCAGTACGCCTTTGGCGTGGCTCATAGTTTTGGGCGATTGTGGAAAGAACGTGGGTTCCTGACTTCGCATGGAGCTAAAATTCAGAATGGCAAGTTGGTGAATGATCTCCTTGAGTCACTGACCCTACCGTTGCAAGTTGCGATCATGAAATGCAGTGCGCACAGGAAAGTCACTGATGATGTCGGACGTGGGAATGCGTTTGCTGATGAGATTGCGAAAGAAACAGCACAGAATGTAAAGACTAGAATGTATATTGCAGGCCCCGCAAGATGGGTTGATGATGTTGGAATGTGTGAGAACACGATAGAGAGTGTTAAGTCCCTTCAAGCTGAAGCCACAGAGAAAGAATTAAGCAAGTGGAGAGAAAGTATGGGTAAGTTGGATGAGAATGGTTGTTGGATTGATCTGACAGAACATAGGCGATGGTTGTTGCCTGATGCATATGTGCTTCCAGTAGTTACAATGGCACATGGACTGGCACACATCAGTACGAAAGGAATTTGTAAGTTGTTGGCTCCAGTATGGCAGAATGCTGGGATTCCCAAGTGTGCAGAAAATGTGGTCAAGAATTGCATGGTATGCTTGAAATACAACCCTGGTAGGGGAACCTCAACTCCAGCTGGTCATTTTGCGCCTCCATCATGTCCATTTGAAGTTTTGCAGCTAGATTTTATCCACATGGAAAGATGCAACAACCTGAAATATGTATTGGTGGTTGTATGTGCTTTCTCGAAATGGATAGAGGCTTATCCTCTGAAGGATAACACTGCCCTATCCACAGCTAAAGCCCTTGTGAAAGAATTCTTCCCTAGGTTTGGAATGCCAAGAACGGTGTGGTGTGATAATGGAAGTGAGTTTGTGGGTAAAGTAATGAAGAATGTGTGTGAGGGACTAGGTATTAGGCAGAAGTTTCACGCTGCAAATCACCCCCAATCAGCTGGATTAGTAGAGCGCTACAACGGCGCTCTAAAACTTAAACTGGCCAAAATCCAGGCGAGCACCGGTCTTAAATGGCCTGAGGCTCTGCCTTTAGCACTCCTGTCCACCAGAATGACCGTACACTCACGAGTGGGACTTAGTCCTTATGAAGTGGTTTTTGGCCGCCCGGCCAACATATGGGGTGTACCAAGGCCTACGAAATTCAGTGAGATCGAGCATCCAGTACTACTCGATTACTTGTATGATTTGACTGTTAAACTGCGTGTTTTACATCAACAGGTGCATGATACTCTTCCCCAAGCTTCTGAAACTCCTGGACACCCTATCAACCCTGGCTCGTGGGTCCTGGTCCGAAATTTCCCGCGCAAGAGCAACGACGAGCCTCGCTGGATCGGCCCTCACCTTGTACTTTTATCAACAAGATCAGCGGTACGAGTAAAGGGGAAGAAACACTGGATCCATGGCACCCACTGCAAGGTAGTCCCCTTGCCCCTGCCATATGACCGGTGGGTCCAGGAGGGTATCACAGACTCTGAGACAGATACTATACCTCGTTTTGTACCATTCAGTGACGCACGCATAAGAGACACAGCTTCAGACCAAGAGAGTAACGATATTTTACAAGAAGCTGTGCCACCATCAAATCGATTGGACACCACAGAGCCTGAACTTTTGTTCCAGGATCAAACAGCACCTGGCCGTCTCCGCTATAATTTGAGACCAAGGCCTATGGACAAATAAAGATTTCCTTACTATTTCCTTTTCGACATTATATCTCTCCCATCTGAAGGACTTTCTTGATTTTTGTTTTTCGAACCACCATCCGGGTTCAGCCGCAGGGTCGCGGTGCCAAGACTTTGGGGTACAGGCCGAAGACGTTAGGTCAACGGTTCTGGTTGGTCTAGGGCGTTCCCTGGACTGACAGGCGTACTCCTTAGCAGAAGAAACTCATCCGCCGCGAGCGGCACGATTAGAGGATGGAGTTTTTTAAGATGGAGAGACCTGTTGAGGAAATGAACTCTAAAGCAAGAATGTGTAAAATTATAAAGAGTAAATGTTTTGTATTTCTGTGCCTATTTATATTGTGTAGTATAATAATGTTTACTGTAGGATTTGTATACTTCTCCGCTCAAAAGCCCATTGCACCCACTGTACAGCCCATACCTCTTTCTACTGCCTCCTCTCACTCTTTTCACCCCCTGCCTGAGCACGAACAAACCAGACGATCAGAATTTGTAAATAACTCGTTCATTCAACTCTTGCACCAGCACCAACTAGTAATGAATACAACCAATTGCTGGGTGTGTGGGTTAATGCCACATACCATTAATAAGGGTATTCCCTATTTGGTGCTGCCATTTAGTTACAATGGATCGTCAAGGGCATTCCAGACAATGTTTCTCTATGCTCTAGACACGTACTCCCCTCGACAACCGCGTTCCATCAGACCTAGTACAAATAATAAAGCCTTAGTGAAAGGAATTGCCGATATGAGTAGGGATATTGATGCATACTCATCCATTCCCAAGGAAGAGCTGAGAGCTTATGTTGGGTGGAACGCGACGGGGTATAGTATTAGTCTGGGTGAAAGACAGCGAAAAATCTCATCCCCAATCTGGGTCGTACCCCACATAGGTCGGTTCTGCTTACAAGGTAATGGTCAGAATCCTAGGGCTCAACTGGGGGAAAGTGACTGTCTTGAAACATACACTTTCCCATCACAGTTCTCTCCTGCGTTTTTGGCTGCCAAGGGCACATATTTCATCTGCAAAGACCGAGCATATACATGGTTGCCCCCTGATTTCTCGGGCACATGTTATATTGCGAACTTGCTACCGCCAACATTTACTGCTGCCTCTGACTATCACAAGACCAGAGTTGTGAGAGGCGTGATAAGTAAGGATGATACTGCCGGTCAGGAAGCAGGAGACTTCTTCTTGGGTTTCCTGCCGTTTTGGGGACCTATGGTTAATAGTAGGAACCTGAGACAACTGACTTGTGTGGTTGAATCCACTGTCAATATAACGGCTGGTGCCCTCGGTAATTTGACAGCTGAGCTCCAAGCGGATCACCTTATGACTTTGCAGAACCGCATGGTTCTAGACGTTATTCTTGCAGACCGCGGTGGGGTATGGAAGGTCATCCAATCCAGTTGTTGCATTTTCATACCAGACAACGCTCCAACAGTATATCAAGCCATCTCCAAACTGCATAAGATATCTGAATCCATACACGTGGATAAAGGAGATTGGTCACTGGTGGGGTGGTTCTGGGTACTGATATCTGCCTGGGGTTGGAAAGTTCTGATGGTCATTGGAATGATCTTAGCCATTCTTTTCCTGTTCTATCTGTGTATACAGTGTGCACCTGCGATATGTGGCCTCTGTGCTACATTATGTATAAGGAAACCTGTATCGAGGGACGAGCTAAGTAATAGGATGATGCTACAGCAACATCTCCATGACTTAGTGAACATTGACCTAGACTCTGATTGAGATGAGTATAGTTATTGCCTATGTAAGGGCAAAAGGAGGGTCTGTCGTACTTTAATATTCAGGACCGCGTAGGGGACAGGGCCCTACCCCTGTCTATGCCGGTATTGGCGAACCGCAAATGGTTAGTGCGGTATGTACAAGTGCTTTATATAACGTTCTAGCTATTAATGCACTATGTACACGCTATTTTGCATCACTACGCGGGTTCCATTTTGCATCAGTGGCCATCTTATAGTTGCCCTCACATAGACTATACTGCATGAAGTAAAAACGGGTCTTTTAGAGCACATGTGCCTTTCCTTGACTTTTCTGTGACCTGGGCAGCTCGGCTCTGCTGCCCCAGGTCAAACGGGTCTCACGAGTTCCCCGTCCTCCGGCCACCCGTGATTAGCATCAGGGCTTGACACACCATAAAGTCTTTTCATCCTACACGAGCCTCCAGCTAATCTCTTTCACACCTGACTGTTCCTGCTTTATGGCTTGTTTCCCAAAACAGGAGATGCTCATGTTTATTGGGGCCTATCGATATCTAATGTGGGATCTGAACCTTGCTGGGTAAATAATTGTGGGCTGGCCTAACTGGAATGTGGGATGGTCATCATGACTCTGCTCTTTCGTTTGAAATGTACACTTGTATATTGCCGTATCATAAACTTAGGAATGTATGCCTGAAGCAGGAAAAAGCGTATTTAAGGAGAAGTCCGTTTCTATGATTTTTAGCAGTCTCCTGAGAACATACACGCTGTTGTACTTCTAGGATACCTGTAATTGGTCTGCAGCCAATAAACGAATCTTTGACTTCACCCAGAAGACTCTGTGTTTCTGTAGGTCTGGAACAGGGTGAACCCAGAAGTCATAGGGTGTGTGTCCCTGCACCGCTGGGTCTAAAATACCCAGTACTTCAATTGTGAGGTCTCAACCTCCCTTTCTTATAGTCCATTTCCAGACACCAAAATGTGATTTAGGGTCTGAGTCTAGAAATGTTATGTTGGGGTTCGGCTTCTTTTGATGTGTCCGCATCTCTTATTGCTCTTTTCCCATGAAAGGATGTCTGTCACAGCAGGCAAGACTCGGAATGCTGATTGACCCACAATAGATTTAATGGAAATGACCAGAGTTCACACATGGATGTCAGCCACAGTGATATGTGCATCAAAACTTTAACTGCGGGCTCTTAGCCCTTCTCTTTCTGATTCTCTTATCAGCTCCATCCCCTTCCTGAGATGTGTCCAGGCTCCTTCCTTGTGATATATCAACCGATCAAAGAGCAACCTTTTGAAGACCCTTCTCCCCTTTTTCCAGTCTACATCCCACCATGCTCAGAAGAATGCAGCAATACACAAATCTGCCTTGAAGAGGGGGGGGGGGGGGATATCTCTACTTCTCTTCCCAAAATGGGACCTAGGGTCCTATTTGTAATGTATTTTGCAAGCACTCTTGCACTCCGTGTACTTTCAAAGCACACTTATTTTCTAGTACTGTTACTTGCATGCATAGAACCATTAGAGGCACACATACAGTAAGCACACACATTCAGTCTGTGTGCACAGTTCAGTACTGTTGCTTTTCTGTACTGCACTAGGATGTGCTATTAGCAAACACACACGCTCACCGTGTGCGTGCAGCACAACACTTCACCCTTCAAGTATCGTATTGTCTGCAAGCACACATATACCCAGCACATGCTTTTATTACGCACACACAGCACAGCACTACATCTCTCATGTATTGTATTCCTCGCAGGCATACATACACCCAGGACATGTACAAAAGACACATATACTGCAGAGTAGTGCTCTATCCCGGTACTGTACCATTCCTAGGCGCACATACATCCAGCGCAGTCACTACTCCTGTGTTGCACAGCACTCCACATCTAGCTGATGTCAGCCAGGGGTAAGCTAATCGCACAGTAGAGGAACATCTAACAAGGTGAGTGAACCTGTAGGCCTCCCGCTAGTGGCACAGGATAAAAAGGACCTGCTCACTAATGCTGATCAATGCCTGATATGCTGCCACCACAACACTCGTGCTGCCTAACTCTTGATGAAGGCAGTAGCCTTTCACTACTATGAGGGTAGCACTTTAGGTGCCCCTCTTGGTTCAACAACACTGTAGTTTGTGAGACAGGCATATGTCATGGTGCCCACACATGATCTGTGTTCGCCTATGACAAAAAATCTGCATTATGTATACAGACAACAGAACAATCGGACACTCAGGTCAGGGTTATACATCTGTAACCATGCAGAGGACCTTTCCGTCTCAACAGATGTCCCTCCCAGATCAGAACACCCCAAACCACCTACTAACCTAGATAAGTTGGGTGGTCAGACAGTTAAAACTGTCGGGAAAGTCTGTCAGCATTCCTGTGTCTCAGTCTGGCTCTGTGCTCCACTACAAAGTCTAACCCTTGCAAAGAATAAATACCATCTCATAACTTGGGATTCTCTCCCTTCATAGCCATCAACCATGTAAGTGGATTATTATCTACTTCCACCACAAAGTTAGTAACAAACAAATATGGGTAGAACTTACGCAAGGCTCACAATATGGCAAAGCACTCCTTCTCAATAGCCGCCCAGTTCCTCTCTCTGGGTAGTAGCCTCCTACTGATAAAGGCTACCGTACACTCTCTACCTTTGTCAGGCAGTTGAGCTAACACCGCTCCAACTCCTCTGTCAGAGGCATCTGTCACTACAATGAAATGATGACTGTAGTCTGGTGCAGTGCATAGCACCTTCTTCATTTCCTCAATTGCCTTTTGACACCCTGCAGTCTATATTACTTTTGTGGGCTGCTTCCTAAAGGTCAAAACAGTCAGTGGGGCAACTATACTCCCATAGTTTCCCACTATGGTCCTATACTTCCCGGTGAGTCCTAAAAAGGCCCGCACTTCAGTCTGGGCAGTGGGTGCCTTCCACTTCATCACAGCTGAATCTTGGCATTCAGTGGGTGAATCTTCCTATTTCCCACTTCATGCACAAGGTAGACTACAAAGTATTGTCCCACCTGACACTTAGTTGCCTTGATGGTCAGTTTCTTCTCTTGTATTCTTTACAACAGTTGTTCAAGGTGCCTCAAGTGGTCTTTCCCTGAATTTGCAAACACTGCAATATCGTCTGATTAGGCTACACAGCACCCTTCCCACCCTGCAAGAACATGGTTCATCAGGTGCTGAAATGTGTCAGGAGCATTCTTCAACCTAAAGTGCATCATCTTAAAGTGAAATAACCCCACTGGCGTACATAATACAGTCTTCTCCTTAGCATTTGTTTGTCAAAGCGATCGGCCATTATCCACTGGTCAGATCCAAGATACTCATATACTTTGCAGTGCCCAACCAATCCACAAGCTCATCCGCTCTGGAGAATGGATAGGCATCGGTTTTAGTTACCTCATTGAGGGCCTGGTAGTTTTTGCAGAACAGCAAGTCCGTTGACCCTTGCTTTCGTACTAGAACCACAGGACTAGACCAAGGGCTAAGAAATCTCTCAATGACTCCCAGATCCAGCATTTTGGTAACTTTTACCTTAATGCATCCCTGAACCCGGTCATCCATTCTATACACTCTGTCCTTCACTGGCAGACTATCACCTTTGTCTGTGGTATGCACACAAACAGTTGTCAACCATGGAGTCAGCGAGAAGAGGTTGGAAAACCTTTTCAACACATCTCTACACTCTCTCTGCTGTTCAGGTGTTACCTCAGGGGCTAACTGAACAGTACCATCCTTCATGTCACTATGCAGCAAGTCAGGTAGAGTCTCACTGTCTTCCTCAATTTCCTCTGCCATATCCATGACATTTACTATGTAGTCTCTCTGGACGTAAGGCTTCAGCCTGTTCACATGGAACATCCTCTTTTGTTCCCTTGTGGCACCTGTGTCCACCAGGTAGTGTCGTACGGTTTTCACTTTCTCAGTAGGAACTATTTGTTTGTTGGACAACATAAACGTTGGTATGGTGCCAGGCTGATTATATGCACTCCCTCAGGATATGTGGGCCTATAGTCCTGCTAGTTTACAGTGCCAGCATATGTGCCCCCCAAAGCTATTAAGGTAACAAATGGTTTGGGCAACCTCAGAACATGACAACCCTGACTTCCCGAGGAATCATGGTAACAGATTTAGAACCTTTTCACTCAGTCACTCGTGCATACTCAGTAAGATACACAAGAAATACACAAAGGGGTTTTTCAATATTTATTAAACCATTGTGAATCTTTTATAAAATATATGCGCTTCAATGATTAATAGACAGAAGCAGATAAAAGAGATTAGCAGTATGAGAAAAGAGAAACGGATAAATTATTCCACCATTGTGCTAAAACAGTGTATTGATGCTGGTATACAAGTTCTGTGTATAGTGTAGTTCTACTATGTGCTCCCTAACCTAGCTGACTTGGGCGGGTGTTTTGCCAAAAATCCCCTACTGGATGATCTAACTCCCCATTACCTGAAGATAAGTGTATGCAGGTCCCTGTCTTGGTCTCAATTTGGACATCCCTCCTCGCAGAGTGTTAACAGGAATCAGCTAGGCTGAGACTCTGACAACAGCGACTTTGCAGTGACAGTAGAGTGCTTCTCTGATTTGAACATGGAAATGCATGTGTATTTATAATAACAGTATCCATGCTTCCGTGTCGAGGCTTCAGCCAGGTTGAAATTGTTTATCTCTTGTGATAGACATGTCGCCTCATGGACGAATAATGAACAACAACATTTTCACAATATATGTTCAGGCCTTGTACTAAATGCAATCAAGCTTCCGACCTAACCATTGTACAGACACAGCCCTCATCGCAGCAACACATGACATCCAGATGATCCTCAACAGAGGTAAAAAAACGCAGCCCTCATCCTTCACGACCTCTCTGCAGCCTTCGACACAGTCTCCCACACCATCTTGATTAGACTTTTTCTCGAAGCTGGCATCCCTGAACCTGCCCTCAAATTGGTCGGCTCCTTCCTCACCGGTACATGTGGACAAACAATCCACATGACACCATATTTCTCAGAAGCTGGAAACTAATTTGTGAAGTACAGAAAGGTTCCTCGCTGAGCCCGATGCTCTTCAACATCACCATGATGCCGCTGGCAGACACCATCCGGGTACACAACATCATCATACTTACCTACTCTGAAGACACACACCTGATATTGTTCCTCATGGACAAATCACCCAGCACCAGTAGCAATTTAAACTCATGCATCACTGAAGTGGGCTCTTGGATGAAGTCCAACTGCCTCAAATTAAACACAGACAAGACCAAATTGGTGATCTTTGGAAATAGATGCCTCGCTGTGTTACTTCGCCTGGTGGCCTATAGACCTCGGACCCACTCCTACCCCCAGCACATGAACAAGAAACCTTTAAATCATTATTACAGCAGGCTGGACATGTCTGCCCCAGTTGACACTGTTGCCACCGCCTCGTTCCACACCCTGAGGATGCTAAAAACATATTTAAGTGGCTACCTAATAACACCAAGAAACCATCACCCAAGCCTTCAACGCCAGCAGACATAACTACGCAAACACCCTCTACGTGGGAATCACCAATTAACTCACGAAAAGACTTCAGATCCTCCAGATCGCAGCTGCATGTCTGGTCCTCAACTGCCCATGCCGGTCTAACATCACTTTATGAAATGGATCTGCGCCTTCCTCACCTGAAGAGCTCAAACAGTCGGCATGACACCATAGTCCTCAGAAGCTCGGAAACGCAGGTCGTCCACCTAAGGGAATTACATTGGCTACTGATACAAAGCATGCAGAATTCTAGCTTCTCAGCGACATATACAACGACCTACACAGCATAGGCCCAGCAGCATGCATTTCCAGCAACTATCCAGATGCCTCTGCTGAGCCAGACTCTCTTGTACACATCCCATGCATTCATAAAAGCAGATCAGTGGGTTATGCCTTTACTCCTACATGGTGATGCTGTTTCTGGATAATTGTCAGCCATTTTGTTAGTGTCCAGCTGCTAAAAAGAAGAAAAACGGAGAAAAGCAATTTACAAGATATAGGCCTCTAAAGTTTGGTAGCCCAGAGAGCATAGTTTGGGAGCCATTTCCAATCCTAGCTTCAGTAGCTTCCCTGTTAGAACATTAACATTTGGAATGACTCTGAAGTGTGTTGGTTCCCCATGAATTTCCTGTTGCCCTAGTCATCGACCGCTCCATCACAGGTGACCTGATAACCAGACTCTGAAGCTTTAACATTAGTATGTGTTCCTTTTATGCATAATGGCTATTTTTGGTGGGTTTTCAGTAACCTGGGTTCAAATCTTTAAGCTGGTACTCACTTTAACCCAAGGCCTCTGAGAAGTGAGTAAAAATTGCGGAAATATCCTAGAATCCTTTATATACACCTTAACATTTTATCTGGCTGCTGGGTTCATTTAACTAGACTGGAACGCTTATGGAGTTTGCAAAGGATTTGCAATCTCCAGCCCATTCTTTGCAAACTCCAGCCCACAGGATGACATGGTCTGTAGACTCCAATGTTATTTTGTGTGTGGTGCATTACAGTGAAGTGCTGTACCTTTGTCACAAAAGGTGCTATGACCTTCGGTGTTTTTGTACGTAGCTTAATTCTGACTGTCCTACTTTACTCACCTCAAAATAAAGATATTTCTACAATTAATAGGTCTGAAGCTCTTAGCGGATACTTGGTTTAGATTATTATTTTACACAGCAAATTAGTTCCACGTGGAATAAGCCTTGCCTGCTCTGTACGCTTGGAGTGAAGTGATAAAGGGACTAATGTGGTTCTGTTATCAGACTACATTTTAGTTAAGATCCACAGAAGTTGTCTTAGCATTCAGTGGAGTTTTGTTCCTAAGCAAGCACATATACAAGAGTGATACAACAACCCAAGTACAGACAGATAACTTTATGTATGTTTTGCTTTAGGTTGAGATATGTCTTATCTGGGGTGCATTTGGAGAGTCAGTGTCAGAATACCTCACCTATGGGCTGTATGGCCTTTCCCAATAAAGATTATTGGTCCAGTGCCTTAAGAGGAGTGCTTTGTCAACTCTAGTGGTTGAGTGTACAGTACGTAAAAGTTTGAGATGGATGTTGTAATGATGCCTGAGCTCATGTTAAAAGTGTGTCTTCATTATTCAGATAAACTTTGTAATGATAAAAGATCAAGATGGTATGGGACGGGGAGGAGCCTAGCGCGCAACCAAGATGGCCGCGTAGGTGCGAGGCTCCCGAGGACCTCCGTGACCTCCTACATATATCCTGAAAATATCCTGTCCTAGATGAGGGGACTGTGTTGGTGAGCCCGAGCTGAGGTGTCACCCGTTTTCCGTTTCCAAATTGGACCTCGGACACCGGCAGGAGCACCGATCGAGGTTTGCGGCCTTCTCCGCGCCGGGCCCCCGGATTGGAGTTGTGGGGCGATCCGGAGACAAAGTGAACAACAGCGGCGGGCAGGGCCGGGCGACTCGCGTACCCCGCACTTTCACTTTCGCTTTTGCACCCTCCTTGCTGCGTAGGCGAGGTTGGGCTGCGGGGCACTGTGGGGTGGTGTGGCCTCGTTGGGGTGCCCTGCCGGCCCGCCGGCTGTGATCCACCCCGCAGATCTGTGGTTGCCCCCCCCCGGAGCCCGTGAACCGGCTTGTTTGCCCTTTTCGGAGTGATTGGCATGATTTGGGGACTGGAACCATGTCCACAAAGCAAGATGGCGACCGGGCAAAGGTGAAATCGACCCGACGTGGCGCAGCCCATCAATCCAATAACATGGACCGCTACACCCTCCAGAAGGGATCTCCCGAGGTGCCGCGTGGGTCCCCTGAGGGCCCGACTGATGCTCCTGCTCTGCCCGCGGATCTGACCCTTCGGGATGTCATGGGCGCTATCGCCGAGATGAAGGCCTCGGTGGGCCAGCGCTTTGACACACTGGCGCAGAAGATTGACTCGGTCCTCGTGGATGTTGGCCTGGTAAGGGCCGATCTATCCAAGACCAATGACCGGGTCGATTCTTTGGCCCACACCACATCGGGCCTCACAACGGATGTGGCGGCCCTCCAAAAGGAGGTGCGCCGGCTTGGCCAGGCGAGCGCGCTGATGGACCGTCGCCTGGAGGATTCCGAGGGTCGGGCCCGGAGGAATAATGTTCGTATCATCGGGGTGCCGGAGGGACGTGAGGAGGCGGCGGCGGACCTATTTGTGGAGGACTTGATTCTCACCCATCTCCAGCCCCGGGGGCTGAGTAAATTCTTCGCGGTGGAGCGGGCCCACAGGGTTCCCGGGGGAAGGCCTAAGGCCGGAGCCCCTCCGAGGCCTCTCATTGCCCGGATTTTCAACTTTCGGGACAGAGACGCTATCCTGCAAACTTCCAGGCTACAAGGACCGGTCAAACTCGACAACATGGACATAAGCTTCTATCCTGATTTCACCCCAGCGGTCCAAAAGCAGAGACTGAGCTTTCTCGGAGTCAAACGTCGTCTACGGGACCTCAACCTCAAGTATGCGATGCTTTTCCCAGCTAAGTTGCGGGTGGAGGTGGATGGCCGCACGCACTTTTTTGATCGTCCCGAAGCGGCCGGGGACTGGCTGGATACTTTGTCCGGGGATCGGGGTCGGGGGGGTGGGGGGGGTGCGGTTGGAGGAGAGGGCTCGCCGGATCAGGACTGAGGGACTAATATCAGGCCTCGCTCTGGACTCAATTGTTGTCACTTCTGACTGTTCGTCTTTTCGAGTAAGTTCCCCTCCTGTGGAGGTCGTATGGGGTCTTTTGGGGGTTCTCCCTCCTCCTCTGGGGGACTAGTTAGTTTAATCATCTATGGGGCGACAGGCACACTGCACTTTGGGGGGGGCTGTTTGGGCTCATGCAGGGGTGCAGGGAGGGGGGAGTTCTGTTGGGATGGGTGGGTTGGGGTGGGGTGTTGTTTGTTTTTACCACAAGGCAAACCCTTTATTGTATTGGTGTCGAGGTGCTCTCGGGGGGACGAATGATGACTTCTGTATGTGATGGGGGGTAGGGACCTGACTTTGTTGTCTTGGAACGTTAATGGACTGGGGGATAGGATCAAACGAGGGGTGGTCCTGCAGTATCTGAAACGAATCTCACCCGATGTAGTCTGTCTGCAGGAGACACACCTTATTGGTAATTCTTTTTGTGCCATGAATCGGCGTGGCTACCGTTTGGTGGCCCACTCGGGCTTCACGTCGGGCTCACGGGGTGTGGGCATCATGGTGAAGAACTCGCTCCCGTTGGAAATAGACGAGGTGCGCCATGATGATAGGGGCCGTTACACTGTCTTGGTGGGGAGAATGGAGGGCAAAGTAGTTGTCTTTGTGTCAGTGTACGTCCCACCGGGGCTACAGTCGACTACTTTTGCAGACCTGGGGCGCCTCCTCCTTGGCCTTCCGGGGGGGCTTCTGGTGGTTGGGGGGGACTTCAATGCGGTGGTTTCTGGGACTGTGGATCGTCACCCCCCTAGGGACCTCCCACGGGCACAGGCGTGGCTGTCCGGCCTCTTGGATACACTGGGATTGGTGGACTTCTGGCGCTTAAAACATCCCACGCAGCTGCAGTACACTTTCCACTCGGGTGCCCATGGTAGCCTCTCACGGCTCGATTATGTCCTTGTCCCTTCGGCCTATGTTGGGAGGGTAGGAGAGGTGCGCCATTTGGCACGGGGTATTTCCGATCACTCCCCGCTCCTGTTACATTTTGATATCTTCCCGAGGGGTGAGGGCAGGGTAGCTCCAATCAATGCCTGGTACCTGCGCGACCCCACTATTCGTGCTGATTTGATTAAATCCTTGCAGCGATACTTTGATGAGAATGTGGGGTCCGTCCCTTCGGCTATCTCCCTGTGGGAAGCCTTCAAGACAGTTCTCAGAGGGGAGGCCCTGTCCCTTATCTCACATGCCCGGAGGCGCGAGCAGGAGGAGGTGACCCGGGTGGAGGCCGAAATTGCCGAATTGGAGGGTGATCTAGAGGGTGGGGTGACGGATGCTGCATTACATGTTCTACAGCTTAAGCAGGCGGCCTACAGGGCCCTCGTTACGGAGGCGGCCAGGGGTCTCAGTAGGGAGCAACAGGGGCGACTGTATGATGTGGGAGATAAGGCTGGTAAACTGCTTGCGTGGTTGGATAAAAAGGAGAGAGCGAGTCGTGTGGTCCCGCTGATTGAGAGGATGGATGGTGTAAGTGTAACCGAGCCAGAAGACATTGTCTCTTGTTTCGCGGATTATTTCCGCGAGGTGTATTCCCCGGTTTCTCCCTGTTCGGAGGAGGATTCTCATGCCCTGCTTAGGGATATCGCGCTGCCTTCCCTCTCGGAAGAGGACAGGGTGTCGTTAGATGCCGCTCCCACCTCCGACGAAATTGCCCTCGCCATACGCTCGGTCGCCTCCGGCAAGGCCATGGGCCCAAACGGCATCTCGATCGAGTTGTACAAGTTGCGACCGGATGTACTGGCACCCCACCTCCGCGCGATGTTCCTTGCGGCCCACTCGCTGGGCTCCCTCCCGCTGGACCAGCGTCTAGCTACAATCGTGGTGATCCACAAGGAGGGGAGACCTCGAGACCGGGTTACATCCTATCGGCCTATCTCACTCTTGAATGCGGAGCCCAAAATTCTCGCCAAGGTGCTGGCCAACCGGCTGGTCGGCGTGGTGGGCGACTTGGTCCACCAAGACCAGTCCGGCTTTATTCCCCATCGTAACACGGCCCTTAATCTGTGGCGCTTGCACGGGGTGCTCGCGCGTGTCCCATTCGTGCAGGAGCCGGCCATATTGGCGTCCTTAGACGCCACCATGGCGTTTGACACGCTGGAGTGGCCATACATTTGGGCGATGCTGGCGAAGTTTGGATTTGGCCCGGGGTTCATTGGCTGGGTCAAATTGTTGTATTCGGGCCCATTGGCGCAGGTGGTGGTGAATGGAAGAGTATCGGTCCCATTCGAGCTGGGACGGGGCACGCGACAGGGCTGCCCCTTGTCGCCGCTCCTGTTTGCACTGGCCTTGGAGCCCCTAGCGGAGTGGCTGCGGTGGCATCCTTCCATTCGTGGTCTCCGTTGGACCCCCGAGTACGAGGACCGCGTGTCCCTATACGCTGACGACATCCTTTTGTACTTAGCCTCCCCGCGTAAATCACTGATTGTCCTGGTGGATGTTTTGTGCTCATTCGGCCGCAACTCAGGCCTTGTCATCAACTGGGCTAAATCATGTGTGTATGTGCTCTCCGGGGAGGCTCCCGTCCTCCCGCGGGGCTGTCCGATCCAGATTGCCTCTCAGGGGTTTAGGTATCTGGGTGTCTACATTACTCTGGACCCGGAGGCCCGCTACGAGCGGAACTTGCTCCCCCCCCTCCTGCGCTTGAAGGAGGACGTCGCGCGCTGGCGGCGCCTGCCGCTTTCGCCGCTCGGCCGGGCGGCGTTGTTTAAGATGATGTCCTTGCCACGCTTCCTGTACGCTCTCCAGAACACTATGGACTTAGTCCCGGCGCGCTACTTCCGTGAGGTGGAGAGTCTACAGCGCCGCTTGTTCTGGGACGGGAGGCCACGTATTGCCCTGGCGAAATTGACGCTCCCATGGTACGACGGGGGGATTGCCCTCCCGGATATTAAACGGTATTACTGGGCCTCCCAGCTAGCTGCAATTAACCACGGCCTCTACGGGCCTGCCTTAAACCCGGCATTTGAAATGGACAAGATGCTACTGCCCGGTGGCGACTACAATCGAGCGCTCTACTCTGGCGCGCCCGACGCTCGCCTGACGGGACCCACGCGTGTCATGGTGCGAGTGTGGCATGCGGCTAATGCAGCTATGGGATGGAAGGACCGTTTGACCCGGGCGTCACCGTTGTACGCGTTTGAGAGGTTGGGCTCCTTGTGGACCTCGAAGGGCTTCGAGAAGTGGGACACGATAGGCATCAGCAAAGTGGGGGATCTCTGGTCGAGGGGGGGATTTAAAACATTTGAGACACTGCAGACGGAGTTTCAGCTGCAGGGCAGTGAATACTTTAGGTATTTGCAGGTCCGTCATGCACTGGGCTCCGTCTTCCCAGACGTCGCCTCCATCCCGGAGTCTTCCCCCCTGGAGGATAGAGTGCTAGATGGCCACGTCCCAGACAGCACGATCTCACTTATTTACAAAAAGCTGATCAATGACCGCTCGGGCTTGCTGACTGGCCTCCGAGAGGCTTGGGTCGCCGATGGGCTGGAGCTGGACGACGAAGACTGGATCTCCGCGGTGGCCTCCCTGAAGGAGGTGGCCATACCGGCTCGCCTTCGCTTCGTCCAGCTTAAGATACTCCACCGGGTCTACATGACGGGGCCAAGGCTTCTGCGTATGGGATATGCTGAGGATGGGTTGTGTAAGCGTGGGTGTGGTGCTTTGGGGACCTTTCTGCATATCTTGTGGGAGTGCCCGGAGGTGGAGCGATTCTGGCGTGGTGTGCATGAGGTCCTGCGAGTGGTTACGCATGTGGCGCTGCTGCCTGAAGCGAGGAGATGCCTGTTGAATGTGTGGGAACCAACTGATTACTCGGCGCCGCAGACGTGGTGGGTAACTCTGGGATATATGGTGGCCAAGCGTGATATTGCTCAGCTGTGGGGATCCCAGAGGCCCTCGACGGTATCGGCCTGGAAAGAACACATGGACTGGTGCATGTTTCGAGAAAAGGTGGTGTATGTGGCGAGGGGTAAGCCTGGGACGTGGGTGAAGGTATGGGGCCCCTGGAACGCCTACCGCGGGGGTATCTGCGCGCCACCATTGCTGCCTGCTGCTTCACCAGCCCCGTCCCCTTAGCTGACTCCTTCCCCCAGCCCCGGGCACAGGGTTCCCCCAGTCCTTGCTCTGTTCCCCTTCCCCTCTTTCGACTCCTGTGGATAGTTGGGGTCCCCCACTTGGGGAGCACGCGCTGTTACTTTTGATTGCTGGTTGCCTTGTGGGTGTTGTTTTCTTGTTGTTTGTACAAAATGGAACCGTATTGTGGGGTCTGACTGATGTGGCCCACGACGTTGATACCTCCTGATTATGCTGCTCTGCAACGCCAAGTGTTTATGAACGTATGTCATATGCTCCTGTCATTCTAGCGGCCGGCCGGAAGGTTGTAGGCCCATACTTGTATATTCTTGAGATCTGTAATAAACGGTTTCAAAAAAAAAAAAAAAAAGATGGTATGGGACGAGTCTGCTGTCGTGTTGTATGATATCCTCTTTATTTATGTGGAATGGCTCTTCAGATATTTTAATTGTTGCTGTAGGTATTTCTATCAGGTTTCTTAATTTTTTTCTTTCATTGAAGTTTATCTGAACATTGATAAGATTGTCACAAAATGAAAAAAAAAGTAGTCCCAGCGAGGTTATTTTTCCTGAATTTAAAAAAAAAGATGTAAAGGTGATTCTAATGGGGTTATTTTTTCTTAATTCAGGAAAAGGAACCAGTCGTGGCTCCTCCACTAAGGCAGAAGAGCGTCGCCCCACTACTTTGAGAGCAGTGCAGAGGAGAAATAAAATTATAAACTGAACGTTATTGTCATTTTGTTTTTCTGTTCCTAGGTGCGGGGAGGGCCTGGCCATAGAAGGGGCCAGGGAGAGGAGGGTTTTTCACTCCCTAAGTGCGCATGAACTGTTTCGCCGGCCCTCTTGGGCCAACCCAAAGTTCATGCACACATTGCATCTTCTCCACCCGGCTGTAATGCACAACCTGGTGAGGAACATGCACAGGCTCCGTGTCCCCATCTGAGCTTCAAACTACGGCGCTCAGACCTATCGCAATGTTGCATTGCTGCATTGTGATTGGCGTAGGGGAACCAATCACAATGCTGCATTTCAGCGTTGTGATTGGCTTAGGGGAGCCCGGGTGCTTCCTGCAATGGAGAAGAGGCGGGGGCTGTGATGCGAACGCAGGTAAATTTTCTTTCTTTTTAAAAAATGTTCTAACCCCCGCTTCCTCCCATCTCCGTTCCCTATCAGCCGCCACTGAAAGTAACCTCATTGGAATCACTCTTTCCAGACATTGAAACGTATTTCGCTGAGTGCCTCGCAAAGCTTCTTCAACAATAAGTAGCTTTTCCCAATCCCCACTGTTGACCCTTTATCAAGAAATCAATATGTTCTTGAATCGTCCACACCAGGTTACAGTGACGAGGCCACAAGAGCCTGGAATGGACCCACAGTTGAATAGGCCATGGTGATAGCATGCCAGTTCACACATAGCTGGCAAGGCAGGCAGAACCAGGCCAGCTCTACCCAACCTTCTCTTGGCTTCTGTCTACGATCTCATTCAATAAGTGGGTGATGGCAGGTTCCAACCAACTGAAAGGGATGACTGAATTCTGTTGCCAGATTTAAGTATTTAGGGCAAAGTTAGATAAGCACTCCTAGGCAGTCATCACCCAGCTTTGTACATAAATCTCTAAATATAGCGCTGCCCTGCTTGGTACCTCTTTTTTAGACCCAATCATGGGATACATTCCATTGTGATGGGACAAACATCCTACTCCACACCCCCATAACATACACGTGAATGTAACTCTTCGAGGCTAGTACAGAATTGCTGCACTGTACTCTTTTCGTACCTGGATTTAATATTTTGACACCTTCAGTGCCCGCCTCGGTCCTGACCTGTTGTCTGGCTACCCTCAAACAGTAGCTAAGATTAACAAACTATTATATACAGAGCATAATATGTCTGAGACCTCACTAGTCATCCTCAGGCAATAGAAAAACGTTCACAATTAGTTTACAAAAAGGAATTTAAATACTACTATGATTCCTGAACTTTTGACAACAGGCTTTCCACAGCACCTCTTAAAGTGCATTAAAATGTGAACTGAAGTCCCCCGTTACCTTTAGATGAGGTTTACTAATTCAAATTCAACGAGGACATGCTTACATAATGAAATGTGTGATATTTCTTGAAAACTAGGTAAAGGTAAGTTCAGTTAGGACCTCTTCCACCTTCCACTCGCTAACCCTCCTTCCCCCAGATATGTCTATTAAAGCCGGGCTCTTGGTCCTGGTGTTAAAAGATCTTTAGTTCCTGCTAAAAATGCACCTGTAGTTATGGGGTATATTATAAAATATATTCTATATCCAGTGATATAATGGCAAACAGAAATGCAATCTTTCTCCCAGAGAGGCCACAGGGTTAAAAAAAGATTTGATGCCATAAAAAAGGAATATGCAGCGCTAATTAGTAGAAAGAAACGTGTTTACCAGAAGGCAATTTGGGACTTGATGATCCGCACCTTCCAGGCCAAAGATTTGCATATGTTTTGAAAGTTAGTCCAGAGTGGCTGAAGTAAGGCAAACAAACCTGTCAGGTGTGTGGTCTCGGAGAACATTTGGGTCAGATTCGTAAGTAATATTTATAGGGCTACAGGGGTTCCTGAGAGAGGAAGGTGGCTCACCCCGAGGGAGGGTCTACTGGTGTTTTTCTCAGAACATTCCCTTGTGAAACTGGTAATGGTGTGCCAAGCGACTGTTAAAAAAAAAAAGTTCTTAAAAAAAAAAACTAACCAGGGAAGCAGGTCCAGACAATTTATCCGCCATTGTTATAAAAGCAAACCCTGTGTGGTGGGCCTGGTTTTTTAGGTCTCGCTGACCCAGCGCATGCGCAGCTCTGCGATACATTTTGTATCGGGGTTTTCAAAGTGCTGCCACAGGCTTTTGGTGGCCTAGCGCTTGCGTCCACGCGAGCGTGCACATGTGCAGCCGCCATGTGGGTTTCTGTCAAGGCTCATGAAGTCTTCCAGCCTTCCAGCGCGTGACTCCCCTCACCTACCCCCTCCCTTCTCCCACTCGTCAGTTTCATTTTCCCCTTCTTCCCGCCCCCCTTTGTTCATGATCGCGATAAATTTCACGTCACTTTTGCTTGTTTTTTAAATGTAATTCCTTTATTTTTAACCATAGCAAACTTGTGCATTTTCATCTGAGCCAATTCAATACGGCTCATTTTATTGACCCCAGCAGTGGCGTAAAAATAGCACCCGCAGTGCGGGGGGAGGGGCAATCTCCAGGGGGGCCCCCTCTGGCACAGTTCACAGGCGGCGGGACTCTGAGCTCAGAACTCCTGACTATGTCAGGAGCGTGGGGCCCCCTTATACTTTGCAAGCCCCCCGCTCTATTTCGTTACTCCACTGGACCCCAGAAGGATGAGATGTTGTGTGATCCTGATGGTACGGGAGCCTGTGACTTGAAAGGAACACACTGACCTCGGCAGCAGGCACTTTAACACACTGAGCCTTCCTGTGCCCATGCATCAGTTTTCTGCAAGAAAATCAAACAATGTTCTAACTCTAGCTTCAAATCGTATGTTATGTTATCAATTCACACAGCGTCAGCTGAAGAGCCTTATAAATGTGTTGTGCATCTGAGGCGGTTTCTGAATTTAAAAGTTTGTTCCTTAGACTAAAGTATAAGGATATTTATGTGCTTCTCTAAAACCGCACCACGTACCTTGTACACCTAAACGATTTCGGTATCTTATACTAAGATCTTTATGACCGGGCTTTGTATGGTGGTAGTAAGAACGCATAACTTGGCAAATCCAAATTGCGGACTTTTAATTGAAATGTTCATGTTATTTTGTTTTTCTCTTTTTGTTTTCTTATTCATAAAACTAGTAGAGCAGAAATGATCCATAAATGTTCATTTTCACAGGAAGCTGTGATCCGAATGTGTGAGTGTTTAGTGTAGAAGTTTCACATGTAAACTTATATGCTCCAACTCGGAGGTGGAATGTGTAGTGAATCAGAGAAATGTAGTAAGAGCATGGGTGGCTCTCAGATGTTTATACAGATGCACTCTCAAGGTACCTCACACACCACAGGCTGAATCTGTCCCGCGGAGTGTAGTGCTCATGGACGCCCGTGCCTTGGCGAAAGAGTACAGAAGCACTTTTGCAAGTTACCATTCTAGACTCATCAGCTTTTCCTCTGAACACGTCTTAGCACGAACACTAAGCTGAGAGTAGCAGCTACTGTCCAGGCGACATACTAGTGACCCTAATTAGGTCATACATTCGGGTTAAAACAAGCACTGGCAAAGTCAATCGGTCTGACATTGGCAAGCTTGCATTTTTATGTATTTTTACAACCGTGCAGTGAGCATTATATTTGTGAAGGTAATAACAAGTAAAATTGCCACTAGGCAAAGGTAGCCTGTGTTTGCTTGCAAAAATATACCCATCGGAAAAAATAAATAATTAAAACATGAAATTAAAGTAGAGATTGGCCGAACAGCCCTGGCCCTGAAGCTGGTTTCTTTTTAGGCAGATGTGTACATGTGCATTAACAAAATGCTTTCACTCACAGTAAAGCAGTGGCATAACAAAACAAGCATTGGCATAGCCAATAGGTCTCGCCTTTGGGACCTTATAAGTGTTTAGTTACCCAGCACAATATCCTTGGCGCAACAACATCAAGTGTTATAAGGTCCCAAAGGCCAGACCTATTGGCTATGCCAATGCTTGTCTCCAAAGTTTTTGTGTTTGCAACTCAGACAGGTAAATTCCCTCTGAGCTGGAAGGGTGCAAAAATTAAGCCAATCCACAAAAAAGGCGTTTGATGACCCCAAAAATTACCGTTTGATAAATGTGCTTGATGTCGGAGCTAAGTTGTATTCGAAGGTGATTTACAGACACTAAAAGATTGGATTGAGACCACTAATATAGTCCCTATGGAGCAAGGAGGCTTCACACAAGGCCATTCTATGATAGACCATTGCTTCAGTCTGTGGGCTCTTGGGCAGAAGGCAATGGAAACGACAGAGAATCTTTTTTGCTGTTTTATCGATTTTAGTTCAGCTTTCGACCTAATGGATCGCACTATATTGTGGGAGAAACTTCCGCACCTGAACATTCCCTGTAGCTTACTTGCAATCATTCAGGAACTTTATCACCAGAATTGGGGTCAAGTAGAATTAGATTTAAATAGGTCTCTCTCCTCTAGAATCCCTATGGGCTAAGACATCCTTTACTCGGATGACTTGGCCATTTTAGATTTGACACAAGTGGGCCTACAGAGGAAGTTAGGGAGGTTTAATGTGTATTGTGGCTAATAAACTAAAGGGGAATATGGAGAAAACAAAAATAATGACCTTTGGGGAAAAAGATAAAACTATATAAGTAGGTATTAGGCAACGATAAGGTGGCGGTGGTAACTACTTATAAATATGTAGGTATGATGTTTCATAACAAATAATATTCGCCCCTGCACAAAGAAACGGTGGAGGCTCGTGCTCTTTCCACTAATGGTGGCCTAGTCAAATTTAAAACCACATACAGAGGACCTTCTCTGACCCCGGTACTTACAGCCTATAACGCTATGGTTCCACGTCAATGCTTATATGGGGCTGAATTGCTGACCCTAGGTACAGAGGCAAGCTTGGAGATGTGTGAGGGCAAATACCTGATAAATTGCTAGGCCTACTCAAAGGCACAATGTGCCCGGCGATACGAGTGGAAGGGAATCTGGTGTGCTATAGAACTAATACGGAGTGATCTAAAGTGGGCTGCGCAAGTCAGAGAAAGACTATTGAATAACGGGGTACTACTGAAGATGAAAACATTTAGAGTAATGGAGGTGTTCCATCTTTGGAAGGGGGAGTTGAGAGTGGTTGTAGAAGAGAATCCAGGGCACCAGATTTGTGTTACGTTTCAAGGAAACCCTCAGCGGACAGATAACATTCCTTAGCACACGTCTTATCAGTTATTGAAGTGACTTTAGTACATGGGGTAAACCGTGAGTACAAACATAAATAATGGACACTTAGTGGTTCTTCTATCAAGTTTCGTTTAATAAGTGCAAGTCTTCATGTTGGATTCCTGGGATAATTGTAGGATGTATCCTTATATAGCTGCTTTTCCAAGCCCTCAGTTGTGCCTGATGCTATAAAAATTTCAGGTGGCGTTGAATTTTCGTTTTTTAAAAGTGGATGCAACTGTGGTTTGTGTTTTAAATTTTAATGCGCATTTCTTGTTAGATTGTTTGCATTGTTATAGTTTACGATGTCAGATTTTAAAACCAATGTTTTTCAAATATAATATACGTCATAGCACTGGCACTTCCCACGAACATGGAGTTTTTTGATGTAGATTGTACACTAGCAAAAGATCTGAAAGGTAGCTTGGGCTAGAAGTATTGTTAGAGAACGTTATTCCTTAAAGCTGAAAGGATCTGTGTCGATTATGAGGAGGAATACTGAAACAGCAAATTTGTTAATATATAATTCAGGATTCCTGTTTTGCATTTTTACTGATTTTTACAGATGAGTACAGACAGAAAACCATTTATTTTCCTGTCTGTATTTATTCTTAAATGTGGATAAAAATGTAAATATGGGTTGTTTTTGAGTGATTCTAAATGCTGTCAATCATGACTGCCAGACAATAGCTGTGCGGATCGCCAAACAAGGGAATTAACAAAATTTAGGGATTTTAGTAAAGAGCCTTAAACTGCAGTAGATGTGCACAACCTTGATACTAAAATGTATATATTTTCTTACAAGTTCAGATTTTACCATCTGAGTGTGTATATATCATTGAAACATGTCAGGCGTTGAGGCACAAGTGCACATTAATTGGTTGAATAAATGCAGAAATATACACGTTTCAGCTTAATTTTTTCACAAAACCTCAAATAAATGTGGATAAATACTGGTAAAATTTGCAAAAAATAAATATGGATAAATACAGACGGAAATGACAAAAATATAAATACCATAATACCGGGAGCCCTATATATATTCATATGACGTGTCTTTTACTGTGGCTTGCCATGGGGAGGCATGCGTAGGTGGTGGGTAATGGGGGTAGGGTGTGGGAGTTTTACTGTCACTGTGTGTACATTGTTTTATAGACATGTCTAAACAATAATAAATAACCTACCTAACTAAAGATTTTTTTAATGTAATGTTATCCTGACCTACGTTTTGGGATGATGCTTTGTTCATCACAGTATGCTTTTTTGTAGGTCAATGTCGCGTAACTATAATTCACAGACTTTCTTAATCATACTGTTGTTTAAGATTTCAGTGCAAAGAAGTACAGTCAATGCATGACAATTACAGCAAGTTTTTGGTTTTTGTTTTAGCATCTTATAATGGCTCAGCACGATACGGGGAAGATTTTTCTAATTTTCCTATCCCTTGCTGTCTACATTGTTACGGTGGCCTTTAACGCAGGAGCCGGGTCAGGCGCATTCAAAGGTAAGACACCTATGCAGAAGTAAACCTTCTTAACGTCTCAGGAAATGCATTAAACACCTTTTTGGTGCGCATTCATTCAGTATGCCTTTGTTATCTCCAGTGAGTGAGGATACTATCCAGGAATTCATTTTAGTGTGTGAAATTTTAGTTCAAAATGTTTATGAAGTTATCCATCCAACGTTACCCTATTGGTAAATTATATGCTGTGAATTCAGTTTTGAGGAAGTGCCAAAGAAAAAGGCAAACAGTAGTTGCACTTGAGTTCAGAAAGCAAAAGCTCAAAGGAACAAGCTAACACAATGTGAACGAGTGTGCGCAATCTTGTAAATGTTTATGCTCAATCTGTGATACCAGGCCTTAGAATATCTAGTTAGTGCTTCATTTGTTAAGAAATGTGCTAGGACACAAAGCTTTCTTAAAGCACTGCCAAATGACAAGCTTGCCAAATACCTTGGCTGTCTAGTGATGACACAACACCATGCATCTTTCTTTCTCCACCCCACATTTCCGATCTCCTTATCTCACTCTTGGAGTCTCTTCTTCATCATTGCTTTTGCCTTTTCTCGCTGTTTTGATATTATTTTTCCTTCTCATTTCTCCCTTTTCTGTTTTTCTCTTTTTTGCTCTGGGTCAAAGTCTGATGGCTAAAGTAAGTCCTGGTTCCTGGATGACTGCAGGTAGCCACCACCTGCAAAAACGTAAGAATTGATCTACACTAGTACACACTCAAAAGATAAGCCAAAGCAATGTGGGCCCTACCGTTGCACAAGTGTATCGTATTATCATCAGTGATCCCACACTCAACTTTTCATGGCCCCACTGCATAGAAGACAAAACTATGCAATTTACATCACAACAATTAGAAAAGGAGCGTCTACTATATTGTTTCGTTTCCGGCCCAAATTCAGGCAATCTAATATTACCAACTATTACAATGATGAACAAGAAGTGAGATTCAATTGTCAGGAATCTCAAGAATGCGTCCAGTATCCAATTCAATTTTGTTGATTTTTCAATACATAAAATTTTCCAGTGAGCCCAGCCACCGCGTTTCATCCACTAGGGACTTCATCAGGGTTGTGCTTTTCAAACTTGTATGACGTTCAAGTAGGAAGAAGTAAGGACTCCTGTTTCAGTATCTTCCTGGGTAATAAATCTTCTGTGAGGCCAAGTAGTCTGCATTTGTGTGTGTTTTTTTTAAATTCAGCTGTGACCCCCTAAACATTGCAAGCAGGTTGCTGTTTGTAAGTTGCCAGAATATGGATATGTGGTGTAATACCTAAAGCTACCCACCCATTATAGCATGTTTGTAAAAGTTGGCCAGTTTAGCCTTTTATCGGTGTGGTGGAATTAATCTACATGGAATTATGGACTATTCTGCTATTTCTTGCCCCTTGTGTATCTGACTGTTGGTGTCTTCATTGTCTTACTTTGGGATTGGTTGTGCTGCATTATGTTTTTGCTTCAGAACCGGATTAATGATCAGCTTTTCCTGGGCTATGCTGGTTCCAAGAAAAGCAATGTGATTAGGAGCGGACTGTTTCGCATGGGTTGTGGTGTGCATCAAAATCTGGTATGCCTTTGCCAAGAAGGAGCCTCCTTAGAGCATCAGGACTCATACTAACCTTGGCAAATACTGTTTCTTTTGCATTATCTGCTAGGCTGCAGTGTAGGCTTCAGTCCTTACCATCCCCATGCATTATTGCTTTGCCACTGAAGACTGCGGGCAAGGCCATTTTGCCAGATCTGTGCTGCAAACGTCCCGATTTGACCATCTCTTTAGATCCGCCACTATGTCAATGCTACTTGGGTAATGATTCAAGAGGTGCAGAATCTGCAGTTAGAAGTATCCATCAGAAAAAAATCTACTTAGAAGTATCCATCAGAAAAAAAGCTACTTACCTTTGGTAGCAGTCTATCTGGTGGATACTCTGTCTGCGTCAATGTACCTTCTCACCAATCCCATTCACCTCACCATTCAGAAGAGTGGGGATACATATGACACTGAATAACTATCCCAAGTGAGTTTTGTTACTGGAATTTCTATCACTATCTTCGGCCTTGTCTCTGCATCTGAGAGCATGGAAAAAAGGGTGATTAACTAATATCCAGGCAGTGGATAGGGAGAAAACGAACAGAGCTTTGTGTTCCAGGTCCTCAATAAACCTAGTAAATAAAGCCACTCAACTGGAGATTTTCATAAATTTGCTGATCTGGGAGCCCTGAGAGTGGGGAGAGGCTCAGTTGATGAAAATGTAGGTGCAACAAGCCCGCCTGGCCGAAAAGTGCTCAGATGAAACTCAGAGCGCATGTGGCTGGCAAATCAAGGATGGCCACAGTGAGTGGTCCACATCAGCAATCCAGGGCTCCCAAGCTGGACTGAACAGGCTCTAAGCAGTGTTTCCATTGACCGTTTTGGGATCAGCACTACAAACTTTAGGTGTACCTGAGAGGGAGAGCAGAGTTACTCCCTGAAGAGCAAACATGAGGGAGAAACCCAGGTGACACTGCTTTGAGCTGCAACCTGGGGAGAGAAGGGCCCTGACTGGGAAAACAGTCTTTACCATATGGTAGGAACCACACAATGCGTTTACCACGCATCCATTACCATGCAAATCCTTTACCATGCATTGCCTTTACCGCAAATATGCCTTTGCCATGCATGCCTTTACAATGCAAGGTAAGTATAATTAAGGTAAATATTTGTGTGTGTGTGTGTGTGTGTATATATATATATGTATATATATATAAAATGTATGGGTTGGGGTGGCTAAGGGTATAGGGTGGTAAGGGTGTTTTAGGGTTTAGGAGTGTGTTAGGGGTTGGGTAAGAGTAGTAAAGTTTTTTTTAGGGTTTAGGGGTGGGTTTACTGGGTGGTAAGGGTCCTCCAATTAAACAAAAAAAAGTAATATATACATATATTCAAATGTATATAAATATACACATATATACATATATATATATACACACACACACACACACATATATAAATATATAACTTCCAGTAGAAGGCTGGGTGTTGAAATGCGTAGACCGTCCGTCTGTTTGGTTGCACTGTGGTGTTGAATCAAAATTAATAAAGAAGAAGGGAAAACATGTCGGAGTCTTCAGTGCCGTGCGTCCTCATCAGATTAATGGGACGCAGACGGTGAAGCATATATATACACACACACACACAGGAACGCACATGCACACACACACACACATATATATATATATATATATAAATATATAAAGTTTCACTTACCTTATGTCTTACCTTGCGTTCTGAATGTATGTGTGGTAAACACTGCTCCACTCTACTGCACTCTACAACACTTCATGAAACACCACGACTCTCCACTCTACTCCACAACCCCCCACTCTATGAAACACCACCCCATGCCACTCTGTACCACTCCACCCTACCACACTCTACTCCACTTTATGGCACTCCACTATATGGCACTCCACGCCACTCTCCTCTATACCACTAACTTTTGGTAATGTTGAACAGCATTCATGCATGATGCTGGTGAACAAAATGGATGCAACACATTGGCAAAGCCAATAGCTCTTGCACAGGCAAGAGCTATTGGCTTGCCAATGCTTGTTATGATGATTCTTTACCCAGCCTAGGGAATGGCAACAAACTGTTTTAATTTGGAAAGCTTTAGGAACAGTTTAAGGAGTTCAAATGTTTTAAATGTACGTACATATTATGGTGATATTTAAATATATCTTCTAAGAAGTTCACTATTATAAGCATATGCCTTTTCTGTTAAAAATAAACTTCCCCATGCTGTGGGAATAACATTGCTTCAGTTCACTGCCTATGAAGATGTTGCCCTTACCACAAAACAAAGCTAGTCCCTCATGAACATATTCCATGGTGCATATTAATATTTAAACAAAGGCAAAGCAATATAAGGCACTACATTACGGGCATAAGCATTAAACTGGAACAATTTCCTTTGATGCCTCTCGGTTACTTGCCAAAAATGATCAAACCAGTTTATATTGCATTGCATTGTATTCCACTGTCATTCTTTATTTGAAAACATGGATCAAATGGCAATAGTGAAGTATTATGGGATTCAAAACTGACTCAAATTGCTTTTAGCAATATTATCAAACCACTAACAATTTTTAGACCCCAAAAGTCTAAATTCAGTAGCTTCATGTCAAACTGTCAATAAGGTTTTGTATCAATAAATAGAGCAACAGATAGTTTGAATTTCTAAATATTTGAAAAAACATTGGGATAGACAGCTTGTAATGTGAAATATCTGTCCTTTCTGCTACTAGTGTGTGGATCTGGTGAGCAAAGTGTGTTTAAATGCTGTGTTTAAGACTGCAGTACCGCCTCCTGTCTACAGGGGCAGAGCTTAGCAAAAATATAAGCCCACTTAATAAAACACAGGTCCCCACAAGGCAATTTTTAAAAAAGTTATAAAAATTGGAACGGATGTTCCTGAAGTCATTTTTAGGTCGAGCATAGCGCAGCACACATGCACTGCTCTAGGAGAGGGCCTCTTGAAATCACTCCAGACATGCTGAAAGCTTTCTGTAAGCTCGTGCTTGTGGTTGTCACATTCTATTTGCCTTTGCATGTGGCTTTCAAAAAATGAAAGCACGCAATTGGCCAAAAGCGGGTGAATGTCCCACCTTTTCTTAAAATGTTCACTCCCATGGCGTTTTGCTCTAGGGAGCGAGCAGGCTGGCAGCTGCATTCCTTCTGGGTCACATGCTTTCGCTTATCAGGTTACTAATTGATCTTACCGCGCCGCCCTGCTTTTCTTTGAAATGCTTGTTCTTCAGTTCTGTTCTGTGCTACAAAAATTTTCCCCCAGGGGAGGTTGTTTATCTGGGCCTCTTGCTCTGAATGCAAAGCAGATGCAAAGTCACTTGAGATAATAATTAAATTCCTGCTGTTCATAATATCCTTGCAGCTTGTTATGCACCCGGATCCGATGAATTTAAGCAGCTAATTGCTGGGAAGGTGGTGTATTTATGAATCTGTCAATGTTTACCCAGTGTAGCAGCTGTCTGCTGCTTCCCTCTAACAGTGATAAAATCCGAGGCATCGATTTCGAGGTCACGGGATTGACTGCGCCAAGAGAACACGTTGTTATTCCTGGAGATGGGGAGATAGCGGGAAGCCACACACCAGTGCCCGCAGGCATCCGATGAAGTATGTGTCACAGCAGCGCCCAACGTGCTGCCAGGGGCCTGGCCTAGGGTATTTCTCCTTCACACAGCACTGTGGTAATTATCGATTTACTGCACAGTTTGATGCACTGGAATGAAATATGCATGAGCGTACCACAGATCACAGAGATAAACGTTCCTCCTGTGATTGCTGCTAATTCCGACCTTTCCCGTCATTACTTGCCCTATTTAAACACCCACTTGACCATGTGGAAATTATTTTTACAGGTTCCATGTAAAAGCACTTGAGCTGTGGTACACGCCACATATTTACAATCTACTCAATGCAACATAAATACACTCAACATAATACCACTCAGTACCACATAATTACACATCACATAATTACACTATATTCAATGCAACATAAATACACTCCACATAATACCACTGTGCCACATAATTACATGACACATAAATACACAACTCAATGCAACATAAATACACTCCACAAAATACCACTCAGTACCACATAATAACACACCACGTAATTACACTCTACTGAATGCAACATACACTCCACATAATACCACTTAGTGCCACATAATTACACGCCACATAACTACATTCTACTCAATACAACATAAATACACACCACATATTACCACTCAGTACCACATAATTACACACCACGTAATTATACTCTACTCAATGCAACATAAATACACTCCACATAATACCACTCAGTGTGACATAGTTACACACCACATAATTACACTCTACTCAATACATCATGAATACACCACACATACCACTCAGTACCACATAATTACAAGCCACATAATTACTCTACTCAAAGCAACATAAATACACTCCACATAATACCACTCAGTGCCACATAATTACACGCCACATAATTATACTCTACTCAATGCAACATTAATGCACTCCATATAATACCACGCAGTGCCACATAATTACACGCCACATATTTACACTCAACTCAATGCAACATAAATAAACTCAACATAATACCCCTCAGTACCACATAATTACACACCACATAATAACACTCTACTCAATGCAACATAAATACCCACCACAAATTACCACTCAGTGCGACATAGTTACATGCCACATAATTACACTCTACTCAATGCAACATAAATACACTCCACATAATACCACTCAGTGTCACATAATTATGTGCTACATAATTACACTGCACTCAATGCAACATACACTCCACATAATACCACTCAGTGCCACATAATTACACGCCACTTAATTACACTCCACACAATGCAACATAAATACACCCCACATACCACTCAGTACCACATAATTACAAGCCAAATAACTACACTCTACTCAATGCAACATAAACACCCGCAACATAATACCACTAAGTGCCACATAATTACACTCTACTCAATGCAGCATAAATACACTCCACATAATACCACTCAGTGCCACATAATTATGTGCTACATAATTACAATGCAGTCAATGCAACATACACTCCAAATAATACTACTCAGTGCAACATAATTACATGCCACATAATTACACTCTACTGAATGCAACATACACTCCACATAATACCATTCAGTGCCACATAATTACAAGCCACATAATTACACTCTACTCAATGCAACATAAATAGCACTACACATAATACCAGTCAGTGCCACATAACTGCACGCCACATTATTATACTCTATTCAATGCAACATACACTCCACATAATAACACTGAGCCAAATAATTACACGCCACATAATTGCACTCTACTCAATGCAACATAAATACACTCCACATAATACCACTCAGTGCCACATAATCACATGTCATAATTACACTCTATTCAATGCAACATAAATACACTCTACATTATACCACTCAGTGCCACATAATTACACATCACATAATTACACTTTACTCAATGCAACATAAATACACTCCACATAATGCCACTCAGTACCACATAATTACACGCCACTTAATTACACTCCACACAATGCAACATAAATACACCCCACATACCACTCAGTACCACATAATTACAAGCCAAATAACTACACTCTACTCAATGCGACATAAACACCCGCAAAATAATACCACTAAGTGCCACATAATTACACTGTACTCAATGCAACATAAATGCACTCCAAATAATACCACTCAGTGTCACATAATTATGTGCTACATAATTAAACTGCAGTCAATGCAACATACTCTCCAAATAATACCACTCAGTGCCACATAATTACATGCCACATAATTGCACTATACTGAATGCAACATACACTCCACATAATACCACTCAGTGCCACATAATTACAAGCCACATAATTACACTCTACTCAATGCAACATAAATACACAACACATACTACCAGTCAGCGCCACATAACTACACGCCACATAATTATACTCTACTCAGTGCAACATAAATAAACTTCATATAATACCACTCAGTGCCACATAATTACACACTACATATTTACACTCTACTCAATGCAACATTCATACACTTAACATAATACCACTCAGTACCACATAATTACACGTCACATAATCACACTCTATTCAATGCAACATAAATACACTCCACATAATACCACTGTGCCACATAATTACACACCACATAATAACACTCTAGTCAATGCAACATAAATGCACTCCACAAAATACCACTCAGTGCGACATAGTTACACGCCACATAATTACACCCTACTCAATGCAACATAAATACACTACACATAATACCAGTCAGTGGCACATATTTACACGCCACATAATTGCACTCTACTCAATGCAACGTAAATACACTCCACATAATACCACTCAGTGCCACATAATCACATCATAATTACACTCTACTCAATGCAACATAAATACACTCCACATGATACCACTCAGTGCCACATAATTACACATCACATAATTACACTTTACTCTATGCAACATAAATACACTCCACATATTGCCACTCAGTAGCACATAATTACACGTCACATAATTACACTCTACTCAATGCAACATAAATACACTCCAAATAATACCACTCAGTGTGACATAGTTGCACGCCACATAATTACACTCTACTCAATGCAACATCAATACACCCCACATACCTCTCAATACCACATAATTACAAGCCAAATAACTACACTCTACTCAATGCAACATAAATACCCGCAACATAATACCACTAAGTGCCACATAATTACACTCTACTCAATGCAACATAAATACACTCCACATAATACCACTCAGTGCCACATAATTATGTGCTACATAATTACACTGCAGTCAATGCAACATACTCTCCAAATAATACCACTCAGTGCCACATAGTTACATGCCACATAATTACACTATACTGAATGCAACATACACTCCACATAATACCACTCAGTGCCACATAATTACAAGCCCGTAATTACACTCTGCTCAATGCAACATACACTACACATAATACCAGTCAGTGCCACATAACTACACGCCACATAATTATACTCTACTCAGTGCAACATAAATACACTCCATATAATACCACTCAGTGCCACATAATTACATGCCACATATTTACACTCTACTCAATGCAACATTCATACACTCAACATAATACCACTCAGTACCAAATAATTACACGTCACATAATCACACTCTATTCAATGCAACATAAATGCACTCCACATAATAACACTGTGCCACATAATTTCACACCACATAATAACACTCTACTCAATGCAACATAAATGCACTCCACAAAATACCACTCAGTGTGACATAGTTACACGCCACATAATTGCACTCTACTCAATGCAACATAAATACATTCCACATAATACCACCCAGTGCCACATAATTATGTGCTACATAATTACACTGCACTCAATGCAACATACACTCCAAATACCACTCAGTGCCAAATAATTACACGCCACATAATTACACTCAACTGAATGCAACATACACTCCACATAATACCACTCAGTGCCACATAATTACATGCCACATAATTACACTCTACTCAATGCAACATAAATACACTCCACATAATACCACTCAGTGCCAAGTAATAACATGCCACATAATTACACTATACTCAATGCAGTATAAATACACTCCACATAATACCACTCACTACGACATAATTACGCACCAGGTAATTACTCTACTCATTGCAACATAAATACACTCCACATAATACCACTCAGTACCACATAATTACACATCACATAATTACACTCTACTCAATGCAACATAAATACACTCCACATAATACCACTCAGTGCCACATAATTACACATCACAAAATTACACTCTACTCAATGCAACATAAATACACTCCACATAATACCACTCAGTGCCACATAATTACACGCCACATACTTACACTCTACTCAATGCCACATAAATACACTCCACATAATACCACTCAGTGTAACATAGTTGCACGCCACATAATTACACTCTATTCAATGCAACATAAATACACCCCACATATCCCTCAGTACCACATAATTACAAGCCACATAACTACTCTCTACTGAATGTAACATAAGTCCCTCCACATAATACCACTCAGTGCCACATAATTAAACGCCACATATTTACACTCTACTCAATGCAACATAAATACACTCAACATAATACCACTTAGTACCACATAATTACATGTCACATAATTACACTCTATTCAATGCAACACAAATACACTCCGCATAATACCACTGTGCCATATAATTACACGCCACATAATTACACTCTACTCAATGCAACATAAATACACTCCACAAAATACCACTCAGTGCGACAGTTACACGCCACATAATTACACTCTACTCAATGCAACATAAATACACTCCGCATAATACCACTAGGTGCAACATAATTATATGCTACATAATTACACTGCACTCAATGCAACATACACTCCAAATAATACCACTAAGTGCCACATAATTACACCCCACATAATTAAACTCTACTAAATGCAACATACACTCCAAATAATACCACTCAGTGCAACATAGTTACAAGCCACATAATACCACTAGGTGCAACATAATTATATGCTACATAATTACACTGCACTCAATGCAATATACACACCACATAATACCACTCATTGCCACATAATTATGTGCTACATAATTACACTGCACTCAATGCAATATACACTCCAAATAATACCACTCAGTGCCACATAATTAACGCCACATAATTGCACTCAACTGAATGCAACATACACTCCACATAATACCACTCACTACCACATAATTACACACCATGTAATTACTCTACTCATTGCAACATAAATACACTCCACATAATACCACTCAGTAAAACATGATCACATGTCACAATTACACTCTATTCAATGCAGCATAAATACACTCCATATAATACCAATCAGTGCCACATAATTGCACATCACATAATTACACTCTACACAATGCAACATAAATACACTCCACATAATGCCACTCAGTACCACATAATGACACGTCACATAATTACACTCTATTCAATGCAACATACACTCCACATAATAACACTGTGCCACATAAATACAAGTCACATAATTTCACTCTACTCAATGCAACATAAATACACTCCACATAATACCACTCAGTGAGACATAGTTGCACGCCACATAATTTCACTCTACTCAATGCAACATAAATACACTCCACATAATACCACTCCGTGTGACATAATTGCAAGCCACTTAATTACACTCTATTCAATGCAACACAAATACACTCAACATAATACCACTGTGCCATATAATTACACGCCACATAATTACACTCTATTCAATGCAACATACACTCCACATAATAACACTGTGCCACATAATTACATGCCACATAATTACACTCTACTCAATGCAACATAAATACACCCCACATATCCCTCAGTACCACATAATTACAAGCCACATAACTACTCTCTACTGAATGCAACATAATTACCCTCCATATTATAATACCACTCAGTGCCACATAATTAAACGCCACATATTTACACTCTACTCAATGCAACATAAATACACTCAACATAATACCACTTAGTACCACATAATTACACGTCACATAATTACACTCTGTTCAATCCAACACAAATACATTCCACATATTACCACTGTGCCATATAATTACACGCCACATAATTACACTCTACTCAATGCAACATAAATACACTCCACAAAATACCACTCAGTGCGACAGTTACACGCCACATAATTACACTCTACTCAATGCAACATAAATACCTTCCACATAATACCACTCAGTGCAACATAATTATATGCTACATAATTACACTGCACTCAATGCAACATACACTCCAAATATTACCACTCAGTGCCACATAATTACACCCCACATAACTAAACTGTACTAAATGCAACATACACTCCAAATAATACCACTCAGTGCAACATAGTTACACGCCACATAATTACACTCTACTCAATGCAACATAAATATACTCCACATAATACCACTCAGTGCCACGTGATTATGTGCTACATAATTACACTGCACTCAATGCAACATACACTCCAAATAATACCACTCAGTGCCACATAATTACACGCCACATAATTGCACTCAACTGAATGCAACATACACTCCACATAATACCACTCACTACCACATAATTACACACCATGTAATTACTCAACTCATAGCAACATAAATACACTCCACATAATACCACTCAGTACAACATGATCACATGTCACAATTACACTCTATTCAATGCAGCATAAATACACTCCATATAATACCACTCAGTGCCACATAATTGCACATCACATAATTACACTCTATTCAATGCAACATACACTCCACATAATAACACTGTGCCACATATTTACAAGTCACATAATTACACTCTACTCAATGCACCATAAATTCACCCCACATACCACTCAGTACCACATAATTGCAAGCCACATAACTACTCTCTACTCAATGCAACATAATTACCCTCCACATAATACCACTCAGTGCCACATAATCACACGCCACATAATTACACTCTACTCATTGCAACATAAATACACTCCACATAATACCACTCAGTGCCACATAATTATGTGCTACATATTTACACTGCACTCAATGCAACATACACTCCACATAATAGCACTCACTACCACATAATTACACTCTACTCAATGCAACATAAATACACTCCACATAATGCCACTCAGTACCACATAATTACACGTCACGTAATTACACTCTATTCGATGCAACATACACTCCACATAATAACACTGTGCCACATAATTACAAGTCACATAATTTCACTCTACTCACTGCAACATAAATACACTCCACATAATACCACTCAGTGTGACATAGTTGCATGCCACATGATTACACTCTACTCAATGCAACATAAATACACCCCACATACCACTCAGTACCACATAATTGCAAGCCACATAACTACTCTCTACTCAATGCAACATAATTACCCTCTACATAATACCACTCAGTGCCACATAATTACACGCCATATGATTACACTCTACTCAATGCAACATAAATACACTCCACGTAATACCACTCAGTGCCACATAATCACACGCCACATAATTACACTCTACTCATTGCAACATAAATACACTCCATATAATACCACTTAGTACCACATAATAACATGCCACATAATTACACTCTACTCAGTTCAATATGAATACACTCCACATAATACAATGCAGTACCACATAATTACACGTCACAATATTACACTATTCAATGCAACATAAATACACTCCACATAATAACACTGTGCAACATAATTACATGCCACATAATTACACTCTACTCAGTGCAACATAAATGCACTCCAGATAATACCACTCAGTGTGACAGTTACACGCCACATAATCACACTCTACTCAATGCAACATAAATACCTTCCACATAATACCACTCAGTGCAACATAATTATATGCTACATAATTACACTGCACTCAATGCAACATACACTCCAAATAATACCACTCAGTGCCACATAATTACACCCCACATAATTAAACTGTACTAAATGCAACATACACTCCAAATAATACCACTCAGTGCAACATAGTTACACGCCACATAATTACACTCTACTCAATGCAACATAAATACACTCCACATAATACCACTCAGTGCCACGTGATTATGTGCTATATAATTACACTGCACTCAATGCAACATACACTCCAAATAATACCACTCAGTGCCACATAATTACACGCCACATAATTGCACTCAACTGAATGCAACATACACTCCACATAATACCACTCACTACCACATAATTACACACCATGTAATTACTCTACTCATTGCAACATAAATACACTCCACATAATACCACTCAGTACAACATGATCACATGTCACAATTACACTCTATTCAATGCAGCATAAATACACTCCATATAATACCACTCAGTGCCACATAATTGCACATCACATAATTACACTCTATTCAATACAACATACACTCCACATAATAACACTGTGCCACATAATTACAAGTCACATAATTACACTCTACTCAATGCAACATAAATACACCCCACATACCACTCAGTACCACATAATTGCAAGCCACATAACTACTCTCTACTCAATGCAACATAATTACCCTCCACATAATACCACTCAGTGCCACATAATCACACGCCACATAATTACACTCTACTCATTGCAACATAAATACACTCCACATAATACCACTCAGTGCCACATAATTATGTGCTACATATTTACACTGCACTCAATGCAACATACACTCCACATAATACCACTCACTACCACATAATTACACTCTACTCAATGCAACATAAATACACTCCACATAATGCCACTCAGTACCACATAATTACACGTCACATAATTACACTCTATTCGATGCAACATACACTCCACATAATAACACTGTGCCACATAATTACAAGTCACATAATTTCACTCTACTCACTGCAACATAAATACACTCCACATAATACCACTCAGTGTGACATAGTTGCATGCCACATGATTACACTCTACTCAATGCAACATAAATACACCCCACATACCACTCAGTACCACATATTTGCAAGCCACATAACTACTCTCTACTCAATGCAACATAATTACCCTCCACATAATACCACTCAGTGCCACATAATTACACGCCATATGATTACACTCTACTCAATGCAACATAAATACACTCCACATAATACCACTCAGTGCCACATAATCACACGCCACATAATTACACTCTACTCATTGCAACATAAATACACTCCATATAATACCACTTAGTGCCACATAATAACATGCCACATAATTACACTCTACTCAGTTCAATATGAATACACTCCACATAATACCATGCAGTACCACATAATTACACGTCACATAATTACACTATTCAATGCAACATAAATACACTCCACATAATAACACTGTGCAACATAATTACATGCCACATAATTACACTCTACTCAGTGCAACATAAATGCACTCCAGATAATACCACTCAGTGTGACATAGTTACACGCCACATAATTACACTCTACTCAATGCAACATACATCCACCCGACATACCACTCAGTACCACATAATTGTATGCCACATAATTACACTCTACTCAATGCAACATAAATACACTCCACATAATACTACTCAGTGCCACATAATTATACGCCACATATTTACACTCTACTCAATGCAACGTAAATGCACTCAACATAATACCACTCAGTGCCACATAATTACACGCCACTTATTTACACTCTACTCAATGCAACATAAATACACTGCACATAATACCACTCAGTGCCACGTAATAACACGCCACATAATTACACTCTACTCAATGCAATATAAATACACTCCACATAATACCACTCTACCACATAATTACACTCCATGTAATTACTCTACTCATTGAAACATAAATACACTCCACATAATACCACTCAGTACGACATGATCAAATGTCACAATTACACTCTACTCAATGCAACATAAAGAAACTCCACATAATGCCCCTCAGTACCACATAATTACATCAAATAATTACACTCTATTCAATGCAACATACACTCCACATAATAACACTGTGCCACATAATTACAAGTCACATAATTTCACTCTACTCATTGCAACATAAATACACTCCACATAATACCACTCAGTGCCACATAATTATGTGCTACATATTTACACTGCACTCAATGCAACATACACTCCACATAATACCACTCACTACCACATAATTACACACCATGTAATTACTCTACTCATTGCAACATAAATACACTCCACATAATACCACTCAGTACAACATGATCACATGTCACAATTACACTCTATTCAATGCAGCATAAATACACTCCATATAATACCACTCAGTGTCACATAATTGCACATCACATAATTACACTCTAATCAATGCAACATAAATACACTCCACATAATGCCACTCAGTACCACATAATTACACGTCACATAATTACACTCTATTCGATGCAACATACACTCCACATAATAACACTGTGCCACATAATTACAAGTCACATAATTTCACTCTACTCACTGCAACATAAATACACTCCACATAATACCACTCAGTGTGACATAGTTGCATGCCACATAATTACACTCTACTCAATGCAACATAATTACCCTCCACATAATACCACTCAGTTCCACATAATTACACGCCACATGATTACACTCTACTCAATGCAACATAAATACACTCCACGTAATACCACTCAGTGCCACATAATCACACGCCACATAATTACACTCTACTCATTGCAACATAAATACACTCCATATAATACCACTTAGTGCCACATAATAACATGCCACATAATTACACTCTACTCAGTGCAATATGAATACACTCCACATAATACCATGCAGTACCACATAATTACACGTCACATAATTACACTATTCAATGCAACATAAATACTCTCCACATAATAACACTGTGCAACATAATTACATGCCACATAATTACACTCTACTCAGTGCAACATAAATGCACTCCAGATAATACCACTCAGTGTGACATAGTTACACGCCACATAATTACACTCTACTCAATGCAACATACATCCACCCCACATACCACTCAGTACCACATAATTGTATGCCACATAATTACACTCTACTCAATGCAACATAAATACACTCCACATAATACCACTCAGTGCCACATAATTATACTCCACATATTTACACTCTAATCAATGCAACGTAAATGCACTCAACATACCACTCAGTGCCACATAATTACACGCCACTTATTTACACTCTACTCAATGCAACATAAATACACTGCACATAATACCACTCAGTGCCACGTAATAACACGCCACATAATTACACTCTACTCAATGCAATATAAATCACTCCACATAATACCACTCTACCACATAATTACACTCCATGTAATTACTCTACTCATTGAAACATAAATACACTCCACATAACACCACTCAGTACGACATGATCAAATGTCACAATTACACTCTACTCAATGCAACATAAAGACACTCCACATAATGCCACTCAGTACCACATAATTACATCACATAATTACACTCTATTCAATGCAACATACACGCCACATAATAACACTGTGCCACATAATTACAAGTCACATAATTTCACTCTACTCAATGCAACATAAATACACTCCACATAATACCACTCAGTGTGACATAGTTGCACGACACATAATTACACTCTACTCAATGCAACATAAATACACCCCACATACCACTCAGTACCACATAATTACAAGCCACATAGCTACTCTCTACTCAATGCAAGATAATTACCCTCCACATAATACCACTCAGTGCCACATAATTACACGCCACATATTTACACTCTACTCAATGCAACATAAATACACTCCACATAATACCACTCAGTGCCACATAATCACACACCACATAATTGCACTCTATGCCACATACCACCAATCAACATAAATGCACTCCACACCATGACACAATTTCGCTAAGCATAATTTCATTCAACACCACAATTCCAGGCCACACAATTCAACTCTACACATTTCCAATACACACAACATAATTACACACCAAACAACACATTTCAACTCCACAACTCTACAATCCACAACGTATCTCAAATCCACACCATATAGTGGCACCACCTGAGCACCAAACCTCACTCACCACCACCATTTTGCATCAGCGCACCACCTAAGCATCACGTCAGTCTGCCCTCAGATTCTGGCATCTATTGATTCTCCCCTAGTGTTCGTTCGTAGCTCGTGTTCTTATTAAATTACTGTTTTCCAGCCTCCACTCCCCTGTTATTTATGTCCCGCTCCCCCATAACAAAAAAGATTCTAACAAACAAGCATGAAAACAGGCAGGAAGAAGTTGCCAGCAGAGCAATTCCCAAAAACTAGAAGACATTTTTTATGTTAAAATCTTTTTTTAATCAGGTTGTTCAGTTGTATATAATGTCATCTTGGTTTGTATAAAGGTAACAAAAATGCTTAACACTTTTTATTATAACTTTTCAGCATGATGCACAGCAGCCACAATGCTCAACATAGCCAAAAGTTCTGGCTAAACACATAAATCCCAAAGGCAAGACCTATTGGCTATGCCAAAGCTTGTTTATCATTCAGAAGACATTGCCTTGTGGGGACCTGTGTTCAAGTCCGCACAGTGCAATCAAGTCCCCACAGCGTGAGTGTGTTATTGCACCCAAGTCCCCACAAGAATAGTGCCCCCCTATTTAGACCCAGCCATGTGCAAATCAGTCTTGACCCTGTGCCTCTTGGGAACAGTCCAGCCCGAACTGCTGTCTTCCCTGGACTGCAAACAAGCATCCTGGGGCCGGTTTCAGGGCATCACCCTTCATCAGCCAGGCTACCTTGAATCCAGTGCCACAGTGAGCCCGGAACGCACGTTTGGGCATACCCGGCACACTTAGGATGAGAAAGTAAAAGACACACAGATGATGGACTGAATGCAGAGCAAATCAAACATTCACCCCAGTCAAGAGATCTGGGTTAAATCCATCGTTCTTTTGCTCACCATGCCCCCCCCCCCCCAGTTTAGACCCAGACATGTGCAAATTAGTCTTGACCCTGTGCCTCTTGGGGACAGTCCAGCCGGAACTGCTAAGCCGGGTCCTCACTGGACCGGAAACAAGCATCCTGGGACCGGTTTTGAGGCATCACCCTTCATCAGCCAGGCTACCTTGAATCCAGTGGCACAGTGAGCCCGGAACCCACGCCTGGACATACCCGGCACACTTAGGTTGAGAAAGTAAAAGAGACACAGACGATGGACAGAATGCAGAGCAAATCAAACATTCACCCCCCAGTCAAGCGATCTGGGTTAAATCCATCGTTCTTGTGCTCACCATGCCACCCCAGTTTAGACCCATCCATAAGCAAATCAGTATAGACCCTGTGGCTCATGGAACAGTCTACCCGAACTGCCAAGCCAGGTCCTCCCTGGACCGGAAACAAGCATCCTGTTACTGGTTCTGGGGCATCACCCTTCATCAGCCAGGCTAGCTTTAATCCAGTGGCACAGTGAGCCGGGGACCCACGTCTGGGCATACCCGGCGCACTTAGGGCAAGAAAGCAAAAGACACACAAATGGACGGAATGCAGAGCAAATCAAACATTCACTCCCAGTCAAGAGAACTGCTTCTAGTCCTGCGGTCTTTTGGGCCCTCTCCCATAACAGACGCCCGAGGCAGCTTAGAGCTTTGTGTCACCCAACAAGACACTTTTACAAGGGCCTCAACGAGACCATTCAACCTTTTTCAGCACTGCCATGTGCATAGAGGACATTACAATTAACAACGACAAAGAGTGGAGCCCTCCCATGTCTTCTCCCACAGTGGCATGGAATAGGGTGAAATCAGTAAAATGCCTTGCACTGTCCACATCGGAATCTCCAGGCATTGCAGAGCTAAAAAACAAGATATTCTGTGACGATGCCTTGTTGCTGTTTCAAGAAGTTTCCCTTTACACCCTAGATAAACGACGAGAATTTAAAGATGTAACCTCCTACCTGCTGAGAGAAAAAATACCCACCAGCTGATGGTACCCTTTCTGCCTTCACTTCACCCTCGAGGGCCATTAACTCGCCATTAACAAAATCAAAGACGCCTGTGTGGTGCTAGGCCTGGATACAGCCTCCGCAACATCAGAAACAGACACAGGACGGCTTGATCCCAGAGAGACCAGTAACGAATGGCAGCTTTTCCAAACGTCCAAATCACACATAGTAGAGTGACTCTGATGAATGCTGGAGAAAGAGGCTCATCCTCCATTATTCAATGAAATCAGACCTCCCGTGGGGTATCTCATCCAGGTGTATCAGAGTGATGATCATGGCGACCGAGTGTTTGCCATCCATCTCCTGGTATGGCTCCCATAAATTTCAGCTGGGCAAGAGTGTTGGAGACCCTACCAGGTTTAACAGCAGTATCCCCAATTTTTGACTTGACTTCTGATTCTCAATGCGGTTCATAGATAATTTATTATTGGATGACCACCTTCATTCAGACCAGTTAGGCTCTCTTCAAAGAACCTTCTCCTCAGGTCTCCTAGTTTAATAAACATGTAAAGACGACCTCAACCAGTATGGATATCCTATTCTGCTGCCGTGCACCAGTTCGCAAAATGTGGTGTCCATCTTCCGCCTCCACAGTCTGGCAATTTCTCAATGCACTGCGCCCAAGCCTACATCCTTAAAAGCTTGACATATTTCAAAGGCAGGATTCTAGGCATCTGACATCCCAAACAACATTACGCCAGTATGTAAAGGCACAGAGAGCTCAATGATGCTACTGAGGCATTCCACAACCTCCTTCCAAAACACACATAACTATGGCATTCCAAATAAGGCAAAAAGTATGTGGTTGGCTGCATCCTCGCAAACATGCATGGTTATTAGTTTTATCAAACCATAACATCTGTATTTGAGTATAGTAGCTACAGGCTCTCACTATGAGCTGGCCTTAAAATTTCAAAATTTACAGTAACTCCAAATCCTGCACATATATGTAGCAGTAGTATTAAGTAGTGAAATCAAAATCACATCCTCTGGATACATTTCAGCAGGTCAAACCTGCGGATATTACTTGAAAGGGGGTGAATCCTGGTAAGTACCAGATCATGCTGATTTTGATGTAGTAAAGAATAAAATCTGCATATTACTCCCTATTTATGAGGAAAGACTCATAGTTTCGTGGTATTTTTATTACACAACAAATTGCAACTCAGTGAAGTTGGATTTTATTTGGAGGAATAAATGTTGCACCAATTGCTTGTATCAGAGTCTCTACGTCAAATTTTATATTGTACCTGCCTGGAGCTTGGCGATTCCTCACTTCTTTAGGTTACATCATTTATTCCTAAACAGCTTCCTCAATATGGTCTAGATCAGCCAGCCATCGAGCCTGGAGAAATTTCATACTACATGGTTGTTGAACAGAGGTTTGTAGATCTTGGATGCCATTGTGTATGAAAAGATTAATTTAACACTTTATACTTTATGGACGAGGTGTCCTGTGCCTCATTCTTAAGATCCACAAATGTTTTAGGGCCTAGCACAGATGCAGGTAAGGAAAAGCCTCAGTATCTGCCATCTCATATTCAATTTTAAGTAGGTCAAATGCTTTTAGAAACCTCGGTCTACAAACATCACTCAGGGTAGCTATCCTCATAGAGTTCCATCTCCTGAATCCTGTTCTGAGAAAGGTCTGCATGCCCAGATTGTGTCTCTAAGTACAACATTTGACATTATGGGAGCACTTAAAAGTTTACATTTTTTACCTTTATTAATGAATTTAGTGATCTTAAGTTTCTTAAAGGAAATAAACTGTCCATTTTTCTCTTGAATTAAGACTATGAAATGTTTGCTAAAACATTAGTTCAAACACTTGCCTCTCTGTGTGATAGCCAAAATGGTTTTATACGTGCACAAAGGACATGTAAGTATGTGTGGCTGGAATTTTGTATCATTGTGAAACTAAACTTAATAAGTAAGGCTTGATTGCCGTTGGTTTAGGCACAATTTATAGGGATTGGATTTGAATAACAAATCATATAAAAGATCAATTGCAGTATGGAGGACAATAAACAGATGTGTTGATTTACATAGAACGGTGGTCAGGGAAGCCAAGGTGCAGGATGATGTACTCACAGGACATGCACATTACACTTACTTAAACACATTCACACTTTTATATTTTCCTGGGCTGATGGTGAGCAGACAGATGGCTGGATGCGGCCTTTACACCATGGTGGTAAAACTTCTGGTCAGTGAGGTGTTTTGAAGCTAGCTTTAATGGTTGCTCGTTTGGAAATGATATTGAGCTCTCTGGGAGGGGGGAGGGGGGGTTTCAGGGTACAAAGTAGGGAAAAATAGTACAAGTGGGAACTGGGAGCAGGTGTGCATTAGCAGATTGCAGTGATTAAGTTGAGGTGTGACGGGTGAAGGTCCAGCCCATAAATTGATTTGAAGATTAGGATAAAGATTTCATGCTGGTCTTTGCCATTGGCTGCGATTCAACCACCCTAACGGCAGGAGGGGGAGATGTTTTTTAAGTGAAAGGCAGAAGAATGTTAGGTTGAAAAGCTGCTCACATTGTCAATTGGAGAGAATGCATACTTGTTGAGTTCCATGAACAAGCTGTTGCAGTAATCTAGATTACTTATGACAGATGTACAAAGGAGATTTGTAGTGGGATGGAAAGGGAGGTGATGCTGGAGCTTTCTAATGCTTGGGAGCTGAGGCTCTGTCCCTATCCTGTGGAAGAGATGATTCCTCAATTGTGAATCAATAGCCTCAATAATCATTCCCTCGTTTCTCCTTGTGGAGGATGGAATGATGGTCTCCGAGATGAGAAGGAGATGAGAAGGGTAGTGGAGATTTTCAATTTTACAGCATTAAGTAGAAGAAAGTCAATGGTGACGTAGTAGGAGATAGTTAGGAAACAGGTAAGTTAAAGGTAGAGATGTAGGAATTTACCTTTATAGTGAAAGAGGGTAAAGAGAAGATTTGTGTGTCATCAACATATATGTGTACAATAATGGAAGAATAAAAGAAATGTTGCATTTGTCTCTTAGGGCGTGAGTAGTGACATACAGTATTCTGCAGTGGAGATGGAGGTATTTGAATATTACTAGTCAGTCAATCAATTTAAAGCTAAGCTGACCACAAACCTCTTTCATATATCTTTGAGTATTTGATGGAGGTGTAGCTCCCAGAGATCCAAGTGTGGATCATGGAGTATAATTTTGAGGTACAATAAATGAAAAGTCTGCAACATTTAGTAACTTACTCCCACCTGAGATTCCTGGGCATCCAAGAAGGAGATAAAATGCAGGACAAAAACAAAGTAACAGTTGGTCATGATGGTGGGAGAGGGACTAGCCAGAGTAATGGAAAATGAGATGAAGTGATAAAGAAGGACCCTTCATGAATTACATAACAAAGAAATTAGTGAATGGTTTGACTGATGGAGATCAATTCCCAGAAGCGAAGAAGTTTCTGTTTTAGGTTTGCATTAGAGTAAACATCTGAAGAAGACTCTGTTTGTACCACTTCTAGTCGTAATAAACTGAATAATACTGTAAAGGCGATTTGATTCAAAAACGTTATTCGGTATGTAAACAACCATAAACGTAGTTGACAATAAAATAATAATACATGATTACACCAAGAGTAAAAACAAGAGCTCTTACAAATAGCTATTTTTTATCAATAACAGTAGCAAAAGTACATGACAAAATATTTGACATCATAAAACAATACTTTTATGTATATTGATTGCTTTGGTGATAAAAGGTGCAACTGTAAAGGCATCCTTAGCGTTGTATGGCTTACAGGAGCATGAGCCAATAATTCTGATTTTCTCACACAAATAAAGTAAAAATTGAAAGAGTGCTGTGCATGTGCCAGTAGCGGCGGTAAAAACTGTAAGTCAACCACCTTTGTCACTAACGGAAGTTATTGGGAAATCATGGTTGAAGTTAGCTTTGGATTTCCTTTGGCTTTAGGTGGAATATCAATATATCCATTGCTCTGCATGTGGCGCTGGAGGGTTAAAGGTTCTGAGATGCAAGTGTGGATCTAAGAGTGAGGGAAGTGTGTTTCTGAGATCATAGAAGATGTTGAGACTGGGTGAAGTAGAGATATCGTTGTGCACTGTGGTACAGGGATAAAGTATAGAATTTTATATCTAGAGATAGATGAGTTGACAATCAGTGAATCATCATGGAGGTTGTGTAACTGGTATGTGCATGCAGGCATGATCAGAGGGATGTGGACACGAAGGTAGCCTCTGTGTCCAGAGGTCAGTATGAGGTTGTTGTGTTGTGAGTAGAGCATGTGTGAATATTAATGAGTATCTGGGCAGCATGAAGTAGAGAGGAGATTGTATTCTGTATGTGGGTGTTTGTGTATCTGTTACAAACTCAAACCACAAGAATGTTCAGAGGGACCAGAGTGTGAAGGTGATCTAGAATGCTGTCAAGATCTTAAAAAGGAGCTGTTGTGGGTTCAAGTTCATTGTAAATAGCAGGCGCATGAAATAGGGTGGTGACAGTGTCAATCAGTTGGTCAAGTGTTAGCGAGTTATTGTTTTGGCGTATGGTTGTGAAAGCTGTCAGTGATGTCACGCAAAGGCTTAGTTAGACAACTTTACATGATGATTAAGGGAAATAGTGGAAGTTTGCATGGTGAGTCACTAATGTAGTGTGTATTCAGAAGACTGGGCTTGCCATTGACTTGCGAGAGGTTCTGGACTTATGCTGGTCCTGGACTTCAAGGCGCGCACCAATCGAAATCTTCATGTTGACAGATGAACTACTGTCCCCGTCAGGTGCTTCACACGTGTGGCACAGTGGTGGCAGCATTAGTGTTCTGCTGGTCACTGTGATCTTGGGTCATAGCACCAAGATTCTATGCACTTAAGCATGTGTGTGTATGCTAGTGTGGTGGTGTGCAGTGTATGAGTAAATAGAGTGACACAGGTCTGTGGTTTCCATTTTAGAAGCCCTTGACTATTCATATACACAACATGCCTATGAGTATGCTTCTCCAGTGGAAAGGTATTGATGACATTCCTGAGACTGACGGAGGGAAACCCAGACACTGAAGTGGGAAAAGTTGAGACAAGCCTCCCCCTTATAAATTTGATTAGGCCCTATCTGATTCTTAGGGGGTGAGTTATATTAGGGCGGATGACCAGTTGTTCCACCAGAGGAACGTGGAGTAGATTACTCCTTCCCCCTGACGGGAAGGGGCTGACCGACAAATTTATGAATCACCTCCAAGCTGACACCCTGCACTGGACTCCCCTGCTGTCTAGTTTTCAGATATGTCAGCCATTCAGCATGGTAGTATAGCAAGAAAATGACATTTGAATGTACCCCCAATCTGCGCGTCCATATCTGATGTTTGCCCCCAGACCAATTTTAATTTCCTCTTGCTTGCCATGGGAATGAGGATGCTCAGTGCACCAGGAATGCAGAAAGACTGTTGGGGCTTTAAAGGCTTTAGGGACAGGGGCTGAGACCAATGATAGGGTGGGCTGCCCACTCTTCATATTTTGTCCTAGGGGTCTCACACCCCCAAAAAAGTTAACTCTGCAATTCACTTTTGATTTAGTAGGCTTTTTATCCCCTGGGGAGTATATTGGGAGCAAACACCCCCCCAAGGGCAAAAAAACTGTCGTCCCAGGGAATATAGGGAGCACAGGCCCATGTCCAGCAGGAAGGCTCAAGTCAAAACAGTAAATGGAGCAATTTCCCGGTGGTCTAATGGGCATTCTGATTCTCTGGGGCAAATTGAGGTTAAACATCCCTTATATGCCACCCCAGGGGGGTATAAAGATTAGTATGCCTGGGGTAGGAGGAATCAAGCTGCCATACAATCTACTCACTAACTCCTAAAGTGAAAGAGCAACCTGCAGCATTATTGTGGAGTGTTTTCCTGTATATACTCTTAGGCTGTACATATAACCCGTAGAGCTCTCCCACAACGTGTACATCCTGATGCTGTAACGGGGTCATACTTTCCTTTTCAATCAAAATAACAGACTAACATGTTCACTTCTTGAATTCCATACTCCACTATACTAATTCACCACTAATCCTTTATGGGTTCCAGAGTAGCGTGCTACTCGCCAATAAAGCGTTTCAACACCCCATCAGGGTTACCAGCGCTATATAAATGCAAACCTTTTTCCTTTTTCCACCCCTCTCCAACCCTTCTCAATCTAAATAACTGGCTAACTTATCCACCACTCAAATTACTTTGATGTTTTGCAATACTAATTCAACATTAATCCTAAGGGGTTCCAGAGTAGTGTGCTACTCGCCAATAAAGCGCTTCAAAACCCCATCAAGGGGAAGCAAGCGCTATATAAATACACACCTCTTTCCCTCTTCTATCCCGCAACCTACCCTTCTCTATTCAAATACCTCAATGATATATATCCACCACTCAAATTACTTCATACTTCACTATACTACTTTTCAACACTAATCCTTTATGGGTTACGGAGTAGCGTCCTACTCGCCACAAAAGCGCTTCAACACCCATCAGGGGTAACGGGTGCTACATGAATGCAAACCTTTCCTCCCTTTTATCCCTCCCCTATCCTTCTTACTCCAAATAACTGTCTAATATCCACCACTCAAATTACTTTCATATTCACCATAGTAATTCAGCACTAATCTTTATGAGTTTGCGGAGTAGCGTGCTTCAACACCCCATCAGGGGTAACAAGCACTATATAAATACAAATCTTTTTTTTCCTCTTCTATCCTTCTGCTATCCTTCCGAATCCAAATAACTGACTAACCTATCCATCACTTAAAATTTACTTGCATGTTTCACTATACTAATTCAACACTAATCCTCTATAGGTCCCGGAGTAGCGTGCTACTCGGCGAAAAAGCGTTTCGACGCCTCGTCAGGGGTAGTAAGCGCTATGTAAATGCAATTACAATACAATACTTGATTTGCTTTGCATAAACAGAAATCCCCCTTTGTACAAGATCAAGGACTCATTGACTGTTGTATTCTTTCCAAGAATATAAATCTCTAGAAACTTGGCAGACAAATTTTCCACGAAAGTCTGTATTTTTAACAGTCTGTCACGGTATGGGTGATCCTGGGGCAATGCAACAGAATTATCATTGAAAAGCAACATAGGCTCCAAAATCCAAAACCTAGCTGTGCTCATGACCAGTGCGAAGCTGGGTTTTGCTCAAACCGCATGAGTAGAAGGACTGTACAGTTGGGTTGTGTAGGTTTCCCATGTTCAGTGTTAGGCTCAGAATTTCTTTTAACTCCACAAGTGATGTTTTGAGCCTCCAGGTGTGCCCCAGATTGAGACAACAGAGTGCCTCAATGATTCCTCAGAAACTGAGAGGCATGTACATTTGTTTGGGGCTTAATATCCTCAAAGAAATCTTCATCCATAAAAGATGGAAGTAGTTAATGGAAACAAAATGAAGTATTGACCTTACATCCAGCACCTACGGTGCATGGGGGACTCTGTTCCTGAACTACATTAGGAGTCTGCCAAGTGAGCACTCTGCCTGTACTCTGCACGGTGCCTGTCTGCCTGCACTCTACATTTTCTTGGAAAACTATGTGAACATTGTAGGAAAGTGCCCCTTGTTGCATGGTTACCCCCTAACGTTTTGCCAGATACATGTTGCCAACTTGACTGAGTGTGCCCTGGGTCCCTGCCGCTCAGGCTCCCAGGGCCTGTGTTCTTTCTCAATACTGTACCTTTTTCTCCACAATTGGCACACCTCTGGGCCACATGCAAGTACCTTGTAAAAGGTACCTCTGGTACCACGGACCTTGTGACCTCAGAAAGCCTCTGAGGGCTGCAGAATGTATTATGCCACCCTCAGAGACCCCTCACCTTAGCACTGCCACCTGCGTGTTTGGTGCAGACAAAACTGAAGAATCGAGATAGCATACATCCCTGTGTGCCATGTCCACCCACACTTCCTGTGGCATGGGTACGTTACCCCTCACTTGTGCCAGGGTTGGATTTAATGTAGAATGCATTCAGAGGGCATCTTAGAGATGCCCCCTATAAAACAACAAGCCATTGTGTGGTTCCTGAATGGCTACCCACCATCTACCACCTCTAGACAGGTTTCTGGCCCCTGGGTAGAGAGCCTCCACTCTCTGGGTCCTGAAACAAAGCATATCCTGGGCAGAGGTGTCATGCCTGCTCCCCCAGGATGGGCAGGGTCCACGAAGGGGAATCTTCTAAGGCCTGCCGCTTTTGTTAGCTATCCCTGCTGCTATCAGCAACTGGCTCCCACTGGTTCTGATTCTCACTATGGGCGGTAGAATTAGCAGGAAAACCTAGAGAGAAAGGGAGTGTTGTCCACCTTTGTCAACCCCACCCCTCAGGTGGGGGAGGTGAAGCGAAGCACACATCTCAGTCCCCTCCATCTTGAAGATGAGGGGACCCCCCCCAATCAGCATGAGGCATATGCCCTCTCCCACTGGAGGGTGGCATAAGAGGGGGTTGTAGACACCCCAGGGAAGGGACAATTGGTCCCAACCTGTACCCCACTCTAACGCCCCTAAATCTAGGTAGTTAAGGGAAACCATAAACCTGGTTAATTAGATATGACAACCTGAGAAAAAGGAGGCCTGAAGAGCCGTCCTGCAGAGAAGAGGCCTACAACAACTACTTTGGCCCCAGCTCTAACAGCCTGTCTCCTGCTTCCGGGCCCTGCAAGCTGAAACTGGTGAGTCCTGCAGCCAGCAGCCTCCAAGAACCCCAGAGACCAGCCCTGCCTTTGAAAAAGACTTGTATCCCGAGGACACTGATTGTCCAACAAAGAAACTCCAACTTCAAGGACTCCGGATCTAGGCGGATCTGCGTCCCCAGCCCACGCTGCACCTGACGCCAATGGCCCGAGTTCGAGTGACTCACCTATCCTGTGAATTCTCCCCAGCGATCCTGACCTCGTCTGCATCAGTGGCTGACCCTTCCAGGACTCCCCCTCAACGCCTGCAGCCTCTGTTAGAAGGGTCCTCCCGACTGCGACAAGAACCAGATGAGAAAACCCTGACACCAAAAGACACCCCTGCATCCTTCGTCCAGACTTTGGAGAGCCCAGCTGATGGTGCCCAGGTGTCCCCCAGCTATCCAGCCTACCTGTCCAGCCATTGATCGTCTTCGGGCAGCTTCATGGTCCAAGGCTGCAGCCTCTTTCCGAAACCGACCACGTCCATTGGAAAACATTAAGCGTCAGACGCTAATTTGCACCCGACCGCCCTGTGACCCTGGTGGTGTAGCTTTGGTGCTGCATTGTGGCCCCTCCCTGTGCTCACTTCAACCCCCAGGCATTTGCCCTAAGTCTGCGGGTACCTACCTTCAAACCGTGCCTCTTCTAGGTACCCCCGTATTGGATAACATTGTGCCTAGCGACCTCTGCATCCGGCCATCCTAGTGCCTCTGGAGGTGCAGTACCTACCTGGTCTTGAAACTTGCCCTGTGTTGTCCTAAACCCCCAAAGCCTGGGGGAAGTATGTTGAGTACTTACCTGCAAACTGTTTAACATTGTTTTCCTCTGTAGGATTGCATTGTAGTTCTGTCTATTGCACTGAACTGTTTAACCTTATCACTGCAAAAGCATACAACTGTACTTGATTGACATCTACAGAAAACATTCTTAATACTGTAAAGTATATAACTGCATTTACAAAACATTACTGCATTCTTTAAAAGTATTGCTACTTTTAAACCACTATGAAACTTACCTGCACTAAGTGATTTTTGGTTCTAGAAATAAAATAACAAAGTAACAATGTTTTGTACAACCTAATAGTCTGAATTTGGCACCAAACGTCTCAGCACATTAAACCCACACTGATGCCAATGTTGGATTTAATGTAAAATGCACTCAGAGAGCATCTTTGAGATTCGCCCTGGAAAAACTACCATCCCTGGAGTGGTTCCTGAATGGCTACTCGCCATCTGCCACCTCTCTGGGTCCTGCAAAAAAGCACATCCTGGGCAGAGGTGTCATGCCCTCATCCCCCAGGATGGGCAGGTTCTATGAAGAGGAAGGTTCAAAGGTTTGTTGCCTTTGTTAACTAACCCCAGCCTCTGCTGCTATCAGGAGTTGGCTCCCTCCGGTTCTGACCCCTCTTTGGGCAGAAGAATCGGCGGGAAAACCTAGGGAGAAAGGGAGGTGTGCCCACCTTTGCCAATCCCACCCCTCAGGTGTGGGAGGCGAAGTGACGCACACATCTCAGTCCCCAGCATCTTGAAGATGGGAGGTAGCATAAGAGGGGGCGTTGTAGACACCCCAAGGAAGGGACCCATTAGTCCCATCCTGCACCCCCCCTGTAAAAGCACTAAATGTAGGTATTTAGGGGCACCCCTGAACCTTGCTCCTTAGATACGACAACCTAAGAAGAAGAAGTACCGAAGAGCCGTGCTGCAGAGAAGATGACGACGACAACTGCTTTGGCCCCATCCCTACCAGCCTGTCTTCTGCTTCAGATACCCTGCGAGCTGAAACCAGCAAGTCCTGCAGCTAAGCAGTCTCCAACAACCATGGAGAACCTGCCATGCCTTCGAAAAAGACCCTTGTCTTCCGAGGACATGGATTCTCCAACAAAGAAAGTCCACCTTCAAGGAATCCCGATCCAGGCGGATCCGCGTCCCCAGCACACTGCACCCGACGCCCACTGCCCGAGTTCAAGTGACTCACCTATCCTGTGAAGTCTGCGCCGTGATCCTGACCTCATCTGCATCAGTGGCTGACCTATCCAGGACTCCCCTGAACGCCTGCAGCCTCTGTTCGAAGGTTCCCCCCGACTGCGACAAGAACCAGTTGAGAAAACCCCAACACAAAAAGATACCCCTGCATCCTCCGTCTCCGACTTTGAAGACCACAGCTGGCGGTGCCAAGGTGTTCCGCCGCAATCCAACTTACCTGCCCAGCCATTGATCGCCTTCCTGCAGCTTCATTGTCCAAGGCTGCAGCTTCTTTCTGAAACCGACGACCTCCAGTGTAAAACAGTGGGCGTCAGACGCTGATTTGCACCCTGCAACCAACTGCCCTGTCCCGCTGGTGGTGTAGCTTTGGTGCTGCATTGTGGCCCCTCCCTGTCCTCACTTTAACCCCCAGGGCATTTGCTATAAGACCGCGGGTAACTACCTGCAAACTGTGGCTCTTCGAGGTACCCCCAGGCTCTATTGGATAACATTGTGCCCAGCGACCTCTGCATCTGGCCACCCTAGTGTCGCTGGTGGTGCAGCACCTACCTGGTCTTGAACTTTGCAGGGCCTATATTCTTACCCATAACTGTACCTTTGAATGCAAAACTGGCACACCTCTGGACCACATGCAAGTCCCTTGTAAATGGTACCCCTGGTACATAGGGCCTTGTGACCATAGAGGACCCTCTGAGGGCATGCCACACTCAGAGACCCGTCACCTTAACACCCACACACTGCCACTGCAGGCTCCGTGTTTTGGTGCAGTCCAACTAAAGAGTCGACATGGCCCACATTTATGTGTTTAATGCCCACCCACACTGCCTGTGGCATGGCAAAGTCACCCGTACCACAGTGGAGGGCATAGCTGCATGAACAATATGCCCCTACAGTGTCCGTGCCATTCACCGACATTGTAAGTGCAGTGAAGCCATTTTGAGTACATGGGCTGGTAGTTTGTCAGCACAAACTCCACAGCTCCATGATGGATTTACTGAAGACTGAGAAGTTTGGTACCAAACTTCACAGCACATTAAACCAACACTGATGCCAGTGTTGCATGTAATGTAAAATGCACTGAGAGGGCATCTTAGAGATGCCCCCTGGAAAACGACTATTCTTGGAGTGGTTCCTGAATGGCTACCGGCCATCTGCCACCTCTCTGGGTCCTGCAAAAAAGCACATACTGGGCAGAGATGTCATGCCCTCCTCCCCCAGGATGGGCAGGTTCTACGAAGGGGAAGGTTCAAAGGCTTGCTGCCTTTGTTAACTAGCCCCAAGCCTCTGCTGCTATCAGGAGTTGGCTCCCGCCGGTTCTGACCCCTCTTGGGGCAGAAGAATCGGCGGTAAAACCTACAGAGAAAGGGAGGTGTGCCCACCTTTGCCGACCCCACCCCTCAGGTGGGAGAGGCGAAGTGAAGCACACATCTCAGTCCCCTCGATCTTGAAAGATGAGGAAACTCCTCCAATGAGGACGAGGCATATGCTCCCCCTCACTGGAGAGTGGCATAAGAGAGGCGAAGAGACTCAAGATATGGGACCCATTAGTCCCAATCTGCACCCCCTGTAACTCCCCTAAATTTAGTTATTTATGGGCACCCCTGAACCTTAATCCTTAGATACAAAAACCTAAGAAGAAGAACCAAAGAGCCGTGCTGCAGTGAAGATGACGACAACAACTGCTTTGGCCCAATCCCAACCAGCCTGTCTTCTGCTTCAGAGAACATGCAAGCTGAAACCAGCGAGTCCTGCAGCTAAGCAGCTTTGAAGAACCCTGGAGACCTGCCCTGCCATCGAAAAAGACTTGTCTTCCGAGGGTACAAATTGTCCAACAAAGAAACTCCAACTTCAAGGACTCCCGATCCAGGCGGATCCGCGTCCCCAGCACACTCTGCACCCGATGCCCTCAGCCCGATTTCGAGTGGCTCACCTATCCTGTGAAGTCTCTCTGGCAATCCTGACCTCGTCTGTATCAGTGGCTGACCTATTCAGGAACACCTTTCCCCCTCTATGCCTGCAGCCCGAGTGCAACTGGAACCAGTTGCGTAACCCCAACACCAAAAGGCACCCCTGCATCTTCCGCCCCCTGACTTTATGGAGCCCAGTTGATGGTGTCCCCCCGCTATCCAACTTACCTGCTAACCGTAGGTCACCTTCATCCAGCCTCCTGGTCCAAGTCTGCAGCCTTTTTCCGAAAAGGACGACCTCCGTTAGAAAGCATTGGTTGCCCGACACTGATTTGAACACTACACCCATCCACCCCTGTGCCGCTGGTGGTGTAGCTTTGGTGCTGCTTTGTGGCCACCCTATGCTCACTTTAATCCCTGGGGCATTTGCCCTAAGACTGTGGGTAACTACCTGCAGACCATGCCTCTTCGAAGTACCCCCAGGCTTTATTGGATAACATTGTGCCCAGTGACCTCTGCATCCGGCCGCCCCAGTGCCGCTGGTGGTGCAGTACCTACCTGATCTCGAACCTTGCCCTGTGTTGTCCTAAATACCAAAAGCCTGGGGAAGTAAGTTGAGTACTTACCTGCAAACTGTTTAACATTGTGGGTATCTACCTTCAAACCGTGCCTCTTCAAGGTACCCCCGGCTCCATTGGATAACATTAGGCCCAGTGACCTCTGCACTCTGCCGCCCAAGGGCGGCTGTTAGTTCAGTACCTACCTGGTTTAAACCTTGCCTTGTGTTGTCCTAAACCCCCAAAGCCTGAGGAATTAAGTTGAATACTTACCTGCAAACTGTTTAACATTGTGGGTACCTACCTTCAAACTGTGCCTCTTAGAGGTACCCCTGGCTCCATTGGAAAACATTAGGCCCAGTGACCTCTGCACTCAGCCGCCCCAGTGCCGCTGTTAGTTCAGTACCTACCTGGTCTTAAACCGTGCCTTGTGTTGTCCTAAAACCTCAAAGCCTGGGTAAATAAGTTTAGGTACCTACCTGCAAACTGTTTAACATTGTTTTCCTCAATAGATTTGCATTGTAGTTCTATCTATTGCATTGAACTGTCAAACCTTATCACTGAAAAAGCATACAACTGTACTTGATTGACATCTACAGAAAACATTCTTAATACGATAAAGTACATAACTGCATTTACAAAACATTACTGCAGTCTTGAAAAGTATTGCTACTTTTAAACCACTGTGAAACTTACCTGCGCTAAGTGATTTTTGGTTCTAGAAATAATATGATAAAATAACGTTTTGTACAACCTAATAGTCTCAATTCAGTCTTTATGTGCCCCTTTTTGCATGGTTACCCCCTTACCTTTTTGCCAGATACATGATGCCAACTTGACTGAGTGTGCCCAGGGTACCTGCCAATCTGCTTACAGAGCCCATGTTTTTTCCTAAAACGGTACCTTTGTCTCCACAGTTGGCACACCTCTGAGCCACATGCAAGTGCCTTGTAAACGGTACCCCTGGTTCCAAGTGCCTTGTGACCAGAGAGGGCCTCTGAGGGCATGCTACCCTCGGAGACCCCTCACCTTAACACCCACACACTGCCACTGTAGGCTGCGTGTTTTGGTGCAGACCAAACTAAAGAGTTGACATGGCCCACATTCCTGTGTGCAATGCCCACCCACACTGCCTGCTGCATGGGTAAGTCAGCCCTCTAGCAGGCATTACAGCCCTAAAGGCAGGGTACACCATACCACAGGTGAGGGCATAGCTGTATGAGCAATATGCCCCTACAGTGTCTGTGCCATTCACAGACATTGTAAGTGCAGTGAAGCAATTTTGAGTACATAGATTGGGAGTTTGCCAAAACGAACTCCACAGCTCCATGATGGCTTTACTGAAGACTGAGAAGTTTGATACTAAACTTCTCAGCACATTAAACCCACACTGATCCAGTGTTGGATTCAATGTAAAATGCACTCATAGGGCTTCTTAGAGATTTCCCCCTGGAAAACGACATGCCCCTTGTGTGGTTCCTGAATGGCTACCCACCATTTACCACCTCTAGACAGGTTTCTGTCCCCTGTATAGAGAGCCTCCGCTCTCCGTGTCCTGAAACAAAGAACATCCTGGGCAGAGGTGTCATGCCTGCTCCCCCAGGATGTGCAGGGTCCACAAGGGGAAGCTTCAAAGGCCAGCTTCATATGCCTCCCCCCCACTTGAGGGTGGCATAAGAGCGGGTGTAGATACCCCAGGGAAGGGACCCTTTAACGCCACTAAATCTAGGTATTTTGGGGCACCCATAACCTAGTTCCTTAGATACGACAACCTAAGAAAAAGATACCTGAAGAGCCGTGCTGCAGAGAAGAGGATGACGACAGTGCTTTGGCCCCTGCTCTACTGGAGGGTGACATAAGCAGTGTGTAGACACCCCAGGGAAGGGACCCATTGGTCCCTACCTACATCGCCCTGTAATGCTCCTAAATCTAGGTATTTAGGGGCTCCCCTGAATCTTGCTCCTTAGATACGACAACCTAAGAAGAAGAAGAACCGAAGAGCCATGCTGCAGAGAAGTTGACGACAACAACTGCTTTGGACCCATCCTTGCCAGCCTGTCCTCTGCTTCAGAGAACCAGCGAGCTGAAGCCAGCGAGTCCTGCAGCTAAGCAGCCTCCAATAATCCTGGAGACCTGCCCTGCCTTCGAAAAAGACTCTTCTGTTCCGAGGACACTGATTTTCCAACAAAGAAACTCCAACTTCAAGGACTCCAGATCCAGGCGGATCCTTGTCCCCAGCACAATCTGCACCCGACACCCACTGCCTGAATTCGAGTGACTCACCTATCCTGTGAAGTCTCCCTGGCGATCCTGACCTCGTCTGCATCAGTTGCTGACCTATCCATGACCCCATCTCCCCCTCGATGCCTACTGCCCGACTGCGACTTGAACCAGTTGAGAAGCCCCAACAGCAAGAGACACCCCTGCATCCTGGGCCCCCTGACTTTAGGGAGTCCAGCTGATGGTGTCCCCCAGCTATCCAACTTACCTGCCCAACCTTTGGTCACCTTCATCCAGCCTCCTGGTCCAAGCCTGCAGCCTTTTGCCGAAAACGACAAACTCTGTTGAAAAGCATAAGGTGCCCGATACTGACTTGCACCCTACACCAGGCCACCCCTGTGCCGCTGTTGGTGTAGCTTAGGTGCTGTTTTGCGGCCACCCTGTGCTCACTTCGACCCGGGGCATTTGCCCTTAGACCATGGGTACCTACCTTCAAACCATGCCACTTCGAGGTACCCCCCGGCTCCATTGGATAACATTGGGCCCAGTGACCTCTGCCCTCTGCCGCCACAGTGCCGCTGGGATTGTGCAGTACCTACTTGGTCTTGAACCTTGTCTTGTGTTGGCCTAAACCCCTGAAGCCTGGGGAAGTAAGTTTAGGTACTTACCTGCAAACTGTTTAGCATTGTTTTCCTCCATAGATTTGTATTTGAGTTATATATGTTGCATTGAACTGCCAAACCTTATCACTGCAAAAGCATGCAACTGTACTTGATTGGCATCTACAGAAAACATTCTTAATACTGTAAAGTATGTAGCTGCATTTACAAAACATTTCTGCATTCTTGTAAAGTATTGCTACTTTTAAACCACTGTGAAACTTACCTGCACTAAATGATTCTTAGTTTGAGAACTAAAACAACAAAGTAACAACTTTTTGTACAACCAATTGGTCTGGATTCAGTCTTTGAGTGTGAGACGTCATTTTTTGTCTGAGAGTGTACAGTAAATGCTTAACACTACCCTCTGATAAGCCTAGCTGCTCAGCCCAGTTAATACTACATTGAGAGTAAGGTAGTATCTACTTTAACCTCTGCCATACCTTTGGGGACTCACTGGACTCTGTGCACAGTATACCTCTTTTTGGTACAGTCTATGAAGAGCCAGCTTCATACAAACATCTGCACCCAAATTATGAAAGTGCAAGTGCAAGCCAAAGCCTTTAGCGCCCTGGCATTCTAAAGACATTGCTGACAATAAACAATCCATATGAGACAGGTAAGAATAACAGAACTCCTGAGGAGCTCTTGATAATGAAGGCCCTCAGTGCAACATGGTGACAGGTCATCACATCAGCCTAAGAACAGTACTATACCATCACCATCAATGGATCCACCAAAAGAAGCAGAACGTTCTTCAAGACAATCAAGAACTGTATCCCTCCTGCCAGATTCCCCTATGTCTCACTCCACAGAAAAGTGCAATGCTATCAACCTCTTCTTCAGTGGAAAAAATGCAGAAAATCCGACAACACATTGACGGCCCTAAACCTACTTCATCTCATGAAGGACCTGGCCTGGTAGTTCAAGCTGGACTGTTTCCATTGGAGCAGGGTCAGAAAAGATTTTCATATGGCTAGGTCTAAACTACGATGGCATGGTGTGCAAAATAATTGATTGGGATGCTTCCTGAGTAATTACCAGTGGCTGAGATTAATTCAAGTATTTTATCCATCACAGTTTTGTGTACCTTAGTGTTGTCCTAAATACTGTGGGCATACAAAAACATGAATAGCTGGCTAACTGATCAGTGGTTGAAATGGGCTATCCCACTGCCCTGTGTTGTATGCTGTGCTAGGTGGAAGTAAAATGTGAATGGCACAAAAACTAATCAGTAGCTGAAGTAGGCTGACACTGCTGCCCAAGCAGGAGGCACCTGAAAAGCCCTGAGGAGGCAGCAGACACAAACAACCATGGACAAAGTCAATAGCTCTTGCCTATGCAAGATCTATTGGCTTTGCCAGTCTTTTAGCCATATTGATCAGCGGCGTGGCAGCTGTTCAGCATGGCTAAAAGTTAGTGGCATGGCATAGAGTGGCATAGGGGAGAGTGGCGTAGAGGACAGTGGCATGGATTGGAGCAGCCTAGAGTAGTGTGGAGTGGCATGGAGTAGAGCGACGTAGAGTACAGTGCAGTGGAGTGAACTGATGTGGCATAGAGTAGAGTGGGCGTACAGTGAAGTGGTAGAGTATAGTGGCATATATTGGAGTGGAGTTGAATGAATGGAGTGGAGTGGTGTAGAGTGGAGTGGCGTAGACTACAATGGAGTAGCGTTGAGCGGAGAGGTGTAGAGTAGAGTGGCTTAGACTTTTGTAGAGTTAAATGGAGTGGTGTGCAGTAGAGTAGCATAGAGTAGAGTGGAGTGCTGTAGAGTAGAATGGCATACAGTAGGGTGAAGTAGAGTAGAATTGCATCGAGTGACATACATTGAAGTGGCAAGGAGTAGAGTGGAATGGAGTGCTGTAGAGTGGGGTGGTGTAGAATGGAGTGGCGTAGAGTGGAATGGGGTAGATTGGTGTAGAGTGAGTTAGAGTGGAGTGGTGTGGTGTAGAGTAGAGTGGCACAGAATGGCGTTGTGTGGAGTGGAGTGGTGTAGAGTGAGGTAGAATGCAATTGTTTGGAGTGGTGTTGAGTGGAGTGGCGTAAAGTAGAGTGGCATAGAGTAGTACAATTGTGGGTGTAAGTAACTCAAACAACGAACCAAAATTAAAATGAGTGCAAAGATATGGGGCATGAAGTGGATGAATGTCTGAAAGGCAACGATGATAGGTGTGCGGTGGCGGCAAGCATTATGAGGGTGTAATCTGTTGTTCGTGTGGAATTTTACATTGTAACGGCTTAAACCAAACCACATGGAATAGCAAAGGATAATCTAATAGAAGAGATTTTGGGTAAGAAGGTTCAACTTCTAAGGCAGTACATTTGGAATGGGTTGGTGTTTTTTTGGGGTAGAGAATACTGTTCCAGTTTGCACCCTAGTCTTTTCAGGCTAAGTTGATTTCAGGTAATCAAGTTCTGGAGATATGTACTTTGATTGTTCTATACTGTTCAGACGTTCTGATTTTCTGTGGTGGATCAGTGGCTTCTTTCTTGCACCAGCACTATGCTCTTTCTTCTAGGCACTTTATGCTTTGATGGACTGTACCTCCATCTTTTGCTGCTTTTGAGATCTTCTTGTTTAGAGCCTAACGGCTTACATAATTTCTGCTTGCAATGCTCGCTCGCCAGATTCTAGCTGCTCTTCAAGAAACTGCACATGGCCCCTCATCTCAACTCATCACTCCCCATATTAGTGAGGATTCTAGGATCCACTGACTTCATTCTCTCGAATGTTCTCCAACACTTCAGCTTCATTCTTTATGTTGTAGATAAGTGGCTAGTAGCACGCTCACAGACACATGTGAAAACCTCTGTCCTTTTTTTCGCAGACCTCAGTATGAAACCCCACGAAAGAGGAATCAAATGCTGCACATGTGGTGTTACATAAAATGGACATTTACACCTTTGTCCAGAAGTCTGTCAAGATAAGGGTAAACCATAAGTTAGTCCATGAGATTAATATATTCGTGGTTTTACAAGATAGGAGCACAGCGTCAGCGTTTCTGCAGGGAAAAAAAGAAAAAGAAATGTCAGCAGTTGATTGGATTCTTCACACAAAAGGAACAGATTGTATTGTCTAGTCTGTATTTCATGGTGTGCTTAAATCTTATTTTTGAGGTATTCTCTATGAGACTGCTGGATGGGCTATGTGAGTTTTAGAGAAGATGTGAAGAGGGCGGGTAAGAGCTCTGTCTTGCAGTATTATGCAGATGAGGTCCCTTTTATTCATAATTCTTTCGCCACTTTGCCCTTCCCTGCGAATTCTAGCTCAGTTTGTCACTTCTCCTTTCTTGAAGCCTCAAGGTTTTGCAGATTATTTGAATTGGATATGATTTAAATTGGATAAGATGAGGTCAAATAAAAAACAAATGTATAGACAGACATACGTTCACCACCATTTTAAGCAAAGGATTAGCTCAGTTGGCTTCCATGCGAAATTAGAAAAATGGCAAAAGGGATTTAGAGTTTGGTGGATGTGGGAGGTCTACCAAAAATGGTGAATGTTCTATGTGCACTAATAAGTGAGAATATCCAGGATTAAACTCTAACTAGTATTGACAGTAATCCACCAATTATTTGCAGATGTCCCACATCCACCAAACACTGAATAACCCCCAAAGTATTTTGTCATTTTTCACCATCTTTAAGAGCTCTTTAATCTATAGGGCATACTTACAAGCCCCTTTTTCCAGAGGTACGTCACTTTCAGTGACGTTCAGGTGGCTATATCAGCTTCGCCTTATTTACAAGGCAGCTTTAAGCCACTTAACGTGGCTTAATGCTGCCTTGTAAGTAAGGACCCCTTTCCCGCTACATTTAGTGTGTAAGGGGCGGGCAATGGGTGTTGTGGTGCACTGAAACACCCATTGGTTTTGAGGCTGCCCCATATATTCACAAGGGCAGTGTCAAACCCAGTGGTTTTTGAGGTGGGCATCGTAAAGAAGGGGCATGCGCAACCAAGAGAAATGTTTCATTTCTCCTTGTTGTTGCTGTTTCTGTGTGTGCTGCGTTGTGCAGCACACAAAGAAACAGCAAAAGAATACTGATTGTTTATGTGCAGTAAGGTGACCCTTCCTGCACATAAGCAATTAAAAAAAATTATGTTTTGCAATCTATGTGTGCTGCATTAAGCAGCACACATAGAAGTTTCAAAATGCCATTTCAGAATGTTTTTGTGCAGGAAGGGACACCTTCATTGTCAGGAAGGGACACCTTCTTGCACATAAACAATCTTTCCCTACAACGCAGGCACCCTTGCACTATGGTGCACTATGGTGCAAGGGTGTCTGCGTTGGCGCTAGGCAGCTAAAATTAGCACCAGTGCAGGGGGAGACGCAGGGTTGCACCGTATCCTTGTAAATACAGTGCAGCCCGACGTTTTGAAGTGGTGGAGCGTGGCGTTAAGCCAAGGCGGTTAATGCCGCGCTCCGCTACTTTGTAGTAAATAGGACTGAAAATTTCGAATATAAATGAAATTAATGATAGAGTGATTATTCAAGAAACCCACTATATCCTAATGGGGATTATTCAAGAAACCCACTATATCCTAATGGAATAATTAGTTACATTTATAAATTGAATAATTTCCCATTTTCTAAATGTTTTAATATTTTTTTTGTTTTAATGAGCATTTGCTTATACATTAAAACAGCAACCTATCTTTCAACCCACTTATCACAAAGAAGATGGAGACGGCATGAATATAGCATGGAGCTACTATTAGTATAAACCACTTTTATTGGCCTAATGATGATTGGTTCAATTACTTTTGCACTATTAGAAAAATATTGCTCTGTTTGCCGTTGATATCCTTGGGAACCATTCTTGTTTGTAGTAGCCCTGCATCATCTTCAAGACCTGCTGCATAAACTACAAATCAGTTACAGAAGGCTGATTATCATACCTAGTAGAAAACAGTCCATCTTTGGTGGTCACTGCAATACAAGAAGCCAAAGCATTGAGATGCTCAAACCTGGGAGAAGAAAAAGAATGTTACCCTCTTCAGTCGAGGCTCCAGGGATAAAGAACACCCACAATTTTACCAGACAACCCTCCATCCTCCCCAAGTAGCTTTTCCATCCTTCTTAAATGATGGTTCCGCATGGACACAAAAACTCCAACAACATTATTGCAGCAAGATAAACTCCATAATATGGATTGGCTTAATCTCGACCCTACTTAAATATCTCCCTACAGAAATTTCAACTTGTATTTAATTCCTAAATTCAGACAAACTCACTACCTATATTAGTGGGTAAATTTACTGTTTGAGCTCCAGACGTGACATAATTCCACGCTGGTGCTCGATAAAGGACAAGTCCAATTTTTTGTAGACATGTTCATGTAAGACCAAAGTTTGAGTGACTGGGGTTTTACAGTCTCTGTGTTAGCAACAACAACAAAATTGAAATCAATGGCGTTACAATTGCCACTGAATTACGGCGTAGTAAAAATCTCCCCAGGGAACTCGATTAACAGTGTTTTGACCCCGGCGATTTCACTTCCGCATTCTTAGTAAATTAGGTCAGAATAGGAATGACATGCAAATGCGGGTTTGTCACACTCAAAATCTGCACTTTTCCACCATTACAACCTGTTATGCCTGACAACCGAAAGTGCAGCAGTTTCACAGTACTCCGAATTCGAGATTAGGCTCAAACAGTGCTTATACAATACAGGTACGATGCAGCCAGTCAAAACCATTTGTATTCGTCAATAATCCATAAAAGCATAAAACACTTCCATAAACAAAATAATAATTAAAAAAATATATATCCGATGTAACCCAAACTTGTAATGATAATGGAGAAAGTGGAATTGTTGGAAAATGGGCCTCAGGGGAGGTTTGGGTAAATTAAGGTTTGGGACAAGTGAAGTGCTATGTAGAAAGGAGTTGAGGTGTGGAAGTTTGGCAGATAATGGAGGATGGAGTGTGTAAAATGGGAGACAAATTGAAGTGGATGACAGTCAGAAGGAATGTTTTTAGGTCTCGCCTGGCATTAGCAGCGCATGCGAATGCTCTCGCTACGCGAAGGCTACTTGGAATCAATACGGTTCCAGAAGTCGTGTCTCAGCTCTGCCTGCAAATTTGATTGGTATGCGTCATTATTCAGAACAGACTTTGTTGATTGTGTCGGAGGGTTTTTAGCCCCTCCTGGTTGCCACCCTGTCCTTTTTAGGCTACGTCCAGCGGGATTGGATCTTTTACTGGCGGCGTGAGACGGTGGATTTAATATTGACTTGCTGCACTTTTTTTTAAACTATTGCATGCGTTTGCGTGTGGAAGGCATTCTACACTATTTTTTTACCCTACTTTGTTACTATGCGCTTTTTACAAATCTAAACAATGCTTAAATGTGCACATGCCGTTGGAAGCGTTTTGAGGGGATGTCCGTAACATTAGCATCCAGGCGGCGGACTCGGCATAAAAATTAAGCTTTTGTGGATGAGGGCTCGGAATAAAAGGTAAGCTTTACTGGATGATGCGTTTCTGATTGGTTTATTTATGGCTTTTTTTGGTGATATCAGTTATGCTATTAAGGTGCGGCCTCGTGTGTGGGATGCATTTTGTTAATTCTATGATACTTGTTGCTATATCCTTCCTGTGGGATGCTTTTTCTTCATTTTATGCTACATTGTTACTATACGCTTGAGGTGCGGTTGATGTTTTCTTTCTCTAAAATGTGAATGTGCACATGCCGCTGCTGACACACCGCTGCTGACACTCTGCTGCTGACACGCTGCTGCTGACACACCACTGCTGACTCACCACTGCTGACACATTGCTGCTGACATGCCGCTGCTGACACCACTGCTGAAACACCCCTGCTGACACGTCCCTGCTGACACGCCGCAGCTGACACGCCGCTGCTGACACCACTACTGATCCATAGCTGCTGACACATCACTGCTGACACATCGCTGCTGACACACCAATGCTGACACATCGCTGCTGACATCGCTGCTGACACACCACTGCTGACACACCACTGCTGACATGCCACTGCTGGCATGCCGTTGCACACATCGCTGCTGACACGCCTCTGCTGACACCACTGCTGCTGACATGCCGCTGCTGACACACCGCTGCTGACATGCCGCTGCAGACACCACTGCTGACACATCGCTGCTGACACGCCACTGCTGACACTGCTGCTGACACACCACTGCTGACACTGCTGCTGACACACTGCTGCTGACACACCACTGCTGACACATTGCTACTGACATGCCGCTGCTGATACCACTGCTGAAACACCCCTGCTGACACGTCCCTGCTGACACGCCTCTGCTGACACCACTACTGACACACAGCTGCTGAGACACCACTGCTGACACACAGCTGCTGACACACCACTGCTGACACATCGCTGCTGACATCGCTGCTTACACACCACTGCTGACACACCACTGCTGACACGCCGCTGCTGACATGCCGCTGCAGAAACCACTGCTGACACATCGCTGCTGACACGCCTCTGCTGACACCGCTCTTGACACGGCGCTGCTGACACGCCTCTGCTGACACCCTGCTGCTGACATGCCGCTGCTGACACACCGCTGCTGACACACCGCTGCAGACACCACTGCTGAGACATTGCTGCTGACATGCCGCTGCAGACACCACTGGGCACACGCCACTTCTGACACACCGCTGCTGACACCCTGCTGCAGACATCACTGCTGACACACCACTGCTGACACACCGCTGGTGACACCTCACTGCTGACACCTCACTGCTGACACCTCACTGCTGACACGCCACTACTAACACGCTGCTGTTGACACACCACTGCTGACACACCACTGCTGACACACCGCTGCTGACACACCACTGCTGACACATCGCTTCTGACACCACTGCTGACACCACTGCAGACACCACTGCTGACACCACTGCTGACACACCGCTGCAGACACCACTGCTGACACGCCAGTGCTGACACACTGCTGCTGATACGCCACTGCTGACACACCACTGCTGACATGCCACTGCTGACACACCGCTGCTGACACGACGCTGCAGACACACCACTGCTGACACACCACTGCTGACATGCCACTGCTAACACGCCGCTGCTGACACGCCGCTGCTGACACACCGCTGCTGACACTACTGCTGACGCCACTGATGACATGCCGCTGCTGACACCACTGCTGACACCACTGCTGACACCACTGCTGACACACCACTGCTGACACACCACTGCTGACACGCCGCTGCTGACACATCACTGCTGACACGCCGCTGCTGACACGCCTCTGTAGACACCACTGTTGACACCACTGCTGACATGCCGCTGCTGACACCCCACTGCTGACAAGCCACTGCTGACAAGCCGCTGCTGACACGCCGCTGTTGTCACGCCACTGCTGACACCACTGCTTACACACCACTACTGACACATCACTGCTGACACTCTGCTGCTGACACCATTGCTGACACACTGCTGCTGACACACCACTGCTGACACCCTGCTGCAGACACACCACTGCTGACACGCTGCTGCTGACACGCCGCTGCTGACACGCTGCTGCTGACACCTCACTGCTGACATCTCACGGCTGACACCTTACTGCTGACACCTCACTGCTGTCACACCACTGCTGACACGCTGCTGCAGACACCACTGCTGACACACCACTGCTGACATACCACTGCTGACATACCACTACTGCTGACATGCCACTGCTGACATGCCGCTGCTGACACGCCGCTGCTGACACGCCACTGCTGACACACCGCTGCAAACACACCATTGCTGACACGCCGCTGCTGACACGCCGCTGCTGACACGACTGCTGACACACTGCCACTGACACACCATTGCTGACCTACTGCTGCTGACACACTGCCACTGACACACCATTGCTGACCTACTGCTGCTGACATCCCGCTGCTGACATGCCTCTGTAGACCACTGCTGACACACCACTGCTGACATGCCGCTGCTGACACCCCACTGCTGACAAGCCACTGCTGACACGACGCTGCTGACACGCAGCTGCTGACACGCCGCTGCTGACACCACTGCTTACACACCACTACTGACACATCGCTGCTGACACTGCTGCTGACACCACTGCTGACACACTGCTGCTGACACTCCCCTTCAGACACACCACTGCAGACACACCACTGCAGACACACTACTGCAGACACACCACTGCAGACACACCACTGCTGACACACCACTGCTGACACATCACTGCTGACACATCACTGCTGACACATCAGTGCTGACACACCTCTGTAGACACCAGTGCTGACACACCACTGCTGACAAGCCACTGCTGATATGCCACTGCTGACACCCCACTGCTGACAAGCCACTGCTGACATGCCACTGCTGACACCCCACTGCTGACAAGCCACTGCTGACGCGCCGCTGCTGATACGCCGCTGCTGACACCACTGCTTACACACCACTACTGACACATCGCTGCTGATACTCTGCTGCTGACACCACTGCTGACACACTGCTGCTGACACACCACTGCTTACACAACACTACTGACACATCGCTGCTGACACTCTGATGCTGACACCACTGCTGACACACTGCTGCTGACACACCACTGCTGACATGCCACTGCTGACACCCCACTGCTGACACACCACTGCTGACACACCACTGCTGACACGCCACTGCAGACACGCCGCTGCAGACACCACTGCTGATACACCAGTGCTGACACATCGCTGCTGACAAGCTGCTGCTGACACCACTGCTGACACACTGCTGCTGACACACCACTGCTGACAAGCGGCTGCTGACACGCTGCTGCTGACACCAATGCTGACACAGCACTGCTGACACGCCGCTGCTGACACCGCTGCTGACACATCGCTGCTGACACTCCGCTGCTGACACGCCACTGCTGACACCACTGCTGACACACCACTGCTGACACACCGCTGCTGACACACCACTGATGGCATGCCACTGCTGACACGCCGCTGCAGACACCACTGGTCACACGCCACTGCTGACACCCTGCTGCAGACATCCCTGCTGACACACCACTGCTGACACGCCGCTGCTGACACCTCACTGCTGACACCTCACTGCTGTCACGCCACTACTAACACGCTGCTGTTGACACACCACTGCTGACACACCACTGCTGACACGCCGCTGCTGACACCACTGCTGACACACCACTGCTGACACACCGCTGCTGACACATCGCTGCTGACACCACTGCTGACACCACTGCAGACACGCTGCTGATGACACGCCGCTGCTGACACACCGCTGCTGACACACCACTGCTGACACACCGCTGCTGACACACTGCTGCTGACACACCGCTGCGGACATGCTGCTGCTGACACGCCGCTACAGACACCACTGGTCACACCCCACTGCTGACACACCACTGCTGACACCCTGCTGCAGACACCACTGCTGACACACCACTGCTGACATGCCACTGCTGACACCTCACTGCTGACACCTCACTGCTGACACCTCACTGCTGACACCTCACTGCTGGCACGCCACTACTAACACGCTGCTGTTGACACACCACTGCTGACACACCACTGCTGACACGCCGCTGCTGACACCACTGCTGACACACCACTGCTGACACATTGCTGCTGACACCACCGCTGACACCACTGCAGACACCACTGCAGACACCACTGCTGACACGCCACTGCTGACACACTGCTGCTGACACGCCGCTGCTGACACACCGCTGCAGACACACCACTGCTGACACACCACTGCTGAAACACCACTGCTGACACGCCACTGCTTACACACCACTGCTGACACACCGCTGCTGACACTACTGCTGACGCCACTGCTGACACGACGCTGCTGACACCACTGCTGACACCACTGCTGACACACCACTGCTGACACACCACTGCTGACACACTGCTGCTGACACACTGCTGCTGAAACACAGCTGCTGACACCCCGCTGCAGACACACCACTGCTGACACACCACTGCTGACACACCACTGCTGACACACCGCTGCTGACACCTCACAGCTGACATCTCACTGCTGACACCTCACTGCTAACATGCCGCTGCTGACACACCACTGCTGACACGTTGCTGCTGACACGCTGCTGCTGACACCCTACTACAGACACCACTGCTGACACACCACTGCTGACATACCACTGCTGACATACCACTGCTGACACGCTGCTGATGACACGCCGCTGCTGACACACCGCTGCTGACACACCACTGCTGACACACCGCTGCTGACACACTGCTGCTGACACACCGCTGCGGACATGCTGCTGCTGACACGCCGCTACAGACACCACTGGTCACACCCCACTGCTGACACACCACTGCTGACACCCTGCTGCAGACACCACTGCTGACACACCACTGCTGACATGCCGCTGCTGACACCTCACTGCTGACACCTCACTGCTGGCACGCCACTAACACGCTGCTGTTGACACACCACTGCTGACACACCACTGCTGACACGCCGCTGCTGACACCACTGCTGACACACCACTGCTGACACATTGCTGCTGACACCACCGCTGACACCACTGCAGACACCACTGCAGACACCACTGCTGACACGCCACTGCTGACACACTGCTGCTGACACGCCGCTGCTGACACACCGCTGCAGACACACCACTGCTGACACACCACGGCTGAAACACCACTGCTGACACGCCACTGCTTACACACCGCTGCTGACACTACTGCTGACTCCACTGCTGACGCCACTGCTGACACGACGCTGCTGACACCACTGCTGACACCACTGCTGACACACCACTGCTGACACGCCACTGCTGACACACCACTGCTGACACACTGCTGCTGACACACTGCCTGACACACCACTACTGACACACTGCTGCTGACACACTGCTGCTGACACACTGCTGCTGAAACACAGCTGCTGACACCCCGCTGCAGACACACCACTGCTGACACACCACTGCTGACACACCACTGCTGACACACTGCTGCTGACACCTCACAGCTGACATCTCACTGCTGACACCTCACTGCTAACATGCCGCTGCTGACACACCACTGCTGACACGTTGCTGCTGACACGCTGCTGCTGACACGCTACTACAGACACCACTGCTGACACACCACTACTGACATACCACTGCTGACATACCACTGCTGACACGCTGCTGCTGACACACCGCTGCTGTCACACCGCTGCTGACACACCGCTGCTGACACACCATTGCTGACACGCCGCTGCTGACACGACTGCTGACACACTGCTGCTGACACACCATTGCTGACCTACCGCTGCTGACACACCACTGCTGACATCCCGCTGCTGACATGCCTCTGTAAACACCACTGCTGACACACCACTGCTGACATGCCGCTGCTGACACCCCACTGCCGACAAGCCACTACTGACAAGCCACTGCTGACATGACGATACTGACACGACGATGCTCACACCACTGCTTACACACCACTACTGACACATCGCTGCTGACACTCTGCTGCTGACACCACTGCTGACACCCTGCTGCTGACACTCCACTTCAGACACGCCGCTGCTGACACCACTGCAGACACACCACTGCAGACACACCACTGCAGACATACCACTGCTGACACACCACTGCTGACACACCACTGCTGACACACCACTGCTGAAACATCACTGCTGACACGCCTCTGTAGACACCACTGCTGACACACCACTGCTGACAAGCCACTGCTGACAAGCCACTACTGACATGCCACTGCTGACACCCCACTGCTGACAAGCCACTGCTGACAAGCCACTACTGACAAGCCACTGCTGACACGCCGCTGCTGACACCACTACTGACACATCACTGCTGACACTCTACTGCTGACACCACTGCTGACACACTGCTGCTGACACACCACTGCTTACACAACAATACTGACACATCGCTGCTAACACTCTGCAGCTGACACCACTGCTGACACACCACTGCTAACATGCCGCTGCTGACATACCACTGCTGACATACCACTGCTGACACGCTGCTGATGACACGCCGCTGCTGACACACCGCTGCTGACACACCACTGATGACACACCGCTGCTGACACACTGCTGCTGACACACCGCTGCGGACATGCTGCTGCTGACACGCCGCTACAGACACCACTGGTCACACCCCACTGCTGACACACCACTGCTGACACCCTGCTGCAGACACCACTGCTGACACACCACTGCTGACATGCCGCTGCTGACACCTCACTGCTGACACCTCACTGCTGGCACGCCACTACTAACACGCTGCTGTTGACACACCACTGCTGACACACCACTGCTGACACGCCGCTGCTGACACCACTGCTGACACACCACTGCTGACACATTGCTGCTGACACCACCGCTGACACCACTGCAGACACCACTGCAGACACCACTGCTGACACGCCACTGCTGACACACTGCTGCTGACACGCCGCTGCTGACACACCGCTGCAGACACACCACTGCTGACACACCACTGCTGAAACACCACTGCTGACACGCCACTGCTTACACACCACTGCTGACACAGCGCTGCTGACACTACTGCTGACGCCACTGCTGACACGACGCTGCTGACACCACTGCTGACACCACTGCTGACACACCACTGCTGACACGCCACTGCTGACACACCACTGCTGACACACTGCTGCTGACACACTGCTGCTGACACACTGCTGCTGACACACTGCTGCTGAAACACAGCTGCTGACACCCCGCTGCAGACACACCACTGCTGACACACCACTGCTGACACACCACTGCTGACACACTGCTGCTGACACCTCACAGCTGACATCTCACTGCTGACACCTCACTGCTAACATGCCGCTGCTGACACACCACTGCTGACACGTTGCTGCTGACACGCTGCTGCTGACACGCTACTACAGACACCACTGCTGACACACCACTGCTGACACATCGCTGCTGACATGCCGCTGCTGACACACCGCTGCTGACACATCGCTGCTGACACACCACTGCTGATACACCGCTGCTGACACACCACTGCTGACAAGCTGCTGCTGACACCCCGCTGCTGACACACCACTGCTGACATGCTGTTGTTGACACCACTGCTGACACATCACTGCTGACACGCCGCTGCTGACACCACTGCTGACACACCGCTGCTGACACGCCACTGCTGACACACCGCTGCTGATACATCGCTGCTGACGCTGCTGCTGACACACCACTGGTGATACACTACTGCTGACATGCCGCTGCTGACATGTCACTACTGACACGCCACTGCTGACATGCCGCTGCTGACATGCCGCTGCTGACACGCCGCTGCATACACCACTGCTGACAAACCACTGCTGACACGCCACTGCTGACACGCCACTGCTGACATGCCACTGCTGACACGCCACTGCTGACACGCCACTGCTGACACACCGCTGCTGACATGCTGCTGCTGACATGCCGCTGCTGACACCACTGCTGATACACCACTGCTGACACGCTGCTGCTGACACCACTTCTGACACATCACTGCTGACACATCGCTGCTGACACACCACTGCTGACACATCGCTGTTGACTCATCACTGCTGATGCCGCTGCTGACACACCACTGCTGAGACATCACTGCTGACACTGCTGCCGACAGGACGCTGCTGACACACCACTGCTGACACTACTGCTGACACACCGCTGCTGACACTACTGCTGACACACCACTGCTGACACACCACCGCTGACACACCACTGCTGACACACCACTGCTGACACACCACTGCTGACACCACTGCTGACACACCACTGCTGACACACCACTGCTAACACGTCGCTGCAGACATCACTGCTGACACACCACTGCTAACATGCCACTGCTGACATGCTGCTGCTGACACACCACTGCCGACACGCCGTTGCTGACACACCACTGCTGACACACCACTGCAGACACCACTGCAGACACCACTGCTGTCACACCACTGCTGATACACCTCTCTGACACACCACCGCTGACACACCACTGCTGGCACATCACTGCTGATGCCGCTGCTGACACACCACTGCTGACAAACCACTGCTGCTGCACCACTGCTGACACACCACTGCTGATACACCATTGCTGACACGCCACTGCTGACACACCACTGCTGTGTGTCTCACTGCTGACACACCACCGCTGACATGCCACTGCTGACACACTACTGCTGTGTGCCTCACTGCTGACACACCACTGTTGTACACCTCACTGCTGACACACCACTGCTGTGCACTTCACTACTGACACACCACTGCTTACATGCCACTGCTGACACACCACTGCTGTGTGCCTCACTTCTCACATGCCACTGCTGTGCGCCTCACTGCTGACACACCACTGCTGACACGCAACTGCTGACACACCACTGCTGTGTGCCTCACTGCTGACACACCACTGCTGTGCATCCCACTGCTGACATGCCACTGTTGACACACCCCTTCTGTGCACCCCAGTGCTGACAAGCCACTGTTGACACACCCCTTCTGTGCGCCCCACTGCTGACACGCTGCTGCTGACACCACTGCTGACACAGCACTGCTGACACGCAGCTGCTGATACACTGCTGCTGACACATTGCTGCTGACACGCCGCTGCTGACACGCCACTGCTGACACCACTGCTGACACACCACTGCTGACACACCGCTGCTGACACGCCACTGCTGACATGCCACTGCTGACACGCTACTGCTGACACCACTGCTGACACAGCACTGCTGACACGCCGTTCCTGACACACCGCTGCTGACGCTGCTGCTGACACACCACTGGTGATACACTACTGCTGACACGCCGCTGCTGACATGTCACTACTGACACGCCACTGCTGACATGCCGCTGCTGACATGCCGCTGCTGACACGCCGCTGCATACACCACTGCTGACAAACCACTGCTGACACGCCACTGCTTACACGCCACTGCTGACATGCCACTGCTGACACGCCACTGCTGACACGCCACTGCTGACACACCGCTGCTGACATGCTGCTGCTGACATGCCGCTGCTGACACCACTGCTGACACACCACTGCTGACACGCTGCTGCTGACACCACTTCTGACACATCACTGCTGACACATCGCTGCTGACACACCACTGCTGACACATCGCTGTTGACTCATCACTGCTGATGCCGCTGCTGACACACCACTGCTGAGACATCACTGCTGACACCACTGCCGACAGGACGCTGCTGACACACCACTGCTGACACGCCGCTGCTGACACACCGCTGCGGACACCACTGCTGACACACCACTGCTGACACACCACCGCTGACACACCACTGCTGACACACCACTGCTGACACACCACTGCTGACACCACTGCTGACACACCACTGCTGACACACCACTGCTAACACGTCACTGCAGACATCACTGCTGACACACCACTACTAACATGCCGCTGCTGACATGCTGCTGCTGACACACCACTGCCGACACGCCGTTGCTGACACACCACTGCTGACACACCACTGCTGACACACCACTGCAGACACCACTGCAGACACCACTGCTGTCACACCACTGCTGATACACCACTTCTGACACACCACCGCTGACACACCACTGCTGGCACGCCGCTGCTGCACACCACTGCTGACACACCACTGCTGACACACCACTGCTGACACATCACTGCTGATGCCGCTGCTGACACACCACTGCTGACAAACCACTGCTGCTGCACCACTGCTGACACACCACTGCTGATACACCATTGCTGACACGCCACTGCTGACACACCACTGCTGTGTGTCTCACTGCTGACACACCACCGCTGACACGCCACTGCTGACACACTACTGCTGTGTGCCTCACTGCTGACACACCACTGTTGTGCACCTCACTGCTGACACACCACTGCTGTGCACTTCACTACTGACACACCACTGCTTACATGCCACTGCTGACACACCACTGCTGTGTGCCTCACTTCTCACATGCCACTGCTGTGCGCCTCACTGCTGACACACCACTGCTGACACGCAACTGCTGACACACCACTGCTGTGTGCCTCACTGCTGACACACCACTGCTGTGCATCCCACTGCTGACATGCCACTGTTGACACACCCCTTCTGTGCACCCCAGTGCTGACAAGCCACTGTTGACACACCCCTTCTGTGCGCCCCACTGCTGACACGCTGCTGCTGACACCACTGCTGACACAGCACTGCTGACACGCAGCTGCTGATACACCGCTGCTGACACATTGCTGCTGACACGCTGCTGCTGACACGCCACTGCTGACGCCACTGCTGATACACCGCTGCTGACACACCGCTGCTGACACGCCACTGCTGACATGCCACTGCTGACACGCCGCTGTTGACACACCGCTGCTGACACACCGCTGCTGACACATTGCTGCTGACACACCGCTGCTGATACACCACTGCTGACAAGCTGCTGCTGACACCCCGCTGCTGACACACCGCTGCTGACACGCTGTTGTTGACACCACTGCTGACACACCACTGCTGACACGCCGCTGCTGACACCACTGCTAACACACCGCTGCTGACACGCCACTGCTGACACACCACTGCTGATACATCGCTGCTGACGCTGCTGCTGACACACCACTGGTGATACACTACTGCTGACATGCCGCTGCTGACATGTCACTACTGACACACCACTGCTGACATGCCGCTGCTGACATGCTGCTGCTGACACGCCGCTGCATACACCACTGCTGACAAACCACTGCTGACACGCCACTGCTGACATGCCACTGCTGACATGCCACTGCTAACACGCCACTGCTGACACGCCGCTGCTGACACACCGCTGCTGACATGCCGCTGCTGACACCACTGCTGACACACCACTGCTGACAGGCTGCTGCTGACACCACTTCTGACACATCACTGCTGACACATCGCTGCTGACACACCACTGCTGACACATTGCTGCTGACTCATCACTGCTGATGCCGCTGCTGACACACCACTGCTGATACATCACTGCTGACACCACTGCTGACATGCCACTGCTGACACACCGCTGCTGACACCACTGCTGATACACCACTGCTGACATGCCGCTCCTGACACCACTGCTGACACACCACTGCTGACACCACTCCTGATACACCACTGCTGACACACCACTGCTAACACATCGCTGCAGACATCACTGCTGACATACCACTGCTGACATGCCGCTGCTGACATGCTGCCGTTGACACACCACTGCCGACACGCCGTTGCTGGCACACCACTGCTGACACACCACTGCTGACACACCACTGCAGACACCACTGCAGACACCACTGCTGTCACACCACTGCTGATACACCACTGCTGACACACCGCCGCTGACACACCACTGCTAGCACGCCGCCGCTGACACACCACTGCTGACACACCACTGCTGACACACCGCTGCTGACACATCGCTGCTGACACATCACTGCTGATGCCGCTGCTGACACACCACTGCTGACAAACCACTGCTGCTGCACCACTGCTGACACACCACTGCTGACACACCATTGCTGACACGCCACTGCTGACACACCACTGCTGTGTCTCACTGCTGACACACCACCGCTGACACGCCACTGCTGACACACTACTGCTGTGTGCCTCACTGCTGACACACCACTGCTGTGCACCTCACTGCTGACACACCACTGCTGTGCACTTCACTACTGACACACCACTGCTTACATGCCACTGCTGACACACCACTGCTGTGTGCCTCACTTCTCACATGCCACTGCTGTGCGCCTCACTGCTGACACACCACTGCTGTCACGCTACTGCTGACACACCACTGCTGTGCATCCCACTGCTGACACACCACTGTTGACACACCCCTTCTGTGCACCCCAGTGCTGACACGCCACTGTTGACACACCCCTTCTGTGCGCCCCACTGCTGACATGCCACTGTTGTGCACCTCACTGCTGACACTCCACTGTTGTGTGCCTCACTGATGACACGCCACTGTTGGCACACCACTTCTGGGCCCCACAATGATGAAAGACAATTGCTGTGCGCCCCACTTTTGACACGCCACTGCTGGGCCCCACAATTATGAGGGACCACAGCTGTGTGCCTCAATGATGACAGGTCACAGCTGTGCGCCCCGATGACAGACCGCAGCTGTGCGTCCCAATGATGACAGGCCACAGCTGTGCGCCCTAATGATGATATACCTCTGCTCTATGCCCTGGTGATGACTGACCACTGCTGAACCCCGAAATGATGATAAACCACTGATCTGCACCCCTCTGCTGACACACCACTGCTGTGCGCCTCAATGCTAACATGCCATTGCTGTGCGCCTCACTGCTGACACACCACTGTTGACACACCACTGGTGTGTGCTTCACTGCTGACACACCACTGCTGTGCGCCTCACTGTTGACACACCATTGCTGGCACGCCACTGGTGACACACCACTGCTGACACATCACTGCTGACATCACTGCTGACACATCACTGCTGACGCACCACTGCTGACACAACACTGCTGACGCAACACTGTTGACACGCTGCTGCTGACATTACTGATGACATGCCGCTGCTGACACACCAATAATGACACATCACGGCTGATTCACCACTGCTGACACACCACTGGTGTGTGCTTCACTGCTGACACACCACTGCTGACACACTGCTGCTGACACGCCAATAATGACACATCACTGCTGACACATCGTTGACACACCACTGCTGACACATCACTGCAGACACAGCACTGCTGACGCACCGCTGCTGACACAATACTGCTGACACAACACTGTTGACACGCCGCTGCTGACACAACACTGCTGACACATCACTGCTGACACACCACTGCTGTGTGCCCCAATGATGATGAACCACTGCTGAAAACACTGCTGATACACCATTGCTGTGCACCCTAATGACGATGGAGAGTCACTGCTGACAAAACACTGCTGTGTGCCCCAATGATGACTGACCACTGCCGCCACTCCATTGTTGACATGCCGCTGCTGACACATCTTTGCTGTGCTCTACAATGAGGAAATACCACTGCTGACAAAGCACTGTCGACAGACCACTGATGTGTCCCCCAATGATGACACACCACTGCTGACACACCACTGCAGACAGACTACTGCATGTGCGCTCCAATAATGGCAGTCCACTGCTGATACACCACTGCTGACAAACCATTGCTGTGTGCCTCAATAATGACACACCACTGCTGTACTCCACAATGATGACATACCACTGTTGACACAATACTACTGACGTGCCACTGCTGACACACTACTACTGTGTGCTCCAATGATGACAGACCCCTGCTGACAACATTGCTGACACACCACTGCTGTGCACTTCACTGCTGACACACCACTGCTGTGCACTTCACTGCTGACACACCACTACTGACATGCCACTGCTGACACACCACTGCAGTGCTCTTCACTACTGACACATCACTGCTGAAACACCACTGCTGTGCACTTCACTGCTGACACGCCACTGCTGACGTGCCACTGCTGACACACCACTGCTGTGCACTTCACTGCTGCTACACCACTGCTGCCACACCACTGCTGTGCACTTCACTGCTGACACCCCACTGCTGACACCCCACTGTTGACGCACCACTGCTGTGTGCCTCACTGATGACACACCACTTCATGTGTGCCTCACTGCTGACACGCCACTGCTGTGCACTTCACTGTTGACATACCACTACTGTCATGCCACTGCTGACACACCACTGCAGTGCTCTTCACTACTGACACATCACTGCTGAAACACCACTGATGTGCACTTCACTGCTGACACGCCACTTCTGACACGCCACTGCTGACACACCACTGCTGTGCACATCACTGCTGCTACACCACTGCTGCCACACCACTGCTGTGCACTTCACTGCTGACACGCCACTGCTGACACCCCACTGTTGACGCACCACTGCTGTGTGCCTCACTGCTGACACATCACTGCTGTGCACTTCACTGCTGACACACCACTGCTGACACACCACAGCTGCGCGCCCCAGTGATGATGCAGAATTGAATGCAGCCAAATTTTGAAGAGGTGGGCATGCACAGCATCGGCCCACGTCATCTGAAGGAGTCAGGGCAAGGACGAGGGTGCAAGAAGCTGCCAGCACAGCTACGATAGGAGGAACATTAGACAGGTGCATGAAAGAGAAGAAATACTTTTGGAAGGCCTTTTTTAAACCAGCAGGAGATGGTTTATTGTTTATACCTAATTTAAGGTGTTCCATTTGATTTCTCAACACATGTACATTACAATACGACCAACAGTAGTGATCGAGAACTGAATGTGACTTCCATTTCAGAGTCAGCAGTGTGTCTTATTTAAAAAGGAAAGGCATCTAACGTAAAGGCAGCAATATTGAACGCCCACAAAGTAAAAATGTCGTGTGGCAAGAAAAGTGCATTTTTAACAGATTATCAGACTGCAGTGATCTTTTAAATTTTCATTAAATATACCCATAACTTGAACAATTCAGGTGTTTATGTATTTTTGTAGTGACGTGTGTACGAATGGGCATGTCAACAGAGGGTGCATGAACTAATATTTGAAGGAAATATGTTAAAACGTTGCATATTTTCGTAATATCTAATTGCATGGGTGTTTTTCTACTTAGTGGAGCACTCAAACCTCGTGTGATTAATTCTAGTAATTCAGCCCAGCCCAGTCTTACATTTCTTGTTCATTGCATGTGAGAGAATATAGCTTACCTTTCTGTCAAGACCTGCTGCATCAACTACAAATCTGTTACAGGAGGCATACCTACAAGGCACAAGTCCTAAAAAACAGAAGCGGGGGGACTAACCTAGTTAGGCAGTATGCAAGTGACCACGGCGCGCGACATCACACATGGCATCACAGAATTGACATCATAGAAAGTGGCATCACAAGATACGTCTTTACAGGAAGTGACATCAGATCTAAAGCCCTCACATATATGTTTAGCAGGTCTTTCATGTGTACGTTTGAGCACATTCAGTGCTTAATTTGAGCCGGTGCTTTCCGGTGCTCAGCACCGGCACTTGTTTTCAGTGCTGGACACCGGCACCTAAGTGTCAATACCATACTTAAAACAGTCTACCACATGGTGGCCCTGCTCATCTAATTTAGAGATGAGCAGAACAATGGTGTTTAGGATTACAATGCAATTTAAAATATGCCCACACTTGCCTCCCCAGCCATTCCTTTAGCTTTGGGGACCTGGAATAATCTGAGCTGCCGCTTTTACATGCGATAGAGGTGGTTAGTAGTCATTTTGGCAGCAATGACAGGGGCGAGGGGTGGTGCAAGCTGCAGTGGCCCCTCCTGGTCAGAGCCCGGGCACTTAATATTTTACAAATTAAGCGCTGAGCGCATTGCGAGGATAATAGCACAGTGAGCTATGGCAGATGATATGTGACTTCTACACCTTGCAATCCCTCAGTTTTATGTAACACATCTTGTTCATTCATTTACAAACATATAATTTATTGTACATGTAATGTGCACATGTTGATGTAAAGAGCTCTGACAATCTGCATTGGAATGAGTAGGGCTTTACAAGAAAAAATTGTGGTACTTAAGTTATTTCAATGCCTCCTTAGGGGAAGAAAGCTCTATATAAATGCAATTCGTTTTGTGGAAATACTGAGAAAGACCAACACATCTGACATTCTTACAGTGCATGCATATCCCATAAACAGGGACTGAACAAAGTGAAAAGCTGCCTCTCTTAAGTATGTGTTAAATGCTAACAAGGCGTGGGCCTTTGTTTCCCCTCCGCTTCATTTGCATCAGGTGTGAGGCTCCTAACTGCCCCCAGCCAGGAGACTCGAACAAAAGGAGGTCTGATGACACCTCAAAATCGGCCTTTGTTATGGGCCAGCAGGAGTGTAAAATAAGAAAGCCAGTCCCCGCCTGCACCTTGTTGCAGATGGAAAGCAGACAATGTGCAGGCGCTGCTTAAAGTGTGGACTGGACTAGTTCAGCACATTATTCAGTGGGGCCTGACTTCTTGGCAGGGTGGATGGCGTTCACCCAGTGAAAATAGTGGGTGGACGCCGTCCAGCTGCGTGTACCCTCGACTCGTGCCCTGAATACCTAGCTTGGCGTTCACTGCATTACCAGAAGCCAAAGCATTGAGAGGCTCGAAACTGGGAGAAGAAAAATAATGTCACCCTCTTCAGTGGAGGCCCCAGGGAACACTCACAATTTTACCAGACAACCCTTCATCCTCCCCAAGTAGCTTTTCCATCCTTCTTATCAAATGGTGATTCCGCATGGAAACAAAAACTCCAAAAACATAATTTGCATAGAGATAAACGCCATAATATGGATTGGCTAAATCTCGACCCTACTTAAATATCTCCCTACAAACATATAAACTTGTATTTATTTTCTAAATTCAGCCAAACTCACTACCTATATTAGTGGTAAATTTACTGTTTGAGCTCCAGACGTGACATAATTCTGCGCTAGTGCTCCATAAACAATAAATCCATTTTTTTTGTAAACACATTCATGTAAGACCAACATTTGGGTGACTGGGGTTTTACAGTCTCTGTTTTATCAAAAAATGTGTTTTAAATCAATGACGTTATTACAAATGCCACAGAATTACGGCGTAGTAAAAATCTCCCCAGGGTAACTCAGTTAACAGTGTTTCGCCCCCACGGTTTCACCTCCACATTCAGAGTAAATGAGGTCGGAATAGGAAATGATGTGCATATGCGGGTTTGCCACACCCAAAATCTGCCCTTTCCCTCCATTACAATCTGTTATGCCTGACAACTGAAAGTGCAGCAATTTCACACTACTCCGAATTCGAGATTATCCGATGCAGCCAGTCAAAACCATCTGTATTCGTCAATAAGCCATAAAAGCATAAAACACTTTCATAAACAACATAATCATTAAAACATATATATCCGATGTAACCCAAACGTGTAATGATAATGGAGAGGTCGAATTGTTGGAAAATGGGGCTCTGGGGGGGTTTGGGTAAATTAAGGTTTGGGACAAGTGAAGTGCTTTGAAGTAAGGAGTCGAGGTGTGGAAGGTTGGCAGATAATGGAGGATGGAGTGTGTAAAATGGGAGACAAATTGAAGTGGGTGACAGTCAGAAGGAATGGGGTTGATGATAGAAATGGGGTACGAGTAATAGGGAAAATGAGCGTAATGTAGGGTAGTAGAATTAAACAGACTGGGTTCAAAGGAGGGATGACAATATGATTTGGGCAGCATGTGTGACAGATTGAGGTGATTGAAGGTAACGAGAGTAAGGTATGGGCGTCTGGAGAGGGTATAAATGGGAACACAGAAAACAGATTTGTAATAAGGCAGGTTTAGAGAATGGACAGATTGGGGAAGGGCGGGGATTGAGAAGATTGGAAGAAAAATAAGTGTCTTCGGAGAATTCGGGTTTAGAAGGCCTCATGAAGTGGTGCAGAAGGGAGTATTTGCCTAGAATGATTTAGAGGGGGTAAAGGTGTGCTAACTCACATTCTCTCTTTGTGGCAGGCAGCGTATCCCTCTCCTCTTCCATTGAGGGAGTCCGTGTAATTCAGCCATGGACTCCCTCTTCTCGTTGGTCTCTGGCTCCAGCAGAGGTTGCCTCGTGACCAAGTCAGGGTCTTCAATGCGACGGCTCCCTAGTAACTGACCTTTATATATAGCCAGAACATGTCACAATGTGTTCCTCATCACATTTGGGTAAGACCATGTGCCCCGAGGCTGTGGGGGTGGAACGGAAAATCACAGCAGCGATTGTGTTTTCCAAGTAATCTTTCTGCCTGTTTAATTAATTTAACCAGTGACGTGGACAGTTCGTTGTGTAGTCTCTGAGGTGATTGCTGATTATATAATGTCCTCTCCTTGCTTCTGCTACAGCTGAGTTATCCCCGTTCAAGTACGTTGTTTTCATGTTCCAGGTGCCTCGTGACATCATAGTGCAGATTGTGTGATGTCATCAGGGGTTTATGCTGATGCTATGGAGATATGCAAAATCCATAAGAGGGTTAAGCAAACCTCATCTGTGTGTACTTTGTCCTCAGTCTCCACGGCAATTTAGTAAACATTCTGAAGGGGTGGGGGGAAGGGGGGTCACAGGTCACCTTTCAGATTCAACACATATGCTTGGATCTCGGTAACACTTCGAATTATATTCTTTACTTATTTCGTTTTTCATTTATGTATTTACTTGGTGCCTTCTACAAACCTGATAATCACTCAGTGCATCCCCTGAAAGAAATAAAAGGACAGAACTGAATAAACAATGACCTTCGAACCACGTTAATTAGAGAAGAAATACTTTTGGAAGGCCTTTTTTAAACCAGTAGGAGATGCTTTATTGTTTATACCTAATTTAAGGCGTTCCATTTGATTTCTCAACACATGAACATTACAACACGAGCACCGCAGTGATCGAGAACTGAATGTGACTTCTGTTTCAGAGAGTCAGCAGTCAGTCTTATTTAAAAAGGAAAGGCATCTGATTTAAAGGCAGCAATATTGAACGCCCACAAAATAAAAATGTCGTGTGGCAAGAAAAGTGCAATTTTAACAGATTATCAGACTGCAGTGATCTTTTACATTCCTTTAATTAAATATACCCCTAACTTGAACTATTCAGGTATTTCTGTCTTTTTGTAGTGAAGGGTGATCGAATGCTTATCTCAACAGAGGGTATGTGAATTAATATTTGGAGGAAATATGTAAAAACAACGCTTCCTTTCGAAATACAAATGTCTAATTGCATAGTGGAGCACTCAGAACCCGCGTGATTAGTTCTAGTCATCCAGCCCAGTCTTAAATTTCTTCTTCATTGCATGGGAGACAATATAGCTTGCTTTTCTGTCTTATTTGGCCCTGCATTTACTGGACCTTTTACAACTCTCCTGTGTTGACCCTTCTTTCTCACTTTGTCTCCTTCCCCAACTGTCTCACGCACTGATTTTAGGCAAACTTATGGGCTGAGAGACGCTGCACTAGGAGCTAACATGAGAGCAGATTCTTGTCTTCCCTCTTTCCGGATGGCACTCTCTCTCTCATACCTCTTCCTGCCGTCTTGTGTTCCTCAGCGCTTTGAAGTAGCTCTTTCATGTAACAAACGCTATACAAGAAACCATTATTCCGTAAGATTCTGATGTCTCTGAATTTGATAATTAGTCTGTGGCATCCAGTGCCACTTGGATAATAAACTCCTCACCAGGTTGTCATGGCCATCTGAGGTGTTCCAAACCCCATCCCATGGCCCTCAAACACCCCCCCAGAGGGCTTAGCCACCTTCCTTAACTTCACACACACAGAATAGCCAGCAGACCCATCCCTCCATCCCTCTTCCCACCCACTCTATTATACTCCTGTTATGGACGTTGGTATTGGCATACTCCCATCAAATGCAGATTCAGGAGTTAAAAGATATTTTGGAACTTGGCGTCTGTGGAGAAAAAGTAGGCCGGGCTTGTTCTCTTTAAGATGGGGCTTGGGATATGCAGTGATTGGCAAAATATATCTTTTGAAGCAGACTCTAATTTTTGCACCTCTTGTCCTCCAGCTGTAAGACTTTGGTTCAGTAACCCTTTTTTCTGCCCTCCACTTACACAGCTGGGGCTGTTTTGGCTCTAGTCCTCAACATTTTAGCAGCTTTCCATCACCACCAACTGTGCTCCTGGTTTGAAATAAGCCGCAAGTCTTACATGGGTCCTGAATGTTCCTAAACACTACCCGAGTCCTCTTAGATTAAGACCAAGAACGCCTATCGGAGCAGCTGCTATGGCAGTCTTGGGTCAGTCTTGAAACTCTGTAAGCTTACGCCAATCAGTAGCCCTGGGCTAGTAAGAGTGCCAGGGCCTCCCCTTCAGCACCCTAGAAAATACATCTGACTTGACACCTGATGTCTCTATTCTCTCTGAAGCCCTTCCTACTCCCTATTGCTCCTTCCTACTCAATCGTCAAGCCCTGCCTCTGGACATCAAAGTCTCAATTGGGATGTAGAGAAGGGGTAAGATCTGTAGCTTCCATCAAACATTGACCAAGAGAATGGGAAAAGTGGACTCAACTGTTTTCCTGGAATCTCTTTGTCCGGTCGTAGTGCGTTTCCTACCCACTGTGTCTCTGATCTCTAACTCAGTGCCATACCAGGATCCCTCTTATCCCTGATTTCTAAGACCTGGCCAAGCAGTGAATCTACTCCCTGCGACCTACTGCTTTCTAGTACACCTTCACCCCTTCAATTCCGCATCCCCTCTTGAGATCAATGTCTGTTGTGTGTGCGTTACATGGCTTGAAATGCATGCATTAAGCAGGTTGCGTGAGATATATGGGGACATTAGTCCATTGAACTGGTGTTGAGACATCTTTAGTGTTCTTTATGGTTCTGTATTAAATGATTGTGTGGGTTCTCCCAGTCCTTATATTATTTACTTATTTAATTTTTCATTTATGTGGTGCTTTCTACAAACCTGATAATCACTCAGCTCATCCCCTGAAAGGAATAAAATAATATAACTGAATAGACAATGACCTCTGAACCACGTTAATTAGAGAAGACAAAGCATTACACAGTGTTCATTCATCTTCATGGCATAGAGAGCCTTCCCTGGGCTTTCTTCAGCACTGCATTACTGTGGTGGTGTCTCTTCGTCTGAGCAGTACTGCAATCTCCAGCATCCTAGACAGCAATGCATTAAAGGGAAGTTGTACCATCTCCTCTGTCTCAGGCAATCATTTTATCTTTCTAACTTTCCTGGTACCCCTCACCTTTAAAGTCACATACTTCCCTCTTCTGGCCCCTCAAACGCTTGAGGTGGGATGAGCCCTATACAAGTAGCCAACATAACATTATATTCCCTCTCGTTCTCTCCTGTCCACCATTGCCCGTTCTCACTTCTTTTCCCCTTAACACCGTGAAGCAGATGTAGGGGTGGTCATTTATAGATTTGCAGAGCGAGTCAGCTACCATAAATTGGCAGTTTACCTCCCCAACCAAACTTGCTTTTGTCCCCCACCCAATTAGAGGCGGGGCAACTGCAGGGTTAGCCCTGTCAGGCCCTCAGCTAGCTCTGTTGGCACAAGCCCATGATCTTGCAGACTGTCCGTCACTGGAGTGTAAGGCAGGCTTGGGCAGGGAAATAAATTAGTAACCCAGCACACAAGGAAGGACATCACTGCACATCAGGATGATTGATTGTTCTTCAATAACAAATATACACGTGTAAGGTTGTGTTTGATAAAAGAAACGGAGGTTCTGAGCTGTCCCAAAACAAGATGGCAGCCTCTCAACATATCCCCCAGCCTACAGTGTAGCCACTTGTGTGGTATCTGCTCTGTAGACTTAGAGATCCCTGCCAGGCATGGGAGAATCTCTAAATATGGGAAGGGGGGTCCGTCTCTGGGGTCAGGGAGGAGAACCATAATCTCTGCTGGCCTGGTGGGCCTGTCCTCTGCCCATCAAGGGCTAAATGAGTCCCACGTTTAGTTTTCAGGGTGAAACTCACTAGTTCCACCTCCTGGTTTTTATCCATTTGTATGGTGTTTCACTCCCTTTTAAAAAAAAGATAACAGCCACTCCCCCCTCCTATCTTCTCAGCCCTTGGTTGATGGATTAGCAAATTACTCCTAGATCCATCTCTGAGTCGGGGGGAATCCAAGTTTCAGTAATGAAAAGTATATCCCATTAATTTGATTCCAGTAGGACACTTAGTTCAATGGCATGTTTCACCAAAGAGCGGGCTTTTACCTGCCACATTTAATTCCCTCCCCTCCTTATGTTATGCTGACAAGGGTTGTGGTAATAATCTTCACACGTTCAGTGGCAAATGGTGGATAAAGTAGTGGATCATTGGCTGAGGCAAGGCAAATTATGTGGTGGAAATGATATTTTGGCAACATTTTGTGTGGTTCAGTCCTTGCCTGTGGATCTTTCTGAAGGGGCTTGGTGGAATTTTGGGATTGATCTGAATGGACCCTTCCAGGCTCTGACAAGGAGGTAGGTTTAGGCTATTGTTGTAAATTATTATGATAAATGTCCAGACGTAAATGTTGATGAAAGTGTGACTTTGAGTACTGTAATACATTTTTATAAGATGCCTTTTGTAAGGAGGGAGTTACTGAGTACTTGGTTACTGATAATAGGCCACGGGTTGACTGTATTAGGATTTCAAATTATCTTGTCAGATGTGGCGTGGAGCATAAAAGGATTACTTCTTACCACCTTAATCCGATGGTCAAGTTGAGCGTTTCACTTGTGTCGTTAAGGATGCTGTCCAACTTGCGGCAAGTGGTGAAATAAAGGGGAACAGAGCATTCCAATCTATATTGCTTACATGGCTAAGCTAAATTCCATTATGGGGTTTCACCATTTGCAATGTAGAGCGGATGGAAACGAGGTCTCGTCTAGCACCATGGTGGTTGAAGGGTAATGTCAAGGAAACTACACAGGAAGATCATTTTTTGGGGTAATACATAGAGTTGAAGAATGTAAAAAGGGAAATATTGTTTATTTGGATGGAAAGAGAGGGAACCCTTCTGAGAATCTGCCTGGAGTGTATGATTATGTAAGAAGCAGACATCGTAGGAGTTATAATAAATCACAATCTAAACTGTCTAGTCCTGTCTCAGTCAATAAAAATGAGCCATTTAGGTTGAAGGGGGTAATGTGTGGAATAAGAGTAAGATATCTGTGTATTGAGGGCAGGAGTAATTTTGTATTGTTTGCCTTGTTCCTGGCAACGTCTTGCCATGTTTGCTTATGGATGATGATTCTTTTTGTTCCTGTGTCCAATGGAGTAGGTTTGAGAGATGGCAGAGTTAGGCTAGTAGTAGAGCTAGGAAGCTTTCTGCCAAGTTTATGGATTACAATATGTTTTAGAAGTTGTTTAGGTTGTGGTAGCTTTAGATTTTTTCCCTTCTTTTACGGTAGGTGTTCCTCATGTGTGTTCCTTTTGTTAGGTTTCTGTAATAGGGAAAGCGTGTGTTATGTGTCCTTAGAATCTGTGTATAGGAATGTGTGATGCTGGTGATGTGCCCTAGTAAATTGCCCTCCTGGTCTCGTGACCACGAGTAATGGGGCAGGGGCTGAAGCACCCAAGCTGGAGGCGATTGGAAAAACCACAGGTAGTTGCACAATGGTCGAGAGCAAGAAAGATCCTATAAATACCAGGGAGAACCAGGGACCAATAACTATTGTCGAACAGGGAGCACCACTCCTTATCACTTCCCCCCTTTGCTTATGGGAGTGCACCCACACAATGTCTCACTTCAAACCATCTTAGAAATGTCAACATTAGAAGCCCCAACTCCCGACTTGTTGGTACCAAATGAGTATAAGCGAGGTGCAACTCTGGAGAAGTCCACCAGTGCTGGCAACCTTAAAGTGAAGCCACCCAGCATCTACACATGGTGTGTAACGGCCGATAGATGTAATGAAACCTATTGCACTAAATGGGGATAAAAGGGTAGTGGCAAAAAATCATATTGTAATGGCCGCAGTGGGACCATTACCATCCAATAGGGAAGAGAACACAAAGGTAGAATCTACGAGGCACGAAATAGAGCGCCATGAGATTGCCACACACCCTGGTGCAAATGACCACGCATTACTAAATAGCACAGTGCTGGTCACTAAATGGGGAAAAAGGGAAGCCATAATAGAAGTAAACCAGCCAGAAGAGAAGGAAAATCATCAAAGCAAAATGGCCCCACAATAGAAACAGGAGAGCTATTTAGGAGAGCAAGAGGAACGCAACAAAGACAATATGCAACTGTATCCAGTTTTTATGAAAAAACTCTGTACCCCAACTGCCCCCCCCGCATTGCAGCGCCATGTGCGAAGTCCAAAAGTAAAGTGTAAAAAGAAGAAGAAATTTAAGGGAATTAAAAAAAACGATATTGCCACTGAAGCGCACAAAAAAGATAAGGAGAACAAGGGGTTTTAACCCCGGATGCAGGAAATGTTTCAGAGGCACCGCCATCCAGGTAGGGACTCCCTTAAGTGTACTCGAAGATAACGACACTGGAATTGATGGTGAAGAGCAAAGTGGTGCAAATGGTAGGAGCTTTGCGCCATGAAACCCATGTCCAAGCGTTTTTCTGCCTGAATCAAACTGCACGGTAGTGGAAACTAAACCGCTGGGGATATTTGAGAATTGTAATATATTGACTCCCCAAGCACTAGCGAAATTGACTTTTATTGATCTATTCCCTGATCCGGTATGTCCATTACCATTAAATCAAGCGTGCCTACTAGAAGTGTTTTGGGCTATTCATGCTCTTAGCTTGCTAGTCTTGCAGGATATTAAATTAGTTAATCCCTGTGAGTATGCTAGCCCTAGCTCCCAGTCTGGCTAGACTCAGGTATATAGTGACGTGGAGCTTCATGCACCAGTTACTCCGAATTTGATCAATGATAACAAGGACCATCTGCATGTGAGTGGCCTAGATATGATCCCCCAAAGTAGAGATTGGAGTGTAGCATTGCGGCGAGAATGCCAGATGGAGTTGGGACAGGAGAACTCGGAGCAACAGGATACGCGAGTCCTACTCAGAAGACTGGAGGCACTTTACAAATTGACTCCCGGTGTCCTAAGGGAAGCAAAAAATATGACAGTTACCAGGGGAGAAATAGAGCTGTTATTATCAATCAGAAGAGGAGCCTTAAACCTGCAGTAGGTGGTGGCATTAATTGGCACTGGCTGCCAGCAGTACTGAACAGCCCTAATACAGCAGATTACAAAATGTATTACACCTCTGCTGTCTCATTTTAGCTAAAAGGGCACCTAGTTTCCTGTCCACAATTGTACCTTTGGACCTGGAGAGATGCGAAGCATAAAGCCAGCGGGATAACCATTATGTCCAGGAATATAGCTGGCCTACAACCAAAGTTTGAGGATGAGGACTGAGTGGCATCTGTTAGTACCAAGAAGATTTGCTGGTTTCAGGAGACTTGGGCTGCGATTGGTACTTTAGCTGAATCAGTGCCAAATGGGTTTTGCCACTAAAGCAAATAGATACGGTAAGGGCGGGGGGGGGTCTCTCCTCCTGGATCTCAACAAAACTAGCTTACATGGTATCAAAAGTTTCTTTATTCACGACTCGATTATGTTTGTTGCACGTACCAAGGCCCACAAGAAACCACAAGCCATAATAGTTGTTGCCAATGTCTATTTGAAGCCCAACCAGTGTGGTAAACCTGAGGATCAATAAGCAACACTACAGGAAGTCATCCATGGAATAAAGGCCATGGTGAAACCCGCCGGCATTCATTATCTGATAGTATGTGGAGATTTTGATATTCACCCGCCCAAATGTATATGGAACGAGGCAACGAGCAAAGAGGAAGCAAGCTGGGGTATCCCTTTGCCTGATATTGCCTGCTCTATTCCTATCAGCAGGCAATGTAAAGGGAGATCGTCTGCTAACTTCCTCAACAATTTAAAGCTAAGCTTCCGAAATGGCCGAATCACCTGGGGCTCCTATGTTCCAAAGCAATAAGAGAAGTGGTATCCTATTTCCAAACAACCAATGGGAACTGGTGATGAAATGCAAGTAATTCAGCGGCCTAAGGGTGATCACGACCCTCTGTGTTTCAAGCATGGAATAGTGACAGGGTTTGAAAGTCCTCCATGTTATATTGCTAGTATCTTCCCAGATAACAGTAGTAGAGATGTAAAATGGATTGCGGATAGCTACTCAATCGACAAGAACATACTGATGACATCCACAGAGGAATATCTTCCAAATATTCAAGATGTGGAAAATGGAGACCATGTTGTGATATTAGAAAATTATAGGACTCTGTCAAGTGAGCTTACACGCAAATGGTCTACATCGAGAGTGGCCAGGTAGAATGGTCTGTTAAAGAATTACTCTGGGTGGTACCATAAGGAGTGTAGACTTGCCAAGTCGAAGGTCTCTAACGGATATAGGTACCAGCATCATTCGTTAATCAATGATTAAATGTTTAAGAGCGAAAGGAGCAACTGCAAAGCCCTACTAAGGAGGAAGAAATCAAACTACCAGCAACAAGTGTGGAGCGACCTGATTGAGGCAGCAGAAGAGAAAAATAGTAGATCCTTTCAGGGAAAATTGCCAGAGTGTTCAGGGATGGTCCAAATAGTCATGGTCATCAGATTTTCTCACACACCTAGGTGGGCCACTAAAAGGCAGTATATAATAGCAGTGGTGGTTTGACATATTTGGGAGAACTTGCCAACCATAGACCAAATTGAGAACTAAGGAGCTACGCCCGGAGGTAGAAAGAGCAGTCATAGAGCAAAAGGCCAATAAAGCCCCTGGCCCCGATCGTGTCCCAGTGGACATGTTTCGATCTGACCTGAAGGTCTGGTCAATCGTCCTATCTAAGATGTTTAGTGCAGCTATTGGGAAAAAATGCATCCCCTCTTCGTAGCAAAGTGCTATCATAGTGCCCTTCCACAAAAAAGGAAGTAAGATGCTTCCCAGTAATTACAGGCCTATTTCATTATCATAGAGCACCTGAAAAATCTCTGGCTGTGTACTTTCAAATAGGCTGCAAGGGTGGATTGAGAATAATAATGTTCTAATCGATGCATAGGCTAGATTCCGTACAAGCATCAGCACTATCGATCAAGCTGTCAAACCATATATGGTGTGTGCCAAATATAGAAGGGTGCTCAAATTGTGTCTATATCTATCATTTATAGATTTAAAATTGGCGATTGATCTAGTTAACAGATCAGAATTTTGGCAATCACTAGAAAAAATGGGGGTGGAAAACAACTGTGCATGCAGAAACAAGCGCTTCTGTTTGCTACGGAAGCTCTGGGGTATACATCCCTCATTTTACAATCTGCTCTGGTGTACAGCAAGGCTGTCTACTTGCCCCGCTGTTCTATTTTTAAACAAATGCAAAGAATTTGTATCCAGAGAGAGCCTTGGATGCCCCGAGGTTGTGCAGTAAAAACAAATGCTCATTCTTCTTTTTGCATATGACGCACTTCTATTGATGCTATTGATGTATACACAAAACGCAATGCATAAATCTTTGGAGAACTTTGAGAGCATCTGTAGGCAGAAATATCTTTGCACTAACACACAAAAAACAAAAATAATGCCTATTTCAATGGCTCCGCCTTGAAGGAAATCCGCAAGGATAACGGGTCAGGTGCTTGAAACCATTAAGAGCTATGACTACTTGAGCATTCGCTTCCTTAACAAACTGAACTGGCCTGACCATATTGAAAAGGCAACCAATGCCTTGTAGCGTCAAGCAAACGCCATCCTTCGGACTTGATAAAAAATTGGTTGCCACATCCTGAGCATTATCTTACAAGGTTACAGACAAAAAGCGGTAGTCTCAGCTACTTTGGGGATACAGTTACTGCACGCAATCGCAGATAACTGAAAGTTCATTCCCGCTTTCGCCTTTTGAATTTAAGTAAATCGCAGCCACCATGGGGCATCATATCTGAGAGTGGTTTTGGAAGCATCGACCCTAGGAAATTTCCAATACAATCCCTGGCTAATCTATGTTAAGGGATGCCTGGATGAACTTGGACTCTGTCATCTTTGGTCCAGTTCAGCTCTTGTAGATCACGCCACAGTTGGCTTGGTAAAAGACACCTTCGTGTGCTGGAAACGTCTCGCCTTGGCAGGCCTATTCCTCACATTTGACTGTTGACTATTTGCAAGTAAAACATACATTAGTTATTTAGCTAACTGAAATTGCCACTGTTGCACGCCACACTTTGTATTTAAACTTCCGCTTGGGAACTCTACCTACCAGAGTGTATTTGGCCAAGTTTGCTGCTAACTGTTTTGGGACCGATTGCTGGGATTGTAAGTTTGGAGTGTGGGAAACACATTCACCTTTTGCTGTTTTGCACAAAAACCAACCACTTACGCTACAAATGGCTTGTACCACTGTTTAAGCAGTTCTCGACTGTACCCCAGGGGTCTGCTCTGAGTCCCCCAGACTGTGACTGCTTTCTGTGTGGCATGGTTGGGTATGGTGGGTGGGTTCCGGTTGGGATTGGGGGTTGTGGGACAGTTGAGCGGACACCGCTCCCCTTGAATACAACTGCTCGTAGGCTAGGTATGTAAAGCATAACTCTGGGATAGAATGGTGACCTTTCTAGCGGTCTTGGGATATTATAGTAATATGTCGTGGACACCTATACAATTTGAACGGATGACGCACAATGTCTGAATTGTATCCTGTATTCCCGGAATAATTAAATGTTTACTGTGATGTGTACTACGATATACCTGCACATGAAAATCCCAATAAAGTTTGTTTTAATTTTTTTTTTAAAAAAGCAGTTCTCGACTGTAGCTTGACTAAAGCACTCGCACTTTGCCACAGAACGTTTAATAGCAGTCTGTATGGCAGTGGTCAGTTATAACCTGCCTGTCTGGCCAGTTACAAGAAGGTACTTGAAAGCTCAAGCTAACGATTAATTATGTTGGTGTTCCTTTATAATCGTCAATGTTGTTGCTCTTTTGGGATAACGAAGCAGTCCTCTCTCAGCAGTTCAATGCTTACAGTTGAACTGGTGAGAGAGTGTATCTTGATGTGATCTGAAGAGGGCGGAGAAGGAGCTGCCTGGATGAAGGGAACGCAGTGGTGTGTGCAGGAAACAGAAGTGCTGATGGGGCCTCTTACTTGCAAAGTCCAGGTGCAGATTATCTTTACCATTTAGACAGTTCCCTGGCTCAGGGGATTTTAACTTCCTCACTGACTGGTAAACCAGCTTGCAGACAGATTCCCAAGAGGTTCAAACTGATCTACTTCTGGTTTGAGGACTTTCGGTCCCTTTAGAGGTCCTCATGTTTGGACATATGAAGAGTAACTACATACCCTCAATCACCACAAGCCTTTATGTCACTGTGCAAACCATTTTCAAATACTTATGTCCATGAGCAGTATGTTTTATGCATATAGGTAATGCTGGGTGCTGATCAGAATGTTCTTCGCACACCTCTCCACTCTGTAGGTAAGGCTGTCATCAGGGACGCGAACATTCACTGCTCACTAAGAGAACTGTAGGCATTTTAGATGATTGAAAATAAGCGAGCTAGATTTTGCTTGCCATTAAAATGAATAAATCTTACAGCATATGGCCAAATTTAATCCGCTTGCTCCCTGGGACATGCATAAAGGAACCGTGGCCTGAAATAGTTACACAAGGTGGCTCCCAGATACTTCTGCATCCAAAACATTGGGTCTTTTGGTGTAAGGACAATTTGCTGCACCAACAACAGACAGAAAACATAGAGGCAAATTCATTAGGTTACAGGTCGCCCTCTGTAATCTGCTGGAACCTCATTGGGGAGTTGACAAGCCTTCCTGTTTACAGCAGCAACCTCTAGTTGTCCCATTTCAAGATGGTGTTCATGGCATAGTTTAACCAGACTAAAAGCACTTGTTCTCCAATGAGGGACAGAGCCACAACAAGTCAGCGAGCTTTCACGGTTAATTCTTCCCATTCATAGCCGATGAGCAATGTCCTCATCTTACTAACCAATAATTTAAACTCCAGCTTCTGTAACATTGTGGAACTGGTATTCTAAAGTAGCCTAAACACAAAAAGACATATTAATAAACCACCCTGGCATAAGTTCATCTGTAGCCATCAAAAGTTTAAAATGGCAGCTCGCGGTGAGTTGTCAGCAGTAAAAATGCGCTTCATGGACTTGTGGTCCCCAATATACTCTCAGCCATAGATGTCTCAGAGGACTACCACAGTTTCCTATCCTCACCTTTAAGACCTCTGGCCTAATAACTAAGGTCTTAACTCTTACTCTGGCCTAATAGCAAAGGTCTTAGACTCGTAATCTGGCCTAATGGTTAAGGTCTTAACTCTTACTCTGGCCTAATAGCTAAGGTCTTAACTCTTACTCTGGCCTAATAGCTAAGGTCTTAGACCCGTACTATGGCCTACAGGTTAAGGTCTTAACTCTTACTCTGGCCTACAGGTTTTTTTTTTTTGCAAAAACATTTTTATTGCATATTTTCAATTACAAACACCTTGCAGTAATTACTCTCGTGTGGATGAACATATCCGATTGCCAGAAATCAATGCGGTATACAATCCTATTCGCTGTCATCCAGATAATCTGTACCCATCAGCGCTCTTATATGCATAAACACCCTCCCCCCCCCATGTCAGTGTGCCATAATACAAGGTATAAGGATGATTCTCTCTTTTAAACTGCCGTGTCATTGGTTGCGGGCTACTCCCCCCTACAATAGCCAGGCTCAGTTCCGTAATTAAATGTAGTGTATTCACTCCATCGCTTGTGTTCTACCCGGTATATCTCTATTACTGCATTTCCGCTGGCTGCCCCGTTATAGCATCGTCCTCCACTTCTTCCGGTACCCACCCTTGGAGCTCAATCACCAGTGCCTCCCATGCACGTGCCATGTCCAGCGCCTTTTCATCATTCCCCCGCAGCGCTAACTGTAGCCTGAACGTGCCCTCACTACCTGCCCATTTGGTGAAAGTCGCTCTCCATCTCACTCTGGCCTACAGGTTAAGGTCTTAACTCTTACTCTGGCCTAATAGCTAAGGCCCTAGTATTGTACAGGACTATAATGCAAGTTTGTGCAGATAACCAGTGTAGAATAATAAAGGAATTGTAAGTTTTAAGAAATACTTTGCTTCTTTGCAGTGCTTTATAGACTATAATGAAAGTGCACGCCAATATCACAAAGCACTGTGCGGGTAATTTAGAGTTAGGCAGAATGTACTCCACCGCAAACACGACAGCTACCCTGTCTGCCAAACTGACAGTCTGCCCTCCCCGCTTAAGGTTGAGAGGATGGTCAGCCCCTGAGAGGAGGGGGGCTCCGTCAACTAAAAGCTACCTCTGGTGGCCGGACAGTATAGTACATCAGACTAAAGTCATCACAAATCCCACACTGTTTAGAATGTACGGTCTGATGGGGCTTTTGTTTGTCCATCATCGCCAGGGAATAACTGGCGTTGGGGCACAGGCAAAAAATAGTGACCCCGCACCCACACCATGAAAGAAAACTCTCAGGGTGTGGAGTCATTCATTTTTTTGTTAGTGATAAAGTTTCATTTTGGGAGGAAAAAAAATTCTTAAGTTTGGAGCTCCGCCGTCAAAACCGATAGCAGCCGTCCACCCAACTTTTTGTGCCTTGAATGGAATTGTAATAATTGCAGTTCTTTTCAGAGTGCATAGATGACCACAGGGCCAGTGGTCATCTCTAAATAAGACAGACTACTGTTCATCACGGTGGCAAACTTTAAGTCCTTTGCCACCCAAACGGATGGTACTCTGTCCGCCAGGGTCTAAATCTGTTTGTATGTTGAACACAATGTGATTGACTCAAATCTGCCTATTTTATTGTATTTGAATATCTAGACTTGCACAGTAGAGTCTAATTCCATTCATGTATATTTTATAATTTAACTTGCATATAATAACATAATCTGTTTTGGAAGTTAATTGATTGACACTCATTGTTACTATGTTTATCTCTTCCTTAGGTATATTTTTGGAATCAGTGGGAAATCTCTCAAACAAATTAGCAACAGACTTTACTCCTGCCGGATGGACTTTTTCCCTGAACTGGAATACAATATTTTATCTGGCAGTTTCTGTGGTTTGGATATGCTCTTTCTGGGTTGTGTAGAATGGATGTTTTATGTTTATTTTACTATTAGCCTGGACTAAGAGTCCATCAGGCCGAGCAAATTCACAAGCTAGGAGTTGATACTATGGGTCTGTCAACTTACTGTAGGAATTTAACTATAAATGAGTGCAAACTTTAAATTGCAAAGATTAGCTGTCTATCCATGTGCTTTAATTTGTTATGGGCAAATCAGGGATGGAGATATGGTCCACTATTTGTACTGTCAACTGTGGGACAAGGAGACACAAGTGCTGATCTTAGCTTTCACACTTGACTGAAGCATGGTCATGGGCAGATCTTTATTTCCGTGGGGGTCAGTTCTGTTTCTTTGGAAGGATGGAGGATTGTGCTCTTCTGCTGTTCCGCCTCTGCCTCTCTTGCCTCTTTTCTCCATGCCCTGTTTTTCTCTCTTGCCTCTTTCCTCTGTGCTCTCTTTTTTCTTTGCCTTCTTGTCTTTTTTACAGTGTTTTTTTCTTTCTTTTCACGGCTTTCATCCCCCCCCCTGCCGCTGCTTACCCAGGGCCCCTCCAGTGTGTCCTTCCTACCTCCGAACTTACCCGCCCTCCCCTGATCCCTACTTAATGGCAGCTGCTGCGTGGCAAGACCACTGACCTGGTCAGTGTGACTGCTCTACCCCGGGCAGCTCCACCACTGAGTGTTATCCCCTGAGCTCAATGTTGCAGGGTGTTCGAGGCCCTCCACCCGCAGGCTCCTACCTGCGCCTCATCCCTGGTTGTTCAGTGGAAGAGCACTCTGCTCTTCTTCTGTTCTGCCTCTACCTCTCTTGCCTCTTTTCTCCGTGCCCTCTTTTTCTCTCTTGCCTCTTTCCTCTGTGCCCTCTTTTTTTCTTCCTTCTCTGTCTTCCCCTTTTTCTACCGTGTTTTTTTTTTCCTTTTGCTGCATTTTTTCCCCCTGTGGCTGCTGCCTCCATGGTCTCTCCCCCCTTCAGTGTGTCCTTCCCGCCTCCCAGCGGACCCACCCCCCCATCCCTACTTAATGGGGTCCGCTGCGCAGCCGCACAGATAGCGCACAGAAGGCGTGTCAAATGCAAGCCCGTCTGCTCCGTGACCCGACCGCAACCAGTGCCAGGGATCCGGGTCCTCTAACCCGCATCTGCTACGACTCCAGGACCCTCCAGGCTCTCAACCTCGGAGGCAGCAACAACTGCCAGCTCTCGACGCCGAACAACACCCGAGGCCTTCTCTCCTGTCTACCCTGCCGTCGCACCTTAAACCCACCTCCGTACCCCAGCAGCATCTCCCAGCCTACCAGACATCACCGCTCACAAACCACTCAACTGCATCCTCCTCGACGTATGTGTCCTACACAAGCACGTCATAGAAATCTGGGACCTCCTCAACACCGATGTTGTCCTCCTCACAGAAATCTGGACCAAAGCTAACTCTTCACCCAACATTCCAACAGCCATTCCCGACGGATACAAGATCCTCTGCTAGGACCACCCCATCCACCCAGGAGGAGGCATCGCCATCGTTTAGAAAAGCACCTTCAGCATGAAGACCACCGTCCCGTACGACCCTCATGGAGCACCTCCACTTCCAGATCAACCCTAAAACGACTCTCTGCAGAACCCTCATCTACAGGCCGCCCGCCCCCAGCGCTCCTTTTACCGACGCCATCACCGACCTCATCACACCCTATGCCCTTGCCTCCACAGACTACGTCCTACTCGGAGACCAAAACTTCCACCTGGACAACCACGATGAATCAAACACTGCCTCACTCCTAGAGAGCCTAGCCAGCATAGGACTGAAGCAACTAGTCACTGCCCCCACGCACACAGCAGAAGTCACACTGGACCCCGTCTTCAGCAAAGGAAACCGATTCTCCTATAGCCACACCATGGAACACCTCTGGATAGATCACCACTGCATCCATTTCTCCTTAAAAAAAAACACTTTACACAAGTATGCCCACCGACTGCCCTGCAGAAGCTGGAACAAAGTCACTGAAGACCAGCTTATTTCCTCCCTCATCAGCACCCCACCACTGCCTACACCAGACGCAAACACCGCAGCACACGACCTCCACCGCTGGATCACAAACTGCCACTGACACACTCGTCCCCTCAAGAAAGCTGCAGGAAGACACATCAAGAAAGCAAGCTGGACTTGACAGGACATGGAGTAACAACAATACCCCAGAAACACATGGCACCTACTAAGCATACACCACCGCACACCACCATCTCATCAAATCCACAAGGAAGAATTCCCTCCAAGACAGAATCCTCACCAACGCTCACAATACCAAATAACTCTTCTCCATCAGCAAGGAATTCGAAAAACCTGCAGCGAAACAACAGATGTCCCACCCTCCCAAGACCTCTGCAACAGACTGAGCACCTTCTTCCACCTTAAGATTAAGATGATCTATGACAACTTCAACAACAAAGACCTCCTCACCATTCCGGCTCCCTCTCCATGTGACGCCACCCAAGAGACCCTGCTCAAATGGACTCTAGTCACGACAGAAGACACCTCAAAGACCATGAAAAGCATCCTCTCCGGAGCACCCTCAGACCCCTGCCCACACCACTTCTTCCACAGAGCCGCCTTGGCTATCACATCTGAACTACGTTTGACGATCAACTGCTCCTTCAAGTCCGCCACCTTCGCACTCCCCTGGAAACACGCCAGAGTTAACCCCCTCTTGAAGAAACCCTCAGCAGACCCGACAGATGTCAAAAACTTCATGCCCATCTTCCTGCTTCCATTAGCAGCAAAGGTCATCAAGAAAGCCGTCAGCACCCAGCTAGCAGACATCATCGAAGCTAACAACATCCTAGACATCTCCCAATCCAGATTCTGCTGCAATTACAGCCCCGAAATTGCCCTACTCGTGGCCACCGACGACATCCGCACCCTCTTCGACCAGGGTGAAATGGCAGCCCTTATCCTCCTGGACCTCTTGGCTGCCTTCGACACCGTCTCCCACCGCACCCTAGCCACCAGACTCCACGACGCCGGCATCCACGCCAAGGCCCTCGACTGGATATGCTCCTTCCTCACTGGCAGAACTCTGCTGGTCTGACTCCCTCCCTACCTCTCGGAACCGACAGAGACCATCTGTGGAGTGCCCCAGGGCTCCTCCCTCAGCCCCACCCTCTTTAACGTCTACATGGCCCCCTTCGCAGCCATCATCAGGAACCACGGCTCAACATCATCTCCTACGCTGAAGACACCCAGCTTATCCTCTCCCTCACCAACGAACCCAACATCACCAAACACACTTCCAAGAAGGGATGAAAGCTGTCACCACCTGAATGAAGAACAGCTGCCTGAAACTCAACTCTGAGAAAACAGAAGTCCTCATCCTTGGCTCCACCCCCTCTGCATGGGACGACTCCTGGTGGCCCCCCGTCCTCGGAAATCCTCCCACCCCGACGGACCGCGCTGGAAACCTCGGCATCATACTAGACTCATCGCTCACAATGAACCGACAGATCAATGTCGTATCCTTAACCTGCTTCAACACCCTCCGCATGCTTCGAAAGACGTTCAGATGGATCCCATCCGAATCCAGAAAAACTGTCACACACGCTTCCATCACCAGCAGACTGGACTACGGCAACGCTCTCTACTCCAGAATCAATGAGAAACTCTTGCGCAACCTCCAGACCATCCAGAACGCCGCAGCCAGACTGATCCTCGACATCCCCTGTTGCAGTCACATCACCCAATACCTCAGCGATCTCCACTGGCTCCCAGTCGAAGGAAAAATAACCTTCAGACTCCTCACCCACGCAATCGAGGCCCTTCACTTCACCGTACCCATATACCTGAACAACTGTCTGTCCTTCCACGCACCCAAAAGACACCTCAGATCAGCCGATCTCTCTCCCGCCACCATCCCATGCATCTACAAGACCAGAATGGGAGGAAAGTCTTTTTCCTACCTCGCAGCCACCTCATGACCTGACTCTTCAGATGACCCCGGCACTCAATGGAGCTGCCCCCTCAGTGCCTTTAGACCCTCACAGGTGAGTAGTTGTGCTCTATCAACCCTGATTGATTGATTGATAGCGTCTAAATTAAAGTAAACTTTATCATAACTACTGTAAAATGGCCATACAGGTGCAGTTTAAATAATGAAAGCAGAGAGCTGCAAATAGGAAGGTTGTCACCATTTCGATGAACTACTCACCGAGTATTACTTGTATATAATAATGAATTGCTATACTGAATAACATATTACACAACTAATTCTAACTTGGGAGGTGTTTATGTGAAATTGGAAAGGAGATGAAGAAATGGAGAAAGTGGCGAGAACCATCTAAAATTACTGCAAGGCATTAGGCTCAAGGCATTTAATACTATCAACATAAAGTCTGAAGTAACAGGCATGTATTAGTCCATGTTGTAATGTCACCAGAAATCCGCTAGACTGCGGATTAGCAGTCTAGCAGAGTGGCGACTGGGCTTTCTTGGGGAGGGGAAGTGGGAAGGGCATGAATAGGAAGTGAGGCAGAGGGGAATGGAAGCCCTGGATGAAGAGACATTTCAGAGGCTAGCTCCGATATGAGTAGGCTATGAAACTAGCCAGGGGATCAGCAAATAAACAAGTCTCCTAACAAGTTCCACCAACTCTTGCAGAGTCACTCCCGCCCTCTCCGTGGTCAGGATCAGACACACGTTTCCATCCCTGTTAGGGATTCATGAAGGTTTCATCAGTTGTCAACTAGGCACTTGTGTACTAAAGCATTTTCCCATAGACACAAAATGGGTAAAGCATTTGATACACCTAGCCTTTAGTTCTTAGATGTGTTGTAGGATTGTCGGTCACTCAAATATACATACTTTGTTTTATTCACCATTAAATAGACAGAAGAAGCTGACCCTCTGTTGAAACGAAGGAGCACGGTGGATTACCCCAATTTCTCACACATGGTGGTTCGTTGCCAGTGGTTAGAGATATGTGGCTAGAATACTGGCAAGCAATTTGGCCACAGATGGGGCGGCTCTCCATTTGAGCGAAGGAGCGTTGCCCCACTAATGAAAATGCCAGTTTTGCCCCAGAGATGAATAAAGTTATGAAAGTTATTCAAGTTTTTAATATGATTGGCGGTGCTTAGCTGTTGAAAGGTAATAGGTGTAGAACATTTTATTAACAAAAGGCAACATATTCTTGAACCCCTATGACTTAATTAGCACTATAAAAGTTGTAATTGGGTTTTCAGTTGTTTATCTGTTTTTTATTATCAGTTCAGAGTGATTGATACAACTCACCCATCTCGATCCTTCAACGCACACCCATAAGTAAAAATATAAATTCTCAAGGACTAGTCCGTCATTACATGACCTACGTTCACTATCCACTCGCGATCCCCCTTAGTATATTGTATAGCATTAAGACTCGGAATAGCTTATTCTACCCACATCATGCCATCCTTCTAGTAAACATTAATACGCAATTACAGACCTATATAGAAGGTGAGTATTTATTATGGCTCATTGCAGAGCTCTGTGGTGAGCGCCCACCCTCCTCCAGGAGTGATATTGGACTTCTCAGACTGTCATAAAATGTGTATCCAAAAGGTCAGTTGCAGATTCAAGTGTTACAAAGAAATTAGCTTCATCTCTGTATTCTATACAAAACTGGCCACATAAATCAGTGCATATTTTGATTCCATTTTCCGCAGCTTCTTCACTTCCAGAAAGGATTGCCTGACTTCCTGCACTGTTGCCTTAAAATCTGGGAAAGAAGACATGAATGAGCCTTCATATTCTAACTTCTCCTTCCAATGGAGTCCAGATTGGATTTAATCTCTCATGGCATTACTTTTCATTTCTAGGTCAAAACTTTTACTTGCCTCGGGACTGGCATCTGATGGACCGGTGTTACATTGCAACTATAGGGCACATTGACTGACCAGGAAGCAGTCCTGACGTGAGTGGTTTCTCGTTGTTAGACTATGTATACCATTGGTAGAGGCTAGGCTAAATCTAATATTACTTTCACTTCTGGTTCAGAAGTTTCCCTTGTCTCAGGCTTGGCATCCAGTAGGCCCATACTACGGCCTTTTTGTTGAAATGCCAACTTCTCCGATTCAGGATTTAGTTTCCAAGATTAGGGGAGATGAACAAGTGCCTATGTTCCATCCTCAATCTTCTTCTTTTTTTAATTGATTTTAGGATTTACTTTACCCATTATCTCTTTAGCAGTTGGGGCTTGTCTGATCGATTGCACTCATTTATTCCTGCAGTGTACCAGATCTTCCAAGAGCCTCATGTAAGGAGTGCCATCCATGACAGGAAGGAGATTTAATTATTCTACTTGCCTGTGAGCACCACCTCAGACCCAGTGTCGGGAAGAAATGTATGAGTGTATGGCCATATTCAGTCTGTGAAGTATGGTGTAGCCTAAACAGAATATATCATTGGCTTAAGAGAATGGGAACTCAACTCCTTGATTCACTGTTCGAACTCAAGAGAACATGGCCGTCAGCATCACACACTATTAAAACATTCACCTGTATAATTCACTTGCAGACAAGCCCCCTATAAACAAAAAATATTTACCCAACTAGTTACAATAACTAAAAATCCATAACCAGCTTGCCTATGAAATCAAAACGTCTTTGAAAAAAAGTTATTGCATTACAACATTGTGCTCCTCTTGGCAGTGACAATCTCATTGTTCATTACTGTCTGTCTTCCACATCAGCCAGATAATCACCAGAGTCCTTCTCAAAATATGTGATAAGGCCCTCACAGCAGGGACAGTTGCAAGATAAGGCAATAATTGGCAGAAGGAAGTAAACTTCACAGAAGCAACAAAAGGGGTACTGTAATCCACAGATGTTGCTGCCATGCATGTACCAAGTTGATTGTTGTCCTTTCACAGTTGTCTGGGGCAGCAGTAATATTTGCATTGTCCATGGCCCAAACCTACCAGTAAGGGTGGGACTTGCCTTTTGTTCAGTTAGAACTTAGCACAGCATTCAACGCTGAAGAACACGCAACACCATTTCCATGGCTTTCCATACAGCTGGTGACATGGACGCTGCCATGCCATGGTACCTTTCGTTTAAGGATCTGATACAGTGTCTCACGTTAGACCCTTTCCTACTTCAGTATTAGTGTGCCTGTCAGCAATACTCGTCTTTAAAAGCTACCATACACTTCTCCTGGAGACTGTTGGTAACCTTAGTCTCCACTCCAACTCCTGTGCTCTGGTGCCAGGAATTTATAAAGGGATTGTATTTTAAAATTAAGGCATGCATCAATTTTAAGTCTGATAACATAATATATTCAGTTGGAATCTCTATCAATGTTGTCTTCCTAATGTGTGAAACTATAGGTGTCCCACACTTTACATGGCCTCCAGGTCTCTCAGTGAGTCATGGGTATCATGTTGTTGATGTTTGTAGTGGAGCAACAGTCTCGTTTTCAAAGTTTCTCCAGAGAAGAAGGTGGCCTCCTTCTGCATGAAATTCATATTCTCCTTTGGTGTCTCTACTTCAGTGTCTACCAGAGTGACCATGGAATAGTTGGGAATGTCCAGATGTAAAGCCTCCCTTCTAACTAGGCTGTTGTGCCTAACTCTCAAAGGCTCTCACCCGTGGCCAAGAAGTGTTGTGTTCCCCTCCTCCGGTAATCCACCAAGGACCAGCAGATATGGATTGCAGGCCATCATCCTTATAGGAGATAAGGACTGAAGGAGGAGAAGGAAGCTTCGGGCTGCAGGACACACCTGGGCATATCTATATAGCACGCCTCTGAATGTTGACCATCATAAATGCATCTAGAATACCCCCACCCCCTTAAGGGTTTTTTGCATTCTGTCTTGGTTGTTCCGTTAGAGGTGGTCGGGCCAAGATGGTAGTGGTGATCCGGTGGGAATCTGTTGAACTTGTCGCTATCTTGGATCTTGTACCTTTTTGGAGTGCTTGTACTGGGAAAAGGGGCACGCAGGTAATTAATTACCTCTGTCCCACACCAGCTATGGAGTATGAGATTAAATGAAAGTCAACAGAGTGTGTGTGTGTGTGTGTGTGTGTGTGTGTGCGTGTGTGTGCGTGTGTGTGTGTGTGTGTGTGCGTGTGTGTGTGTGGGTGTGTGTGGTTGTGTGGGTGTGTGTGTGTGATGCTGGTGGATACCCCCCAGGGAGTGTGATTGTTTGTCCGTGTAATGATTGGACATTATTAACACCCTTCTTTGTGTCTGACACTGGTGTTGTGTGCTGCAGGTGTGATAGGGGGGTATGTGTGAAGATTCCTACTTGTGTTTGACAGTCATGGAGTGTGTCAATGGGCCCTGTGTGTTGTGCTGCTGACATACTCCTGTCAAGTAGTTGTATACTTATGTGTGGCTGTTCGCTGTTTGACTTCAGGGCCTTCCTTTCATCCCTGAGCCTATACATGGGTTGCCTTGCTGTCTCCCTGAATTGTTGCACTGAGGGGACTGTGGTTTGACTTCACTCACTGTTCCAGCCATGTGTGATTTGATGGGCTGAGGGTGTTGTTATATGTTTCTAGTCTTGCATGTGATGTACACATGCTTGGTAGTTAGATTTTTGGCCTTCCATTTGTGGACACCTCACTTTAACTTTCCTATATGTTGTACCCCATTGCTGTTGGCATGTGGTCTGTGTATGTGGTTGTGTGTCAGTGTGGGGTATGTCTGTGTGACTTGGCAGGCTGTGTGTGTCCAGTGGAGTGATTGTTCATTATCTGTGTGTGTGTGTGTGTGTGTGTGTGTGTTCATTTTGTGCTTGGACTCAGTTTTCTTGCCATGTGTGTGGTGGTGTTGTGGTGTGTGGGTTGCCCTGGCCCTGTGTCAGGACCCATAAGAGGTTTCCTCCCGTTAACGCATCTCTGGCATCTATCTCTCCTTCAAGAGATGATCAAAAGCCTTTTTATCCTCTAAGCTGGAGTGGTTGTTGGCGTAGATGGAACTCCAAGATGGCTGCCAACATGCCCATGCTGCTGCAGCACTCGGAGGTCAGCAGTCTAGTCTTTCAGGCTTCTGACACCTGTTGAAGAGTTCACCAACATTCTACTGTGCACTTCACCGACTGAACTGAGAGAAGAGCATCGGAATTTCCTGCGTCGTGTGAGAGAGTTAGGGTAGCTTGCGGAAATTGCGGGGTTAGTTTCGTCGGTACCCTCACAGTTCCCCTGCAGTTTCAGGTTGGTGAAATAAAAGACTTAAAGTATAAAAATTCATTGAAGGTGAAAAGTTCAGTCAGGGTTTATATGTTAATCCTTCCTCTTCCAAATAAAAACTAATAGGAATAACTTGTGACAGGAATTATAAATAAATTCTAAAAGAAAAGAAGGAAGCGAGCATTTAAATTATTGAGACTTGCGGTGTTACCGACGCGGGCGCATTCACTCAAGCGCTGCATCAGTAAAATTCAAGTTGCACATTTCGCCAGACAAAGTTTATTCAGGAAACGTCCTTCAACGCGGGCGCATCATTTCAAGCGCCGCGTTGTAAAAGTAAATAACTTGAGGCATTCATCGGAACCTCGTAAATTCCGGAGCAAGGGCTGATGCGGGCGCACTAGCTCAAGCGCCGTGTCACCCCTCTGAAGTTAAAACAGTTCGTTTTCAAGCAATGGTAGGAGAGAACAGAAATAACTCTTACTCCCCAGTACTTGCAATGGTTTTTAGAGCTTGTTAGGGAAAAGGTTCAGAGCAAGTTAACGCACAGTAATTCCCTTCGTGTAATTTCAGGAAAAGTGTATTCCTCTAAAAGGCGACGAAGGTTAGTTTGAGAAGTATAGATTACTAATCTCCTTCAGTATCGGGGCACTACTAATCATAAACAGTTCCCAATATAGAAAAATAAATACATAGATTATTCTAGCTCCTCTATATCAGTAATTGTTCCAGAGTGCTGGAAAGACGGTTGATTTCCATGACAGTCTACAGCGGTGCCTAAGAAAAGATCCGTCACCTCATCACCACAGAAGAAGATTTCCAGACCACATTTGCACATCCAGAAGCCCAGTTAATTCCTCACTCTCGTTTCTTTCCAGTACGTAACAGGAATTAAGGGAACACACGCACTCACGTTTATGTATGTAAAATAACCTCTGATATGCAATGTTTCTTGTATTCTCTTTCTCATATTAAGGGGTAAGAACGGTCCAGAGCAGTATCACCCAGAAACGAAGGAAAGAGCATAGAGTGAAGACTTCTCATTCAGGTTAAATAGAATAAGAGAAGTAGAAGAGTAGCGAGCTCCCAAGACACTCTGGTAAGATAAGAAATTAAAGTAAAATGTAGACAAGATCTGTTGCCTGCTTAAAGTAAGTCCTAACTGAAATGTAACTAATTGATATACCTGTAAGAAGAAAAAGAAGAAGAAGAAGTAACGAAGTGACAGGCAGATCTTGGAGCAGTCTCTTCTCTGTCCCATCCCCTTTCCTCCATTGGAACATACCTGCGACGGATTTAAGAACCTAGCAGGTGGAGTTCTGAGAAGGGCATTGGGACCTATCACCTTCTGCTCCCGTGCAGTAACTGTAATTAGTTTGGTGCTCCTGACACCCTGTGCTTCTGTGCTATGTGCTCCTCTGCAGCCACTCCTGCTGTGGCTGTCTGCCTAGTTGTTTGGTGTGTGGTGCAGGGTTTGGGTTCACCTGGCTTGCTGTTGTGCATGGGGGAGCACAGGAGGGACACATGGCATGTCTCTTCGGGGGGGGCCTAGTGTGTGAAAGGTGGAGGTGTGGCCCTGTGGTCTTTGTGCACTGCCCATGCCTGGCGCCGGCCCTGCCTTCTGCATTGTGCGCATGTTTTCCCGCTTCTTCACCGCTGCAGTGACGTGACCGAGATATTACTTCATCATCCCGGTAGATGGGTGACCTGGATGTGGAGGGGTGATTTAGTGACAGGTAGGACATGTGTGGGTACACTTGTGGATGTGTTCCTGTCCCCACCAGGGTGTCTGGTGTGGACAGGAACCCTATATCAGCCCATGAATTGTATGTTGTGGTTGTGTGCGGGATTCTGTTATTGCGTACCTGCGGCGGCGTCCGCGACGGTCCATGAGTTGCTGGTAATGTATCAGGTACATCACCGGGAAGACGTGTAGAGCTGGATCCATTGCAGTCGGGACCGGGTGGAAGGGACCAAGACTCTGGTTTTGCGCTTCGCTGTCGAGCTTCCGCCATCTCTGGTTGGGTAGTTTATCCGCTGTGGTGCGACTGGCTGTTTGGGGCATCCTCATTTGTACAGCGGACGGGACGTCATTCCACACGGCGGTGAGTCTTCATTGGCTCCCACCGCCGTGGTGGCGGGAGCACTTTGATGGCGGTTCGCGTCGCACCGCCGCAGACAGGAAATGGGCTATGTTTGGCCATACTAATATGGCGGACGTGAGGACCGCTGCTAGTGTGCGGAAAAAAGCATTTTCCGCCAGCACAGCGGTGGTGCCTCCGCCCACCATACTAATAGACCCCTTAAGTTTTCTGATATCCCAGTTTTGTATTTTCTGCCTGTTTGGGATTGTTTCATTGATGCTTGTATGCTGTTGGTGCTGGCAAACTTTGCTGAGATGTATTTTCTGCCACCACCTTTTTCGTCCTGATTGGCGGAATTCTTTAAGGATATTCTCCATCCTAGTTACCGACTGGCAGGGTGGCTTTTGCAAAAGATCATCACATTTAAAAGTCCAGTACTTATTGATTAACATAGTCATCATCATGGCAACGCCTAGATCTTATCTTCCTCAGACCCAGTCAATGCTGTGTCGCTCTCTGATGATACCACAGCTTCATCAGCTCCTATGTAGTCAAAGACATGTGGGTTTCTGGTCTAGGTATTTAATGAGGCACAATCAAACCATTGCCCAAAAGACATCCATCACCTTGAATCGTTTTCACCCTTACATTGGCTTCAGCCGTCTTGCCATAGATTTCAAACTCAGCTAGGGCAATCAGCTACTCCATGAGGTTCACACTTGCTACCAAGCCTGCACCACTGCCACCAAGGAGAATCTCCTAATATTAGTGATAGGTCCTCTCAATAACATTCATGTAAGCACATGTATCCCTCAGGGAGAGAGCCTTCCTTACTTGATACCGACTTCCTACAAAAACCCCATAGTATTTGCAGAGATCTGCTTAAGAGGTCATAAGAAGAGCATGGTGGGGACGCAAGCTATAGTTAGCTTTGCTAAATATAACTGGTGAATTACTATGGTTTTGTTTGGTCAAAAATTATGGAGCTCATTACAATGTCGGTCGGTGAGCCTCCAACTGCTGATCGGAGGCTCACTGATCAACATTGTAGGTTTAAAGTCAGACCACCTAATTACAATGTAGGCAGTTGAAGTTTAAACCAGCCGGTCAGACTGACTGGATTCCGAAGAGCTCAAGGAGCCCCTCAGCCAGTCAGAGGCCGCACACAATCCCCTATGGACGGCACTTCCGCATGGGAATTATGATGTCGGTTTCCGGCAGGCTTTTCATGTCATGCTTTACGACATGAAAAGCCTGTCAGAAAGCTACCTTGGGGGCCCCTAGCAGAACCCGCATGCCTCAGTGGCGTCTGACTGGGGGCCCTAATCCCCGCACCTTGTGGCAGGCACCATGAGGTGCCTACCACATGGGGCAGGGATTAACAGTAACTCACATTTCTCTAAGGGAGCTCATGCTGTGGCGGTTTCCGACAGCAGCACAAACTCCCAAGGAGAAATGGGAGCTTGCGATTGCACATGCAGTGTCTGGACCGCCAACCGTAGGTCGGTCAATCCCGAGTCCGCTGGGATGTTGGTCGGAGGCAACTTCGACCAACATCGTAATGAGCCCCTATGTTGGCACTGGCATATTCACCTAGCTATAATGACGCTTTAACCTTTGTTTTATTCACTGAAAAAAACAAAGGTTATAGTTTCATTATAGCTAGGTGAATATGTCAGAGCCAACATAATGTTTTGAACTAAAAAAAGAACACAGAAATTCACCAGTTTATTTAGCAGGGATATATATATATATATATATATATACATATATATATAAAAAACTTCCACCTCCTCAGAGTACCGGGACACAAAAGCGGCGGTGCATTGCAGGGTCTGAGGAAATCCTGTGTCAATAAAGTTTCACCATGTATATTGAATACACGTATGCACTCCTTCCCCAGTAAAGCAAACAGCGTTTTCGGATGAATCAAAATTGAATTTATTTTCAGTGCATTATAGCCAAAATCAGTACCCAACGCGTTTCGACGACAATATCGCCTTGGTCACGGGTAACTTTGTGTTCAATAATAACACTATATATACAAACATCGGTGCTACGTCCAAGATTTACGGGACTAAACATAGAAAAAGGACAGTAGTTTGCACACAATTCTCACAAGAGGCGCGTCGGCCATCTTATAAAGGTGAAAGGCAAGTATGTTTTTCTAGAAACAATAGTACTTCAGTAATAACGCATTACATCTAAGAAAAATGCATGGTTAAATTATGAATTAAGAATTAAATTCATTCAAATTCACGAATCCAAGGCACAGTCCGTACTACTTAACATAGCCGCTGGCAAAATATATACACATGATTAATTCACAAAAGCTGGCTCACGTCTTTTTCAGACTATTTGACCTACATCAAACGTGTCATTAACCAACACTTACTATATATCAATTATACATCATCAGGTACCTAGAACATAATTGCCAAATGGAGTAAGAAAATAAATCTATATACATTTCATATTCAACCCAAGTGGGTGAGCAATTAAAGTATTAAGAGGAAAATATAAATTATACAGAAAGGCTGAATAATATGCGTAATATATATATATCATGCACGATTATAGGTATAAGTAATATACTTAGCCCAAGTGGGCACTTGATTAATCTTTCTTTTGCTTCTCTTCTGATTCTTATTCTTGATCATTATGGTGCCTCTTTCATCTTTATTTTCTAAATTCTAAATAAGAATAATATGTATTCCAAATCGATCTTCTCCTTAAACCACATAAACATAACAGAATAGAAATTGCAAAACAATACTGTCAGTCCATCTAATAATCTCACGTCAAAATGTCATAGCACCAAATCTAAAAACAGGATCACATCAGAATCAACAAGGAGGTAAAACTCAGGACCAATAGATCATTGCATAGTTACAAATTTACATTAAACATTTCAAAAAATGCAAATATATGAGCATAAGATTAAAGTCATCAGACAAAACAGTTTTTGGAGGTTGAAACTAAAAAACAGCAGATCACAAATGTATTTGTGTTTGTACCAACTAGTAGAGAACAGGGAGAAAGTAGCAGAGTCACAACATTGTATTCAATCCCCCAGATGCCAGGACAGTTCTTCTACAGAATTTAATCCCGCCGGAATCTTAGTATTGAGCTCCAGGATATACCTGGATTCAAGTTGGCGTAGTTTGCGAATTCTATCACCACCCCTATTAGAGGGTAGAATTCTGTCTATAACAAAGAATCTTAACAAGTTTCGATTACTATTATGAAACTCTTCAAAGTGTCTGGCAACAGGAGATAACTTATCTTTATTTGAATCGCTCTCATGTGTTCCAGAATACGTTTTTTTGCGGCAAACATGGTGCTTCCAACGTATTTTTGAAAGCATGGACATGTCAGAACGTAGATACAATAATCAGACTGACATGTAAGATGTTTCTCAATAGACCTGTCAGAATCAGAGACTGGATAATGTACCTTTTTAACATTGAAGCTAGTTTTACAAGCCTTGCAAGACATACAAGTAAAAAAGCCTTGTATCCCCATATTAGAGCCTTTTGTGCAGGGCACCTCATTGCTACATAATCTGTCCTTTAGTGAATTTGCTTTTTTGTAGGTGATGTTAACAGAATTCCCTACTATATCATCTAAAGTAGATTCTGTCTTGAGAATATCCCAATGTCTATTGAGACATTTTCTGACTTCATGAGAGCTAGAGTTAAAAGTAGTAATGAATCTCACAACCTGATCATCCTTCTCCCTAGTTGTTTCTTTCGATCCTAGTAGTTCAATTTGTGTAAACTGAACTGCCTTGGAATGTGCTTCTTTAATCACATTGGGTTTGTAACCTCTCTCCAAAAACATTTTAATCATGCAGTCACTTTCACAATTGAAGTCTATTTCCGTACTGCAATTTCTCCGAGCCCGGAGAAATTCCCCATACGGTATGCTACGAATCAGGGTTTTGGGATGACTACTTTCTGCATGTAGCAGAGTGTTACCCGCAGATATCTTACGGTAGAGTCTAGAACATAATCTATTGTCAACTACTTCAATTTCCAGATCCAGGAAGGTCTGTGGCATATGATTGAGAGGTGTTAACCTTGAAATGCGTTATGCTGTTTTCTGCCTGAAAATAAAGAACTTGAAAAGCACGTCGGCGTGGCCTGTTTCACGTAGCTGAAGGGTGCGTGTTTCTGAGGAATATTTGAGGTGTCTGACACACCTGAGACAGGCCCCAACCCAAGAGGCTGTGGCGCTCCTCTTTGTCAGTATCTGCGTTTGGATTATGTTGAAAGGAGTGCCCGCCGGCTGAGACACTTGTAATGGAACAGGATGAATGGAAGGGCCACAGTGAAAGGCCCGCCTCACCCTGAGAGATGAACTTGCAATCAGCCAGGGTTTGCCAAAGGGATTCCCCTATGCACAACGTGCTGCTCAATATCGATTTTAAGGCAAGTAACAAACCAGAAAAAGCGGGTTGGTAGCGGAATTCCCTCTTTTCTGTGACCATCTGTATGCAGCCGCAATATGGTACTAATCCTTGTAAAGGCAATTAATGCATCTTTGGGATACGGTTAAAATAAAGTGAAGTTTTGCCAAAAGCACCATCGAAGATACCAAGGGGCATATCAACAACAACCGGCGATAATTATCGCTCAGCGCTCTTAGCGTGAGGATAATTATCGCCGGCTAGCGTGAATTTTTATCGCTGAGATAGCGTGCTATTAGCAACGCTTATCTCAATAGCGATAAAAATCTACACGCTAACAGGCTAAAGTGAGATTATCGCTGGAAACCCAGCGATAATCTCACGTTAGCTTGTTGATAGGGACAGGCAAACTTAGCCATGATATCCTCCTTCCATAGGATATCATGGCTAAGTCTGAAAATTAGCAGATGTAAAAAAGCAGCGTTAACCGCGGTTAGCGCTGCTTTTTTTGTCTCTAACAGGGTTAGCGACATTCTTGATAATAGGAGAAATGTCGCTTAGCGACATTTCTCCTATTATTTTACTCTGGAACGCCCCCTTTGCATCTCATTAGAGATGCAAGGGGAAGCGTAGAGTAAAAGGGTGCTAACATGCAAATTTGCGTGTTAGCACCCTGTTGTTGATAGGGCGCTAGTTTTATCTCTGCTTTTTTGGCTTTTAAAGCCAAAAAAGCAGAGATAAAGCCCTTGTTGATATGCCCCCAAATACCTTAAGACATTGTTTGAGGCATTATGGGCATTGTGGTCCTATAACGAAGGATTATAACATATAAATGCAGGAGTTGAAATGTGAAAGGAAAAAACATTTGACTCACAGAAGAACTATTTCGAATATGAACATTTAACAGTACTTACCATTCCTGCCATGTGAAAGAATATTTTAAAAACATGAACACGGACTGCATCTTTAAATCAAACACATGGACATTGGTCCTTTTTCGATGTTCGAGTTACGTTATTTAAAAAGCAAACGAACCCACCCCTGATCTGTGGCATATGATTAAGAGGTGTTGACCTTGAAACGCGTTATGCTGTTTTCTGCCTGAAAATAAAGAACTTGAAAAGCACGTCGGTGTGGCCTGTTTCACGTAGCTGAAGGGTGCGTGTTTCTGAGGAATATTTGAGGTGTCTGACACACCTGAGACAGGCCCCAACCCGAGAGGCTGTGGCGCTCCTCTTTGTCAGTATCTGCGTTTGAAATATATATATATATATATATTTTTTTTTTTTATTTATTTTAAATATTACATATATAATATAATTAAATATATATTAACACATACATATTTCTATTATCATTTATTAAATGTGTTTATTTTAAATAATATTATTTTGAATCATGTAATATTATTTACTACTATAATATTTTAAATGAAATAATTAGAATGCAATATATATTAAACAACAATATTCTTACCTTGGTTTTGGTGATATACTGTTCTTCGTATTTTTACACAATAGTTTAATTGTTTACATACAAAGTCTGTAAACATGTTATTTTTGTACACAATATTTTTTACACAATATTCATGTTGTTCAATATTGTTGTTCTTGCTTTTGTATCATACATCCCACTGGGTGAATAATTAAATCCCTGTGTTTTCTTTTTATTCGACAGCAGAATAAAAATAACAGAATACAACAACAGAACGAGTGGAATACCATCAAACATTCCTCTATTTTTCTTTCAACCCACTGTAATGCTTTAAAACCTCATGATTTGGCAGGTCACTGCTGAGCTCCATCGCTCCATAGGTAATAAGATTATATTCTTTACCTACTCTGGCAGTTTATGTACATGCAGGTGCAGTACTTCAAACATGAAAAAAACTGCTGACTCTGAGGTTATCATCTATTGCATTTCGACGTTCAGTCTTTTAGGTCTGGCATTAGCCAAGATCTTTTGGTTTTTAAAAAATACATATTTACAATATACTTATTTAAAGGGGCTTTCATGAAGCTTTCTTCATCCATTGTTCTGTTGGGGTGCCATTCAGATGTTGCTTCCGCCCTCTGCAGCAGGGGTCAGCCTACTTCAGTCACTAGATAACTTTACTTTGAGTGACTGCATTTTGCTCTTCCACAGGGAGCACGTCCAAAACAAGTTAGTTCCTTTCTCTGCCAATGTTTTACTTTGATATTCCCTTTGTGTTTAGAGTTTGATGTGACAGCAGGACTCTTTATACAAGATGGGAGCACATGCCACATTCCACACTTTATCAGTTCCTGTCTCCTGCCAATGCTGTTGTAAATTCCTTTTGCAGTGACCTTTATCTGTCTGTTAGTATTTTAGTAGTCGACAGCATAACAGATTGCGTCCATTTGAAACTGTTCTGCATTAAGTTATCAAAAACTTCAATATTGTACAAGTGGATACATAAGACAATTCTTCAGAACATGTTTATTCTGGGCTCAATTTCACCAATGGTTCTTTAATATACTTTGCCTAGGAAGAAAAACATCCTTTATCGTGTTTAATCTGCATCACCTTTCTTAAATTGTCTTTTTTCTTTCTTTCTTTCTTTCTTTCTTTCTTTCTTTCTTTCTTTCTTTCTTTCTTTCTTTCTTTCTTTCTTTCTTTCTTTCCTTTTTTCCTTCTTTCTTTCTTTCTTTCTTTCTTTCTTTCCTGCTTCCCTGTTCCTTTCTTTCCTTCTTCCTTGTTTTCTTTCATTCTTTCATTCCTTTTCTTTCTTTCTTTCTTCCTTGTCTTATTTTCCTTCTTTACGTCATTCCGTCTTCTTTCTTTCCTTTTTTTCTTGCCTTTCTTCTTGTTGTCCTCCTTTCTTTCTTTCTTTCATTCTTTCTTTCATTCCTTCTTTTTTGCCTTCCTTATTTATTGCCTTCTTTCTTTCCTGCCCTCTTTATTTCCTAATTGCCTTCTTTCTTTCCTGTTTCCCTTCTTTCTTTGATTCTTGCCTTCCTTCTTTGTTTCATTCCTTCCTTCTTTCTTTCTTTTTGTTTCCTTTTTTCCCGTCTTTCCCTTTTTTCTTATCTACCTTTTTTTGTGAATGGCAATTGGCTGGCAGCCAATGACACAACAATTGGCATTTTAGGTCTGTGTTAGCAAGATCTTTTGATTTTACATGCATCAGGGGGTATTGTTCCACCACACTTCAGCCATTGCCTGACTTCCCTATGAGTTATGGCATGCTGCTCTTTCACAAGGAGGACATCCACACACAAAGTAGGTCCCTTCAGTGCCAAGGAGTACTAGGGCTGTGTGTTCTTTTGAGACGCAAAAGCATTTTTGCCTTTAGTCAGTGTTTTTGGGGGATTAACAACCACGTCGGTAGCTTCCCGAATAATTAAGTTTTGCAAAAGCTATTAAAAAACAAAACAAGAATTGTCAAAAGGCTGGTGAACGACTATTGCCTTTGCCAGAGCTTGTTTTAATGTGAAGATGACAAAACCCAGTCTGATAACCATTGAAAAATTATTTTGCTTATCACTTATGTTGGGTTCTAATGCTTAGTGCATACAGTTTTTACAAATAAAAATGTGTGGTTCAAGCAAATATTTTCACGCATGACAGCACTTTTTACTCTGCCCTCGACCGCTCCTCATGTAAATAAGATGAGTATGCAAGTGAGGCAGTTTAAAGGAAGGCAGCGTAATTATGTACTACTGTAATAAGCAATGCACTCATTAAAACCATCTGTTGCCAGTTTTGCTTCCTTGAGGTTCAAAGGATGCAAATAACACCGCATTAAACATTCTGCAGAGTCCAGAATCATCAATTAAATCCATTCAGAGCCATTAGATGATTATAGTACAGGCATTTCTTGCAGACCAACATACTAGAAGGTCGCGCCATTTGCATAAGGAAAACATTTCCAATAATGAAAAGGATGTGATACGAAAATTAAAAAGGCATTGAAATATGCTGTTTATATTCTCCTATTTCTATTGAAATAGGCAAATATGTAAACAAGCTATCGTAATAAAGGAATGCATTTTAGCACCAAAATAACAGCCAGCATGTTGGAGACCCGTGAAATAAATATAGTGTGAGAAAGTACCTCTTTTGTGTGATCACCCTCATTTTTGTGGGATGATGCTGGTGGTTTTTTAACTCTGCAGACTGGGGCATTACTATTCAGGCTCCAGTTTATGTGCTCTGACACCTAAAACAATGGGGCGGCTGCTCCGCTAAGGTGGAGGAGCGTCGCCCCACTGCCTTAGCTGCAAAAAAGAACTAATAAAATGATAATAATGCAATGTTATTATCATTTCATTTTTCTGTACTGGGGCACTTTTGTGGGGTGGGGCTGGGCTGTGCAGGGGGGAGGAGTGGTGAAACCCTCCTAAGTGTGCATGAATGTTCTGCACCTTTACATTACATTACAGCCTGGGTGAAGAACATGCCCAGGCTTCGATTCCCCATCTGAGTGCCGAACCACGGCACTCAGACCAATCACAACATTGCATTGCAGCGTTGTGAGTGGCATAAGGGAGACTGGGCACTTACCAATCACAACACTGCATTGCAGCGTTGTGATTGACTCAGGGGAGCCTATCCTGCTTCCTGTTCCAGCAGAAGCCAGGAAGAGGATGGGAGAGAGGCGGCGGCCGGCCAGCCGGCTGGCTGACAGGTAAGTGATTTTTCTTTAAAAGTTCTCCCGCCCTTAGCCCCCCGTCTCATAGCCCCCGCCCCACTACTGATTTGCAGGGCCAGCCGCGACTGCTAAGACATGACAGAATTGGCTAACTCCTAACTACCATATTTAATTTACCCGTAAGGCCATATTATATGATGAGGGAAAATACATAAATGGCACGGTTAAGTTAAATATCATAAATCATATGTGGACTGCAGCACAAGTTGAACCATCTAGTAGCTGGCAAAATATGACTTCCATCTTACCAATTTGGCCTGACTACAGCAGCTGGCGATTGATGGCTTCCGGCTTACCTATGTGGCCTGACTAGCGCAGCTTCTAAACATGAAGACAAACCTTCAATAAAACCATTTTGACCTCGAACAACCCTACTTTAAAATATGAAATACAACACCACTGGCTAAGTAATCCTTGCAGTCCAGAAGGTCTGCCCATTCATAGTTAAGTGTGATGTGAGATCTGGGCAAGAGAAGCCATTGTTCCTTAGGCCATCTGTAGTCAGCTTGGCACCATCCTAGTGGTAGAAGTAGCTGGTCCCAAAACCTGTTTGGCATAGTTGATCAGGAGGGGACTGCTCATTTCCCTAAAACACCTGTGGCAGACCAGCAGCCTCTAAAGGCATAAGGGTGTTGAAACATTGAATATGCCTCATGATTGTTCACTGTGGGTTAGTTTACAGTGAGGCAAAGATGATGTGCTTCATAACTGGGGTAAGTTGCCCATAGGAACTTTTTCTTCATTGGCTAGGGAGTGCCCAGGAGGCTCCCAATCCACTAGTTAGTAAATTCTAAATTGCACATCACCAACAGCACATCTGGAGCTGAGAAAGAACAGACGAGGTAGGACCTTCTGTTTGTGATCTATGTGGAGACCTGAAGGGCTGGACTTGCTCCCACTTGTACCCAGGACTGAGAAGTGGACTCCAACGGAGTGTTGGCAGGCGTACCATATGGCTAATTGGAACAACAAGCTGCACAAGGCCTTTTTGCTGGGGTGACTAATATCAACTGTACCTGGACTGGGCCCTGCTAGTGACCTCTACATGATTGAGGTCAGGGCTGAAAGTGCTGTCCCTGAGGTCCTAGAAGCCTTAGAGGTAATGATGAGGAGCTGATCCAATCTAAAAAGCTGGGACTTGGAAACTTTTTGGGACTTTCAAGATACCTGTCAAATTTCAAGAGGACTTCGCCAGACACAGCTTCAGGTTTGCCCCACTGAGGTTTTTGAGGTTGATAAAAAAAGACTAAGAGACTGATTTAAGATTTGACGGATGAAGTGAAGGCATACATGTGGTGATGGACTTTACTTCTGGCACCCTGCCTTCACTCCACTGGCCAAATTGAGGATGACCACCAGACCCACAAACATCTCTATGAATTGGCAGGAACCACCTTCATGGAAATTCCTGTCAGTGCTGAAAAGGTTTGACACACGGTATAATTAAAGAACAAATCAAGAGTTTTTTAATTTAAAAAAAAAAAAAACTCCCAAAGCAGGAATTTTTCTAAGAAACATAATAATGGCCACCACACCATTGGAATTTTCTACCATGGTGAGGGGATCATTATTTTTTTTCGTTTTCCTCCCTTAGGGTCGAGAAAATAAACACATAATGCTGTCTACCACAAAAAGACTCCAAACTACTTTAGAAAATAGCTTATATTTTTTTAACATATCAAGACCAAAACTCCAATAAGTATAACCAGAGTTGTGAATTTTTAAATAGGAAATGAATTTGTAGTGCCTAAAAGCTTAAAGCACCAACAGGGACTCTCTGGTCACACTAGACCAGGGTACACCCAACAGTTCAGGCCAACTGCGGGTCATATAGAGACACAGATTAGTCCAGCTGAAGTTTTACCTTCTCATGAATTGTGCCAGCAGTCCCATTCATAGGGAAGAAGTTTGCCAGGAGCATGGAGAACGTCTCTGCCGCTGGGTGTTGTGGATGGGCTGGTGCCTTGCGGTCGCGAGTGGTGATACTTGCTGTGTAAGGAGACGAACTTGCGGCTGCTGGTGCTAGATCTTTGTGTGAGTGTCGAGGCTCTGGTGCAAAGAGGGTCGTTCGCGGAGTTACCAAAGGCTTATTTTCAGGAGGCAAAAAACACTTCCAGGTGATCAGGACTTAAGAGGTGCCTTTTGGGCAGCAGGAGCTCATTGAAGACTGACGTTCAGGTCAGAAGGCCAGCAGACTAACCCTTTTAAAAACTCTGGGGTCTTGGGTTCAAGATGAGGGTTGCAGGTTTATTCTTCCCCAGGCAAGAAGGGCAGCAGATCAGCATGGCAAGAAAGGAGTTCTTCCACAGCAGCAGTCCTGAAATGTGGCAGTCCTTCAACAGCACAGCAGTTACAGGCCTGAGACATGTTTAAAGGGGTTACTTAAATGAGTGGCTCAATCAGTGCTGCAGGTGCACCAGTAGCATTTAATGTACAGGACCTCAGCACATGTAGTGCACTTTCTTAGGGACATTAAAGTAAATACACCAATTGTGGATAAGCCAAAGTTGCCATGTTTTAGGGAGAGAGTACATGCACTTTAGCACTGGTTAGCAGTGATAAAGTGTAGGGGTGAGCGGAACTCGCAGAGTTTCACTCCATGGAATTCCACTGAGTTATATAAAAACTCTGCGAGATTCCACGGAGTTCCTCCTAGTTCCACGAGCTGACGGAATTCAGCATGTTGCACTGCTCAAGCTGATTTTTAGTACCGGAAGCTTTACCGCTCTGTAAAATCAGCATGAACAGCACTGCTTCTTTCTGCCGCTTAAAGTAGATTTTCTACTTGAGCAGCAACTTTCTCAGCATGGACGGTCACGACCTGCTGCAACCGCCCTATCGAGAAAATCTTGTCGGGTGGCATTCTAGCGCTCGAAAATCATGCTAGGGGATGCAAGTTCTTGCTTGCACTTGGCAACTTAATGTTGGCAAGCCATGCGCGGTGGTTGGTGGAGTTTTGCTGTAACTCCGTGCTACAAGCATTATGCAGAGTGAGCAAAAGGTTTGGGGTGACCCTGCAGAAAGGGCCATTTCCAACAGACAGAAGGTAAAATCTTTGACTGGGACAGCCCGCTTGGTGTATCTAACCTTCACTCCTTAGTGGTCAGCCTAAAGTCAGGCCTAGGTCCCAGTCTATTTCAAACAGTGTCTTCTGATTGGCACTTTACTTTTTTGTTGTTCTTCTTGCTCTAAATCTTTAATAACTCATATCTATGATTTCTCTTATTGTTCATATCGGCTTCATGTTTATTAATAACATTTCCTTTAGTTTTAGAAATTAGTTGTGGGATTTTTTTCTAATTATTTTAGCTTGTTACGTCAGTCTGCTTTGTACCATAACAACCAGGGGTTGAGCCCAGGTTTATTTTTTTACCCTGTGTGTTGGACCTAACAGACGTTTGGAGTTATGACTTAGGAAGGACTCACATCCTCCTCAACACTTTGCTTTAGCAGTTCTCAGCCATTGATAGAGGTAATACCCTTATTGCTTTAACCCCTTGGCTGCGGCAGGAATTCCGCCGCAGCGCTGGGGGGGGTTTGGGGGCAGCGCGGTGGCGCTGTGCTTATGACGGAGCCACTCCGTCATGAGCCACGGTTGAGCTGTGCTCATGACAGAGTGGTTCCGTCATGACTCCGACCACTGCGCTAATCGCCCGCACAGGCGGGGAATCAGCGCAGCGTGGGAGGAGCGGCGGCCAACGGCCGCAGCATGACGGAACCACTCCGTCATGAGCACACGGCACCCGTGGCTCATGACGGAGTGGCTCCGTCATGAGCGCTGAAGGGGTTAAAAAAAAAAACGTAAACAATATAGAGGAGATTTATAATATCTGGCGCATCCCTGCATATCAGCAGGGATGCGCCAGTTGTTTTGTATGACGTTAGATACCCCTTGCGCCACCATGGATGCGCCGCATTTACAATGCGACGCACCGTGGCGCAAGGATAGACAGATGCGTGACGCATCTGTCAGTGTATACGTGACGCACTGGTGGAGTCGTGTCGCAAGCGCGAAGCAACCCCAGCACTGCTCAGGGGCGTCCTATACTTGCTGTGCTGCATCACTCCTTACGCCTGCTACAAGCAGGTGTAAGGTTTTGACACAGCGGTGACGTAAAAGTGACTCAGTAAAATCTTGTAGATTTCACTGCGTCACTTTTACGGGGCTTCCTTGCGACGGAACGCCCACCCTGCATACATTATACCTGACACAGGTATAATGTAGGGCAGGGCTGTACAACGTGACGCATCTCACTAGATGCGTCACATTGTAAATATGTCGCATAGTGGCGCATTGTTTACACTGCCGCTGCATCACAAAAGTGATGCAACTGCGGCGTGAAAGTGTCGCAAGGGGCTTGTAAATCTGCCCCTATACCTTTACTAAAAAAAAACATTACAATAACTTAAAAAGAAAAATAAATCTTCTCACGTGTGAAATTTCCAATACATCAGTTGTAATCTTACAATATCTCAAGAATTTCAAACTTCACTTGTTATGCAAAATTCCTGATGTTATGCCATTTCTCAACATGGTGTAATTTTAGTGTAAGAGCACAAGAACAACTCGAAAGACCAATACACAAACAGCTATTCGCAGAACAGGTGTGTTTGCTCTATTTCTATGTGCAAAATATCACACTAAATTTTGGTTTTGCATTTCGTGCAATTTCATGTAATTTTTCTGGAAGTAAAAATTAACTACACCCCTAAAAACATCCCGAAAACTAAATTCTTTCTTTAAACGTCAGCATCCAGTCACTCCGAAATCTAGTTTCATTGTTGCTTAGTATCTGGGATGTGAAGGGGATGTTAGACTATTGATATGGCTGTTTCATTGCATAAGGTTGCAAGGTCTGACAGCTAGGAAGTTAAGTTGGCAAGCTAGTATCACATTATTTTATCTATGGGGCAAAAGAGTCTCATCTTCTGGTCCTGGATGTTCAGACTATCTGTCTAGGTCACGTAATGCGTGGTTCCCATGGGCTTGAAGAAGTACTCTGATACTATTGCCCTACAATTGGACACTGTAGCAAAATGTCATTTTTGGTATGGTCAACCCCACACTTTTTTCTCCAGTGCTGATGGTTATGATTCTGAAAGTGTCCTGGAGCCTATTCACCAGGTCCCAGTACCAGTGCTCTCTCCCTAAAAATGATGTATGTGAATTTGTATCCACAATTGGCAAGGACTTTAACCCCCTTATAAGTCCCTAGTAAGTGGTACCAATGGTACCCAGGGCATGGGAGTTAAAGGGGTCACCAGGGCCTGAAGCACTGATTGTGCCACCTTGAGTGGCCCAATGAAACAGATGACAGCAGGACTGCCATTGCAGACTGCAGGAGCAGTGCAAACTGCTCCAACTCGACTTTGCCCTCACCATGAGGTCAAGGTCACAGCACTATTTTCAATATATGCAGTCACCCCTAGGGCAGGCCTCCTGAGCCAGGGGGCAGGGAGCATTATATTAAAGGTGCGGACATATAAGTGCAAGCTTCTATGTCCCTGATGTTTGGACAAAATAGCGGATAAAAAATATTGCAGAAACATTGTGTCAAGAGTATCGGGATCTCATATACATCATGGGCAGGAATATCAAAGGTAAAAATATTGTTTTAAGTGTTGCTGTTTCAAAATTGATGCAACAAAAATCGATGTAGTAAACATCGTCGGTTATAATATCGTTTTTTAGTGTAAAATAGATTGTAATGTATTTTTTTATTCTACGTGCATATATTTTTCAATGTTTTAATTTTAGAATAATTTTTATTTAACAAATTGGTATAATTGATAGATTTTAATCTTTTTTATATAATCAATTTTATTGATTTTACACAAAATAAAGTGAAACCATAGTACGAACAGTACAGCAAGAGTCTCAGTTTCGCAACATATGGCATCTTGTAAGCAAACAATTTGTGACAGTATACATTTATAATTACACTCCCACAACCCCAGGAATGATCTTAGGGATAAAAGGGTAATATTCAAGTCAAAGCACCTAGCCACTTACCCCATATCTTAAGTTGTTTGGCCGGACAGCCTCTGGCTTCGTATAGAGGGAGTTCCTGCGCAGCGCATCAGTCCACCCCCTGCGCCATTTAGAGATTTTGGGTGGAGAGGGATTTTTCCAAGCCATCACTATATCGCGTTTGGCCACCACCAGGGCTGTGCCAAGAAACTTCTTGTCTGCTCTCGACCCATCTAGCCCATCTGTGACACCCAGTAATATATTCAGTGGGTTATGCGGAACTACCCAACCCAGGACCTCAGTGGATTCGGTTTCCAGGGCATTCCAGTATAGAGATGTCGGACCATTATTTGTTAGAGAGCGATATATTCTTGAGACACCGCCTTTCCCAAGGCTGCCCATTGTGATCTGAGCTTCAAGAGGGCTGTGTTCTGGCAGGGATGTGCCGGTTTGAAGGTGTGTGTCTAGGGCATGACGCTGTTGCAGGTATCTGCAAAATTGGGATGGATAAAGTGAGTGTCGGAGTTGTAGATCTGCAAAAGAGCGGACATGACCGCTGCCCCACACGTCTCCAAGTAGGGTGATACCGATGAGGTCCCAGCACCTAAAGCCCTTTAAGCCACCCACCTCCTGCAACCATGTGCCATGCCATAAGGGCGTTTGCTGTGTCAATTTGCCTTTCCATTGAGTGTTCCATGCTAGGAAGATAGGGCGATCCGTACAGAATGGCTTGAATTTGTGGGAAACCCAATTCTTGAAGTTTGGTTTTGTATGCAGGGTCAGACCACCCCCCATTGAAACAATCATGTAGGGCCAGAAGGAGGGTTGCAAGGTAATAGAGGTGTAAATTGGTGAGCCCCATGCCGCCGTCATAGGGAGGGATCTGGCAGGGCGTGAGTGCCAGACGCGGCCGGCGGCAGTTCCAGAGGAACCTCGTGAGAAGGCTGCCGATACCTTTGAACTAAGTACGTGGAAAGTGGAGTGGGGTATTCTGAATAATGTAGAGGAATCGGGGGAGGATCATCATTTTGAAGAGTGCTATCCTCCCCAATGGATTAAGGGGCAGTTTTTGCCATTTCTGCAAGTCTAGTTTAGTTTTGGTGATTAGGGGAGTCACATTAAGCACCCAGGCAAGTTCAGGGAGGAGGGCAATCCAAATCCCTAGGTATTTCAAGATTGTCATCTAATAGTGATGGTGGATTGCCAGTCAAAGCACTCCTGCAAGAGAAGCAGAGGGATTAAGGTCGACTTGGCCGGGTTCAGGTGTAAGCCTGAAGCTTGCTCGAAGGAGTGCAGTATTTGTAAGCATCTGGGGCCAGATCTGGCCGGGTCTGCTAGGTATAGCAGGACGTCGTCAGCATAGAGGGCAATTTTGTCCTCATGTGATCCCACCCAGTTCCAGCCTTGGCAATCTGATCGGATGAAAGTTGCTAAGGCGAAAAGGAGGGGGGAGAGCGGGCAACCCTGTCGCCTTCCCCGTCCAATTGGAAATGTCTGTGAGAAGGTCCCATTAACGAGCACCCATGCCGTTGGCTTGGAGTACAGAATGTGAATCATGTGACGAAATCTAGGGCCCATGCCCATGGATAGCAAGACGTCTTCCAGGTAACCCCAGTCAACCGAGTCAAAAGCTTTCTCAAAGTCGACTAGGAGGAGCACCAAGTATGGTGTAAGCCATTGACGATTAGCTAAAGCCAAGTGTAGACGTCTCAGACAGTGCCTGGTGCTGCGTGCAGGCAAAAAGCCACATTTATTGGGATGTACTAGCCTCTCAAGGTGTGGTTTAAGACACTGCGCCAGGATTGTGGTGTATATTTTGACCTCAGTGTTAATTAAGGATATGGGTCGGTAGTCCGCACAGACTGAGGAGGGTGGTTGTGTTTTGGGAATTAGGACAATCGTAGCTGTATCAGTCTCCGTAGGGAAGGAACCCTTTTTAATAGCTTCTTCGTACAGGGTTGCCAGATGAGGGACCCGCGTGTCACGGTAGGCTGAGTAGTATTCTTGCGGGAAACCGTCAGGGCAGGGAGTTTTACCGGCCGCAACCAGCGACAGAGCGCCTTGTATTTCCTCGCAAGTGATCGGGTTCTCCAGACCATCGGAGGCAGTCACAGCAAGCCGTGAAAGACGAAGATCCCCCAGAGCGACCAACTCCTCCAGTGAAGACTCTGGTTGCCGGGCAGAGTACAGGTTGGAGTAGTAGTGTGCGAAGGTCAGGGCCATCGCTTGGGGAGAGAGGTGGACGGTGCCTCCTGGATTGCAGACCTCCGGGATGATTCAGTTTGTTAGAGGGTATGACACCAGCCGGTGTAACATTTTCCCGTTTCTGTTGCCCCAGCCATACACTCGGGCGATGGAGAGTCGGCAGAGGATTTTCGCGGAGTCAAGGGACAGTTGTCTCAGTTCATCATGCACCAGGGTCAGTTGGCGTCTCTGGGATTCATCTGCTGAACCAGCCGCATCTCTCTCAAGTTGACAGGCCTGAGCTTCAAGAAGGATAAGCCGTCTATCCTATGTTTCCCTTTGAGCTTTGAGGCGACTTTTGGCGAGGGCATGAATCGCGGCTTTACCCGCTTCCCGTAGGGTGCCTGGAGATGAGACAGATCCTTAGTTCGTAAGGGAGTATTGTTTGACTTCATCGTGGAGTGCTTCTCTGATGTCCTTGTCCTGGAGGAACCAGGCATTCATCCTCTACATTGGGCGAAGAGCAGTGGTTGGGTCGCCTGAAGGTCAGGAGGACCGGCAAGTGGTCCAAGATGCCTCGGGGGAGGATTCGTACATCTCTAACTTTACGACAGTCTGGTGCCGGCATTAATAGCATGTCGATGCGAGAGTGGCTACCATGCGCAGCTGAGGTATTTGTGTATTGGGTTGCCTGTGGGTTCCAGATGTGCTTTAAGTCACAGATACCCATGGTTTCAGTCCAAGTCGCCAGTTGCCTGGCCTGTGAAATACGCAAGGTGGAGGGGACCCTGTGGCGTCGCTGTCGGCTTGCATGACAACGTTGAAGTCACCTCCCACCACTGTTGTGCCATGAGGAAGAGAGGAGAGTATGTTACCTATATGGTTTAGGGTTTGCATGTGAGTGGCTGTGGAAACATAAATGGAGAGGACATTCAGGGTGTCTTCACCCAGTGTACCAGAAAAAGCTACAAAGCGACCATTGGGGTCTTTGATAGCTTGAGTTGGTACAAAGGAAAGGCTTTGTTTCAGGAGAATTGCGACCCCACAGGAGTCCCTAGTGAAACCGGAGTGCAACGCTCTATCAAAGCCATACCTTGCAAGGAAGGTGCACATATTACCCAGCAGGTGAGTCTCTTGAAGCATAAGAATGTTGGGGGCTTGTCTTTGAGCCTGTTTCAGGACCGTGGTCCGTTTGATCCTATCTAGCAGGCCATTCACGTTTCATGACATGACTTTGAGCGAGTGTCCTCTGGCTGTCATTACGTTGTGGGTATTGGAAGGAGCCTCGCGTGATCCATGGGGCCGCTGTGTAGTGGGTACCCCATAGGCTGTGGTGCGCGTAGTGTGGATATCATCAGTGGAAGTGTGTTTGCAGTGCCATTTTGCTGTGCAAAGGAACTGAGATGCTGTAGACCTAAAATTGTAGAACAACTAGAGACTTGGGGCAACAGCCTGAACCTTCCCCCCCCTCCACCCCCTACCCTATACTTCTGAGATGGAAGCATCTGTCGTCTCTAACGCTTGAAGCGTGGTGGACCCCTCCTATTACAGTATCAGAGAGTACATCAGCAGAATTATCTGATTAATGATGAGGTCGTTTCTGCTCAGCTGGAGTTCGGTTGGTACTACCGCTTTGCCTGCAGCCTACCACGGGGGGCTTAACTTTAACTTGGGAGAACTGGACTGCGGGAGGGATCAGAGTCTGTGGAGTCAGTGGGCCTGATTCTGGCGGGAATGACCACAGCAGGAGAGTGATCACGGGAATCAGAGCTCCCTCGGGAGCGGGCATCCGGTGCCTGGCCCAGCGCCGGAGGGACGAACAGGTAGAAGTTGGTGAGCCAGAGTTGGCCCTACCTGGCCGCTGGCCCCTGCGGGACTGTGTATGTCTCCTTTGTGGAGCCGAGTTCTGCGTAGAGGCGGATTGGGCTCCTGGATATAATGTATGGGAGTGAAGCCCGGAAGGGACGCTCCTCCGTCAGCCAGATCCAAGCCGCTTCAGGAGTATCAAAGAAAAGTGTTTTCCCTTGGAAGACCACCCGCAGTCTAGCTGGAAAGAGTAGCCTGTACTGTAGGTTGAGGGCGCTGAGCTTTTGTTTCACTTCCGTGTAGGAATGCCTGTGGGGTTGAACCTCTTTTGTGTAGTCTGGGAATATTATGATGGTGTGGTTTTGATATTTGATGGTTTTCAGGGTGCGAGCTTGCTGCAGGATGAGGTCTCTGTCTCTAAAATTAAGTATCCGCGCTATGATAGGTAGGTGTGCGGCGCCAGGAGGAGGTTTTGGGGCCAGGGAGCGGTGTGCTTGCTCCACCGCAAACCATGTCGGGAGCTTATCCTTGGGCATCCACAGATTGAAGGACTCCATCGGACCCTGTTCTGAGCCTTCCGGGAATCCCACGAAGCGCAGCTTGTTACGCCTAGACCTGTTTTCGGCATCTTCTGCCCTTTTGTGAAGCTCCCTGGCCTGTGTCTGCAGTTGGGCCATTTGATCCTTCAAGCAAGACACATCATCCTCAATGGAGGAGATGCGGGATTCAGCTTCGGTGATTCTGGCTGTTGCATTGCGGAGGTCTTGCCGGAGCAGGGCCATGTCGACACGCACCTCGCTGCTCTTGTTCTCAACGGAGGCTTGAGAGACGGAAATGGCTTGAAGGATTGTGTTGAGGTCTCCACCTGTCGGAATGCCCCCATCGCAGCTTCGGTCCAGGTCCCGGCCTCGCTGACGGTGTACTGAACAGTCTTGGTTTGGGTCGCGGTGGCTTTGCAGTCCAGTCTTTCCCCATGGCCATCAGGTTAAGGTGGATCTTGGGAAGGTAGTGGTTTGCACAGCCGTTGGATGGAACCACCTGAGAGCAATGGCTGCCGTTCGTGGACAGTTGATGCACCTCTGTGGGTTCTGTAAGGTCTCACGGGGAAGGGGTCACCGCGTTTCACCGGTCTGGAGTCACTGTATTTGCTTGATAGGACTATTGCAGTTGAAGGGCCCCTCAGTGCGGCCACGTCGTGTTCCAGGTCCAGGGCAATCTTATCCGCCCAACAGTTGATCCCACCGGATGGCCACGTGTCGGTAAGCAAGGCCTACCTTCGGTGGGATGTCTCAAGAGCCAGACAAGAACGCAGCCTGTGGGGGGAGCCCACTTCCCAGTCAGTAGGGGGGACAGTGAGTAGTGCTTGCGGCGAGTAGGATTCGCATGATGCTGCAGGAGTTACACTGTACCGCGAGGGGGAGGCGGACTAGAGGGCCTGTTGCTGGGACTCCCGTCTGAGGGATACTGGTGACAAGCACTCGCCGGGCCTGGAAGAGCAGGTCCGAGTGTGGGTTGTGGTGAGCGGCGTCGCACCCCAGGCGATTGCCCTCAAGAATGGAAGGCAGCGCAAGTTGTCCGCATTTGTAAAAACCCCAAATCCCCGCTTCTGAACTGTCAAACTATCGCCCCATTTCTCTTCACCCCCTTCAGAGCAAACTCCTTGAAAAACATATAAACAGGCATCTATCTGACTTTGTGGAAACCTCGTACTGCCTGGACGTCTCCCAGTCTGGCTTCCGGGCCAAACACAGTACCGAGTCCGCCCTGATAGAGGTAACTGATAACATCAGAATGGCCCTGGCTAAGGGTCAGGCAGCACTCTTAGTGCTGCTTGACCTATCTGCGGCGTTTGACACCATCTCAGACAAAATCCTTCTGGAGAGACTCCAGGACATCAGGGTTCAAGGGGTTGCTCTGAAATGGCTGACAGACTTTCTTACAAATTGAACCCAGACAGTCACTTTGGGTACTTTCAGATCCAAGACCACCAAAGTTACCAAGGGAGTACCCCAGGGCTCCTGCTTGAGCACTACCCTCTTTAACATTTATGTTACTCCCTTGGCAAAACTAATGAGGAACCTGGGGTTTAGTCCCATCTCTTACGCAAACGACACCCAGCTCCTACTCACATTTGATAAATCCAATCCTAACATACAACTCACCTTCTCGGAGGGCATGAAGACCATCACTGCCTGGGTGAGAGCTAACTACCTGCAACTTAATGCCGAAAAGTCAGAGGTTATGCTGTTTGGAGATGCAGCAATAAGCTTGTCTCCCAGCTGGTGGCTGGAGGAGCTGGGATCTTCTCCCACTCCAAAAGGAGTGGTCAAGAACCTGGGAATTCGAATCAATCGGAATCTCACACTTGAAGCCCACGCCACTACCACCACTGGCACTTGCTATCACAGACTCAGCCTGCTTAGAAGAGTTTTCCCATGTTACCATCCTCCACGAGAAAAACACTGATGCAAGCTCTAGTGTTAAGCCGCCTGGACTACTTCAATGCACTGTTAGTTTTGGCTAGCGAGGCTTCCTTCAGCAAACTGCAGGTAGTCCAGAATACGGCAGCCTGACTGGTAGAAAATGCCCCCCCCCCAGAACGGCCTCTACACCACTTCTTAACAAACTTCATTTGCTCCCCGGGAGAAAGCGGGTGAAGTTTAAAGATCTTAAACTTCAAAGTGTTTAAAGCCCTAAATGGCCTGGGGCTACCTACCTATCGAATAAACTGCTAAAATATATCCCTTCCCGGCCCCTTCGATCCGGTTCCAAGCTACTTCTTTGCACTCCAAGAATTAAAAAGGCTCGGTCGGGTGGCAAAGCATTTACTTACCTTGCCCCTACCCTCTGGAACGAACTCCCCCACAAACTACGCGACTGCCAGAGCTTTCCCCTTTTTAGGATACTGCTAAAAACCCATCTCTTCTAGGATCCACTTGTTTGACTGTAACTAGCGGCCCCAGCACCGAGATACCCCTGATGGGGTGATTCGGGCGCTATATAAATTAATAAAATATCAAATATCAAATTGCTCTGTGGCCAGGACCAGGACCCTGGAAGTGCAGTAGGGCGAGGGGCGGAGGGGAGTACACCCACCACGCGATCTCGCAGTCGAAACCCCTCCCTCAACCACTCACGCTTGGCTCCAACAGTTTAAGTACGGAGGCAGGCCGGGCTTACTGCTCATTCATGGTGGGGATCCTCCAACTCTGACCTGGTTGCTGCCACGTCGGACCACGCTCACTGATACTCCGTTGCGATCTGAGATAAGTGGAGGACACCACGGCTGCAGGTGGAGCAGGTTACCCCTGTAGGCAGCAGGAGGAGGGTGGGGGGGTCAAGCTCAACTCGGGGACCCCCCGCTGTCCCATCACGACAGCTGAAACCCCATTTGACAGTCCCCACAATGCTGTAGGTGCGGGTGTTAGCAGGCCAGGGGGTTGTCTCAACGTGTCAGTACTGAGACACTTAGGACAATGACGGGTGCGGGCCTCCTCCCGGTGTAGCACCGAGAGCCGATTCCCCTCTTGGTGGTCTCCAAAACACTGTGTGTAGGGATATTGGCAGACCAGGGAGCCACCCCAACGTATCTGCACCAGGGCGCTTAAAATAGGGGTGGGCGCGGGCCTCCTCCTCTAGGCACAGTTCCACCCACCCGATTCACCACCACAACTGAAGCCCCATGTCGATCTGGGAGCAGGGGAACTCCACATCACCTCTGGCCATCCCAATTGGCCCGAGTGTCACAGAGGGGGATGGGGGTGCTCTCCCAAGGCCCTGCCACTCGATACAATGGTCGTTGTTTTGGCCTGCACTCCCGTCAGGCCCAGCCCCGCAGGATCAGGCTCGTCTCCAGGGTAAGGCGGACCAGGCGCGGTAGAGGGGGAACCCACCTTGGGTCACGCGTCTCCCGGCGGCCCAGAGCACGGAAATCTGCACCAGTCGGCTGCTTCGGGGATGACTTACCCCAGATGGGGCGATTGGTGTCTCAACACAGGGCCCTGCCACTTGACACAACGGTTGGTGTTCCGGCCCGCACTCCTGTCAGGCACAGCCCCGCCGGATCAGGTTAATCTACAAGGCAGGCGGATCAGGCGCGGTAGAGGGGGGAACACGCTCTCGGTCCCGTGTCTTCAAGAGGCCCAGAGCACAGAGTCCCGCACCAGTCCGCTGCTTCGGAGGTGACTGACCCCGGACAAGGTGATCAGAGCCTCAACGCAGTCACAGAGTCCGGCAGAGGGCCATCTGCCAGGAGAGGTTGCCCATCGTCCGGAACCGGACCCCAGGCCCGAGCTACAGCCTGGCGGGTGCCGCCATTTTGCGAGGATTTAGGCTCAGCCCTCCCGCTGTGGCAGCCCCATTTTCAATTCCACGGTGTCGGCAGGGAGTCTTGATGCTAAACAGGTGCTGGCACCGGTTTAGGGGCAGAGTGGACTGCCGATAGCATTAGGTGCTGGAGCGGATGACAGAGGGGTCGTGAGCACTCTTAGATTGCGACCGCCATCTTGACGCTCCAAGCCACGCCACCAGATTTTAATAGTTTTTTTTAAGAATAGAATTTGTCTTATTGTAGTGGGATGCTGGGCTAATAGTGGATAAAGGTGAGGAGATATTTCAAAAAGTATAACATAATTTTAAATTTTAAATGAATACATCTTTAGATATACCATTTTTTCTTAATTTTAAAATGTATTTTGATATATCACATTTTCATTTTATTTTCAAATTAATGTGAAATTAGATATCTGTAAAAAAATTAAAAATAAAATATTAAATATTTGTGAATAAATTTAAATTTAAATTCATTTATATGTTTAAATTCAAATTATACATTTTTTTGTATGGAATTGTTGCAATTGAATACAAGAATTATATGTAGAACGAAAAAATAATATTGTTACAATGTCAAAATGTTAATAATTTTGTGAATTGTTTTTAGAATATTTGGTTTTTAGAAAAACATGCAGTTGTACTTTAAAAAAGTGTAATGGTAGAAAATATTAATTACAATTTTTGAAATGTTATTACTTAATAAAAAATACATTTTAGTTTTTTATTAAATTTTTGTATAAATAATAGTAGTATAAATTAGGGCCTGATTAGGATGGCAGGGAGTCCTCCACCAACAGACAGTCGGTGGTGGTCTCCCCGCCATCCGCAAGGGCTGATCCAATCACTGCATTACCATGCCGGTCAGATTGGTGGCGGTTGGAAAGACCAATCGACACTGTCCCGACGGTCAGAAGCCTTCCGACCGTTTGGTGGACTGCCCTCCATCCCCAGATTGGTGGTGGTGCCTGTCAGGCACTGCCGTGGGGATTACAATATCCCTTTCCCCTGGTCGTTCTGCGGTGGTCAACCCGCCGTGAAACGGCTGGTAGAAACGGATTTGGGAGCCCGTAGCGGGCCCTCCTTAATCCATAGGGCTGGTACATGGGCCCTAGGTGGCACCTATGGTGCCTCCCTACATATCCCTGTACCATTTGGCAGGCACGTAGTGCAGGGATATATATACACCCTATTTTTGGTATTGTGGTGGGGGCTGCTGACTGCATCCCCGCCACAATACAAAATATAGGCAATGCAACCGCCATGGTGGCGGTCCCATTGTAATTCGGAGTGTGGGTAGGCTGCCTCGTGGGCAGTCAGTCGACCTTGCGAGACGATGTCAGACGGACTTAAGTCCGTCCGCCATCGTAATGAGACCCTTATTGTCTTATAATATAATATTTTAGAAAAATATATAATTTCCTTAAGTGTGATAATGTGTAGCATTAATTATGTATTTAGTATTTGCAAATTACTATAGAGTAGGTAAGTTTTATTTTGAATTGGATATAATGATTTGTATTTATTCGTTTTTTACACCTTCACTAAGTTTGTTTAAATTTGAGCAGGAATAATTAATTCCCTCCCCTTTAGTGTTTAAAAACTTTCCAAGTTGGTTTAGATTGGAGTAGGAATAATAACTGTCACCCCTTTACTGTCAAACACCTTCTCTAAGTTGGTTTAGGTTGGAGTAGCAATAGTAAATATTACCCCTTTACTGTGCAACACCTTCCTCAAATTGGTTTCTATTGGAGTGGGAATAGTAAATGTCCCCCCTTTAGTGTCCAACAATGTCCCCAAGTTAGTTTAGATTGGAGTGGGAACAGTAAATATGACCTCTTTAGTGTCCAACACCTTCCCCAAATTTATTTTGATTGGAGTAGGAATAGTAAATGTCACACCTTTGTTGTCCCCACCTTCCTCAAGTAAGTTTCGATTGGAGTGGGAATAGTAAATATCACCCCTTCAGTCTCCAACACCTTCCCTGAGTTGGTTTAGATTGGAGTGGGAATAGTGAAGGCTACCCCTTTAGAGTCCAACACCTTACCCAAATTGATTTGGATTGGAGTGGGAATATTAAATGTCACACCTTTAGCCCCTTGAGTGCCCCGCCCTTTCCCCCTCCTGTGCCGGCCCTTTCATTAGCGGGCGGGGTCCATGACGAGATAGTCTCGTCATGGGCACAGCGCAACCGCGCTCCATGACGAGACTATCTCGTCATGGGCACAGAAGGGGTTAAGGTCCAACAAATATCTTAAGTTGGTTTAGATTTGAGTGTGAATTGTAAATGTTACCTCTTTAGTGTACAGCGCCTTCCCTGAGGTGGTTGATATTGGAGTGGGGATAAAAAATGTCACCCCTTTAGTGTCCAACACCTTACCCAAATTGGTTTAGATTGGATTTAGCATAATAAAAAGATGAAACATATTTTTTAATTTTATTTTTTGACAATTCTAATTTATTGGGTACTTTTACATTTTGTCCAACATATTTTTAAAATTAAAATATTAGCAATTTTAAAGTGAAGTCAATAAAATATTTTTTTTAATTGTAAAAAAACTGAAATAAATCAGATTTAATGCATATTGTATAATGTACATGTGCACATGTTATTTTACAGTCAATATTATTTTTACACATTTCTTAACATTTTTTTGCGCCTTTCCATTAGTGGAAGGTGCAATCCCGACGCCAGGCAGACCAAGTGCTGCAGACTGCCGAGACGAATCCTTTTGGAGACTACTGGCACTAGAACCTGCACACCCATTAGACACCGTGGGTTCTGCTGCCTACTTGCAATCGGCGTGGGATGATTGAGAGCCAGATGTGCTCATGCCTGCCATTGCGGCCCGCTATGAAGCCCCTAGGACACAGAGGTGGCGGCTGCTGGGTGCGGCCTGCCCTGCACCAGGGATGTCTTGCGGCCTGTGACTCCAGTGGCTGCACTACACTGGAACTACCATGACGTATCACGCAACTTTGCACAGTGAGTCCAGCAGCGCAACTCACGGCGGCAGACACCCGCGATCCTACTGCAGCTCCCCTGCAGACACTCGTCAACTCCTACCTTTCCCTCGGGGACTGTCCTGGACATCTCCATAAATCAAGTGAATGGATTGCATGGATTCTTCCCCCCCCAGGTGAAGCATCCTTGACTGTCTCATTTGCCCTCTCATTTGGGAGCTGTGTGGTGCATTCTTGATGTCTCAGGGACCCTGCGTGACTCAGTTTGATGCCCTGTAATATGAAGACTCAATAAGGGGGCCTGTATCCTCCTCAAATACCACATATACAACCACCGTCTGCACCAATGATATATAATCCTCAGTACTGGCCTGTTTCGCCCACCAGAGTTTAGCAGAGCAGCTCCCCGTGGGTGTGACTACATAAACACCAGCCTCTGGCCCGGGGTTGCATCCCCCTCACTGCTGCCCTGGGTGCTGCTGCCTGCCTGCCACCTGCACTCTTATTGAGGGGCTGTTTGTTACCCTGCCATGGCCTCATCATAGTTTCTAGTGCCCCCCCTCCCACTGGTTTGTTGAGCATTCTTAAGCAGACTACGGACTATAAACGAGCTGTTCCAGCTGCTGGCTGGCCACTGCTAACACCAAATCCTTCCAGAGGAGTGTCATAATATAGGGGGTTTTGGAGGTGGATGCATCAACACCCAGGGTGATTGTTGGACCTTAATTATCCGTACTTTACACACCTCCTTGTTATGATATATTACAGTCCTGACGACATATAACAGGTCCCTCAGTGATACACCGACTAGCTACAGTTGTTCTCTGCACCACTGCTACATGGACCCCAATTTAGTCTGTTGTTTTGTTACCAGCTGTGCAACCCATTATACTGAGGTATGTTGGTACCAGGCCAATCATCACACATACAATGACCGTTAAGACCGCGCAACGGTGGTAGTCACCCATGGGAGTGAGAAGACTACAGAGACTACTGTTGCTGTTTGTTCGTCCCTGGCAGCCACGTTATTCGATCATTCCGGCCGATTTGACGAACCTTTGACAGCTGGGTTAGACATTAAATCCACCCTTGAACCTAAGCCCGACACCTTATGCATAGATATGGGCCTCCTGCATGAGGATAACAATAAATTGAAAGACCAAGATGAGAACACGGAATCAGCACTAGCTGCCCTGAGACCCACAGTGGTGGACGCTGACAAGCGCCTGAGGGCCATGCAGGAGGAGATAGATTATCTCCAAGGGAGAGTAGATGATCAAGAGGGCAGATCGAGATGGAACAACGTGAGGATTGTGGGCCTCCCGGATTAGGCAGAGGCCCAAATATGGAACTGTATCTCAGGGACTGCTTCATGAGCATGATTCTGCACAGAAAAACAATCTTCCTTTTTCTCTGTTGAATGGACTCACCGGGAGACCTCCCCCTATGGGTTCCCCTCGATTGCCAGTGGTTGCCTGCCTTTTTTATTATAGGGACAGAGACCATATTCTACAGTTGACGCAAGCCAGGGGCCTCAGGTCTGTTGAGAATGCTCATGTGCATATTTACTCTGATTACGCTTTAGAAGTTCAACGCCATGGGTCATCCTTCATGACATTAAAGAAGTGCCTCCGCGACCATGGCCTCAAATACACTTTGCAGTTCCCTGCCACACTTCGTATAATACACAAGGGCCTTACTTCCTTTTGCACTACACCAGAGGATGCCTGGTCCTGGCTGGAGCTCAGAGGCATCACATCCCCCTCTGGGGTTCAGAAAGAGCCCCCTCCGATATGAAACACAGAAAGGCAACGTAAACCTCGCAGCAGACGCCGACCATACGGTCCAACTAAAGAACAAGAGGCTAAAGAAAGGGCCCAGGCAGTGGAGGACTTGGGGCAGCACGTTGCGGCCTACTCCCCCACAGGATCAGAAACAGAGAACCGACTTCATGACTCCCGGAAATGACGGCCTCACAAGTTGCTGAACTGTTAGGTGGCAGCCCACACGTTACACCTCAGGTGGCTGAGGACCTGATATAGGATGCAGTTCTCATGTTTGGTAGAGCTGTGGATATGCATATATCACACCTGTGGTGGCTGCTGTCTGAAACAGTGATATCACTGTTGATACGATGGCTGAGGGTTGCGGACATATCCACACAGGTCGACTTCGATGTCAGAACACCCCCCCCCCCCCACTTTTAAAGTACCGCTGGTGTAGACTGTTATTTTCAAGAAAAGATCAGAAGGTGCACTCATTGTGAAGTCAATATAAACTAATCAGAATCTGTTAAAAAATTACTTATTTTTATTCAAATTGATCTTTTAGAACTGCCGTTTGACCTTTCTTTGTTAGCTGGTGTAGACTGTTACCTTATATTGTTCGTATTGCGATATAGTGCCAATGGCTGGTCACCCATTAGTGCATTGGCCTGGGAATTGGAGATGGGAGGTTCTTATATCTTCTCTTCATTATATCCAGTATGAATCTTCCTATTATTTTTGTGGATGATGTGACATGCTATGTGAGCTGAGGGGATGGGGAGAAAGGGTTTGGGGTGTGTCCAGAGTGCTGTCACAGACGTCACACAAACGTCATAATGGTTATTAATATAGTAGTAGATGAGACCTCACTTTTATTAAAGACCTCAAATGTACAAGGATCAGCAATTTATGCAAAGCATTACAGTGTCTACCAATACCTCCGCAGGCGCAAGATTCAGAGAGCACTCCTTCAAGAGACACACCTGATCAGTTCAGACCTAGAAACCGTCTGCAAGCTTTGGAGGGGCACACTGATAGGGACCGCATATTCAAGATATGCCGGGGGAGTTTTAATTTGGGTGGCACAGGGGATTCCCCTGGAAGTGTTGGACACCAGAATTGATTCGGACAAGCAGTATGTCATGTTGGAGGGTCTATTGAATGGCCTCCTTCTCTCCCTCATATCACTTCATGCAACCAACACTTATCAGGCTCCCTTCCAACACTTGTTGATTCAAGCTCTGTTGCATAATACATTAGCACCTAGCTATTGAGAGGAGATTGTAATTGCATCCCAGATCTATCCTATGACAGTTCCCGTCCTCACTACATGGGGCACAATCAATCTGTCTTACACAACAGTTATAAAGATAGGCCACCAATACTCAAATGAGGGATGCCTGGTGCAGTCTGAACAAGGAGGCCAGGGAGTATTCCTATTACTCGAGCATCCATGACCTACACACTAGGATCAATCTAATTTACTGTTCTCAAAATGCCCTTGCTAGAGTAGCACGGGCCGAATACCTCGGCCACACTCTGAGATCACTGTCCTTTGCAGCTGCAGCTGTGTTGGGGAAGAAGTAGACCAAAAATACCAACATGGTGCCTTCCCTTGGAAGCACTTCGTGACGCCGCATTTCGCTCTGCTCTCTCAGAAAATGTCACCTCCTACTTTCAGGACAACAAGTTCTCCGTCTCGGAAGCCAGGGTTGAGTGGGACGCATTCAAGGCCGTACTCTGTGGCTACACAATTAAGGCTGTTCACAGAACCAAACTAACCTTTTGCAGGGAACTCAATGCCCTAGACCAGACATACGATGCTATGAACAATTAGCTTTCACAGACTGATAGGTTGCGGCCCTGCTGGTGCAGGCTAGACTGACACACAGAACGAACTGCTCTGGAGAAGCTAGAGGCCCGACATTACAGGGAACAAGTGGCCAAGAAGCATGTAGAAGGTGATAAAGCAGGTAGACTCCTGGCATGGCTTCTTCTTTCAGACTCACCTAGGAACCCGATTACAGTTATGAGAGATGGAGCAGGATGTATTCATAACTCACAAGACAGTATTAATGCTGCTTTTCATTCATACCACACTAACTTATATAAAGCCCCACAGGAGGAAGACCCAACATCAAAACAATCCTTTCTAGATAGAGTAACTCCTACCTGCATACAGGCTCTCACAGCATATGGACCTGGAAGCTCTAGGTACTGAAATTGAGATCTCTAATGCAATTAAACAAATGGCACGGGGTAAAACCCCTAGGGCGAATGGCTGGCAACTGGATATTTACTCCACGTACAGATCACAGCTCGTTCCACATTTGCTCAAGACCAATACAGAGGCTTATGCAGTGGGAGTATTACCCCCCACCCTCAGTGAGGCAGTGTTGGTAGTTTTGCCCAAACCACACAGGGATCCACTACTCCTGGGGTCAAATTGCCTCTCTCTCTATGCAACTCAGGCTACAAGATTCTTGGGAAGGTACTAGTCAACCGACTGATTCCCAATAGCCAACATGTGATGCAGCATGATCAGAATGGGTTCATCCCTGGCAGGATTACTTTCCTGAACTTACGTCGGCTCTTTAAGTTGATGGATTGGGCATGCAAAACAGGTGTGCACCCTTGGGTTGCATTCCTCGACATCCAGAAGGCGTTTGACACCTTGCGATGGTGCTACCTGATGGCTGTACTTGGGAGATTCGGAATGGGGCCCAAATTCCTTAAATGGGGTTCTCTGTTTTGCAACTCACCCATTGCTCATGTAAAAACATGTACCACATTTTCTGATTCTATAATACAGGGAGTGGCACCCCGCAAGGCTGCCCCCTTTCCCCGATTATTTTTGCACTCGCGATGGTACCACTGGCTTGCACACTCCGACAAGTTGCAATGAATTGGGGGATACAAGCAGACAATCATTGGAATATAATATCTATGTATGCGGATGATGCCCTGTTGTATCTACGAGAGGACGCCACAGTACTTCCGAGTCTCATGGAACTATTACACCAGTTCGGAAGGGCCTCCGGATTGAAGGGGAATTGAGATACATACCAGCTGTTCCAAATTACGTGCCTTTCCCCGTATCAGCGGTGGGCACTCCCGGACACCTTGGGGTTTATCACTCTGAAAGAGATTTACTGGACGGCAACTTGGGTAAGGTCATTACCAGTGCCAGAAATTGTCTATCATTCTGGACTACATTGCCGCTCTCCCCTACGGGCCACATAGCTATCTCAAAAATGCTGGTACTATCCAAATTATTATACTTTTTTGCACCCCTCCCCATTCTAAAACCTCAAAAAATTATTTAATGACTTGTAAGCACATCTGATCGCACTAATATGGGGTAATTGTAGGAAGCAAGTGTCTATTAATATATTGCATGCCCCTCTAGCGAAGGGCAGCTTAGGTGCCCCGAATTACAAGTATTATCACATGGCCGCTCAATTACAATGGCCTACTCATTGGTTGGTGGGCTAAAATATGGCAGAACTGAGACGCTGGTCAGTTGGCATACACCCGCCTACAGTGTTGGAGTGGTTGCTTTGGTCCGAGAGCGTGATCCCTAAAAAGGTTGGAAATATTCTTATGAACACAGCCCATTTGCGTTAGAATACTTATCTTGTCAAGAAGCACCCCGACCCCTCCATACACCCCTGAATTGGCCCTTTCGGCAATGCCAGATTGTATAGACTTAGGCTCCAAGCTGGAGGCCGCCACCTGGATCAATTCGGGCCTCACAACGTGGGGGACCTCTTCTCAGACAAAATCCTCTGCACGTTTGAGACTCTGATTGAAGATTATGGTATCCCACCGGGATCTTTTCTTCTCTATGCCGTGCTAACCCACCATTCACACACGGTCTGGCATAGGACACACGATGAACCAGACATGTCCAGACTCCTCCAGGTCACGCTGACACATTGGGCTCATCGCCATGTTGTCACATTACTATATAATTATCTACGAGATAGAAGCATGTACCTCGCTACTCTCCGTGCCTTCTGGGACGAGGCACCATCCACAACACTTACAGACAAACAATGGACATGATAACGCCGGATTCTTATCTTATCTTACCATCTCTTACCACTCTTAAGAATCCTTGGCCGACTAGATCTTTTTATCTGCTGTTAAGTGTAAAGGGGAGAGAACCAACTCATTCAGATAAAATCAATAACCAATCAATTCCGTTGCTGAAGAATCACTAACTCCGAGCTAAGTTTTAGAGGGTTTATTACAACGCCAAAAATAATTGGACATACAAGCACCTCATGACGAGGTTAAGAAAGTACATGGGCACTAATACAAAGTTTAACCTACGCAACAACCTAATTCGATGAAGCATAAAAAAAATAAGGAACTCTAAAAATATCAAACAAAAGATAACTGCTCCAATATCTAAATCAGTCTTCATAGATACCTACAAAGAAATTGATTAGTCTGTCCCTACTCTACCACTAAGGTGACATCCCTACTTAGCATTTCCCAAGTTAAGATCAGAAAAAGGTGTCAGCTCGTGAAGACTTCCTAAGAAGTACACTCACGTTGAAAGGGTCAGTAGCCAAAGCTACCAAACTTGTTCTAGGTCTCCTTCCTCTATATTGATCTCTTCCTTCTACCCTCATCTGCTCCTTCTCTGCCGCTCATCCCTCGGGGTACTGTTCCTAATACAAAATGCACAACATGGAAGACACGCCTTCATTACACCTCTTCTGGCTGGAAACCTCCTGGAGGTAATTTTCCATTGAAACCTGTATGTCGTCCAATAATGGTTGAAACGTCCTTGAGTCCCAGGCTCCTCCAGCACCGAAAGTATTGGCTTCTCATTATCTGCATTCCTGGAGACACTTGTAGTAAACACTCCTCCATACCTAACTGCTAAAACAAAAGGTTAGTCTTAGCTAACGAGGACGATGTCCTTGCACCTGCAACAGAAGCCTGAGAATAGAAAATCCTTCCCTGTACATGAAATTCTCTGACAACCTCCAAATGAGAGCCTTCCCAGGGAGAGTACATCTTGGCCTGCACAATTCAGCTAACATAAGAAATACGAATAGGCCTCTCATAGTAAAACATAGACTTTGAGTTAGGCCTCTATACATCAGAATGACACACGTTAATAAACGTTGCATCTGTAAGCACAATATTTCATTACATTCAATATATAAGTAATCATTCCGACACGTGCAGCCTTTAATATTGTGCACGTTTAAATCTAATGCATTGCATTGCTCATAAATTAATTTGTTAGACACTTTGCAATAGGCGGTTACATTTTAAAAGTCATTTTACTCTTTCGACTAACACGAATTACATTTCTAACATTACATCCACATTATTTATTATTGCATTTACTTCGCTAATGAGCGTCTGTTAATACAACATAAAATATATATGTGGATGTGGACTATACGTGATTATGATGCACCCCTACAATTTTCAAAACCTCATGGCGCTCTATTAGTTACAATGCTTAGAGGTCCTGAAATGTATTTCCATGAATGCCAGGCTTAAATATACCCAGTTTAATTACCTCCACCATATATTTTTAACAGCACATAGATTGGCGTGTATGTTTCAGGGGTCCTCGCACTCCTGCCCACACTGCATCAAAGCCACTGCCAATTTTATTTACATGATATGGACATGCCACCCAGCTGACTTCGGATTGGACTACAGTAACAGAACTACTCTCTGAAGCGGTAGGTACTACATTACACATTGACGGCCTTCATTACTCTTAGGGATAACCTCCCATTCAGCAGCGCACAAAGCCACCAATAAATTCCTTGATTTGGCTTTGATTTTGGGCAAGCATAGAATAGCAATGTGCTGGAAATCAGCGATGTCCCCACACATTAAAATATGGCTATTTGACCTGCGTGCTGGCATCATGACGGAACAAGAAGCAGCACATGTTGCAGAGACAGGCCGAATGGCTCCATCTCACCCCCAAAATGGCAGAGATATCTTGAGGTGGTGGAATACCTACACGAAAGAGCCTCCTCCTGAGCGTACCCATGAAACTGGTCACATTAATGGACCAGAGGGGCAACTGTCCAGGCCCTGCCTTGCCGGTGCACAGGTTATACCCCCCACTATATACAGAGATGATAAAACAAATGAATATCCTTGAGTAATCGGCCTCATCCTCCCTGTACCCCATTTGATGTACTACACTAATGCTTTCAGCAGTCACATGATTTGTCCTTCCACACTTTAATCTGTTTTTTTGGATTGTTGTTCAGATATGTTTTAAAATAAGTAACTGTTCTAACTATTGCAAAGATCAGTATACACATATGATGCAGAGCAGTCTGCGATCTATATATAATGTATGCAACAAAATTCCTTCAGTGGACATGTGGTACACACTTCAGTTGCATTACTTAATATAACAAATGTATTTAATGCTGTCAACTATAATTTTGCTCAAACTATCAATTAAGAAATATATACAAAACAAACAAACAGGAGACACCTTTGTCCTTACTCACTTGCCAGCCATGTCACTACTGAGGTTCACCTCACAGGCAGTTAACCTTCGGTCAAGTGTGGGGTATGAGTGATTGAAATTACTACAACTTCCATGAGGCTCTGTTGCTTGAACACTTCACAGGAGGCACCAGTTTTGTTTGTCCTTACTCACTTGTCAGTCATGTCACTACTGAGGTTCACCTCACAGGCAGTTAACCATTGGTGAAGTATGCGGTAGGACTGATTAAAATGATTACAACTACTGTGAGGCCCTATTGCTTGAACAGTTAACAGGAGGCACCAGTTTTGTTTGTTCTTACTCGCGTGTCAGCCATGTCACTACTGCAGTTCACCTCACAGGCAGTTAACCATTGGTCAAGTGTGGGGTAGGAGTGAATTAAATTACTACAACTACCATGAGGCCCACTACCTCTAACTCTGAATAGGAGGCACCAATGTTGTTTGTCCTTACTCACTTATCAGCCATGTCACCACTGAGGATCACCTCAAAGGCAGTTAACCATTGGTCAGGTGTGGGGTAGAAGTGATTGGAATGACTACAACTACCATGAGGCCCTGTTGCTTGAACACTTAACAGGAGCCACCAGTGTTATTTGTCCTTACTAACTTGTCAGCCATGCCACCACTGATTCCCAGATCATATGGACTGAGAACCTTACACATAATGCTCTGCTCAAACAGTCTGACTACTCAGCCTGAACTTCCCCTGGTCTCCACAAATAAAAAGAATGAGGCCAGGTATGGCACCATATCAAGTGTGTACCTGAAATATCAGTAATGCACGAAGGTAACCTAGCTGATTTGAAATGGCGGTGAGCCATTGACACTGCACAGCACACATTATTACCAGTGCTAAATCTACTACCAAGTAGTGTTGATATGCCTGTAGTATACACACTTAGGACTTGGAATTTACTAATACACATGTAAGTTTGACACTGTATTGGATTCAAGTTATTGGGAATTGCCGTGCCCACCCCTCATGTCAACATGAAGCATATGAGTACAGCAAATGATCAGGACAATAGCACTTCATGAAATGGATGTCTCCCAATGTCTTGCAAATGCATCAGTCACAACTGGAATAGTTCACAATGTCAACCTCCACCCCTTTTGTCCCTCGCATGCCTGAACTCACTGTGTAGCAACTGATGCACAGTTACAACAATTACAATTTACTCTATAACTGAACAGGTCGATCCAGCACAACATCTGTCCAGACTAAGGACACCGCTCAGTCCCCACCTCCCCCCTGAATCAAGCCTCCAGTGATGCAGAATGTCCTGAGTACATGGACAAGGAAGACCAACCTGGCCCATCTGGACAGCCTGGGCAAACCGGAGCAGTGAGTCTCACTGTGCCCATAATCACACCTTCCACCCCAGCTGCAACATCTCAGCTGACCTCCGCCACAACAACCGATGGGCCTAGCACAGGCAGCAACATCTCCTGCACCCCAGTCGCACTTCCGGAGTAGAGGATTGACAACCCTTTCACTGAGGATGGAGGAGCCAGTGGGAGGAGTCAGGCTGGCTTAAGGTCACATGCCTGTGGGGGCAGGGGTGGTGGAAGGGTAACTGTGGACCCGAAAAGTGAGGCCACTGGTGTCACAGACACCAAGGCCAACATCACCTGAGTTCTGAGAGCCTATGAGGATTCCAGAGGAGGGATGGGCCAGGTACTAGAGGAACTCTGGGAGATGAAACAGCTGCAGAGTTCTATAGACCAGAGGCTGGATACCCACAATTACAACATGGGCCAGGTCATAGGGGTCCTGAAGGACATTTAAACCACACTCTGCAGGACCTTTCTCCCACCAACTACCCCTTCCTGTGGTCCATCTACACCAGGCCCTTCTACATCTGCGGCAGCCACAGGAAAGGTCCTGGCAGAGGACGACTCCTCAGATACCCCTTAACCTGCATCAGCGTATCCCCCTCCCTCCTGTGGCGGGGGTCATCCAAGAAAACAACCAGGAGGTTCAGTTGTCAAGGCACCCACCACTGCCAAGAAAAACCATTGCACCTGATGGCCTCCTTTGTGTTCAACACGTTCACTTTGTTGACTATTCCTGTACACTTTTCCATTTCTGATGGGAGGAGTGTGTTGCACTTTGTACTTCAGACAATGTGGCTAATAAAAAAATGGTTTCATCCACCAGCACTGACTTCTACACTCCTGTTTTGTCACTATTAGTCTTTATATGTTTTGTTTATTTTCTTCACATTGTGCACTGCAATAAATCCACGTGTCACAAAATCATTAGCTCTTGTAGTATAATTCACATCTAGCAAGATATGAAGTTATCCCCTTGTGAATTACCAAATGTAAGTAGAAGTTACTTGTGTAAGCATGGACATGTAGAATGTCTACAATGTGCAACTGAGTATCACAACCGTGTCACCCCAACACAGGTTGGTCAGGTGTACAGTCTCATGGCATCTTTATTCCATAGTTTCAAACATAGGCTGGCATAATGTAAAAAACCGAGTTAAATAATACATCACTGAAATAATCGGTGTCAGTGACCACAACTGTCATGTGCAGACCTCAATACCATGGTCTGAGGGGATACATCTGACAATGCCAAATAGAACCGACAAATGACAATTGGTTCATTGAATCAGGTGGAGCTATATCGACAACCTCACAACTGAAATCCCACTTCATTGAAAACAAGAAACCAAAACATGACAGTACAAAAGTGTCTGAGCACAGGTTCATTCCAATCAAGTGTTGATGCCTTTGGTGCAATGTCACAAACATATGTCAGCGGTGTGCCACAAGCACTGTGGCATACAATGATGAGACTTCACTTTGTCACCATACTCACTATGTCACCATAATCACACCCACATGTGCCGTTTTTATCTATTGAATTACCGGATAGCCTTTTGTTCTTTCAGTTTTGTCATAGCAATTTCTAACCCTTTGTATGAATAACTGAAATACATATAATAAAAATGTGGCTCATTTTGAGAATAATATTCACTCTCATTCTTTTTTTGTGTGTGTTTATTGTTCATTCTTCACTTGTATCTTGATTTCAATCACTTTTCTAAGTATAAAAACCACAAAGAAATTGTTGTCTACCTGACAGAACCAATTATTGTCTAAAGTTTATATGCCCAGGTTCTGAGGGATACTGGGTTACCCCATTGCTTTGCACGTCATCACTGTGGAAAGCACATCATGTAGTACGCCGCAGAACATAGGTTGTGACATTCCACCAGATATAGGCACAGTGTACTGAAAGGAACCTTTGTCCAGGAAATACAGTGCTGCCATGAGTCTCACCATTGGTGTCAGAGATGTGGGATAGTTCCTTCAAGGACGTAAATGAGGTTCCAACTCGTCACAAAAATCTTGTATTGCCTGCCTATTGAGACTAAACCTCCTGATGATGTCTCTTTCTTCCATAGTCTGAAGGCCTGGAAATGGCCGGTATACTGGAGGCTGTCGCTCCTCCCTCTGCCAGGGTACCTATGTGTGGCGTGTACAGACATATGGATATTGGTCATAGTATCCACACTAACATTTACCAAGCCACACCCAAAAGTCATGTGACCACACATACTAGCATATGTTAGCACTACACAGCAATCCCCATCATGATTGCATAAGATACAATTGCATACATATCAGCATTTGTGAAGAGGAAAGTCCGACCGATGCCGGAAAATGATCTGGAGGTGCAATTTCACCCATTGACCACTGATGTAGGAGAGGCCAATCCAAGCGGAAGACACCATCTACTAAGACATCGATTGTCCAGAGAAATACAGGAGTCACCTGCATGAATAAGATCGATTGCCATTACGTCAAGTTCCACATATCATCCCCAATCTAGACCCACATGTGTCTTTAACAGCACTGTGCACATCATACAAACTTCAATTGTATGGTGGACAGCGTCATGTTGTGGAGTCTGCATTGCACACATAACTACCATCACCGCTGGCGTACAGTTCACTGCAGTAATTGTGTGTTCATGCACAGTAATGTACAACACTGACCTTTGAGCATTGGTATAGGCAGAGGAATGGTGTCATACATCAGGTGACATGTACCAACATATTCGTAACTGGTGGAGACGCACTTAGAAGATTGTTTTCTGTGTGGTTTTCAACACTGACATGGAAGATGTCTGACCTTGCTAATGGGACATGGTGAATCGCCGGCTGATTTAAACTGCGCAGTAGGTGGCTTCCTCCACGGTGGTCACAGTCATAGGCTAACACTGGATATTGTGACAACCACGGTCCAAGGGCTGTGTCCATCTACATAAGATACTGCCTATGAGGAGGTCTGACCTCGCTAATGGGGCCTGCTCATTCGACAACAGCTGACGGAGTTGAACCATGTGGTAGGTGGCTTCCTCCAAAGAGGTCACAGTCATAGGCTAACGTTGAATAATTTGACCAATGCAGTCCTATGGCTGTGGCCATCTACACAGAAGGCCACCTATGTGGCGTACGTGTTCGCTGAGATTTGAAAATAAAATCACTTGCCTTCAAACACTGCTGCTTACATTTACTCCAGAGGAGCTGGAGACCCTGGTGAACGAGGTCCTTCTCCTGTATCGCAGCTCTGTGGCTCACCAGAGGAGCATGTGAGTACTGCTAATACAATCTGTACTCTGCAACAAAAATCCTATCCAGTCCCATAGGCCACAATGTAGCTCAGTGTCCCAGACTAGCATCAGGGTTTTGTAAGTCAGACAGTGTGGCCCTTACATAGGACAAGTATGTCCTGGTTCATGTGGCACTGTACTTTGTGGACTTCACATCATCATACTGATGTGTATCCTACACCAGTTGCATGCACATATCTATGCATGTATAATTGGAGGGAGGATGTGGCCTTACGACTATAGCGTTTGACCTCTACCCTGGGAAACTGGGTCCGAGTCTCGGCAGGGACGCTCAACATCCTGTGATTCTTGGCAAATTACTCAATCTCCCTGTTCCTAACCAAAACTTAATGTGTCCATCTGTAACGCAACTGATATCTTCGGGTCAAGTTCACACTATATAAAACACCGGAAAAATAAATAAATAAAATTTTATGTTGCCTATGATGATTTTGCTATTCAGTTCATGGCAGATGTGTTAACAAATGTATAGGCTTTAAACCCTAACTTGTGTATGTTTCCTGTAAGTAGCATGTGAACATGATGTAAGATATGTGTACAGTTTCACGTGTCAGTCAGCACACATGAGGCCTCATCAAACTGTGGTCTGGGAGATACCAACAGCGCACAGACCCTTTCTGAGTGACCCACAACGGTCATGTCAGATATAGATGGTCACAAGGTGTACTGTTAGGTATGACAAATGTGGGTATATGATGGTCATGTGTGAATAGTATGCTCTGCCTGCAGAGAGAAACCCCTGACAACGAGTCGTGCCCACTATGGTCCATGGCCCAGGCTGTAGCTGAGACAGTGCGCCTATCAAACTGATGCAGAGTACTCTCCCTGTAGATCTGCTGATCCTCAGATGTGGCCTGAATTTGTTTCACAGGACCATGATTTGGCCGAAATGCACCTATATTACTACAGTTGGAATGGTGCGTGATGAGATCCCCAGACCCAAGACTACTGTGCAGGGCCCCATATTGTCACTGTATCAATCCCTTAGGACAGGCACCTTATTCCCACATGTCTGGGATTTTACTGTCCGATGAGTGATGCTACCATTGTACAGGAATATTGCTCATGTGAAGCACGTACATTGTAGATAGTTGGTTACATCTGAGAGCAGTTCAGAAGTGCATTACCAGGTGTAAGAATGACCAAACATGCAGTATGTACAATGGTACATTGACGACGTCCCATATACACTGCCGTGGCATAAGGTGTGTGCCGTGATGCCAGGACTTCCCATAGAAACACATGCAGACGTAGTATGATATCCAAATGAGTAAATCACATGCCCACTGATCCTCAGAGTGGGAGCTCTCAGTGACTCACATGCCTACCCTTTCATTGTGACCCAAATCTTGGAATGTAGTCAATGCAATGGTAGCAGTGATGTCTTGGACTGTTTGAATAAAGTCATTTGTCCAGACTGCTCAGGCGTCTGTCCAGTGAAGCACTAGTACTGTACCCTTCAGGAGAGCACAATGGTGTGCTGTGTTACATGATAACTAAATTCAGAGCATTTGTTCTGTGGCCCAGGGAACAGTGCTAGGTTTTAGCCAGGTCTCAGTAAGAAATCCCAGATCAGATGATGTAGAGGTCACCATGTCCCAGATTGCAATCGCATGTTTGGCTAATGATCTCACATTGCATAGAAAACCCTTCAAGACCTCTGAGAGCAGAGGGAGGGAGTCAACAGGGGCATATAAAGGTGGGTCATACCCAGGGGTTAGGGACTCATTAGGTAGGGTCAGAGGGTGTATTCCACCATGGTTCAGCGTAAGGCTTTGAAAGTGACAATTTAAGCAAGTTAAAGTACTTTCAAGGAGAGATGGAAAGCAAGGAGTTCCTAGGTGGTAAAACCCTTAGCTTTGTTTCCTATGCGGATACATTCCTCTGCTGAATGTGTGATTTTAAATATACTGCCAGTTTCTGGAGAGAGAGGGGCAGGGGTCCTGGCTCCTGGTGATGGGCGGGCACAGGCGAACGCAGACGGCTTGCCTTTGGCGTGCCCGCTGCGCATCAACGCTGACATCTAACTTGGAGAAAGGGCAATGCACCTACATGATAAATATGCCCATTGGTTTTTTAGGCACATGTGATTTCCCTAGAAAAATGAGCCAACAACAGGACTCAAACCTGCATCCCCAGTTCCAATGTCAGCATCTCTGGCCATTAGGCCAAATCCTCCCCATATTCTGCTTGTCAAGAAATGGACCTGGTATATGGTTAAATGTTTGCTTTTAGACTTGGCTTGTATAGGACTCATTAATATGATGCTAATCTCATTGGGTCTGAAAGCCACTGCCCAATCACATACATAGTGCTGGGTCTCAAGTGCCCGAGGATGAAGACTTTAGCTCCAACCAGTGAGTTTGCATCATGAAGCAGGGCAAATTTAGTAAAAGGATAGAGTTTGCATCGATTATATGTGCTCATAATAATTCAGACAGCCTACTAGAAGGGATCAAATTAAGTACAGTACTGTTAGAAATGGGGGTCTCTAGTTGGCAGAGGTAGGTACCTTTGTCCAAATAGGGGCCCTTTCTTCTAGCAGGGTAAGGGGGATACACTCCTAAGATAACCCCTGCTCACCACCTTTGTAGCTTCGCACGAGCAGACAGGCTTATCTCAGAGGCAGTGTGTAAAGCATTTGAGAACACATACAGTAATTCAGTGAAAACACTACAAATGGACACCACACCAGTTTAGAAAAATACATAATCTTATCTAAACCAAAACAAGACCAAATGGCAAAAATCCACAGTACAGGTACCAAGATAGATCCAAAAATAGGTTATGCACAAAAATAAAGCTTGTAGCAACAAATAACTCCACTTCGAGTTGTAACGACGTTGTGACCGGTGGAAATCCCAAAGTACAGCGTCAACTGCGAGGTGGGAGGCGTCGGGCCCGGAGTCAAGCAGACCCATAAAGAACAGTAGCCTTGAAATTGATGAAAGCAAAGACAGTTCACGGCGTCGGGTGGTGCGGCTTCGTAGACGCTGCGCGACGTCGGCTCCTTACGACCCCTGGGGAGGTGCAGCCTCTGTTCCACACTGCAGCGCAGGGGAGGTGAGACGACGGTTCCTTATTGCATCAGGGAGATGAGGTCACGATGGCGCCGAAACCACTGTTCCTTACGATGGCGCGATGTTGATGGATTTGGGGATCACCCACGTCGAGGATCGGCTTCGCGATGATGAAGTCGGCTTCGGAGTCGATGCAGCACAGCAGCAAGCATCGGGCCTACATCGTAAGTCGGAGCAGCACTCTTGGCTTTGGTGCAGGTTGCAGCGTTGCTCACCGGCATCCGTGCTGCAATTTCCTTCTGTAGCAGCTGGAACAGCAGTTCCAGATACAGAGAGACAGAAGGGGTGAAGTCTTTGTGTTCCTGAGACTTCAGAACAGGAAGCAAGCTCAGTTTCAAGCCGTTGGAGTTCTTTTCTTCAAGCAGGTGACAAAGCAAACAGCAAAGTCCTTTTTCTCCTTTCCTTGGCAGCAAGCAGCCACTGCTGGCCAACCCCAGACAGCAAACAGCACAGGGGCAGTATGCCTCTTCAGCTTCTCCAGCTCATCTCCTTGGCAAAGGTTTCCTCTTGATTTCCCAGAAGTGATCTAAAAGTCTGGGGTCTGGGCCCCACTTTTTATACACACAAATCCTTTGTTCTCTGAAGGCAGAGAGTGTCTGTGCCCAGCCATAACCAGTTCTGTCCTCACTGGTGCAGCTTCCTGGCAGGAGTTGGAGACAGCATTGTTGAAGGCAGGCCGGGCCCAGGCAGGTGAAAGAAAATCTCCTCCCCCTACTCTAAATGCAACCCAGGTCCTTTCAGCCCTGACTCATCAGACTTCTGGAGCCACAGCCCTTCTCTAGCCCCTGTCATCCAAAAGCCAGACATGCAATACACAAACCTAGCAGAGGCACATTGGATGGTTAGGCAAGAAAATACCTACTTTCTAAAAATGGTATTCTAAAAAACAAAATGTAAAAATCACCCTGACTAAAAGATGCACTTTAACATTCTAAACTATATTTTCCTATCTTGTTCCCAGGGTCAGTTATGTTTATAAGATGTTATACACAAATTCCCCATTCTGGCCTATGGGAACAGGTAGCCTTGCAATAGTGAAAAACGAAATTGGCAGTATTTCACTATCAGGGCATGCCACACACATCAGGACATGTCCTACCTTCCATATACAATGCACCCTGCCCACAGGGGTACCTTGGGCCTACCTCAGGGGTGACTAATATGTAGAAAAGGGAAGGTTTAGGGATTGGCAAGTGTGTGCACTTGCCAAGTTGACATGGCAGTCCCAGACTGCACACAGGCTCTGCAATGGCAGGCCAGAGTTACATTTTACAGGATGCTTCTGTGGGTGGCAAAATCAGTGCTGCAGCCCACTAGCATTTGATTTACAGGCCCTGTGCACACACTGTGCACGGTACTATGGTCTGACTAGTAAATCAAATATGCCAGTCATGGAATCACGAATCCATAACAACAATTTACACAGAGAGCATATGCACTTTAGCACTGATCAGCAGTGGTAAGGTGCCCAGAGTCATAAAACCAACAAAAACAGGTCAGAAACAATACAGGAGGAAGGCAAAAAGTTCTGGGATGACCCTGCAAAAAGGGCCAAGTCCAACAACTACCATAGTATAGAGAGCAGATCACATTCATGCTTTTTGCATTGCCAGCATGAGCCGCGCATTAATAATGATTTGGTCCTTCCTATTTCTGAGGGTATTGCTGGACAACTAAGAGGCATATCATCAACGAGGCGATAAAAAATTATCGCCGCTTTTGCGTCAGTTTTCGGACGAAAAACTGCGATAATTTTATTGCAGAATCAGCAAGGTCACGCTATCGCGTGACACCTTGCATTAGTGCCTGTATTCTGTACGCCCAGCTTTGCATCTCTAATGAGATGAAAAGTGGGCGTTCCTGCCCTGGCATACCTGGAGAAATGTTGCTAAGCTACATTTCTCCAATTATCAATGGGCACGCTAACCTGCAGAGCGACAAGCAAAGTAGCAATAACCTCTGTTATCGCTACTTTCCTTACGCCTGCTTCAGGACTGACTTAGCCATGATATCCTATGTAAGGTGGATATCATGACTAAGTATGCCTTGCCCTATCATCAAGCTATCGCCAAACTTTGTGAGATTATCGCTGGATTTCCAGCGATAATCTCACATTTTGCAGTTAGCGCTTGGAATATTATCGCTTTTGAGATAAGCGTTGCTAATAGCACGCTATCACAGCGATAAAATTCCACATTACCCGGCGATAATTATCCTAGTGCTAAGTGCGCTTAGCGATAATTATCGCCGGTACTTGATGATATGCCCCTAATTAACATATAGACCATGGACCAAGTAGAAAATAAGGGGAAGATTTACTAAGATTTTGGGGGAGATTCTCAAACATTTTTGTGGGTTAGCGTCACAAAAATTACGCTAACCAGCACAAAAGGTTTTTTTCCTAATTCACTCTCCAGTGCAAAACTTGTTTTGTGCTGGGAGAGCCCCAAATGTAAAGCAAAGCAACGCGAAACGCTGCTTTGCATTACTTTGCGTCAAGGAGACCTTACATGGGTGGTACATGGACGTTCCCATACAACCACGCATGCTTTTTTACTCTAAACCCTATCTACTAACATTAGTAGACAGGGTTTACCGCCAAAAATTGATGCCGCTCAAAAGCAGGCATTAAAAGGAGAAATGTTTTCATTTCTCCTTTTTTTTCTGACTTTGCATGTGTGCTGCACTGTACAACACACATGCAAAGTTTTTAACTTGTCTAGCCATAGTATTTTGTACAGAAAGGGTACCCAGCTGAAATCAGCACCAGCGCAAGGGAGAGTGGAGGAGAGAGCCATATCTCTATGAATATGGTGCTCTCCTGCTTTCTCCCTGTCACGCAGCGCAGCATTTTTGGATGCTGCACTGCGTTACGTGACACCTTTGAGAATCTGGCCCTGTGCGTCATGGTTGAGTCACTTTAGTAGCGCAGCCCCAACGTAAAATCATTTTTGTTATTTACTAAGCCATGCTTTGCACGGTTTGGAAAATACAAAGTAAAGCAAGGCCGCGCATAGTGCGATCTTGCTATACCTTTAGTTGGGAAGGTGTTCCATGAGTAGAGCATGGGCGTTCCCATGCATCCACTCATGGATTTTGACACAGTCCCGGGCTTGTAAACCTGGGAATGCGTCAAAATGCAACGCCTTCCAAGTGTTATGTAACAAGGATTGTTTTTGTGCAGGAAGGTGGCACTCGTGCACAAAAACACCCCTGCCTATAATACAGACACACTTGCACCATGGTACAAGGAGGGCTGCATTGGCGCTAGGCAGCCTCAAGTGTGCCAGCACAGGGAAAACGCGGAAGAGCGCCATATCTTAGTAAATATTGCGCTTTTCAGCTTTCTCCCATTCACTTAACACAGCGCAGCAACTTGACTTGCTACACTGCGTTGCGTGAATTCTAAGCAAATTTGTCCCTGCCTGTATTTATTTTTAGAGTTCCTCCAGTTTACCTCCACCACACCTAGGGGCATATTATCAAGAAACGGCGTTAAAATTATCGCGGCTTTAGCGGCAGAAAACTGCCGCTAAAGCGGCGATAATGGGCTTGATAATATGCCTTTGAGAATTCCAATAGAAGCCCATGTTCTGGTGTCAACATGGGCTTCTATTGGAATTCTCACGGGCATATTATCAAGTCCATTATCGCCGTTTTAGCGGCAGTTTTCTGCCGCTAAAGCGGCGATAATTTTAACACTGTGCTTGATAATATGCCCCCAAACCTTTTTAAATCCAGGAAAAGATACACATAATAGTTGAATGAAACAAAATAAGGAACACAGAGGAGATGAACGTCTTCAGAAAATCAGCTCGGAGATCTGGAATAAATCTTATGCATGTAAGGTTAAACATAATAGCGAACCACCGGCATAAAAGTGATATATATTTTTCATTATTAACACATAGACCTTTTCTCATCCAGGCTATAATTGTTGTGCCATAAAATGTGCTCATTCTCTTTCAAAGTAGAAATTAATAATTTATTGAGGAGTGATAATTTTCTTGGAGGTTATTCACAGATAGAAATAGATAGAAGTAGTAAACGTCAAATTAATAAATGATGCAAACACAGACCACATGCATCAGAATTCACCCAGTCTCTGAAAGGGTGTAAATTTTCTAGAGATTTTTATCCTTTTGCAAATGTGGGGCTTTAACATCTGTATTCATATGCTGGCATTTACTGAGGCAATGCATTAGTAGACCACTAAATTTATAGTTCCCTTTTAAGCGAATTTGTCACCTACTTTACAAATGCATAATTTCCACAATCTGGAGCTGAAGTCAGAATAACCATTTCTGTAACTAACAAGCTCATTTATGCAAATTATCTTGCTTTCTTTGAGGTCGTTCTTCACTTAAAAGAAAGTATATAGATTTATATTACAGAATTACGAAAATAGGGAAAGAAAGTTTAACTGCGACATTTCTCCAAACCTTATTGAGTATCTTTTTTACTGGTAAGAAACGGTAGGCTTCCTTTTAACCCTTTCGGTTATGCTCCAAAGAAGAAATATTGCATAGTAATTTAGCTACCGTTGGGCATATCAGCAACAACCGGCGATAATTATCGCTAAGCGCACTTAGCGCTAGGATAATTATCGCCGGGTAACGTGGATTTTTATCGCTGAGATAGCGTGCTATTAGCAACGCTTATCTCAAAAGCGATAAAAATCCTGGCGCTCACTGCCTAACGTGAGATTATCGCTGGAAAACCAGCGATAATCTCACGAAATGTGGTGTTAGCTTGTTGATAGGGCCCCACAAACTTAGCCATGATATCCACCTTCCATAGGATATCATGGCTAAGTCAGTCCTGAAGCAGGCGTAAGGAAAGTAGCGATAACAGGGGTTATCGCTACTTTTCTTGCCGCTATGCTTCATAGCGTGGGGCTTGATAATAGGAAGCAACATTTCTCCTGTCATGTCAGGTCAGGAACGCCCACTATGCATCTCATTAGAGAGGCAAAGCTGGGCATTAAGAATTTGTGCGCTAATGCAAGGTTTCATGCGTTAGCGTGACCTTGCTAATTAGGCGATAAAATTATCGCCGCTTTTCGGCCGAAAACGGCGGCAAAAGCGGTGATAATTTTCTATCGCCGCCTTGTAATTATGCCCCGTGTTTTTTACACTCTGGAGCATAAAAAGCATTGCTACTAATTAACAGGAGCTACAGTGCCAACCCCTGGCACAGTCTAGATAGCATGTCACGCTTCACGATAATTAGCAGGAATTATTTTTCTTAGTTTAGGAGACCCGTGTTAAAACCAGCACAAAATATGTTTTTATCTGTTTCCACTAAAATCTCCAGATCTGTTGGGGATAACTTTATCTACCATGTTGCATAATACTCCAGATGTAGCCTGCATCAGGAAGTTATTGAGGATATTTGCTGAAAATGAGTCTGCTTGACAAAGCCTCGAGTGCTGCAGGTTAAAAAACAGGGTTAAGTGTATCAGGCTTTCTCTGTAGAAATTAATGTACTCCTCTGGTAAAGTTGGTCTATCTAGAGCAAACTTTTTTGGAAGTGGAATTTAGGGTTAGGTGAGTGTTAGACCTGTCAGCCTTAGGGTGGCCAACCCCTAAACATGTTGCCTTTACCCTACTATTTTGCTGAATTCGTTTTTGTTGGCTTTAAGACTCCACACTTTACCACTGCTAACTAGTGCTAAAGTGCATGTGCTCACTCTCTAAAAAATCCTAAATTGGCTTACACCTGATGCATATTTAATTTACATCTAAGTCCCTAGTAAAGTGGTATACCATATATCCAGGGCTTGTCAATTAAATGGTACTAGTGGACTGGCAGCACTTATTGTGCCACCCTTAAAACATGTCCCAAATCTGCCCTTTGCAGCCTGTGCATATAGCTTTAAACTGCCAGTTCGATTTGAAAATATAACACCCTTGCCAAGTCTTAAACTCCCCTTTTTTTGCATATACGTCACCCATAAGGTGGCCCCAAGATAGCCCATAGGGCAGGGCACACTGTAATTAAAGGTTGGACATGCACTCTTAAGTTTTAGATGTCCTGGTAATGACAAACTCATACATTTATTTTTCAATACTGTGAGTCCTACCTCTTCCATAGGATAGCTTTAAGTTGCCTTACTACATTTAATAAGTGCTAACATTTGATTAGGAACAGGTAAACATGTCATGTTTCGTGTAATTAAAAATCCTCTTTTAATGGTAACGTTGGATTTTAAGTTATAATTTGAAAATGCCACTTTTAGAAAGTTCCAGCTATTTTTCTAGAACAAAAACAAAAGTTTGTACAACGAGGTTACCCGGCCAACATCTTGGAGGATACTGAGAAACGTGTGAGTGTTCTGAGCGGGGATGACTTATTACGGAAAGTAATCAAGGAACCCACCCACAGAGGAGTCTTTGTATCGACTTATTCCACTTCATCATCTGCCATCAGAAGAGTGAGTCTGAAACGTTGGGATTTACTTAAATCAGAACCTGATTTCCTAGGCATTTTTGCTCAACCACCGATTTTTGCTTACAAAAGATTCAAGAATCTCAGAGTTGTTATCCAAACCTATTACATGAAGCTAGTAATTACTTTGGGTCCACAACACAGTGTATAGTAAGCATAGAATTTTCAGTAATATTCTACAGAGCTTTGAGAACCTGTCATTCTTTTTTAAGCTAACATCTAAGTTTATTCAGCAAAATTCAATGTAATACAAACATGAGTAAGAATATGCATATCAAGAATTATAAAAGAAGGGAGGGGGAGGGAGGGTAGAAAAGAAGGGGGGGAAACATCATCTTAAAACTCTTTTTAAACATTATTGGAAAAAAAAATAGCACATGGAATAATTTCCATAAGCATAAAAGACAGTGTTAGAGAAAAAGAAATTTCAAGTTACATATGGAAAAAATATCAAAGGGAGGATTAATGAAAATTTGTTTAAGAAAACAAAGACAACAAGTAAATCATGGAGGCTTCCGAACTTCAGCAGAGGTTCGGACTAAAGGAGCACTATGTGAGGCAATATAAGTTAAGTATGTGGATACAGGAAGCCATAAAAGGTCTCTTTTGATGGACACAGAAATAGGGATAATGTAACTAGTATCAAGTCTGTGATGAAACCAGACTGCATTCCACCAGGCTCGAAAAGTGACTTTGTCAGCTTGTTTCCAATTAGAGGTGATCAAATGAAAAGCAATCGCCAATAACAAATCTATGATTTTAAAATTAGAGGGAGATTGGGGCCAGCAAGGTGATAGAGAGCCTAGAAAAACATTGGAGGGGGAGAAGGGGATTTTTGTGTTAAAGATTTTATTAATTTGAGACCAAACTAAGTGGCAAAAACTTAATTTAACTAAAAGCGGTGGTATTGGTAATAGGTAATATGCGCCTATAGGTATTTCACCAGATATTTGTGGAGATTAAATTAGTAACGGTGCGCAAGGGTTAGGGGGAACCACCTGCCTCCCTTAGTTATTGTGGCAAAAAGCAACAAAGAGTCATCATGTATGTACCAGAGCTCACGCAAAATTTCAGTTTTACAGTTAGTGAATTAGATTACACTTGAAACACAATAAATCAATCTTTGGTTTCTTTCTCGTATCTTTCTTCTTTTTAATAATTCCGTTTGTACAGTAGTTCCCAAGCCAACACGTGTTTCGTCGCCTTCGCATGATCGTACATGCGACTTGTTCGCGGCTGAACACTTTCTTCGTATTGCGGTTTATAGTGCGACGATATTTCCAAGCCACACTAATCCTGTGGCATGAGGGGAAATTCCTAATGAGGGCTGCACTTCGATATCACGAAGACTTCAAAATATTTAAACTTGTGGTCCCAATCTCTGGACTGTGTAAAAAGTGCTGTCGAAGGACGCAGCTTCCTCCTCACGCCGGACTCCAAATGCGCATGTACGATCATACGAAGGCGACGAAACACGTGTTGGCTTGGGAACTACTGTACAAACGGAATTATTAAAAAGAAGAAAGATACGAGAAAGAAACCAAAGATTGATTTATTGTGTTTCATGTGTAATCTAATTCACTAAATGCCAAAAACGGTTCACAGGGGTACAATCAAAAAGCATATGGAATAGATCTGCATTTGTGCAAGGGCAAGACCAACAGGTAGGGGTAGAAGTTGTATTAAAAGAAGCTAATTTTGCAGGGGTAAATAAGAGGCGCTGATAAATAAAATAGAGGGTTTGAGAAGTATTAGCAGCTCTGGACGTTTTATGAATTTTGAGCCACAGCTTATCCCAAAAAGGAGTCGTACAACATTCTAGGAGCTCTTTTTCCCAAGCCAATTCCACTCTCGTCTTACTCCTGTCAGAGGAAAGAGATAAACATTTATATAGTGATGAAGCAGAGGAATAATAAGGGAAAAAGCGAGGAACAGCTGGCGGAAGGGGGAGTCGATGATGGTAAAGATCGAAGGTATTGACACAGTGAAGGATATAAAAGATCATATTGAGTTTTACAGGAAGAAGGTAAGGAAAATTGCGTTTGAAGATCCGAAAAAGATAAAGGGATATTGTTTGATAATAATTGTGAAATCCAAAGTAATCCTTTAGTCCTCCAAGATTTCTAGTAAAAAGTGTGGTTTTTAATGCGTAATAAATTATTATGCCAAATGGGTTGTTGATCTGACGAGGAAAGTGAAGGATAAGAGGAAGGCAATAACGGGGCAAGTAATTTCCGAGTATGCGAAATGATTGAATTACGAAAAGCGGAAATATTGTTTGTGAAGGCGAGGGCTTCTTGAAATGTAAAAGGAGACATAAAATAAATTTCCATAGTTAACCAAATAGGAGAGGGTGTTTTGTGGTCAAAAGAAAGCCAACAGGAAGACTGTTTTAATGAGAAAGCTTGATGATATTTTTTGAAATCTGGAAATTTAAGACCACCAGAGGTTTTATCCGCCTTCAAAGAGGATAGGGCTATACGTGGAGATTTGTTTTTCCAAAGAAATTTTGTTAAAATAGAATCTATTTTTTAAAAGTAAAATTCTGAAATATGTACAGGAATCATAGAAATATTATATAAAATTATAGGAGAAAGCATCATTTTAATGGAGTCTAGTCTTCCCCACCAAGAGAGAAAAAGTGGATGCCAACGATCAATAGAATCAGATAGAGTTTTAGTTATGTGATTGAAATTAAATTTTAATGTGTCCAGAATATTCGAAGAGAACCACAGACCTAAATATTTTATCTTTGTCGATTGCCAAGAGAAACCGGTAGAAATAACATTTTGCTTAAGGCAAAGCTCATTTATTGGGAGTACCTCACACTTGTCTGAATTAAGACGGTAGCCAGATAGTTGAGAGAATGCATCAACCTGTTTCATAAAAGACGGAATGGAAGAAGAAGGATTAGAACAATAGAAAAGAATGTCATCCGCATAAACAGACATCTTAACATGAGAGGTATCGAGTCAAAAACCGGTAATCTGAGTGTCCTGCCTAACCTTAGTTAAGAAAGGTTCCAAAGCAATTATGAATAAGAGTGGAGATAGGGGGCAACCTTGACGTACTCTTCTAAGAAGTGGGAAATAATCTGAGACGTTACCATTGACAAAAATAGAAGCTTTAGGACCTGAATATAATAGCGAGATGAGGGATATTAATTTAGGAGGAAATCCTATCCATTTCAGTGCCTGAAACATAAAATCCCATCCAATCCTATCAAATGCTTTCTCTGCATCTAACGCTATGGCTGCAATAGGATAATCAAGAGAGGAAGCTTTGCCAAGGATATTAAAAAAGACTCTAGAATTATCAGAAGATAGACGGCCTTTCACAAAACCTGATTGTTCAGGGCCAATGAGAGTAGGTAAAATGGGATCAATGCGGAGAGCAAGAATTTTTGGAAATATCTTATAGTCAAGAATGACTAGGGAGATTGGACGATAATTTTTACAAAGAGAAGGGTCTTTGTTATCTTTGGTAATTAAGCAAATCATGGCTTCCTGAAATGTACCGGAAGAAGCGCCAACAGTAATGAAAAAATTGAAAAGTAGTAAGAGACGTGGAAGAAGTAGATTATCAAAATGTGCATAAAATTCAATAGTAAATCCATCCGGACCTGGTGCTTTTCCTCTTTGTAGTACAGAAACTGCATGAGTAATTTCAGAAAGAGTGATATCCAACTCTAAAGAGGTAAAATCAATATTAGGAGGTGAAGGGGGATCAATAGATTGAAAATAAGAAGAGAGGTTAATTGAAGTCGGCTGATGTTCAGGAGTATATAAAGTCTTATAAAAGGAAACAAACTCGTTTAAAATGTCATTGTCCTTAACTAAGGAGATACCAGCATTATTCCGTATAGACTCTATCTTAGTTCGATCACGTCGTACTTTCAAATAATTTGCCAATAACTTCCCCATTTTGTTCTGACCACCATAGTAACGAGTGCTCCTTAAAAGATAGGAGGAGGCAGCTTCTGTGGATGTTTTATTAAACTTAAATTTTGCATCAATAAGTTTTTTTAAGGAAGATTCAGAATTCGAATGATAATAGGAGTATTCAAGTTGTTTAATCTCAGCAAGTAATTGGGTCGATTTATCTTCAAAAGATTTCTTCTTGCGAGAAACAAAATTTATAATAAGGCCTCTGGAAGCTGCCTTGAAAGAGTCCCAGATCATAGCAGGAGAGAAGTTCGGAGTAGAATTGATGGAAAAGAATTCGGAAGCAAACAAGGTGAATTGGCTTGTAAAGGCAGTATCGGTTAATAAAGTATTATTAAACCACCATCTACGTGCATGCGGAGTAAAGGGTAACAAATCAAAATCCACAAAAACTGGGGCATGGTCCGAGATGAAAATAGAACCAATTTCAGAATGGGAAACCTGTTGAGATAGGGATTTACTGGAAAAGAGGTAGTCTATTCGGGATTGCAAGTGATGTGAAGGGGAGTAAAAGCTGTATTCTCGAGTGTCGGGGTTACAGAGCCTCCAAATGTCTACTAGGGACTTGCATCGTATGGTGCACGTAAATTGGGAATGCATCTTAGTATTGGAAAATTTAACGGAGGAGTGTCTATCTAGTATGGGGTCAAAAATCTGATTACAATCGCCCCCAAAAATAATATATTCATCATTCAACAGAAGAAGTTTCTCAGATATATGAGTCCAAAAAGCATTATCAACAGTAACTGGTGCATAAATCTTAAAAAGGACTAAAGGTATCTGTTTTATGAGAAGCTTGACTATTACCCATCGACCTTCCAAGTCACATTCCTGATGAAAGACTGACACCTGATACTTTTTGTGACATAAAATAGAGACTCAATTTTTCTTGCCTAGGGCTTGGGAGGAAAAAACTTTACCTACCCAGCCACGTTTCAATTTAGATGCTTCAGTCTCAGATAAATGTGACTCCTGAATTAATGCGATGTCAGCATTTAATTTAGACAAATGGGTTAATACCCGTTGTCTTTTTATGGGATTATTTATTCCCTTAACGTTCCATGTAACGACACTGAATGGAACACATCAAAATTGACTTGAACAATTATTATGCAAACAGTAAGAAATCTAAGTACATTGCTGAAATAGTGATAAAACTTAGAACAAAAATGTAATCGGTTCAATTTAACTTGAATAATTATCTTACAGGTAATAGGAAAACTAAAGGCATTACTGAGAGAAAGGTACCAAATAAAATGACAGGAAATGTAATATGAGTTCCAGATTAGAAAAAGGAAAGGAATGAAAATAGAGGAGCTATCATCTAGAAGAAGAGGGAAAGAGAAAAGAGGGAGAAGAAGAAGAGTAAAGGAAAGGAAAAAAGAGAGGAAAGACGAAAGAACGAAAAAAGGGTAGAAATGGAGAGGACACAAACCAGAAAAATAAAATAAAACAAACGATGTATGATAATGCAGAAAAATGCCTAAAAGACATACCACAAAAAGTCAATGAGAGTGGGGATGGAGGAACTACATAAGGGAAACAGCACACCGAACGGAAGACTCCAAGAGGGCGCAGCAAGGGGAGAACACAGCCACCGGGCACAAAACGAAGATGTCATAAATCAAAGGGGACCACAAAGCCGCACCTAATAAAGAAGAAAAAGCAAACATTAGGTCTCAGGACACAACAAAACTACAGCAGAAAGGAGGATAAATACAGATAACGGAAAACAGATATTAAAAAGAGACAAACAGAAACCATTAAAACAATTATAGTAGAGGAGTGTCCATGGAATTATCTCTGCAGGAGTTAAGGAATTGTTGAAGAAGCACAGGATCTTCATAGTTCGTCGTTTTGTTGTTGTAAGTCACTTTGAAGAGACAAGGATGAAACAGTCCATAACATGCATTCAAGGAACAGAGAGCAGGTCTTATGTCCAAAAACTGTTTACGACGATCAGCGGTAGCTTTAGCGTAGTCCTGGGCAAAAAGGAGATTGGCGCCCTTCCAAGTGAGTTTCCCCTTCTTTTTGGCAGCTTGAATGACCTTTATCAGATCTGTATATTCCAGAAAGAACAAGATAACACCTCTAGGATTCGCTGAAGAAGATGCGAAGTTGGCAGAACGAGATGGTGGACCTAAGCAGTGAGCTCGTTGGATATTCAATGGAGGAGAAGTTGGAAGACCAAGAAGCGTTGGCAGGAAGGATTGAAAGAAGGATATAGGATTAGGACCTTCGAGTTTTTCCGCAAGGCCATAAATATGCAAATTATTGCATCTGTTACGTTTTTCCAAATTTTCAACCTGTTGCTTAAGTGAAAGTATTTCTCTATGCATTCCTGGAACCTTGTCCGAGATTGCCTGCACTGAAGACATTTTCCTCTCAAGATCTGCAACCTGTTGCTCCGTATGCGACCAATTATCCTCGAGGCTCTGACGGCGAACATTTGTTTCGGCCATGTATGGTTTAAGTGAACGTATTTCCTCGAGAAGAAGCTCCATGGAAATGGAAGAGGATGCGTTGGTGGGAGAAGGAGGGTTCGCCTTCACTCGTTTTCCTGATGTGGAAGGTAGTTTAGAGTTGGTTTTAGAGCCTAGACGAGAAGTATTAGGGGAGGAGCCTTTTGTTCCAATAGGTTCAGTAATTGTGTCATCCATATTATCCTGTAACACACTGAAAGGATTATTGTCGGCACGCAGGTAGTATTTATATGCTGTGCGTTACTGCGATTAGAGCGAGCCATTGTCGTAAAAAATATGAGTGAAGAAAAAATATTAGCAAGTGATCACAGGACCCCAAAATGGTGACTCAGAGAATATTGAAAAACAAATGGGAAGGACGAAAGTTCAACTAACATATTCTGAAAAAAAACCCTTCATCCATATGAGTTCATGGGAGATCCATAATCCAGAAAAAAAAAGGAATAACATTATTTAAAGTCCAATAAGAATAATAGCAGGCGAAGTGGCAGGCAGACTCATAAAAACTAAAATGGCGTCCAAAGACATAATGCTCATAGCTGAGGAGAGAAGAAAAAACTGAGCAGAGAGCCAAAAAACAGACCAATTGCCATTTGGATTAAAAGGGCAGAGTAAAAAGGTGAAGACTTGCTGAGTAAAGTCGTTTAAACATATAGATATGCACTGTGGGGCGAAATACCGTGCATAAATTACAGCAGGACGCACAGGGAGCAGGAAGTGCACAAAATGCGGCCACGACACGGGGACGAGCAGCGATTGGAACAAGGGCCGAGAAAACAGCTTGGGAGCTCACCCCGCGTCACCGCATCGACATTGATACATGGAGGAGGAACTCCGCTGCCAGAGGATACGACTCCAAGGTCCACACGGCGCCAGTATGCGCCCGGATGAGTCCCGACACTCTACGCTCTTCCGGAGCCTCCCAGAGCAGCGGCCATTCCCTCCGGCGCCTAAGCCACGCTCCGAGAACCTGTCATTCTGACAGGATTCTTTAGATAACCGTTCGGGGTCTGCACTATTAAGCATTAGGGGTCGAATCTGTCTTCTTTTTTTAATTTCCATTGCCAAGTACATTCACTTCCGGGTTAGGCTTGAATCAGCAACACACCACACTTATGCACCGTCAGATTGCGCGTTTCACTGGTCTTCACTGGAGTGGTTTCCTGCCGTCAGCAAGGTTGCCATTCACTCGGACCCACCACCTTGTATGCGGAGTGCGTAAGTTACGGTTTGGGTTATGTTCGACGGTCTGTTGTACTTATATTCACGCATTCCACTCACACGTTTTTCATTTAGAGCGGAGCTCTCGGGGCCATCATCTGGTTTATCAAATCCATTACTTGTCACCAGGTATATGTTCCTTCTTTACATCCACAATCCTGTTTGCTGTGTCCGCTTTGGCACACCACAGTTTCCTGCGTTTGGCACCTCTATACATCTTTCTCGACCACGGGCTCACATCTTTCTGAGTTGCTTTAATTCATTGCACGCTTTCTGTTGAGTCACAACACACAGCAGGTCATTTTACTCCACAGCCTCCAACTGTGGTGTTTATTTGTTTACCCGGCACATTAAGCATTTCGTTGCAGCTAGAGTTACAGGGTGTGAGGTTCACGCCACTATGTTTTTTGAGTTGTTGTCATGTCATTTTATCATCACCACAACGCATGACTTTTGGTTATATCAATCACTTCCTGGTTCAACAGCTATGCCAGCACACTATTGTTTGAGTCTTTTTTGCATGATATGTTTGATGAAATGTATGTTATCTTACATTGCGCTGAATGAATTTACAGCCACATCCTTGTTTACAGATTCCCCTGACGAAGGGCTATTGGTTTGAGCCCGAAATGCATTGGGATGAACATTATAATCTCTGCAAGCAACTTCATGAGTCTACAGTGGAGTTTGGTCGCTGTTTTGTTGACGATGGGCTCATTATTAAAATGAACATTCATACTTCTTCATTGAGTGTTTCAATTATTGCACAATTGTTTGAAATATTGGTCATATTTTGTTGACACTCTTATAGTACTCTCACTAGTGCATGTGCAGGCCAGGACTTTGTCCTAGGTCTCTTTTTGGTCTCAGTTTTCTGCCGCCAAAGCGGCGATAATTTTATCGCCTGTCTTGATAATATGCCCCTGTGTGTTTTAACCTGTGATGTGGTCTCAGCGGATATTTAGAGAGAAGAAATTCAGAAAGGTTGAATTTTGAAGAAGCTGTGGAGAGTGTGGAGTGCAGGCTAGCAGAGTGGTAAACCTTCAGAGGAAGTTTTTAAATCCTTTTGAGTTGACCTTTGTAGAAGTGGCCCTTGAAGAGCATTTAGGTGAATGTAAGACTTAAGGAAGAGTTTGCTCAGACATTTAGAGGCCAGGTTTAAATTTACAGATGGAGAAATTGTGCAGAATGCAGTATAAGAGTAATAGCACCCCCCTGATGCACTGCTGCTCTATGTCAAAGAGACCCTGAGAGGAGGTAACCGTAGATTTGATATGTCTTTAACCTGTTTATTCAAGGCATGGTTGATATACACTGTAGATGGCTAGAGGTAAAACTGATCCAGGATAACGGTGAAATCTGGTTCATGAATAATGTTTGCCACGAACTGATTTTCCAGGTTTTCCTGGTCTGTATTGACAGAAAATAAATTCCTTTTTGCTCCAAGGAAGTCGAGTTTTACCTGGAAAAGAATGGAATTGTGCTTAGGAAATGTGCTTTGTATCATCCCTAGACTAATGGAGTTGTTGAAAGGTTTATTTGTAATTGTAATTAAATAGTGCTTACTACCTTTCAAGAATATTTATGAACTATGAAATTGGGAATTCAACTGGCAAGAACGAGTTGATTGAATTGAAAGAATGTGCATAAAGGCTTCTGGCATTCATCTTGTCTCATCCTCAGACCAGCAATAGTACCCCTTTTGAATTATATAGAGGAAGAAAACCAGATGACAAACCCGTTCTTGGTGGGGATGAGATGGCAGAAGCGAAGGATGGAGGTGTCTGTCAATGAGAATTAGGGAGAAAGAGATGTGAAACTTCAAAATAAAAGAAAGGTTGATTTTGACAAGAGAAAAAGAGTTAAGGAACAAAGGGGCATATTAGCAACGCTTTGTGATAACTATCTTAGCGCTAATTTTTTTAACGCAGGCTATCGCAGGTTTTCATCGCGGAGATATCGCGTTATTAGCAACGCGTATCTCCAAGGCGATAAAAATTCTTGCGATAGCGGGGAAATCGCCGTTTTGCAGGGAACATCGCTAGTTTTCCAGCGATGTTCCCTACAAAATAGCGATAACCTTGCTGATACCACCCTGTTTTAGCAGAGGTTAGATTTTGGCAAAAAATGGTGTTTTCGCCAAAATCTAACGTCTGCAGAAATCCTGTGGGCTGCCTTGTAAATATCGCGATGTGAGCATCAGCGATATTTTAGAAGGTAGTCCATTGGGGTACGCCCAGTGACACCCACTTTGCATCTCATTAGAGATGCAAAGGAAGGCGTCGGGAAAAAGGCTGCTAACATGCGATTATGCATGTTAGCACCCTCTTGTAAATAGGGCGATAGTTTTATCTCCGCTTTTTTGGCTTTTTAAGCCAAAAAAGCAGAGATAAAGCCCCTGTTAATATGCCCCAAAGTGTGGCTGTTGGAGATTGGGTGAAGATAAGGGAACCAGTAGGTACTTTGAAATGGTCAAAGTATACCAAAGCCAGAAAGGAGTTAATGTGACCCCGTCTGCAGACTGCAGGCTCCGGACTCGAGGTGTTTTGCAATGATTGAGTTACACATGACTCCATGACATGGGGCCAAAAACTTGACCGTTTGTGTGTCTAACAGTGCATCTTGTGAGTAGCACTTTTGATTTTTTGCATCAATGTCAATTTGTCCAACACGCCAGACAACAATCCTCATTGAAAATGATAAACCAAGGCATCAAACCATGGTTCATTGACACTTGGGCCAGATTGACTACGTGTTTGTGCTAGGGCAAAGGTACACAAAGTGAAACAGAGGAATGGAAATGGTATTTAATTTCCAGCACAAAAGGTATGTTGCTCTGTAAAGACCCCCTTTTCTCATCGTAAATAACACTTTCCTCAAGGGGGTGTTACTTAGGTGCAACTTGGGTGAATCAGTTCAAGCATTCAAAGTTTTTGACGCAAAGCTCAATCCACAAAGACAGCTAGACAAGGCTTTGCATCGAAAATATAATGCCCCGTTGAAGCAAGCGCTAAGAAAAAAGTATTACATTTATCCAAACATTTCACACATTGCACATGCGCATACAATGTGTGCAATGTTTAAGAATTTGTGAAGACATTAGATTGTATACTGAAAGGACATGCTTTCCACACAAGTCATATGCTTGACAGCCCACATACACCTCTGTGCCTAGCTGCAAAGTTTGTGTGTGGCGCTAAGTCGCCTGGTTGTACTCCAGGGAGGAGTAGTGACAAGCAGCAGACCAACTTTAATGAATGTGTTTCTGCCCTACTTTCTCCCTCTTGGACAATACAGCACATCGACACTGGTTGCTGAGCTTTGTTCCTCTAAAAATTAATAAATGTGTACCTTGAAGACATCTTGTAAGAGTACCAATTGTGGTGGTAAGGCTGTTGGGCTCATACCACCTTCATGGCCGGACTGGCCATAGCGGGCACCGGGTGTTTCCCCGATGGACCGAAGGGTGGAGGCTGGTTTTGCAGCAGTGCTGCAATATCAGCCCCCTGTAACAAAAGCAGCAGCAGTGTTTCCCACCAGCATATGCCTGCCCCTTCCTTTCCCCCACATCCTCCCCCGGTCCGACTTAATTGCCAGGGCTGGCAGGCATTCTCAGTCCGGCCCTGACTGAATTATTTATTAAGCGCACTATTGCCGAGGCGTCTTGGCGCTGAGCGAGGATAGGGAGTGGCTGCTCCTAAACTAGGATTTTGAGAAAAGCCAAGTTTTTAATGTCTTTCTGAACAAGATCTTGTTAGCTTGCAAGCGTAGCTCTGTAGGGAGGGAGTTCCATAGCTTTGCCGCTTGAAATGAAAAACCCTTGCCTCCCCATCGGGCTCTTTTTATCTTAGAGAGGCAAACCAGCCACAGACTGCCAGATCTTAATGCGCGGGTCGGTACATACTGTGAAAAAAGAGATTTAATATCCTCTGCACCTCCTCCATATACAGCTTTGTGAATTAGGCATAACGCCTTGAAATGCACCCTTCATCGGACTGGTAGCCAATGTAGCTGCCTTATGCCATTCGACGTCGGGTGATGTTTAGGAAGATCCAGCAATATTCTTACAGCAGCGTTCTGCAATGACTGAAGTTTGGAAAGCTGTCTTTCCCCAGTTCCAACATACAGTGCATTGCAGTAGTCGATTTGCGATAGAACCAAGGCTCCTACTACCATTTTTCTTAAAGAAAAAGGTATAAATGGCAAAAAATTTCGGAGGACCTTAATCATAAAACAGCAGGCCGAGGTAACTTGATTAGCTTGAGAAGTAAGTGTTAAATCCTTGTCAATCAGAAAACCTAAATTCTTAGCCTTGAACACAGGGGCGGGACAGGTGCCAGCTTATGGGGGCCACCATAGGTGATTCCAGATTGAGGGGTTTTGGCCAAATTCTACTACCTCAGTTTTCTCTGTGTTGAGCTTTAAAAAATTGTGTTCATCCAGCTCATCACACTTGTGAGGCAGTTTCGGAATCGTTCTGCTGTAGCTTCGACACTCTGTGTAAGTGACACCACTAGCTGGGTGTCATCTGCATATGACACCAGTGTTAAACCTTGATCTTTTATCATTTTGGCCAGTGGGGTCACATACAGATTAAACAATGTGGGGGATAAAGCTGATCCTTGAGGGACTCCACATGACCTCCTTACCACACCACACTCGTGCTCTGAAGTACAAGCACATTTAATAGTGCTTCAATTAGAGCAACAACACAAAAGACACCATGGAAATCAATGTCAGGCAAATAATATGGGAAACTCTCATAGAATCATGAGGTACCAGCTCTACAACCTGTAAAATGTCACTAAGATGTGAGAGTGTGCACCTGCTCCCTGATTCTAGGACTACATACCGTTTGGGTGCATATTTTGTGGAGGATCAAATTGGCATGGGTCCTGTGATTTGATGGCTAAATACATGGATCAATACCCAACTGGGACTGAACAGAGAACTCCTTAGGGACTGCTTAGCATTGGACAATGTGGGTAAAATCCAATGGTTACAATATGTTATGGCAGTGCTTGGAAAATTGGGGCGCCCGGAACTCTTTGCTACTCCGGAAAAGATAGTGAAAGAGGATGTGGCATGGGTTAAAGCCCAATTCTTAAATATGTTGTCTGTAGAGAGAGAGATTGGAGATTGTTAAACCCACGGTGAGAGCACATTTGCTGTTAAAGACAGTCCCACGGATTGAACCATATTTGTCAATCGTTACAAAACCTTTTCATCGATTTCTTCTAATTAAGTTCCGTTTTAATCTTATCCATTGTCTTCTAGCAGATGTACAGGGCTGGAGCAGGGTAAAAGACCTAGGTCCTTGTACATGTGATATTTTTTCTTTGCAGGACACCATGTACTTTACAATGTTTTGTGCGGACTTTAACCCTATGAGGAGAAAGTTTTTAAGACCTATTATAAAGGGGAAATGTTTGTGCAAGTCAGACCAGCCCTACTATAGCTGCAGTTGTTAAACAACCCATGGGAGATTTTTAATGTTGCGAATTTCTTGGTGGCGGTAGTCAGATATAGGAAGAAAGGGGGTAGGTATTTTAAAGTGCTGATTGATTTTATACATAGATATAATTGATTTTATTGCATGATTAATAAACTATAAGTCATATGTTTTTATTGGTATAATTTTATTGTTTGTACGTGGTATATTTTAAAGAATTCGAATGTATAAATATGTTTTTTAACCATTTTCTTTTTATTTATTTTTTATGTATTGTTCTCTGTGGTGTACCTTTATGGCTTTGGTTAGCCAAATAAAATGGTTTGAATTGAATTGAATTGGGTGCATATTTTCCAAGTGGTCTCAGGCCATGTGTGACACCTTCAGCCATTTCTGGTCTTTTTGTCCCCAACACAGATAATTCTAGAATTTGTTGTTCAATATTTTGCATTTTATATTTTGACTAAATGATCCTAATATGTAAAGTACTGTTGCTATGAAGCTAAGATATATTGAAAATATCACACATGGCATGTGGCCACTTTGCATCTCTAAAGAGAAGGTCTTCCACTATAGATGCCAGCAAGCCCATTTGATTGTACCTCCCCAAGTGAGTTTGGAAGGTAATGCAATTGTTTTTCATGAAGATATTTGAAGATAATAGAAGCAGTTTTAGCCTTGATTCCAATGGAAGCCACTCTAGGGCTCTCAGGACTGGAATAATCTGGGCGATATTTTGTGCCAGAGAGCAGCGTGGCTGTAAAGTGAATAGCTGTTTTTAGGGGCTCAAGGTTGATTATTGGCAGAGTGATCAGCTCGGAGTTCCCATAATTGATGCGAGAAACAGTTAGACTACAGTTCATGGATTTTAACCTTGTCAGAGGGTACAGCATTAAGATAGGTGCAGATTCTGTGAATGCAGTATCTGAGGCCATAGAGAGGTGGTTATTCAACTTTTGACTCCCAAGAATTTTACCTCCTGTGACAGAGAGAAAGGAATGGATTGCAGATACAAAAGCAAGTTAACCTGTCGATATATGTCGCCGAATCTATGAAGGAACATTAATTCTGTTTTTTCAGGGTTCAGACTCTGGATACTGAGGGACATCCATTTTGGGGCATATCAACAAGGGCTTTATCTCTGCTTTTTTGGCTTTAAAAGCCAAAAAAGCAGAGATAAAAATAGCACCCTATCAACAACAGGGTGCTAACATGCAAATTTGCATGTTAGCACCCTGTATTGAAAGCCACCAACAGATCCAGAAGAATGCGTGGAAAGATGTTGCTCTCATCAATGGCAGAGTGTATATCATCTAAAGGTTTCAGTGTGTTAGTTTCTGTACTGCATTTTTTGTGCGATTGGGGATTGGTTTGAGGTTATTATGTTCAATTCCAGCTCCTAGAGTTGCAGTAAAGGAAATCTGCTGCACTGAGACTGCAATCCCAAGCACAAGTTGTACTGTGGGGAGGAGGAAGACTAACTCACAGATGCTGAGGTCCTTAATGACCATCACAGTGACATCTAGCTGACAGGGCTCATCTGCAAGTGTGGCAAGAAGGATCCTGCTGCTCCAGGCTTGCTCTTCTCCTGCTTCCCGCATAGTTCCTTACAGAACTCCTGCAAGCCAGCCAGAATCCAAATGAACACGCCGCCTTACCCACCTTGATGTTGGTGGATCAGAACCTACCCATTCTAAAATTGGCATCACTCCATCAGGCAACTTGGAAGGCATTTTCAAGATATCTTGTACACAAGACTGGCTGATGAAGTGGGCAGGCTCTCATCACACATCAAATTCATGAGCCTCTGCTTCCTGCACCAGGGTTGGACTGGCCTAAAGGGCAATCAGGAAGTGCCTGAAAGGCTAGTTTCCCAGATCAGTGAGTGGGCTGTTTGTGCTCCTGTTTTATGGTCTGCTGAGACGGTTTTTACTGTTGATTTCCCTGATCTGTAGCCATCTCAAATCCATGCAGTCTTTCAACCTTCAAAACACTTGTACAGTGTGTTTTTATAAGTTCAAAACGACCCCAAATGTCAAACATAGGTCACATTTCAGCTACCTAATTCACTAATTTGGGCACCTTTATTTCGGTGCCCCTGTCTATTTTCTGTTCTAGTCCGACCAGTGCAGCCTGCACTTTTTAATTAGCCCAGGGTGCTTGACACTCTAGCGATAAACACCCAGCACCTTAGCGCTTCACATACATGCTCGCTTCTCACATCACTGTTGCACACCACACTCGATGCAAACTTAAACTGGCCCTCACCTAAAAGTAAAATGCCACCCTCATTTCACCCAGGCTCATTATGCAGCGACTGTAGCAAAGGATTTCGGAGCCCTTGGATGTGTAATGGCATGGTGGCATGGTTGCAACAGAGCCATTATGCACTAATAGGTAGTAAACATATACTAAGACATTCTGCATCCATGCATGCTAACACCATCAATGTAGGAAATGGATAAGTGGGACTAAATAAGTGGTGAAAAAAATATTTAATGGGTGAGGGGAAACTACGAGGTGCAGTGGAAAAGATGCAAAAGGCTCTAGGGGTGTTGTAATACATTTACAACAAAGCAGCTTCCATCCTGGCAAACACAGTAAAGTTAGATCTGCTCTCACAAGTGGTGTAGCAGACTCAGGGACACAAAGAACATGCATTACCCATTCCTAACAGGCATCACTGTGCCTCTGTTGTATATGACTTTGCGATTACTAAGATGAAGAATCAATATCTTAAATAGACAAAATCAGAAAGCACAGTATTAAACATGCATGAAAAAGGTGGATGTTGAAGGAATTGTTAGCGGTAACACACATGAAGTAAATCTGTTAAATGGGCTATGCAAAGACATTGGAAAAGGGCAACAGAGTCACAGATCCTTCGTGTGCTGCCAAGGATTAGGGGGTCTTTGCATGGGAAACCGTGGTAAGGCTTAATGGGCCTGTCAACAGGTACACCAAGCAGCCATGGCACCCAGGCTGATTGTCTTACATCTCATGTAGCCACTTATGGTCCTGTGCTGCTTATTGGTATCCATGTTGATGGAAGGAAACTCTGGCACTTCAGGAGGACGGTGCATATCATTTTGGCTCTGGCTCATTGCCTCACCCACTCATCTACCTGTGCCCATGAACCATGCCAAGGGGACTTAAGTTCCATAGGAAATACAAGTTTTCTGTATTTTATTATTTCTTCTTGTGTCTTCATCTATATATATAGGGGCAGATTTACAAGCCCCTTGCGCCGCTTTTGCGTCACTTTTCCCATGTTAAAACTGACGCAAAAGTGGCGCAAGGGGCTTGTAAATCTGCCCCATAATTTTCTTTATATGTCTCATTTTTCACTTCAGTCCATTTGATGTGTTGCCTGTTGCCACGTTTGCACAGATTGTGGTGGAGAATTGTTAATAGAACTAAAATATCTCTTTGTATTGTCACAATTTTTAATTCATTTTGTTCCAATTCATTGTACCTCATTTTATGTGGATATTCAACCAAAAGATGGCATTTAGCATGTTCATTTGCCTTCTTTAGCTTTTTTTTTATTTCTTGGTGTCTCTGTATCATTACAGCCTTGAAAAAGCAACGTAAGTCGTGAAACACATGTTGGCTGTACCTATTTTGAAGAAAATGTGTGACAAATGACTATATTTACATTGAATAAATACAATACTAATATTCTATTGAGATGCTGATATTTTCTTCTTTATTTCATCAATTAGTTGATTTTCTTATGGTTGTACTAATATTGAAATTATATATGAGGAATATATATAATAGCATTAAAGTATTGCATTATGAATATTATATTGAGATGATTACATTATTTTTTTCTATAATCTTATCATTTTGCTAATTGATTTATTGTATATAAGAAAATATTCATATGACATAAATTGTTGCAATTTGGACTTAAAAGGAATTATTTTCTGCATCTACTATAGAATTAGAATTTTGGGGTGGCCCCTATATAATTATTTTTTGGTTCTGAATTTTTGATGACAGTAGGCAACCACCGCTTGGGATGCACTCTGCATTGGACAGTATAGCCCTTTTCTTTGCCCTACTTCTTTTTTTTAATACCAATAAGGCACTCTAGTAAGAAATATTGAGAAAATAAACATGTTTTTTAAAATGTCCTCTATTTTAGGTGATTAGCCTAATTCTAAGGACTAGTTGTAGTAATGATCCCAGGGTTTGCAATCACAAAATGCTTTCGTACATATAGCCCTCAGATTCTTGCGAGAACATTCAAGAATTTAAAAGTGAGGTCAGAAAAAGAGAGGTCACCAGTTTTTTTCCTGTAAATTTTGGGCACCACTAGATAGTTAGAGGGGGCAGATCACAGAGCTCTGGTAGGGTGATATGCGAAAAACATATTGCTGATGAGTGCTGGGTGATTTGCACAAATGGCTTTTTGATAGATACACAGATATTTAAACTTGACTCTTTTTAGGTTGAGCATTTGAAACCTCTTGTATATACTTTAGTTTATACTTATATGTGTATGTACTTTGTGGGCTCTGGAGATCTGCCCTAGGACTTGTCTCCTTCTGCTTAGGGACTTTTTTTCTGTTCAACTGCCTCTATTGAACTTTCTTGATAGAAAACGACCAGTAGAGGTCAGTAAAATAGCATAAATGATTTCTGCTGAGGGGCTTTCTTTTTGAAATTTTTCTGGCAACTACCTCTATTTAACTTTCTTGATAAAAAACGACCATCAGAGGTCAGTAAAATACCAGAATCACTATAGAATTCTCTAGCTTCCAGTGCATAAAAATGGTCTTCCACGAGCACCCGTAGACAATTATATTTTTTTCAAATTTTGTATTTTCAGTGATATGAGCACCGAAGGCCCTGAATTTATATTAAAAACAGAGCTTTGGACCTTACCATTTCCTGTTAAAATGCAATATTTCTCTCGATGTGTTCCCATACCTGGTGTGTCATGCAGTTTGGTGCTTACTTTCCCTCCATGTTAAAGAACAGTAGATGTTCCAGCACCTAGGCTAATGTGTTGCATGGCTAAATACATATAAGGTTCCAAATGCGAGACCGATTGCATTGCAAATGCTTGTTTTGATGCTGAGCCAGTAAAATCTTTTCATGTGGTGAATAATAATCCTAATAGTATTCAAGCTCTTAGATTCTGGATTGCTTACCTTTTTTTGATATGTAGCCCTGATAAGGTTTCCTGATCTGGTAGGTAGGTAAGCATATGTAAAGAGCATTGCTATACTGTAACTGTGAGCCTATAACTGCCCGGATCATGGTAACTGTGTGGCTGGATGATAGGAAAGGTAAGATCTTTTAAAGGAGATGATGTACTAGAAGCAAGTTGATATTGCTTTAACAATTTGAACTGCCCCTTTGAAATTGTTTAAAAAAATGAATTTTAGATTCTGGACAGAAGCAACTGTCTTAAGACATGGTAAGGTGGGGAGATCAACCATGTGCCCATGCTGAAGGAGGACATACCACAATCAGCATCTCAGCTTTGATAGAATTAGGTTTTAAACGATTTTGCTTCATCCAGTTGGCTACCATGGCATACAATTATTAAAACATTCCTGTGCTACTGGTATGTATCCATCTAATTTAAGGTTGATTTGAGTATCATGCATGTATGTCATTAATTTGAGCTGAAAGAACGTATACATTTGGGTATAAACATAAACATTGAAGAGAATGGGGCTGAGAAAGGAGCCCTGAAGAACTACACAAGTAAGTTACATGAAGTAGGATTTGCAAAAAGAAATGATGATGGTATGTTTTCTTTCTTTTTTTTTGATAAACAAGTTTTATTGTTTTAAACAACACAATAACAGAAACAGTCTGGTATTCCGAATCAGTACTACATAGCAATACATTAGGAAGCACCCCCCGCTCCCCCCCGCCCCCAGAATCCCCCCCCCCAGCCCCCGAACCGCCCCATTAAGGTATGTTGCCTAGCCATTTCCCCCAAACCTTTCGGTATTTCTTGGGGCATCCTCGTGCCCGATAGAGAGTCCGCTCCTGCGCCGCGCACCAGTCCACCCCAGCGCCCCACTTGGCCACACTTGGCGGCAGCGGCTGATTCCATGCCGCAGCAATGTCGCGCTTGGCCACCATCAAGGCCGTCATGAGAAACAGCTGCTCTGAGCGCGTGCCATCTAAGCCATCTGTGATGCCCAGCAGCGAGTGTCGTGGATCATGCGGCACCTCCCACCCCAGGACCTCCGTAAGTTCGGTCTCAATGCCTCTCCAGAACCCCTCCAGGGCCGGGCAGGACCACACCATATGCAGGAAGTCTGCCGGGTCGGAACCACATCGGGGGCAGGCCGCATCCCCGGAGAGGCCCGCACGGTGAAGGCGAGCCGGTGTGAGGTATGCCGCGTGGAGATAATAGATTTGGATGAGTCGCAGCTTAGCGGAGGCCGTCACCAAGCGGGGGGCCATAAGGGCGTCCCGCCAGTCGGCCTCGTCCAGGGGACCCACCCATCCCTCCCAGCGCTCTTTAAGACCCGCAAGGGATGTAGGGGTGCAGTTAATGAGGGAGCGGTAGATCCTGGAAATTCCCCCCCTCCCCAGGTTGCCCAGCAGGACCTGAGCCTCCGGAGGGCTGTGATCTGGCAGCCGGACGTCCAGTGGTGTGTAGGTGCGTATGGCGTGGCGCAGCTGGAGGTACCGGTAAAATTGAGAGGAGTGAAGGGAAAAACGCGCTTGCAGCTCTGAAAAGGAACACATCCGCCCTCCCCGCCAGACGTCCCCCAGCTGGGAAATGCCGATAAGATCCCATGATTTGAAGCCTTCCAGCTTTGTGACCTCCCGCAACCACGTCCCGTGCCACAGGGGAGTGACCCGGGTCAACCGTCCCGTCCATCGGGTGAGGCGGAGCGCCGCTCTCCAGGACAGGAACACAGCCCTGGTGATGTCCGGGCAAGAAGCAGGGATGGGGGCGCCGTACAGGCGGTCTTGGATGTCGGAGAAGCCCAAGCCGTTAAGTTCCACTCTGTAGGCCGGGTCGGACCAACCCCCTCCAAACCAGTCGTGAATGACCAGGAGGCGGGTGGCCATGTAGTAGAGGTAGAGATCAGACATGCCCAGGCCCCCGTCAAAGGTGGGAATGTGGCACGTCGACAGAGCCAGCCGTCGCCTCCCCTCGCCCCAGAGAAATCTCGTCGCCATCCCGTCGAGCTCGCGGAACCACGGGCGCGGAAAGGAGAGGGGGGTGTTTTGCAAAACATACAGAAACCGGGGAAGGATCATCATTTTGTAGAGGGATGTTTTCTTTCTTTTAGAAGAGATTTTAGCCACACTAAGGTATTGCCTTTCACCCTAGTCTAGTGCAGCGTTGAACTCAGTACTTTAAGTGGCATGGTTTCAAAGGTGTCTGTGAGTTAAAGGAGAATGAGCATGAAGATACCACCTTGTTCCAGAGTTATGTTTAAGTTATTCATCACTGCAAACAGGGTCTTCGTCAGTAGAGTGAAATTGAAAAAAATCAGATTGTGCTTGGTCTAAGATTGGTTGCTCCTTAATGAAGATGGAAAGGTCTTTCATGACTAAATTTGTGATGCTTTAGCCATGAATGGGAGCAGAGAAAGATACCTGGTACTGCAGGATCTAGTGATGATTCTTAGTAGCGGTTTTAATAGGCCTGCTTCCAGGTAGAAGATACCCTCCCTGCACCGATTGAGGAGATGACAATTTTGGTAAAAATGGGTGTAGTTGATTTCGCTGCCTCATGAAACACATGAGCTAGACAGGAGTTAAGGGTTTAGACTATTTAGTAGCCAAGATGATTGACTTAATGTTTATAGAGGTCATAGCTGTGAATTCAGAACCACTTGTTAGTGATGAGGGGTTTATGACAAGAATGCCAATTTTGTAGAATCAATATTGGTTTTAAAGGATAGGTATATTTTTGGGACTTTGGTAACAAGCGATGAAGAGAGAGATTCACATAACTAAGAATTTGGCTGAAAAACTGCCCCATTGAAAGGGAGATTGGAGAATTCAATGACTATACTAAAAAGATCTCTGTTTTGATTAAGTGTTGTTAATCTGTTTGGCATAGAATGTAATATAGGCTTGCCTAATGAGTTTGTTATATTTTTTTATGACCAGGAGTGTGTTCTACTTTATATTCCCTAGAAAAGTCTGTGTCTATTTTATCTCAATTACTTTGCACTGGTGTTTTATATGTCAAAACTCCTCTGTGTACTAAATTGCTGAGGGATTAGAGCGATGTAACATAACATTTGTGTAGGGAGTGATAGAGTCTAATGCTGTAGTAATCAATTTGTAGATTTCTGTTGCGGCAATGTTAGATTAGCAAACTAATAGCAGTTTGTTGGAGTTAAGTGAATGATTAAGAGTCTCCAATTTCATTTTTTAGACGTTTCTCTAAAAGCTTTTGAAAGTTCCTGGCTGAATTCTTCACAGTATCCTGCTTAATATTAATGCAGAATGTAATAATATTGTGTCAGTCTAGCCAATGGGAATAGTCTAGAGCACAGAAATGCTATTTATGTTAGTGAACAGCAGGTGAATACAATTTCCCGCTTGGCGGGTGGGAGGGGTAACGTATTAGTCTGGCCACAACATGGATCATCATTCAAGTAAGAATCTCTCATTTACTAAGGTATTATATTATATTATGAAATTGGTAACAGTGGACAGTAAGTGGACAGTGTTGACTATATACAGTCGAATACTTCAGAAACCATAATAATTTATGGCAAATAATTTGGAATCTGCACCCCCATTGGTTGACTGGGACACGATTTTTGAAAGGGTTGTAGCATTATTATCAGTTGGAGAAAATGCAAAGATGGAATAGAATACAATAGAATAGAATAGAAAGTAACCTGATAATACCTGATATTGGGGTAGGAAGGAGCAAGTGAGAAAGTGAATGATCTACTAAGATAGATGCAGAAACGCCTAAAGTGCTATTTCTGACTTCATACAAATTAAAAAAGAAAGAAAGAAAATATACCAGGGAACAGCAACAGACAATGTATGAAGTGGAAGGGATGCATGATATGCATTAGCTTTGTAGATTGAACTGGATTACTTGAAATAATATGTTATATTTTCATAAGTGGGATCATTAAAAGGTATGTTTGGATTATGAACAAATATTGCCTGTTTTTCAGGCTCACTACTGACAACTATTTACAATTTAATGGGAGACTGTGAATTGCTGTATTAAAAGTATTTCAATAAATATATCTACTAAGTATTGATTGTGTAAAGAATCAGTACCCTGGCATGAAAATTCTGGAAGAGGTGGTCAACCTGGTTCTAATTAGTATGAAGAAAATTAAAGTTATATGGCCAGACAGACTGCTAACTGAATTATCCAAAACTCTTCTCAAGGTTTTTAGTTTAATACCTAATGGATGAATTAACCATAAGACAAATCCTTCATCTTGGGAAAGTATTTTTAAAGCAGGAAAAGCAAACAAAGATTTAAAATGTTTGCAGGCATTCAAGATCATAGCTATACAAACAAGGGTTTTGTGTGGGGGAATCAATTTACTAATCAGACACAAACTATGTTAGGTGTCATAGGATCCGAAATCTCTTAGCAATAATTGCTCTAAAAGAAATTTGCCTGTGTATAATTAAGTGTTCTTACTTGCACGATTTGGGTGGAAACGTAGAAAGTTAGATGGAATTAAGATCATGTTTCAAAACATTTAAACCAAACTCAAAATCAATGTCCTGGCATCATTATTTGAGCATTGAAACAGAACCGCAAGGGGCACACATTTGTTTTATATGAAGACAAGCCTTTGATTTACACTGATACCTGGAAATATCGCTTCAGCTGACTAGCTAATGTAGAATTGAAATACATACTTTTATTATATTAAAATTATTCTTCCATTTTGATTCTTTGCCACTTTATGTGTCACAGAATTGTTTTAATATTTACAGAGTATGGTAATACAATGTATTTGGACAAAAAATGCCCCAGGTCAAATAGAATAAAGTAATTTGTTTGATAAGTAAATGTGGGTTGAGCTTTCCAGACGTTCTTCTATATTATGAAACAAACCAAATAACAATTATAAGGGAACGGTAGGATCCTATGGATTGCTCATCCCGAAATAAAAATGTCCAACACAACTCTTCACTAAGATCTAGCGTGTTTGATATGTATACATGTTCAACTTTGAAATACTTCAAGAAGTTAACTCTTAAGCCAAAACTTAGACTGATAAAGACATGCATGGATATTATGATATAACTAAAGAGCCCATATTTTTTCAGATTTGCAATTGTGAGTTGATTCCCTGGTATCCTCAAATGTTTTAAGACACTTGGAGAAGCCAATACTTTAAAGTTGATCATATCTATGATCCATGCTTTTTTTAAATTCAACGGCTTTAAATCAATCAATGATCTTGGCCTAGCAGCATAAATACCACAGCAAATATTTGACTATGTACATATGAGGAGTTTTATTTTCTATCACAAAACAGAATATGCAGTAAATTCTGAGTGAGACGTTGGGAAATGCTAAATAGGTTATCATTAATAGATCGCAACAATTTTCACTTCAATTTTCTTTCCTGCGTGCAGCAATGATGAGTTTCTGTGCACTGTAGCCTAGGTCACGTGTGTTGAAAACATGTTTTTTTCATATACACAATAAAAGATGAATCTGACTTCCACCTAGCTTTATGTGACAGGTTAGTGACACCAATGGTTTCAGAGAGTTCATCATGCACAGCAGATGAACAATCTGCAGAATAACATGATCACAGTCAGTGGAAGTCCTTCCTCATGGTTGCAAATTAATTGGAAGCATTAAAAAAAAAAAAAGGAAAAGCTAGTGATGTAGAATTGTTAGATATCAGATGTTTGACCTGAGACTCACTTTAATAATGCAATTCAATGAGTCAGGTGACTCTCTGCAGAAATACAGAATCACAAAGTATGAAATTCAATTTTTGACCATCACCATCGAAGCACAGGTGTGCATAAATTCTAAGGGCCTTATTTATGAGGCCTTGCAATACTTTTGTGCCGCCATTGTGTCACTTTTTGTGACGCACCTGCGGCATAAATAAATGCACCATGTTGCGCCCTATTTACAAAGTGACATATCTAAGCAGATGCGTCACTTTGTAAAGCTGTGCGCTACATTATACCTGAGTCAGGTATAATGTATGCAGGGTGGACACTTCTCTGCAAAAAGCCTCAGTGAAATCTATCAGATTTCACTGCGCCACTTCTAGGACACCACTGCGTCAAAATCTAACACCTGCCTTACAGCAGGTGTAAGACTGATGCTGGCCCTTTCACATGGGGCTTGCCCTATGTGAAAGGACACATTGATGGAACTGCGTCTGTTTTCAGACACACCCCAGCAATGCGTTACTTTTGCGCCTAGAGATACGTCAGTAGTACCGAAGTGTCTGTCACTCCTTTGCGACATGGAATGCCGTACATTAAATACGTCGCATCCATTGTGTGGCAAGGAGGGTGCAGTGACAACTGTTGCATCGCTGTTTTGTCTCAGCGATGCAACAGTTTTCATAAATGAGGCTCTAAGTATGGCACCTGCAGCCTGTGGCTTTTAACCAATAGCTCCTTGCTTTCTCTGGTGTGTAGATCTGTTTTTACAACTGTGGTATAGGCTTCAAAACCATAACATAGAATGATCCATCAGCATGAGGGTTGGAAAGCAGAAATTATGCACCAAGTGATCTGTATGTGAAGTTTTCATATTTGTCATAGCATAGGGCATTTTAATGTTTCTAAAAGTATTTATTAATAAGATACAGTTCATGGGTGGGTCGAGGTAAAGGATGGGAGGGGTATTTAAGGTTTAGTGGTGGGTAGAGCTAAAATTGCCTTTTTAGGGTTAAGGTGAAGGTAGAAGTAAAAGGAGGCAATATGTTTTTAGGGTTCAGGGGTGGCTAGAGGTAAGGGAATAAAGAGCTTTTGGGGGAGTAAAAGAAAAGGGAGATAAGGCGTTTTTAGGGTTCAGGGGTGGGTAGAGGTATAGAAAGGTAAGAGATTTTTTAGGATTCAGGGGAAGGTAGGGGTAAAGGGAGTTAAGTGTTTTTTCAGGATTCAGGATTCAGGATTCAGGGGTGGGTAGAGGTGAAAAGAGGTAAGGGGTTATAGGGTTCTGGAGTACGTAAAGGTTTAAAGGGGTAACCTCCCTCAAAAATAAAAAATAAAAATATTAGGGGGGTTTGATGAGGATCCACCTCTAAATATATATACATATTATGCATTTCAACAAAATATATGTATATTAAACACATACACAGGCATGTATTTGCATATATATATATATGTGTGTGTGTGTGTGTATATGTATATATATGTGTGTGTGTGTGTGTGTGTGTGTGCATATATGTATATATATATGTTTATATATATAATATACGTGTATATATATGAATATATATATGTATGTAACTTTTAATAACATGCTTAGTTTAAGAGAAGAAAAAAAAAGCTTAATGCATTGTAAAAAATGCTATGAAATATTTTGCTTCGTAAATGTAAGGGCATATTTATAACAAAGTTTTCCACCACAGCAAGTCACCTTGCTGCACTGCTCTACCTGACAGGGAAAGGGCAAGAATGTGCCATGATTAAAAGAATATGGTGCATTTTTGCTTTTATCCCTGCTCTGGCGCCATTTTGGTGCCTAGCGCCAACTCAGGCACCCTCGCACCAATGATAGAAAAACAATCTTGAGATGCATATTCCTTTTTAGGTCTCGCTTAGCCAGCGCATGCGCTGCTCTGCGAGAAATTTAGTGAGTGGCTTTTGAAAGTGCTACCAGAGGCTTTTGCTGGCTTCAAGCTGGCGTTCACGCGTGCGTGCACGTGCGCAGCCGCCATGTGGGTTTCTGTCAAGGCTCATTAAGCCTTGTATGCCTCTTTGGGCCTTGTTTTATTTACTTATTTGCGCGCGCACACAACTCCCGGTCGCGGCCGAACTTCTTGCTCGCGATCACTTTCACGCGCACCACTTGCTTGTTGAACTTTACATTTCCTTTGAGTAAAGTAAAATCGCCAAACCTTTCATCATCAATCACTCTGTGAGCAGACGACAACACTTTACAAACTCCACACAACTGCTTAGTTAACTAATAATTTACAACAATTTGTAGCCCGTCTGTGCAAAAAATTTCGGAGACGCTGTTTACAAAAGTTGTTAGCATATATAACTGGCTGAGCTTTGATAAACGAGCACAGTGCTTGCTCCCTTAAAGATACAGGTCTCACGCGGCAGCATGTGTTTCCGATTGCGCGCCGGCTTCGGCCCAATGCAACTTGAAATCTGTATTTCGTGCCCTTGGCATTCATAAGGTAAAAAGGAAGCCTTTCTTCGCCAACATATTACAAGTTGCTTCATTCGAAACAGCTAGAAAGCAGAGGCGTTTGGTTGCCATCAAATGCACAATCCATCCCTTCTTCATTATAAACTGAAAGCGGGACTTTCAGACTGAAGCAGACGCTGGATGTGAAAACTTTTTCTTCAGCGCTTTATTTGTATAATACTATACAATAACTTGTATTGATGTTGTCTTTTTTCGCCAACATCTCTCCAGATGTACACACTGTTGGCAGAAGAGAGGAGAAAGCCCGGTTGCAGCCAGCGATGGCTGCTTTGAGAGGCACCTGGTTTCTTTCATCTCCTCCGGGTGATTTACGGTCTTTCCTCTTGATCAGTGATAAGGCTGTGAGTGACCAGTTTATTGCCATGCATTTGCCTGTTCTTTCCCCAGCCTGTGTAATCAGTGCTTGGGTACGCCCCAGACAAGCACAAAAACAGACTCTGGAAGGGCAGGTTTATTGTTGTGGGCGCTTTGAAATTTAGATAAACAACTCATTGTACAAACATCGGTGAGGCAGGGCAACTTACACCGACTCTGTACCTCCTCATCCCTCCTGATTGCCGTAATGTTAATAAACTACCATTGTTTTATTTCACTTTTTCAGTTCAACATGTCTCTGCATTTTTGTTTCAAAACTCGCTTGCGACCGCCCTTTAATTTGTGAATGCTACAAACTCCGTTGCAGGAATATAGTTGGGGAATGTCTCTGCCACCAGACACAAGGAAAGGAAGTCTGACTACAAAGTCAGAGGATTTCACGGTGTGACTTGTTCTAAACAGCCACTATCACAAAACTTTGTTTTCAAAAGCTTGTATGAACTCAAGGGCACTTTTAAGAGAACCAGATGATCACATATTAACAGATATTTGGTAGCGCAGAAGGCATTGCACACATCTGCAGAGCGATAAATAGGGCACATTCTGTCAGAGTAACACGAGAAGCCACAGCTGAACAGTCCTGGAGCAAACTAGAATCCCCCCCAACAACCCATCTCACCAGTTGAACAACCTTGTGGAACACTTAATGTGTTTGTGGACATACATGAAAAGATTTGTTTCCAGCTTAAATATGCAGCCCTCGATTATTTTTTTCTCAGTATTTAGTGAAAAAAATGGGTGTGCAATTTTTGTGCTTCTGATTTCTTTCCCTCCCACTTCCTCAAAAGAGACCCCTCCCCGGTCTTCAACTTGATGACCATTGGGACAATGCTGATGCCTTCTGGGCATGGCATGACGGCCACTTCAAAAGGCTGTTCTCAGTATTTCTGCATGGCAAGGTGGCTGCTGCAGGCCCTCTCACTGCTGCAGGCCCTCGCACCCTCTTGTACCAATAAGTATATGTCCTTGGGAGCGAGCTGCTTCTCATGCGCTTTGTGAATGGCAAAAATAGTAATTGCATAGCTTTTCAATATCTGGCGGTGCACAACCCAGGATTATATGCTGCATAGCTAAGCACTTACAAGGTCCAAAAGGCGAGACCTATTGGCTATGCCAATGCTTGTTCTATTTGTGCTGCTGTGCAGAGTAATGCAACGCAGCAATTTGTGCTGCTTTATTCTGGATTCATGAGGCCACTCATGGCCATGCAATGCGGCCTTGCATGGCTTCATAAATCGCATTTTGCGCTGGCGTCACACAGGCGCCACATTCCATGGAGCAAGAGTGAAGCTTCTAGGGATTGATTTTGTGCAGGAAAGTGTCTCTTCCTGCACAAAAACAATCCTTCATGCAAAGCAGGCACCCTTGCACCATGACGCAAGTGCGCTTGCATTTGGCTCAAGGCTGCACTGAGGGCCCTATTTATCAAGTAGTTGCGTCGCACCAGCACCATGCAATGGGGTGCGTGCATGACGCAACTACTAAATGCGATTTATGAAGCCACCTTGTGTGGCCCTGAGTGGCTTGAAAAATCTGAAGTAACGTAATGCAATGCAAATCGCTGTGTTACGTTACTCTGCACCGGGAAGTGGCATTCAATGTGCGTTGCGTGGGTGTTCCCATGAGATACCCATGGAATTTGTTGCATTCCCAGATGTAAATAAATCAATGAGGAGGGAAAGAGAAGCTGTGATCCATTTGGCTTCTAATGGTTAGCACAAAAAATCAAGAAGGGGGAGAATGGACCACTTGTCCTGTGTAACCAGGGTCTTGTTTTGTGTTGGTTCCGTCATAAAAAACCCTCATATACGTACACAGGCAAATGGCGGTATATCTTGATTCTCTGCCTGAGTTTACTGTTACAGCATCATCATTGGGTTTTTGTTAGTATATATGCTGACCTCCACCTGGAGGAAGACCAACTGGTTTGTCAGTAGTGTCCAGAGATTAAAACGAGGGTGTGAAAGTGCTCAAGTGTAGTGAGGTTAAAATTCTCTACATCACTTTTTCACAGGTATTTATTGGAGAGGTAGTGATGTGGGAAATTAAAAGATAGGGGGTGCGTACGTAGACCCAGTTACTAGTCTACCGCACTGTCTTTGGTCAACATGTTTCAGCCTCCTAGTGTAGTCTAGATGCTTTCGTCAGGACCGGATATCGTCTAGGAGCACGTTGTGGCTCCTAGTCTCGTGGTTAACTTACCACTCTTACTTATGGAAGTCAGATCCGTAGTATCTGTACCTTTCAAATGTCGGGAATCTACTTCCTCAGAGTGCTGAAGAGAACGTTCAGAACCCTAATTCGATTCCAAACAAGTCACTGACTTGTTCTGGCTCTGTTCGCGGCATTCCCAGATGTACCATTACTGGTAGTCCTGGGAATGCACCAAAATCCTACGCCTTTCCAAGGGAGGCGTGACGAGGAGAAATATTTGTATTTCTTTCCGTTGCTTCCTCTTTCTATGTGTGCTGCATTCAGCACATATAGAAAGACGAATATGCCTCAGAGGATTGTTTCGGTGCAGGAAGATGCCCCTTCCTGCACAAAACCAATCCTGCATGCAATGCAGGAACCCTTGCACCATGGTGCAAGGGTTCCTGTGTTGGCGCTAGGCAGTACATTGTGCACCAGCCCTGGGAAACGACAGGAATGTGCCGTATTGTGATAAATACAGTGCATTCCTGCCTTGTAACGCAGTGTTGAAGGTGACTTGCTGCTCTATGTTACTTTTTGTTAAATATGGCCCTGAGTGCGCCAGCGCAAGGAGAGAGCAGAAACAGAAATATTCTCTGTGATCACGTATCCTACCCACTCTTTGTAGACCATTTTCCGGGGATTTTACAGAATTAATAAGGAAGCAGGGAGCCCTGTTTTAGGATTGTCAAAATTGAAATAGCCACTTTCTTTCTCTGAATTGATGATGCACGATTGTGGTTTACTGCCTCGGCTCTCACTGCGCAGCCATTTATGCGAAAGATCGCAATTAATACACAGTTTAGAAGTATATGAGACTGTTGTTTTAAAGGAACCAATTATGGGACTTGGGCTTGATTGTACAGCGATTAATTTAAACCGAAAATTGAATAGCATTAATCAGAGCCGGGAAAGAGAATGTCTTGTGGGTTGGTTGATACCTGCTGAGAGAAATCCGGGATTCACTGAAGCTGTTACGATCAGAGCACATTTTTAATTCACAGTACGTTAGCGTCACCTAGCGTAGAGATCGGGAAATACGTGAAGAATTATTTATCCTATCGTACATTTTCCCTTCAAAGCAAGGAGCCGTTTGGAGGTCGTTTTGTAAAGTCGTCTTCTGAAGCCCTTGTGACTTTCTCCACTTCCCAAGAAGTTTGCGGGGGGTGGGGGGAGAGAAACAGAGAGTTCACAGGGGAAAAGAAGGAGAGATAGAAAAGGATAGAGCTGTAGGCGAGGAAGAGAACTTTGCCTCATACAACTTCTACACGCCAGAAGCCTGCGTTTCGCAGACCAGTGGTGGATTTTCAAAGGGCTGTTGGTAGAATTATGGAAACATTTGGCGCTAGATGCACCTTGCCAAAGCAGTGATTCCTCAGCCTGTAAATACCCACATGTAACCACGGAGACCCATAACATCAGCATAATATCGTTTACCTCCTTATCAGTCGTCCCATTCTTCATCAAGTGAGGGATGGTCTCTTTCTCCACCGCCTTATCCTATGTTAGTGAAAAATGCTTCCCCCCCACCAATATGGCTGACACAAGCACCTCCTGTGTCAATACCGATAAACGAGGGTGAACCATTATACTTTCCGTTTTGTTCTATGTACGCCTTACTCCCATGTTGGCAATTATGATGTATTATTATTATTGTTGTTGTTGTTGTTGTTGTTGTTGTTGTTGTTGTTGTTGTTGTTGTTGTTGTTGTTGTTGTTGTTGTGGTGATTATTAATATTTTATATTATTATTTAGTTTTTTGTTGCTGGGATGTGAGGCAAATAATATGCATTCTTCTTATTTATTTATTTGAAAAGTTTTATAAAGCGCAAACAAGACCCTTACGGGTATCAGAGCGCAGTACAGATTTGGCAAAAGCATGATTAACCAAAACACAGTGGTACAGAGGGTGAAGCTTAGTCAAACATTGTAAAACAAAGGGGGGAAACAGACCCGGTCATGGGTTGGCTCGACCAGAACTGCATCAGAAGTGCCCTAGAACACGATAACAATTTAACAGACAAGCACACAATAAATCGCACCAACGGAGTACATTAAGAATCATATATGTATACAAAGCATGAGCATGAGAACAAGTTGATGCTGCTAAAGTTCATTCCAGAATAGCCGTTTGACAAGTTTCTTGAAAGATGCAGTGGACGGATTGGATCTGATCTCGGGAGGCATGGAGTTCCAGATTCTTGGAGCAAGACCTGTGAAAACACGATTGTAAGATCTTTTCATTTTGAATTTGGGCGGTTTCAAAAGTAGGGTAGATGTACTTCTTAGATGCCTATAGATTTAGCGGAGTCTACCACATGAGGGGTGCAGTTAAGAGCAGTGAGTTGTTTAAGCCAGTCCAGGCTAGTTGCAGAGTGATTGGGGGGCAATCAGAAGGAATTCAATTGTGAGAGTATATAACAGAAGATGGTACTAGGCTAACCATTGTTATTATTATTATTATTATTATTATTATTATTATTAATAATAATAATATTATTGTTTTTGTTGTTGGTGTTATTATTATTATTATTTTAAATCAATATTTTGTTCATTGCAGGGATGGAATGCAAATAAAATGCATCCAACCGCAGGTTTATATTAACTCCAGTGTCAGTTTTGGATTATGCGTCCCTCCTGATGGGCGATTGAGGGTACTGCATGTGCAGGCCATTCATTCATGGTCACTTCTGGCCTAATTGTTACGGTCCATGCCTCTCACTTTGCTCATGTCTTGTTTTCTCAAAGATAGTGTTGCGCCTGACTTAGTCATGGTGGTGGTCCCGCAAGGCTGTCCCGGCTTTCGTTCCTATGCCTAGCAGTTTAGGAAGGGGCAAGTTGAGAACATCTATTTATTTTGCTGGGTATGCATTATAGCTTGTATCTCTGCTCTGGGTGGCAGGCTCCTGTTAGACCTGTCAGCCTTAGGGTGGACTTCCCCCAAACATTTTGCCTTCTCCCCTGCTGTTTAGCTGATTTTTTTTTATGTTGGCCTGGGGACTATGTGCACTTTAACACTGCTAACCAGTGCCAAAGTGCTTGTGCTCACTTCCTAAAACTTGGTAAAATAGGCTTACACCTGATTGATATATTTAATTTATGAAATTAGTCCCTACTAAAGTGGTATACCATATACCCAGGCCAGTAAAGTAAATACTACTAGTGTGTCTGTAGCACTAATTGTGCCCCCCTTAAGTAGCCCTTTAAAGCATGTCCCAGGCCTGCTATTGCAGCCTGTGTGCAGTTTTAAACTGCCAACTCCACTTGGCAAAATAAACCTTTGTGCCAATCCTAAAACTCCCTTTTTAGGTCGAGCATTAGCGCACATGCGCTGTCTGAAAGACCTACTTTAATCTCTCTACGGAGTGTAATTACAGCTGCTGCTTGCCATTGCTTCACAACTCCATCACTCTTATTACCTGGCTCCTTATTAGCCGGTGCTCCTGAAACATGACTTTCATTTATAAGCCAGAAGCAGCGGCCAACTACAGTTTCCTTGCACTGTAGGTCTTTAGCCATTTCTTCGAGGATTACATTTTATTTACAAGCGCCCCATTCAGCGATTTCACTTTAATACTGGCCGCTCCACTTTCTTTAGATGGGCTCGTCTACAGAAAAGTGCGCGGAATGGGGCGCTAGTAAAAAAAAAAAAAAAAAAAATTGTTGGTGAACTTGAGAAACCTCCTCGTACTGCTAGTAACAGCCCCTTGGTTTTCACTTTCCTGTGGCCAACGCACTCCTTTATTTGCAAAATGGCGCTCTTAGCCCCACTCCAGCCTTCATTTTTTCATTACCAACAGGGGCCCTGCATATTGTTTACAAAATGCGTGGCTCGCCCAACTAACTGCTTCCAGTAATCAGCGGGGTATCGCTGCATGGCCTAATGCTTTTCCAACTGCCTGTTTGCTGTCTTTGCTGTCCCAGGGACTCCACCAATTCCATCCCATCTTAACATGTGTGGCCGGAAGAAAGTGGCAGGGGTTGCCAGGAGTTTCTCAAGGCTGCTTTGCACAAACCATTTGCAGGGCAAGGAAGAGAGTGACAGCGCTGTGAAATCGGACACTGCCAGCCTCCAAGGCCCATGACAAGTAAGGCTACTTCTTATTAGTGAATGTTTTTGTTTTTTTGGTTGCACATTGGTAATGCACAATGGCCGCTCGGGGTGCCTCTCCTTGCTTCAGCCCCGCCTCCCCCTCTCATCACCGCGCCCCCCCAGCACCCGTGTACGGCAGGCAGCACAAGACCAATTGTAGTTCCAAAGCTTTTTTTTTCTTCATTCTGGTAGGTGGAAATTTTATTGTCTCGTTGACTGAATTTTATTAATGACTGCTGCTGGCTAGCTTCCTGTTCAGAGGGCATTTAGGGGCATATCAACAACAACCGGCGATAATTATCGCAAAGCGCACTTAGCGCTTGGATAATTATCGCCAGCTAGCGTGAATTTTTATCGCTGAGATAGCGTGCTATTAGCAACGCTTATCTCAATAGCGATAAAAATCTACACGCTAACAGGCTAACGTGAGATTATCGCTGGAAACCCAGCGATAATCATACGTTACCTTGTTGATAGGGACAGGCAAACTTAGCCATGATATCCTCCTTCCATAGGATATCATGGCTAAGTCTGAAAATTAGCAGAAGTAAAAAAAGCAGCGTTAACCGCGGTTAGCGCTGCTTTTTTTGTCTCTAACAGGGTTAGCGACATTCTTGATAATAGGAGAAATGTTGCTTAGCGAAATTTCTCCTATTATTTTACTCTGGAACGCCCCCTTTGCATCTCATTAGAGATGCAAGGGGAAGCGTAGAGTAAAAGGGTGCTAACATGCGAATTTGCGTGTTAGCACCCTGTTGTTGATAGGGCGTAAGTTTTATCTCTGCTTTTTTGACTTTTAAAGCCAAAAAAGCTGAGATAAAGCCCTTGTTGATATGCCCCTTACACTCTGCCGCTCACGTTAAAAAAACAGTACCATATGTGGCTTCCAAATACCAGGTAGGCATGGAGCTTCCTGTTCTTAAACACAGCCTGACTTACTCACAACAATGGCGAAATCTGCAGTCTTAAACTTTGCTGCAGAATGATCCATTTATTATTTTATTGAGTGCTGTTGCATTCGATGCAATGTGGTGTTTATTGGGAGCAGGCTTTGATTAGAAGCATGGTTGAGGTGTTTAACGTGGCCTTCGTGGACTCCCCCACCCCTCCTCCATGATACTTTCCTAGAAACTGTTGTTGGGTGGCAGGGGGTCAGCCTGCTTGCTGCAGTAAACTGTTGCTTCCACTTCTCTCCATGCAGAGGCTTCAATGTGGGCATGGCATACAGAACTGCACTTCCTGGAGTCTCCCTTCTGTTCAAGCTTTTACTTTTCTGCTATATTTCAAACTCCCCCTGCCTTTTGGGAAAGACAGATAGGCAGAATGAGTAGGAATAATTCACTAACAGCTTGCATTACGTCACAATTGATTTAAGATGAAGGATTTCTAGGAGAAAAACCATCCAAAGATTATCTGATATTTAAAAAAGAGGGACAAAACACTTGGTCAACTCTTTGTCAAAGCAGTTCACACAATTTTACTAAGCTAGCTTCATTTATTGGGGAAGGCTGCTGTAATGGTTTTGCTTTGTTTACATTGGCCTATTCCTATTCAGACTAACACAACAGATAGCAATAATTTGCAAATAAAAAGATCAGGGATGGAAACATGGAGGCAGGGCCGACACTTCAAAGCTGGGTAAGACAGCATCCTTTGACCACTGCCACTGTGTTACACCAAAAACAATAAAAGTCTAACACCCTTATTTCTTTCGGCAGAGGAAGCAGATTAAAGCAAAATCCTGTTTTGCTTGCAACCCTAAAAGTCCTTGCACCTTTCCATACTCTTTCCTCGAATCAACAACAGATGAGGAATAGCTAGAGTACTCCTTCTAGAGTGTTTGTGCTTTTTCAACTCCTATTGTGAACGTTTGTTAACAGGGCCATATGGCCCGAGATTACTTGCTCTGCTACAAAAGTCTTAACCTTGTTTAATGAATTCCGCACCTATCATCATCTCACGTGTTTCTCTTTTCACACTCTCTTCTCGTAATTGGCATGATTAGCTTTTGTTGGCTTTTAGCGGTGCATGCTTCCGGGCCCTATAGTCATGTCCTTATCTTTTCAGGCAAAACCACTCATTCATTTATAAATAATAGGGTAAACGTATTCCGGTAACTATGCTGCTCTGCTTACATTTCACATGCTTTACTTAATCCTGCATTCTCTATAAGTGTTTGCTTTTTCTAGGATGGTGTTACTTTTTTTTCAGACTGCATATTACTCTTGTCTCCCCGTGCTCATAACCTAGTTCCTATTTTCTGGTTCTCTAGGGCTGCGAGGTCATACAGATGACAACGGCGCTATGCAATAACTCCACTGCAAATAAAAATACAAAAGTAACAAAAAATGTCATTTTCAATGCAAAAAGCTCTACGTTTTACAAATATGAGACTGATTGCATTGTAAATGCTTGTTAATACGTAGGTCACAAAGTGCATTGTATTTAAAAAGTTGGACATGTACTTTTAACTTTAACATGCCCTGGTAGTGCAAAACTCCCAATGTTTTTTTTTTTTTACTATTGTGAAGCCTACCTCTCCCATAGAATAACATTGGGTTACCTTATTTACATTAAATACGTGATATCAATTATTTGGGAACAGGTAGAAATATCATGTTTGGTGTCTAAAGAATTGTAATTTAAAAGCATCTTTAATGGCAAAGTCGGACTTTATGTCACAATTCTGAAAATACCACTTTTTGAAAGTTGGCATCTTCTTGCTTTAACCATTTGGTGCCAGCAGTTTGTATCCTTGGTCACAGGACTAGGTGTAGTTGGGCATTGGTCTATGTGTATTCCTACCAGGCAGTAACACAAAGGGGGACTGGGTTTTGGCAGGATGGGCCATCCTGACAGGATGGGAGAGGCAGAACAGTGCACCGCCCCACTTGCACTTCAAAGCAGCTGTCTGAGCACACACACAAAGAACTTCATATTAACCTTTTCTGATTCCAGACATCCTGGGACCAGGGCAGGGAGGCAGGAAAGTTCTGAATCATCTGTGAGAGAAAAACCCCAGACGTTTCTTCTACTTCAAAGCTGGTACCAGGTATAACCAGGTATAAAAATAGGACCCTCAGAACCACTCTCCAGTTTACTTCTGGACCTCCTGACAACTCTCAGATGACTGCCATGCTGCCTGATGTGTACTTCAGAGTATTGCCCTTCTGCAAGAGGACTGTCCTCCTGCCCAAAGCCTGCCCAGCGTCCTTAGAGGACTGCCCTACTGCTTGAGACCTGCTTTTCTTCTTCAACCCAGGGCCACCAGAGTGACTCCAAGGGCTAGTTGGCCGTACTCCAGATCGGAGCCACACGGACAGAAAAAGGCTCCAACTATCTTGAAACCGCACCTGGACCCAGACTGAGTGAGTCCCAACCCTCCAAGTTGTGCCAATTCCATCCTGGACACTTGAAGTGGTGCTAAAAGTATCTGCATAGACTAAATCCAATCCTTGAGAATTTTCAGTGAAGAAATTCACCGAGAACCAAGAGGAGATCATGATCTACCAACTCGTCCAAGTGCATTTCCAGTCAGCCTGACTTCACGGCAGCTCCCACTAGGTTCTTCTCCTCGGTAGCAAATCCTGCTCAGCAGCTCCTCATCCAATCATATGGAACTTTTGTCGGCTACCGCCTTCAGCATTGTTTCATTGGAGATCTTCTATTTCCCAAAAAAAGACTAAGGGGTATATTCTCAAGAACGTGTGAAAACTACCGCAAGAGTAGCTTATCGAAACTCACTACATCGCATTCCATCGTGGGAAAATAACACCTGGTCAACGTGGTATTCTCAACACTGTGGCACTATGCGATAGGCCCACGATAACGAGTCAAATGTCCGCGATAAAGTCAACGTGATGCCGCTAGAACGCGAAACACGAACGACAAAAAAGTTGCGATGATGCCAATCGCTACACTAAAACCAGCGAAAACCAGCCACAGGCCTGCAGTTCCCACGTGTCATGTGGGAAAATGCACCATAAAAGCCACAGAAATAAAAGGGAGATAAAAAGCAACTGCATAGCACCATGGATGCACCCGGACCGAGTGCAGAGGCCAACGTGAACCCCACAAGCCCCACAAGCCACCAGCAAGGAACAACGGGGTCGGGGAAGGTCAAGGAGAAGAGTGAGAGGAAGACGGGTTGCAGTCCACAGGAAAAGCAGATCAGCGTCAAGGAGGTGATAGAACACTACCATCAACTGACACACAATTAGACCACCGTGAATGCAGTCGGCGTGTCGAGGAGGTGAGTGGAGGAGGACAAGAGGCGCTGGCCTGATGTGAAAAGCCAAACCAAGCACAAACCCGCTGCCAACAGGAAGGCAGCAATGGCAACAGGAGGTGGGAGTCCTGTGCCACAGGAGGAGCTGGAGGAAACTGAGGCCACAGTCATCAGTGTGGAGACGCTGCAAGGAGGTGGGAGTCAGGACACAGCCCAAGAGGACCTGACACAACATCAACAGAATGAGTAACGACCAGGGACAGGGGTAGATGGGCATAATGGCACACTGCACACCCACAATGACCCTGGAACATGTCCCTCATCCACGTGGCATACAGCAGCACACACATATAGCAATAACAGCACATCCACATTAATGATAATGTGGCACAAAGTGCAACACCGACACTGCAGAACAGAGGACACAACTGGCTGCACTCATGCGCTGAAACAGGCCAACCACATCTAACAGAGCAGGAAACTGTGAGAAGGAAATGTACGCGTACAAACCCACATGCGTCATGTAGTTCAAATGTCCACTGTCCCGCATCAAAAACCAGCACCTCCCAAACAGTCACAATGTACATAGTCATACAGTCTGCATGTAAACAAGGACAATGCGCCAACATAGGGACAAACAACACCTCCAGCAGAGCAGACCAGACTACCCATCAGTGATGCTGGAGAGGACCACCCCACCATCGGCACCGACACCCTACAACAGCCCATGGACATCTTAGGCAACCCACCCACAGGAGCAGGGCAGCCAAGCCACACAGAGGAGACCCCAGCCCCTGCACACAGCACACAGCAGGAAGCACCCGCCACCACGGCTGGCTCCCAACACGTCACCTAGGCACACATCGCATTCCAATGCCAGGTGTCAGAATGACAAAAGGAGGTGGCCAAACAGGTGCCTACAACACACCAAGGAGACCCACACTGCGACAGAGACACAAGCATGTGCACATTTACAGTACTGAACCACGCCCCGAGGCACACAATTCACACACCCACGCTGGACCTGCGTACGACGGCCCAGTACACTCCTCTAACGTATTGAGTGGGTGACGATAAAGCTACATGTCCAAGGTCTAACACGCTGCCTGCGGTGACATGTTGGCGTCCGCTGTACACAACACAATGTAATTTTGTCGGGCCCGGGGCCCTCATGCATACATCATGAACACAAGGACACACACAGATAGTTTGTGGAACTGGCCACGTGCACCCAGCCCCTTTATTGGCAGGGCCACATAAAACAGTGACGCCTGTGCTGGATGTGTGTAGGGTGAGTGTAAGCCAGCCCGCAAGGAGTGGTTGGTGCTGGCAAACACTTGAACAGTGAACAGCAGTAAAACGGAAACAGAAAACACCAGCATAACAGAGACAACAGCAGAGTATCATGGAGGTAGCCCGAGGAAGTACAGAGGTCACCCAATATGTAAACAGAAGTGTCCGTGAGTTGCAGTGCACTGAGGTTGGGGCACCTGGAGTGCCAAGCAGGGTATCAGGCAGATGATGGCATCCACCACAGGTGTGAGCAACTCAGTTAGTTTGCCAGTACGACTGTTTCGACTCTTGCAGTTGGCGGTTGGAGGTGGACCTGGCGGTGGTGGCATGTGCCTCCTGAAGTGATGCATCGCCCAGGCCGCTCAGGACTCGATTTGATATGTGAGCCCTGGTGTAACGCAGTTGACGCCGGAGGCAGCGGACAGCGCAGCGCCACAGACACATGGCATCGATGATCCCCAGGCCATCGTCTCAGAGGTCATCCAATAGTCAGACAGGGACCCTGACTTGAACTGCACAGAGTTAGTGGCCCTGGATGCACTGCGGCCGGCACAGGCACCCCGCCACGGGACGGTGACTTGCGGTGCAGTCAGATGGGCCACGCGAGCTGAGCGGGTCCTCATCGATGTCTGAAGTGAATGTGGCGGAAGGTTACGGGGGACAGTGGAAGGTGTCCTCCAGGGCATGATGCAGAGGTTGGAAGCTGTCCGCAGCAGCAAATGGAGGAGTGGAATGCTACGGCATCGTTTTTACCACAAAGTCAGTATCACCGACATGATGGTGACGACAACCCCATGTCCATGGACTCAGTCACCTCCAAAGTTCAACCAGAAAGTGTCCATGGGTCTCGGGGAACAGACTTAGTGGCACCGGGGCTGAAAGGGGATGCTGTCTGCGATGAGGCCTGTACAATGACATCAAGTCAGCCATACATAAATCAAGACTGAGTTCAAAATGTGTGACCTACGCGACCGCAGTGTAGGCCCGAGGCAGCGGTCAGCGCGGGCCAGACATGGTTCAGCGAGCTCCTCCTGGAACTCTAACACACGACGTTGACATGGCATTTGGGGGTGACTTGTGGCTGACGGAGGCAAAAGCACCAGAGCTGAGCAGGTGTTCAGTCAGCGACGATGACGTGTCCTGCCTGGTACGGACTGGATTGGATTGTCATGTAGGCCGATGGCGTAGTCATCAAGGGCCCACAGACACGTGTGGTTGGGATGCCAGGCACAGACTTGGTGGCACCACATCGAAGGGAGTATAGGGAGATAAAATCAACCATAATTGATGTTCTCTGCCATAGTGTTATCAAGACTCAGTTCCAAATGTGTGGCCTACTTGTCCGCTGTGCATGCAGGTGGAGTACGTCAACGAGAAGGGAGTACTGCGGACCTGTGTCGCGGAGGCCGTGATGGTCTGAGGAGGCTGCCAGGTTCACGAAACTCGGGTTTGGAGCTTGCACCGGCACGTGGTGGGCGCTCTTCAACACACGCCGGTGTCGGCAGGTGTGCATTGAGGCCTGGGTGCGCAGGGCCTGGCACTACTGGTACGGGGACCTGCAGTCCGGGGTGCAGTAGGTGCACAGGAACGCCGGCAACACCGCTCACGGCGACGGCGTTGGCCTCGTGGCGGTGTGAGGGGTGCCACCCTGGCAGAGACGTTGGGCATTCCGGAAGAGGGCCACGCCCAGAGATATGTGCTTTTTATTCACACCCCTACACTGGCCTGGAGTATGCCGGGCCAGCCCACTCCGCTCACGCTTACGGGGGGACGTAACAAGCTACATTTCCAGGATCTTTTCCAATAGCTAGGGTGACATGGTTGCGTCCACTGTCCACTACACTCCATACACCAGCAGTGCATGTCGACATGGATATGTGTGTGGTCTGCATACTGCAGTCTGGCCATTGCCTCCACGCCACACTTGGCATTGTGTACATTCTCATTTATCGGTCACTTGCCTCCTTCGCACATGCCTGGTCCCCACCTCTTCCCACAACCTGCTATTGTGTGGCTGAGGTGCCATGCAGTTGATGGCTTATGTGTATGGCTGGCCCAGGTTGCCAGAGTAAGTTGTGCTGTCGTGTCTGGCGGGTGGACATGTTGTTTGGCATGTTGTATGTTGTATGTGAGTTTGTGACATGTGCTTTCCCAGTGTTGTGAGTTGCATGGTTGTGGAGTTGAGGTGTGTGGTGTGTTCATTTGGTACTTGCCAACGAGCAGCACATTTCCGTAGGTGCAAGTCAGGAAGCGCAGGGTGATGATGGACTGTCGGAAGATGTAGGACTCATGCACTCAGAAAGGGTGGTTGACGTCGACGTTGGTGGAGATTCCCAGGTGGTCCACTATTGCCTGCACAGTGATGGTATGCGTGTATGCGTGTGCTTTTGGTAGCGGATATTGTGTGCGGTGTTGGCAGGGGACACAAGTAGGACATGTGTGCATTCAATTGCCCCCTGACAGGTGAGGGAAGCCAGCTATGGTGTTGATGCCTTGCGGTTTCCATCTGTTCCTGCGCAGTTTGGGGAAAGATAGATAGTGTAGTATCAAGCTGATGATGGCATCCAAGACAGTGGTGAGGGCTTGGCTTGGGCTGGCTGTGAGACTCCTCCGACTCTGGCAGTTGTTGGTTGGCAGGTCCCAGAGGCCAACAGGTGTAGCACAGCCAGTAGCTTTGTCTGCGGAGGGATATTGGTTGTCCGCTGTGTTGGTACCGTCAGCCTGTGGGCAATTGTGGTCAGGATGCGTATGATGGTTGTCCTTTTGAGCCTGTGGTGGGCAATGACATTCCCCGATATTGGGTCTGTGAGGTTGGTGCGTTTTCAGTAGGTCAATGTCTTTGTCTGCGCTGCCTCAGTGGTGGTCCGGGCAGGGGGGTCTGGGTGGGTCCTGGGTGTGGTGGCTGTGGGTGTTGTTGCCCTATTGGGGCTCCGGGCAGCATGTTCAGTTGTCCAGGGGCATCTGTTGTTCTTCATGTTTGGCTATGGGCTGTGCTCCCTTGACTGGTGCCGGTTGTTGTCCGACTTTGCACCAAGTGAGGGCAGGTGTTATTTTCCTGCTGCTAACGTGCCTTATCGCATGTTTTGTGATCTTATCGCCGATCTGGCTGGTCGTTGAGAATGTTGTGGAGTAATGTTGTCTCGGCTTTCTGCACGGGAATGCCTACTCTGCATCTCCTTAGCGATAGTTGCCGGGGTCATCCGTGGCGATGTTTTTTTAGGAATGCAATCGCCGGAAAACTGGTGATATGGACTGTTGGCACCGGCTTGTGAATGGGGCGGTAATTTTATCGCGAGTTTGGCTGCGATAAGTGCCGTTAACTTGGCAATAGCTCCTTGAGAATATGCACCTAAGTCCAAACAAAAAAATCTTCATGTGACCTCATCACGCAGATCCTCGACGATGATCCCTCCTCCTCAAACACCGCAGGCTGCCTTGCCCTGCTGAACATTATCTTCGCAAACTTTTTTCTTACAAAAATTCTTCTAAATTCAAAGGGAAGACGAGACTGGGCCCAATCCACTCTGTGCATCCAAACTGTGCTCCACCGGGTCCAGCCTTAACTTTAATCTTTGCCTCAGACTCGCAAGATTAGACACCTGCAGTTGGCACTTTGCTCTTTTTGGCTCTGTTTTTCACCTTAAACTTTATAAATTCATAAATGCTGTTCTACTTATTGGATTTTTGTCATTTTGGTGTCAAATAATTTACTAAATTGTACTCTGTTTTTCTAAATTTGTTGTGGGATTTTTCTCTGTTGTGTTTTCACATTATTACTGTTTGAGTGCTGCATAAATACTTTACACATTGACTTTAAGTTTAGCCTGAGTGCTTTTTATTAAGCTACCATGGGGTTAAGCACAGGTTAATTTAGTTCCTTTTGTGGTTCACCCTAACAAGGATTGGGGCTGTTGCTTTAGAAGGGTCTTCACCCTCCTCAACCAACAATCCAATTCCTCACATCTGTTTTCAGAGAAAGTGAGTGCAGAAGAGGAGGCACACAGAGAAGAATTCCTCTAATAATGATTCTCCTCAACAGACATCTCCTGCTAATGCTGCTCCTGATCTGCAGCAATTGGTTATGTTGTGGGAAATAATTAACAAAGCTGTTGAGGAAAAATGTAAAGCTAGACAACCTCCTCCTCCTCCAAAGAAGAAACCCTCACCTCATATTCTAGAGAGTGACTTCTCAGAGGAAGAAGAAGATCAAAGGGGCAAATATGTTCAGCGCATGGACCTTGACCTTAAGGAGGTGATCAAGCATATACCGTCCAATCTCTCTTTGCCTGACGATCTGCCTACGACTGATGCAGACTACTTTTTTGCACAAAACAGATGAACGGATCCTGATTCACTCCCAATTTCCCTTGGTCTTCCATGATCAGGGTTACAGCAAAAGATCGCATCTATTTAGAACAGGTAGGCATGAATCTAAACTATCTCTTCTTTCCCTTACAATGTAGCATTATATAAGATATGCATTAATGCAAAACTCCATGTTACCACAGAAACAGAAATATACTTCTACCAGCAGCATTGTATAAGGCGACTACAGAAGCCCACCCTCCAATTAGGAAACGTGAAGTGATCCCTATAAAGTTAGGTCAATATTACTCCAGGGTAAGCGGATATTAACATAAATACCCCATACGTCTATCTCTGAAACTTGGGTGTTCTCTGCTACAATTCTTCTAGTATAGTGGACCTGTACCACTTTGTTTCATGAGCAGTGAAATCTTAGGCCCCAAGTGTCCCTCACCTGCGTTTCTAGTACAAAATGTTTTTTTTATATATGTGGAACAAAAGGAAGTATAATTGGGTTACCTAGGAAAGGTTATTAATACGTTTTTCGAATAAATAGCCTCACTTACTGCTTTGTTAGCTCAAGATAAATCGGGAAAATACAGGATATGTTTTCAGTAATTTTTATTTTCGACAAATTATGTGGCCAAACTTTGAGTGATAAAGTCAATAGCGATGAGCTACTTCCAGTGAATCGTTTTTATGTTTTTCTAAGGTTTGTCTAATATTTTGAAAGAATGTACATGTTAACCTAGAGAGAAAAAATATGGTGCTCATTGTAACCAACACAAGTAATAGAGATAACAGAAGACAATGAATAGTGAACATGTTGTGATTGTTTCCACGTATTAACTAGAGTAATGCTATAAGTTCACTGAGTCAAGAATGATGCTAATTCTCTGCATGACATTTAATCCTAGGGCGATTTTACATACCCTCTGGCTCTGGCAGACAAAATTTATATCTTGATAAAGGTGACTATAAGAAGGAGTTATCACCGAAACGCGTTGACGCAACCTAAAGCGTATAATTCAAGTCTCCAACACCATAATAGATACGCTGATTTGGTAGTGATACTACACTGGTGTCATTAGAGCGGAGAAAGAATATACAAACCTGTATTCAACAAATGTGTGTTGTAACTGTTCTGTCTGCTTGTAATTGTGCAGGTCGCAATTATACATATTGTCTCAATTTTATCTTGTTTTAGTTTAGGGATTCAGTGTAGTTATCCCTATTGACTGTTTTTTAATATATTCAAATAAATGAACTTTTAACTTTTCCATATTTTGTTGTATGTATTTGTTAAATCATAAGGTACATTATTTTATACCTGTTTTTATTTTTGCCTTAAGGGAACCCTCTCTCTTACTTAGGTTGAATAACCCTATTTCCCTTGGCCTTCACAAGGGGTACCTCTCTTTTTTTCATAGTTATTGCTCAGCCGGCTGGCTGGAGAGTCGTTTTCTATCTCCTAACTAAGTCCTTATATTTGGGCTCCCAAACGTGAATAAGGGAACTCATACCACGTAATATGGACAAATTGAAAACCTTCAGTTTCTCTGAGGATCAATATAATAGGTTGATGAACTTGAATCCTAGGACCAACAACTCTACAGGGCTGAATAATGCTAGCCATGATCAACTTATTAAAATTCTCAACACCAAAAAGAAGTTGATCAGAACTGAACTCCATGCTGAATTTTTAATTAACTACTTACAAGCAGGAGTTATTCCCATAGGATTGCAGGTTCGTAATGAGCCAGGGTTGTTCGTGGAACACCCAAAATTCATTGAAACCTGGACGTTAATAGCAAATCGCTGCAGTCGCGACTGGCTTATATTAATAATAGAAACAGCCCAAGAAATCATAGAAATAGAAAAAGTAGAGATTGAGAAATTAGAAACATCACTCAAACAATCACTAGCATTAGAATATGCAAAAAAGAAATTAGAGGAAATCAATCAAGATGTCGAAGGATATCGAGATTATTTGACCAACAAAAAACTGAAAAAATTTAAAAAAGATATAGAAAAATACTCTGAAGAATTAATTTACCCCTACACTCATAAAGACTACTTCTCCAACAAAAGTGAACCACGTTGGGAGAAACCTAACTATCAAAGACAAATTTATTCAAGAGGGGGCAACAAACGCATTACTTTTTCCGAAACATCTGGGTCCAGTAGTGAGGAGGAACCTGAGAGACCTATAGAGAACCGAGGAGGACCAAACTTCTCTAGGGAACCTTTTTTAGAGAGGCGACCGAATCAAGGGCAACGAACCTTCAGGGGGCACAATCGATTAGAACCACCTCGCAACCATCTACCTCAGAACAATTCCAGGGAATACATAGCCACAAGAAACAAACAATATTGGAGGTAGAAGAATTCCCAATAGTGAACCTCTCTAACAGAATACTGACTAACGCAGAACAAGAAGTACTTCAAAAGGGATTCAGTTTTGCCCCAACCAATATCAATTCCATGTTTAATATAGAAAGTGATCTAAAAAACTTCTTCAGAAAGGTACGACTTAATAGATTCTTTGAAAATAGAACATATGACCCAGTCCCTAGTGTAACGGGCCTCAAGCCCAAATCAACCTTCTTCCCTAGTTTACAACAGGTTGACAAAAGCGTGGAGATTTTCGAACGCGTAGTTGAGGTGGAGATTAAGAGTCTTCTTACCAACCCAGGGCAGAATAAATTTAACAACAATATCTCGAAAGCACAGAGAGAAGCCTTATCCAATCTTCAAAATAGTGATGAGGTAACAATTAAACCAGCTGATAAAGGCGGAGGGGTAGTAATTTTTGACACCCCAAACTATGAGAAGAAAATACGAGACCTCCTCAATGTACAAGAACATTACAAGAGAGCAAAATACATGGAACTCAGCCAGTTAAAAGCTGATGTAGCAAATCTCCTTCGAAAAGGTAGGGAAGAAGGCTTCATTAATGATCAAGAATTTAAATTTCTCCTTAACACGCACCCCACCATCCCGGCAATTTAGGGTCTGCCAAAAATACACAAAAATGCTGCAGATCCCCCGATGAGACCCATTATCAGTGGGATTGGTTCCATTCTGGAACCACTTAGCCGCTATGCAGACCATTTTCTACAACCACTTGTGAAGAAACAAAGGTCATACCTTAAAGACACCTCCCACGTGATTGCTACGTTTGAGGGTAGAGAATTCAACAGGGCGACCCAGTTTCTGGTCGCCCTGGATATCGAAGCCCTTTATACGAATATTCCGCAAAATACCACTCTGGAGGTTATACAATCTATTTTAGAGTCAGAAGATCTAAGAGGGGGCAATAGTGATTTCATCATGTCTTGCCTTTTCTTTATCCTCAAGAGAAATTTTTTCCTATTCAAGGATGAGCTGTACCTCCAAACTAAGGGCACCAGTATGGGGGCTACTTGTGCCCCTAGTCTGGCATGCCTTTATGTTGGCAATTTTGAGGAATGACACATATTTAATGAGATTGCTCCCTTTTATGAGAATATATCCTGCTGGCACCGCTACATAGATGATATCATCTTCATCTGGAGCGGTGCAAGCAGTGATCTAGAGGAATTTTTAATATGGTTGAACCTGGGTGACCCCAATTTAAAGTTTACAGGTCACTATAGTAATGATAAGGTAGCCTTTTTGGATATTAACATAAAAGAGGAGGATGGCATACTTAAGGTGGAACTTTACACCAAACCCACCGATAAAAATTCACTTCTCCATTACTCCAGTAATCGCCCTCGAGCCCAGAAAGATAATGTGCCTTTTGGCGAATTTCTCAGATTGAGACGAAATTGTTCCAATCTTGATGACTTTTATAAACACGCTGACAATACCAAAAACAAATTACTAGCTAGGGGTTACCCAAAGAAACTGGTTAAAAATGCACTTAAACGTGCACGGTTTTATGATAGAGACAGTTTATTGGACCAGAACAAACCCAATAAGAGACAAGACGCTACTCTAGATAGACTAGTGTTTGTTACACAGTATACACATGTCAGCAATCAAATTAAAAATATCATCAACAGAAACTGGAAAATTCTTAATTTTAATATGGATAAACAATTAAATAGGCCCCTCTTTTCTTTCCGCAGAAACAAAACCATCCGGAACAGTCTAGTTCACACTTACAAACCCATCAAGGAAACACAAACGACCCTCACCGGGGGACTAGCATCTGGCAACCACAAATGTGGGACTTGTTCTGTATGCCCCAATTGTATCACAGGCAAAAATTTGGAATACAATGGCAAACGCCTAGCCCCTACCACCTTTAACAACTGTCGTAGCCAAAACGTGGTATATTTAATCTTATGCCCTTGCAATTTGGGATACGTTGGAGAAACCAGCAGGGAGTTACGTACCCATGTCCTGGAACACAAATCTGCAATACGGACAAATAAACCCGACGCCCCACTCACTGAACATTTCTAAGCTTTGAAACATACGTGTGATGATCAGAATCAATAGGAGAGGTGGTGATATTAACAAGACCAGAAAGATAAGGGAACAATGGTATTTCTGCCACTTAAATACAATCTATCAAGGATTAAATAGTCGGGAAGATTGGACTAAATGCTTATAGATGTTTAGACTACTTGTATTGAGTGGTTTTACCAGTGTAGTAATAGATATAAATCTGTAGTAGCCTACCCCTTTTTTGTGCGAACTTGGTCCCTAAAAACAGGGTTCACTTGCTCTTCCTAGTCAGCTATTTTTGTGGCTGACACTTTTAAGACAGTCACCTGACGTACCAACATATCATGTGCCAGTAGAAGTCACAGTCTATTTATGAGCATTATTTTGTTTTTGTTTTTTTTTTAAAATTTTTTTTATTTATTTCTCCCTGCACGAAGATTGCTTTGGCCCTTAAAATCCTGAACAATTCCACCTATCGCCATTAATTATATCATTCGGGTTTAGTTTAGGCGTGACCTCCTGAGCATACTCTCACGAGCAAAGGCTCAAATATTGGTACCAAATAGGAAACCATGTTTAGGGTTCCCTGATTGGATAGTTATATCCAATAGACCCAGTATCCCTTTAATGAACTAATCAGCATACTCTGTATCTAGTATCCTGTCCCGGATTGGTCGACTCAATATCCAATCAGGTAATAGTCTCACGAGCAGAGGCTTAAACTACGGACCAGAAAGGAAACCAGGTTTCGGGTCCCCTGATTGGATAGTTAGACCCAATAGACTTAGTATCCTTTTAAGAAACTCATTAGCATACCCAGTATCCAGTATCCTGTCCCGGATTGGTCGATTTATTATCCAATCAGGCAACAGTCCCACAGATATAACCGCAAGCAACTCTGCTAGTCCTGACACACGACTCGGACCCTTACAGAGAGCAGAACCCTTATCTACTAACTAGGTGAGTGAACATCTTGACTCCACTTCGATTTCCTAAGGTAATTAATAGAGACTGTAGGTCTTATTTAAATCCAGTATGGCTCTAATTTTTGACTGCCTGTCTTTAACTCATTCACAGGTAGACTCTCATTATATTGGGCCATATATTATAGGTAAGCTAATTTTATTTTCTTACTTAATTAGATTAGTATATCTGGAGAGTAACTTAAAGTTTAAAGAAAACAGCTAAATTACATCTTAAATTGATTTTAGGTTATCTTTGTGAAGCCTAATAGAGAATTATAACCACAACCTCCTGCAACATAACCCGTCAGAAGTGGAGAATTCGTGATATTAATATTTATACATGGTAACTTCCTTTTAATAGATGCTATTGATTGCTCGAGCTTTATGTTAAAACTCGCTAGCTAACCCATATTCCTTGGTTTTTCTTTTCTGTCCTATGGTGCAGGCAATTGTGGCCTGATTGTATTTAACACTTATGGTTTACAACACAACCAATTTCCCTTGGTCTTCCATGATCAGGGTTACAGCAAAAGATCGCATCTATTTAGAAGAGGTAGGCATGAATCTAAACTATCTCTTCTTTCCCTTACAATGTAGCATTATATAAGATATGCATTAATGCAAAACTCCATGTTACCACAGAAACAGAAATATACTTCTACCAGCAGCATTGTATAAGGCGACTACAGAAGCCCACGCTCCAATTAGGAAACGTGAAGTGATCCCTATAAAGGATGGTCAATATTACTCCAGGGTAAGCGGATATTAACATAAATACCCCATACGTCTATCTCTGAAACTTGGGTGTTCTCTGCTACAATTCTTCTAGTATAGTGGACCTGTACCACTTTGTTTCATGAGCAGTGAAATCTTAGGCCCCAAGTGTCCCTCACCTGCGTTTCTAGTACAAATTTTTTTTTTATATATGTGGAACAAAAGGAAGTATAATTGGGTTACCTAGGAAAGGTTATTAATACGTTTTTCGAATAAATAGCCTCACTTACTGCTTTGTTAGCTCAAGATAAATCGGGAAAATACAGGATATGTTTTCAGTAATTTTTATTTTCGACAAATTATGTGGCCAAACTTTGAGTGATAAAGTCAATAGCGATGAGCTACTTCCAGTGAATCGTTTTTATGTTTTTATAAGGTTTGTCTAATATTTTGAAAGAATGTACATGTTAACCTAGAGAGAAAAAATATGGTGCTCATTGTAACCAACACAAGTAATAGAGATAACAGAAGACAATGAATAGTGAACATGTTGTGATTGTTTCCACGTATTAACTAGAGTAATGCTATAAGTTCACTGAGTCAAGAATGATGCTAATTCTCTGCATGACATTTAATCCTAGGGCGATTTTACATACCCTCTGGCTCTGGCAGACAAAATTTATGTCTTGATAAAGGTGACTATAAGAAGGAGTTATCACCGAAACGCGTCGACGCAACCTAAAGCGTATAATTCAAGTCTCCAACACCATAATAGATACGCTGATTTGGTAGTGATACTACTCTGGTGTCATTAGAGCCGAGAAAGAATATACAAACCTGTATTCAACAAATGTGTGTTGTAACTGTTCTGTCTGCTTGTAATTGTGCAGGTCGCAATTATACATATTGTCTCAATTTTATCTTGTTTTAGTTTAGGGATTCAGTGTAGTTATCCCTATTGACTGTTTTTTAATATATTCAAATAAATGAACTTTTAACTTTTCCATATTTTGTTGTATGTATTTGTTAAATCATAAGGTACATTATTTTATACCTGTTTTTATTTTTGCCTTAAGGGAACCCTCTCTCTCACTCCCAATTCATACAGCCATCAGGAATCTTTTGTTTAGAGAGCGTGAAGATGTGTAAAAGTAATATTTCCCCCAATTCCTGGCAAAAATATACATTCTCAAGGAATTTCAAGAGGGAGTCCTGTCATTAGACAAAGTTGACTCCCTTGCAGAAGGTCTGTCCTCAGTGGGAACTATCACTTTTTAGGATGCTTCTTAGTCTGATGCTACAGATAAGAAGGTGAATAGTGCTGTTGCAAGAGCGTACTGTGCATCTAACTTTGCCCTAGGAACTGCTGCCTATACCACTTACACAATACAATCTCTTCTTCATGATTTTTAATGTACCAACAAAGGACATTCAGCAGGAAAAGTAATGAACCTCTAAACTTTCCATGATGGAGAAGGAAGTCAGAATTCATTCTGACATCTCTATTTACTGTCCGTGTGCTGCCACTGCTGCTTCAGCATCTGTATCTGCAATATCTGCTATGAGACATCTTGTTGAGGAATTGAATGGTGACAACTCTCAGACATCCTTGTTCACTCACCTTCCATTTAATAGCATCAAATTGTTTGGTCCTCAGCTGGAGGAGCTAGGTAAGAAATCAGAAGAGGACAGGAAGCTTCTGACCCCTTTCCAGCCTCCATAAATTTGAAGAGGTTATTGAGCCTTTGGGTTTTTCTTTAGAGGCTCCAATCAACTCTTTTATGGAAGAGACAGTGAACAGCACCTCTTCTGATCAATCCTGGCCCCAAACCCCTATTGCTAAAGGTAAAAGAAAGGCACTCTTTGGCGGTAAAGATGTCAACTGTAAAACATTGCTATGTACTTCAGATTGTGTCTCAGGGATCCAAAATAGACTTCAGCTCAACTTTAAAGGCTTTTTCCTGCCCAAAACCTGTTTCAAGGTGTCCCCATCAGCTTTAGGCTTTGTCTTAGGGTTCTCGTCATTCTTCTGAAGGAAGCAATCAAACTGCTTTCAGAGGGAGAAAGGAGCCAAGGATGCAACCAGCTCATGTATTTGGTCCAAAAGCCATCAGGGAACTTTCAGCCTGTACTAGATCTAAAGAAAGTGAACTTATTCATCTCTAACCCGAAATTCAAAATGGTAACCATCCAGTCAATCATTTCTCTAGCCCATTTGGACATGTTTTTTGCCTCACTGGATTTATTGGGTGCATAACTGCACATCCCAATTCCTTCAGGCTCTCAAAGGCTCCTAAGGTTTTTTGTTTCGGGAGAACATTAGCAGTTTTGTGTTCTTCCTTTCAGGCTATCGCCAGCTCTAGAATAATCACAAAAACATTTGATGGGTAATCTACATGCTCTGGGGATCTTGCTTTTTGCTTACTGTGATGATTGGCTAATTTGCTCCTCTTCTTTCTCTAAGACACTTAAGCAGTCCATTTAGCTTTCTGCTGATCGAGAAGAAATCATCCCATGCAGCCAACTCAAAATCTTTGGTTCATAGAAGCCCTGTTTCATACAGATCTGAGAACAGTCTTTCTTCTACCCCTGGTGCAACAAAAACGTACCTGCTTCAATTATATTCAGCTACAGTACGGTAATGGTTAACTGTTCAGGAGGACATGGCAGCAGCCCCACTGATGAGTAGGTAATCCTTGGATTACTTACCAGTAAACTTTTGTACTCTGAGTCATTGTCTTTCTCATCACTATCTTGCTTGTGGTGGGTTGAGAATAAAATTATTTGTTTTATGTTTGAGGCAGGTTGAACTTTGGCATTTCAGGAAGTGCAAGGGTTCACCCCACTTTTATGGGTATTGACACAGGACGTACTTGTGTCAGCCATATTGGTAGGGGTGAATTGCTTTTTACTAACATAGGATAAGACTGTGGAGGAAGAGATTATCACTCTCCTGGTGAAGACTGTGATGAGGAAGACTATGGCTCAGAGTAATGAAGCTTAGCAGTCAGAAATCTGAGCATGAATCATGACAAGGGTGGGGACAACATACCTCCAGATTTCATAGTCATTTTGAAATTGCTTTGTTCTCCCAGTGTTATGAGTTTTTGTCATAGGTATTCTGGACTTGGAATATATATATAGGTAATGGTGAGTTTTATATTTCTTTCTTTTATATTTCTTTCGTTGGACTCTGATTTAATAACCCACTTTCTTACAGGTGGCTGCTTCACCAGGCCATGTACCTCCTGAAGTTCCCTGGGAATCTTTGGGTAAGTTCAAGTGACTTTGTATTTTTTTTTTTTATTATTGATTTTCACAGCAATTATCCAGTCATTATAGAGCGATACATAAACACATTGGTACATGGCTTAGTTACATCTGTTGGCATTCATTTTAAAGGAGTTCACATTCACATTGCAATAGGTCTATGAGATACCCTATATGACATTGCATAGTCTTAAGTCTTGAATGAGTCTCTATCAGCAGACCGTTACAGGTAGTACACAGCATTTTTGCCAACATCAGAAGTCCAGCATGACATATCATGGTTAAACAAATCTATCATTACCTAACACATCTATTAAGGGACTTTGTATTTAAGGAATCTTCTATGTACCAGTTTTAGTGCTCCTCATTTCCACCCTTGGTGAGCCCTGGGAGAGGATAGACCCTAACTTAGTCTCGCCACCCTAGTAGTCTAGGTGTTTACCCTCTTGCGTTTCATACTTCTTTGTCCTATTTGGAGTGATTTTATCCTTTTTTTTGCTCACCATGCCATTCCAGTTTGGACCCAGCCATATGCAAATCAGTCTTGACCCTGCACTCAATGGGAACAGTCCAGCCCAAACTACCAGGCCAAGTCCTCCCTGGACTGGAAAAAAGCATCCCAGGACCGGTGTCGGGGTTTCACCCCTCATCAGCCAGGATAGCTAGACTGCAGTGGCATGAAGAGCATGGGACACCATGCCATTCCAGTTTGGAACCAGCCATATGCAAATCAGTCTTGACCCTGCACTCAATGGGAACAGTCCAGCCCAAACTACCAGGCCAAGTCCTCCCTGGACTGGAAAAAAGCATCCCAGGACCGGTATCGGGGTTTCACCCCTCATCAGCCAGGATAGCTAGACTGCAGTGGCATGAAGAGCATGGGACCCACTTCTGAGCATACCAGTCCCACTCGGGGTGACAAATGCAAAAAGAACAATTGATGGACAGAATACAGAACATTGTCATACATTCACCCCAGTACAGAGATCTGGGCCTAAATCCATTGTGTTTATTCTCACCGTGCCATTCCAGTTTGGACCCAGCCATATGCAAATCAGTCTTGACCCTGCACTCAATGGGAACAGTCCAGCCCGAACTGCGAGGCCAGGGCCTCCCTGGACTGGAAACAAGCATCCTAGAGCCGGTGTCGGGGTTTCACCCCTAAACAGCCAGGATAGCTTGACTGTAGTGGCATGGAGAGCACGGGACCAACGTCTGGACATACTCGTCCCATTCGGGGTTACAAATGCAAAAAGTACAATTGATGGACAGAATGCAGAACAATGTCATACATTCACCCCAGTACAGAGATCTGGGCCTAAATACATCGTTTTTTTGGTCACCATGCCATTCCAGTTTGGAACCAGCCATATGCAAATCAGTCTTACCCATGCACTCAATGGGAACAGTCCAGCCCGACCTGCCAGGCCAGGTCCTCCCTAGACTGGAAACAAGCATCCTAGGACCGGTTTTGGAGTTTCACCCCTCATCAGCCAGGATAGCTTGACTCCAGTGGCATGGAGAGCACAGGACCCACGTCTGAGCATACTCGTCCCACTCGGGGTGACAAATGCAAAAAGAACAATTGATGGACAGAATACAGAACAATGTCATACATTCACCCCAGTACAGGGATCTGGGCCAAAATCCATTGTTTTTTTGCTCACCATGCCGTTCCAGTTTGGACCCAGCCATATGCAAATCAGTATTGACCCTGCTCCCAATGGGAACAGTCGAGCCCAAACTGCCAGGCCAGGTCCTCCCTGGACTTGAAACAAGCATCCTAGGACCGGTTTTGGGGTATCACCCCTCAGCAACCGGGATAGCTTGGCTCCAGTGGCATGGAGAGCACGGGACCCACGTCTGGGTATACCGGTCCCACTCAGGGTGACAAATGCACAAAGAACAATTGATGGACAGAATGCAGAACAATGTCATACATTAACCCCAGTACAGAGATCTGGGCCTAAATCCATTGTTTTTTTGCTCACCATGCCATTCCAGTTTGGACCCAGCCACATGCAAATCCATCTTGACCCTGTGCCCAATGGGAACAGTCCAGGCCGAACTGCCAGGCCAGGTCCTCCCTGGACTGGAAACAAGCATCCTAGGAACGGTTTAGAGGTTTCACCCACCATCAGCCGTGATACCTTGACTCCAGTGGCAAGGAGAGCACGAACCCACTTCTGGGTATACCGGTCCCACTCGGGGTGACAAATGCACAAAGAACAATTGATGGACAGAATGCAGAACAATGTCATACATTCACCCCAGTACAGAGATTTGAGCCTAAATCCATTCTTTGTTTGCTCACCATGGCATTCTAGTTTGGGCCCAGCCATATGCAATGCAGTCTTGACCCTGCACCCAATGGGACCGGTCCAACCCGCACTCCCAGGCCAGGTCCTCCCTGGACTAGTAAAATGCATCCTAGGACCGGTGTCGGGGTTTCACTCCTCATCAGCCTGGATAGCTTGACTCCAGTGGCATGGAGAGCATGGGACCAACGTCTAGGCATACCCGTCCCACTCAGGGTGAACAATTCAAAAAGAACAATTGATGAACAGAATGCGAACAATGTCATACATTCACCCCAGTACAGAGATCTGAGGCACAGGGTCAAGACTGATTTGCATACAGCTGTGTCTATACTGGGGTGGCGAAGTGAGCTAAAGAACGATGATGGATTCAACAAAAATCTGTGACTGGGGTGAGTGTCTGAAACGTTTCAGCACTCTGTCCATAATCTCTTTCTGTCTGCTTTGCGCGCCGTAAATTGGCAGGGTATGCCCAGACGTGGGTCCCTTGCTCACTTTGCCACTGGATTCAAGCTAGCCTGGCTGGTGAGGGCTGTTAGCCCGAAACAGGTCCCCGGATGCTTGATTCTGGTCCAAGGAAGACATGGCTTGGCAGTTCGGGCTGGACTGTTCCCATGAGGCACAGGGTCAAGAGTGATTTGCAGAGAGAAGTATCTGGACTGGGGTGGCGAAGTGAGCTAAAGAATAACGATGGATTCAACACAGATCTGTGACTGGGGGTGAGTGTCTGAAACGTTTCAGCACTCTGTCCATAATCTCCTTGTGTTTGCTTTGTTCGCCCTAAGTTGGCAGGGTATGCCCAGACGTGGGTCCCTTGCTCACTGTGCCACTGGATTCAAGCCAGACTGGCTGATGTGGGCTGTTAGCCCGAAACAGGTCCCAGGATGCTGGTTTCCAGTCCAGGGAAGACATAGCTTGGCAGTTCTAGCTGGACTCTTCCCATGAGGCACAGGGTCAAGGCTGATTTGCATATATCTGTGTCTGAACCGGGGTGGCGAAGTGAGCTAAAGAACGATGATGGATTCAACCCAGATCTGTGACTGGGGGCAAGTGTCTGTCCATCACCGCCTTGAGTTTAAGGTAAATGCCTTCATCATGCATGGTAAGTATATAATGTAGGATACATATTTTAACTGCAAACAAACAAAGGTTAATGTGATGTTAGGTGAATATTTCAGTGCCAACGTAAGGTTTTAAACTAAAAGAAAACACAGAAATTCACCTGTTATAGTTATCTCTAGTAATGAAAATTTGTGCCCTAAAGTAACTACAACTTGTACCCCCGCCAAGGACAGGGTTGTCAACAATGATATAATTTAAAATGTTGAAGTGATGTTATCAGTGATATCACAGAACATGTCATGAGTGATGTAATATGGGAGATAATTAAAACCCATTGATGGCAGCAAGGTATCATTTTTAAGAGTCAAAGGGCCATATGTATCAAGCCTTTTTCCCGTTTGCAGATGGGAAGATTCTCAGAATCGGCCCGTTTGCGAATTGGAAAAAGCCTTTTGGGATGTATCATTCCAAAAGGCCATCACAAATAGAGAATTGCAAAATTTGCGATTCTCTATTTTGCGGATGCAATTAAGGAATTGCAAATTGCGATTTCTTAAATGCAATTCTGGAAGCACCAGAAATTTGTTTTTCTGGCCTTAAGGAATTGCAAATTACTACCAACTTCCAGTTGGTGGTAATTTGCGATTTTCTTTGAAAAAGCACTTTTTTTATTTTTTTAAAGTGCCATATGTCGCACATACATGCTCTTAGGGCATGTATGTGCACAAAATGTGCACACATGCATATTTCAGGGGTACAACAGGGTGTCCTTTTGGCACCCTTGCAACCTTGAAATTGTGTTCTCAATTTGCGATTCTTTAATTGGTAATCGCAAATTGAGAATGCCATTCCTATTGGCCTCCTAGCCCATAGGAATGAATGGAAAGGTATTCCTTAATTGCGAATCTCAATTTGAGATTCGCAAATAAGGAATATGTAGGATTCGCAAACTTTTTAGCAAATCCTACATACATTGTATTTTGCGATTCTCTAATTCAGAATCGCAAAATTCTTTTTTGATACATATGGCCCAAATTCTTTAGCATTGTATTTTTATTTAGTAATATGATTTTTACTTGCAAAAACAAAGGAGCAATTTGAGCCATTCTTTTTTGCACTTGTTTCTTAAAAGTCTAAATGTTGCTCCTCTTGAACCCCACCACATTTTGTTCAATATAGATGAAATTGGGACAAAGCATTATCTTCATTTATTCATTTATAACATTTTTCTATACAATAGGTGGCATATTTATTAAATAATCACGCAGTGCAGCACGTCATCTTACTGCGTTGCACTATGTGATAGGGAAACGGCAGGAATGTGTCATACTTAACAATATATGGCAAATTCCTATCATTTATCAGCGCTGGTCCACAATGTGGTGCCTATGCTGTAAGCAGGATTATTTTTGTGCATGAAGCAAACCTTCCTGCACAAAACAATCACCTGAGGCATTTTCCTAATAAAGACTTTTCTCCTCATTGCGCCTCATCTGGGAAGGAGTAGCATTTTGACACATTCACAGGTTTACCAGCAATGGTAAATCTGAAAATGCAAAAGACACACAATTGATGGACGGAATACAGAACAAATCAAAACATTCACCCCCAGTCAAGAGATCTGGGTTAAATCCATCATTCTTTTGCTCACCATGCCACCGCAGTTTAGACCTGGCCATATGCAAATCAGTCTTGACCCTGTGCCTCATGGGAACAGTCCAGCCCGAACTGCCAAGCCAGGTCCTCCCTAGACCAGAAACAAGCATCCTAGGACCAGTTTCGGAGTTTCACCCCTCTTCAGCCAGGATAGCTTGATTCCAGTGGCACAGTCAGCCCAGGACCCACGTCTGGGCATACCTGAGCACTTAGGGTGAGAAAGCAAAAGACCCTGTGTTTCAGATCTTTGTACTGAGGTGAATGTATGACATTGTTCGCATTCTGTCCATCAATTTTTCTTTTTGAAGTTGTCACCCCAAGTGGGACAGGTATGTCTAGATGTTGGTCCCGTGCTCTCCATGCCACTGGAGTCAAGCTATCCTGGCTGAGGATGGCTGAAAGCCCGAAAACAGTCCTAGTATGCTTGTTTCCAGTCCAGGGAGGACCTGGCCTGGCAGTTCAGGCTGGACTGTTCCCATTGGGCACAGGGTCAAGACTGATTTGCATATGGTTGGGTCCAAACTGGAATGGCATGGTGAGCAAAAAAACGATGGATTTAGGCCCAGATCTCTGTACTGGGGTGAATGTATGACATTGTTCGGCATTCTGTCCATCAATTGTTGTTTTTAAATCTGAATATGCAACGAAGTCCATGAGCGGATGAGTGGGAACACCCACTCTCCACTCATGGCACTCCTCCCTGTTGCAGAGTAAGGCAACAAGGTGATTTGCGCTGCGTTACATTACTCTAGATTTATCAGGGAATGCAAAGTGGCCTTGAAAGGCTTGATAAATCAGCGTGCTAACCAAAGAGTTGTGTCGCTCTTACACCGCTTTGGCTGGCACAAGAGTGACGCAACGCTTTAATAAATTTAGCGCTTGATGTTTTTGATTTGATGTAAAATAGTTACAATAATGGTGCTTTTTAGGTCTCGCTGAGCCAGCGCATGCGCTGCACTGCGAGACATTTAGTTAGTGGCTTTTCAAAGTGCTACCACAATCTTTTCCTGGCCTCAAGCTTGCGTTCACGAGCGCGTGCACGCGCGCTGCTGCCATGTGGCTTTCATGGCTCATTAAGCCTTACTCTCCCAAGCACCTCGCTCTGCCCCTCCCCCACCACAGAGCGCATCCCTGCCATCACTTTCGCTTTCACAGCCGCGCAGCCGCGTTACTTTCACGGCAGCGCGGCCAATGCTTGTTCACTGGAGATGTTTGCTCTGCTGCAACAAAAGGGAGCCTGAATGAACACTCGATTTAATGTATCTTATCTACTTTAAACACGGGCCCTTCTTTTCATCACGCTTCGATGTGGCAGTTTGCAGAGGCAAGTGATATAACTAAAACAATACAGAGACGGAAAATGAATTAAACAACTTTTTGAAGTTTTATAAACTCACACATTAGGCTTGTGCGTAGCGCTGCTCTGCACTGCACATGCGCAAAACACGTTCCTTGCACAGATCATCAGAAGACTTTTTTTGTAATTGTCAGTTGTGGTGGCTCACACTACATGTTTATCTGCATATCGATCACGCTGCACACTACCATAGAGTGACTGCTTCCTGTGTGTATGTGCTGATGATGGCTCTCGCACCCTCTCATTGGAGGTTTGAAGACGTGAACCCCAGCGTTCTAACTGCTTCCGGGACACACGCGCCATTAGCGCCCTGGTAACCCCATCCCTCTCTTGTTCACTCTCTCTCTTTCCCTCCATAGCAAATCTTCCCTTCTCATTCGCTCTCTCTCTCTCTTTGTCTCGCGCTCGCTCTCCATTTCTCCCCCTCCCATTCTACTGCCTCTGTTCTCAACTTTCTGTCTCCCACTCTGCCTCGGCCCGTTGCCCTCACCTTTCTCTAAGCCTCAGCCTCTTTCTTCTCTCCTTCTCCCTTTTTTACTTCCACCTGGTTGCTCCCTCTTCTTTCCTGTATTTTTTCTCTGCCTGTCGTGCCTTTTCTACCCATCTCCACCTTTCTTTTACCATTTCTCTATCTCATCCTTTCTTTATGCTTCCCTGCTCCTCTTTCCCTCTGTCTTCTCTCTATCTTGCCTCTTCCACCTCCCTCCCTGTCCCCTATTCAAAATGTCTTTCTCTGCCCCCGTGTCTGCCGGGCCTGACAAAGGAGCCTATCACCGCCCAAACCTTTGGGCCTCTTAAAGCTGCAAATAATAAGTACACTATTTAATATATTTATAATGACCCTGCGGAGATACATCGCTGTATCGTAAACAAGTATTGGCATAGCCAATAGGTCTCGTCTTTGGGACCTGGGAACGCCGGATTCTTGTTCTTATCTAATTATCTACAAGAACCCACTCAGGTCGCCAGGATCTTTTTACTTGCAAAATAGCGTAGAGGGAAGAAACACAATTATCACATCGTATTTACCGCAATTTGACATTTCAGAAAGGAAGACTCATAATCTGGGAGGTTGACCTTTTATTATCAGCAAAAACATCTGAATATATAGGCACCTCAATACAAGGCACAAAAGATAAATGGGGACTAACACAAATGCTAGTCTACGAAGTATCCGCATACGACTAAAGATAAACAGGATTACAGCTTCCAAAAGCATCAAGTACCCTATGGCAATTGTGATATCGAAATTTAAAGTCATGAATCAAATCATCTCTATCCCTACTCTATTCTAAGGTGACATCCCTACTCAACATTTCCTTCCAGGTCAGGATCGCATAAAAAAGGTGTCAGCAGTGAAACTTCCTAAGAAGTTTCACCATATGAGAGCTCGATCTATAATGCCCCTTTCAGTCCCTCTCCTAAGTCTCGTCTGCCCAACCCACGGGGCTCTGTCCCTAATACAAAACCCCAAAAAGCGGTACACGCCCTTCAGCACACCCCTCCAGGCAGCTTCTTCCTTCAGTCGATGTCCATTTGGATCCTTTCATCTTCCTTTCCATGAATTCGACCTTGGGTCCCAGGCCTTTTCTGTACCAGGAGTTGCAACTTTACATTCCAATCCCCTCCCTTCCTGTCTACTCCTTCTGTCTCCATTCCATTTGAACAAAGACTTATTCTAACTAACGAGCTACATGGCCTTGTACCTGCAGCCAAACGCTGAACAGAAAAAACCCCTAACATCATGAGGTTTCACAACTCACTGCAATTTAAGCTTTGCTAAAATCCTGTCGTCCTAATAAAACATGGCTAAAATAAATGAAGGCCTTCACTTTACATACATGGTTAGGCTTCAAACTAAACACACTACAATTACCAAATTCTAATTATTCGTCTCATACTTATGAGAACTATCTTCTTCATTCTTCTAACATGACTTAATGTCTCTTAATGCATGACATTATTATACTAAGCATTACACATACACCAATACATTTCGTGATAACTGGTGGCCTTTCTCTTCTCTCGAGGCCTGTTACATTCCACTTTTCTATTTCTATGAATACATTTCTATTACTCTTTTAATAACATGCTTATTTATATGCGGGTGCTGACTAACAATGAATATGGTGCACCCCTACAAATTTCGCATCAGCAACGCTCTATCAGACCTTATAAGTATTTAATTCTGAGGCACAATATCCTTGGTGCAACATCAACTATTGCATGGCTAAACACTTATAATGTCCCAAAGGCGAGACCTACTGGCTATTCCAATGCTTGTTCTTTTTGCTGTGAGCTGGTCTCTCAAATCAAGTGGATAGTGCCTGTGCAGTTGGCTATTCATCAAGGCTGTGTCTAAGTTCTCTGCCATGAAATGCTGGGTAAAAGTAGGATAGGGGACACTTCCATTATGTTGAAGGGTAACTTTAAAAATAAAGGAAAATACAGCCTCCTCTTGGCAAGTAAAAACAGCTCTTTACTGTCACATCAGGGAGAGTGCCAATGTCCTCAAAGGTAAATGGCAGTTTCAAGCTGCTGCTTCACAGGCAACTTCTTTCATACAAAGTCAGAGAGTACTTTATTACAAAACTCTAAGTAATGGATCACTACACAGTTATACATTAGTTGTGGAAAAAACATTATGCCTCATGTGACCCTATGACCCAAAACTTTAACCTAATTGACTACACATCCTTTATTGCAGTTGAAACAATGCTTAACAAAAAATATTCTACTTTTAAATGTGTGTGTATTTGTGGTGAATGCATATTTATTGGTGTGTGTTCTTTATCATTGTGCTCCTAAGACATCTCATCAGATTCTGTGTTCTTGGCTAATTCAATCTCCTACTCCCATTGTCTAATTATTTGCCAATATATTGAAAACACAGAATACGTGCAAGTGTGTCTGTGTGCTAAGGCCATAAATTCCTTCAAGCTTGTCAAACACAAATTTTCCTTTAACTACAACCTTATAGGTCATGCATTCTGACTTCAAGTGAACTCTTCAGCTTTTTCTCATCCGCATGAGTTTTTTGCCTGCACTGCTCTTTCACCACGAGTAGCTGTGTGACACTCTCTACTGTTGGCTGTTGTTGCGCCATGTTTTCACATTTCACATTTTTCATAACATTCCCCCCTCTAATTGATATTTCAACTACTACATCAAGTATGACATAATGTGTCTCCAAGAGACTTGGGAAATTAGACATGACATTTTTTTGGAAGGTTACAAATCTTACCATAGACAAGCAGCAAAATCATCATCTGGGAGGACCAAGGGAGGTCTGATTGTTTTTGTAAAATTGGGGATGTCAGGCACATGGAGGGATTTGCTGTTGGACTCAGCAGTGACACAGGGTATCACAATGACCACTCGCGTCATGTGTCTGACTATCCTAAATTTTTAAAACGCACAATCTAACTGTGAAGGAGGCAACTCGTTCTCTGAGCTTAACTCGAGGCTGAGCTCAATACTGGACAAGAATGCAGGTCGAACCGAACTAATCTTGTTGGGAGACTTTAATTGTCATTTGTGCCCAAATTTGATGATCACTAGGGGAGACTGGTCGACATGTCCGGAGCGTAAGGGCCTACATATGGAACACTCGCAGGCAGGTCTAGAACTTACTACTGTTAAAAGTTCTTTGGGCTTAGTAAACATAATGGAAACGCTCTCCGTCACTGGAGATAGTCTAATCCCCCCAACTTTTAAAGGGAGGGGTTGTAATTCCTTCATTGATTTTGTTTTTGCCACCCCTTTGTTAGCAAGCAGAATCCTAAACTTTCACATTATCTCTAGCCCATTCAGTGATCATAACCCTCTTGTCTTTTTGCTCCCTACTATCGTCTGTGCCACATCGCTGACTAGTCACCTTAAGGCCTCCTCCCTTACAACCATGGAGCAAGGGCGGCGAGTAAGATGGGCACAAGAAGATACGGAATTATTTACTTCTTCTCTTTTTAAAGATGGACAGGAGCATATATTGAATTGCTTAGAGCCCACTGTGGGGAGGCTAGAAATAATTACTTCCTTTGAGGCCCTTGCAAATTTGATTAGCACACTTCTTACTGTCCCTGCGAGGAAATCTAACCCGCCGCAAAATAGATGGTTTGATGCCTCATGCTCACTTGCTCTAAGGAACCTCAAAATGGTTATGAAAGAATCCCCGCGTGTAAAGGCAAAAGTGGCTGAATGTCGGAAACAGTATAATAGGGTGTTAATGGAGTGCAAGAGCCAAATTCAGCGCGCGGCCTGGGAAGACTTAACAGAGGCTGCAGAATTACACGATACTACACGCTTCTGGCAGGTGATAAATAGTCCCTGCTTTGCAGATCCAAATAAGCCAGACATTTCAACAGTAATTTTACCGGATGATTGGCAGGTGTATTTTAAAGGGCTTTATAACCACCCCACAGATCAAGTGGCCTTTTTGGCCCTAGCAGTCTCTATGGATTCCACACAGTCACTATTTTTCTCTATGGAGGAAGTTAGTGTGGGTATTGCCGCCCTAAGTCATAATAAGGCCCCGGGTCCCGACGGTATTCCGCCAGATCTTTATCATAGCAATCTTGAAGTGTGGATCCCGCTTCTGACTAGAGTCTTAAATGCTGCTATTACAAGTAAAATGCCAGCCACATGGTCCTCTGCAATAATTGTCCCGATATATAAGAAGGGGGATAGGGACAGTCCCCATTGTTATCGTCCTATTTCGCTAATAGACGCCACCATGAAGGTTCTGGGTGGGGTGATTTTAAACAGACTAGAGGACTGGGCAGAACTTAAGGGGGTGATTACCGACACCCAGTATGGGTTTCGGAAGGAAAAGTCCACAGTGGATCAATGTCTCAACCTATATTTAATTAGTGCCAAATACACCATAGCCAAAAAGGGATCATTATTTCTGGCCTTTATGGACCTCTCAGCTGTGTTCGATCGTGTGAATCGCAGCAAATTGTGGGCACTGCTTGGCGATATGGGGATTGACCCATCACTTATAGGCATACTGCATACTCTCCACTCTGAGACCTCAGCCGTAGTTAGGTACTCCCCAGCGGGGAATTTAACCAAAAGTTTTGAATGCTCGAGTGGGGTGCGCCAGGGTTGTATTCTTGCACCCTTTTTATTTGTCTTATATACAAATGGGTTGGACTCCACTCTTAGCAGTATTGCGACAGATGTTCCTAGGATAGGCTCACGTAAAGTTCCTGTCCTATTATATGCAGATGATGCTGTTCTCCTGGCCCGCACTCCCTCTGCACTACAAATTTTAATAGACGGTTTTAAAACTTTTATGACAAATCTGGACATGTCTACTAATCTCACTAAATCATATGTGATGACGGTAGGGGAGAAACCACGTAGACAACAGAACTTTACAATTGGCACACATGTACTAGGAAATGTACCCATGTTCACTTACTTAGGCATAACCTTTGATGTAAAGCTGAATTTTAAAAATCTAATAGACGAAAAATGTCTTAACATGTCCAGGATTACAGGGTCCATCAAGGGATATGCCACTCGGCTGGGGTACTGGACGCCCGGTCTTATTTTAAAATTGTATAACTCTATCTGTTGTTCAGCGGTTCTATATGGTAGTGAAGTTTGGGGTTTCATAGAAACGTCTAAACTTCAAACTGTGGAAAACAAATATTTGAAAAGCTTGCTGAGAGTTCCGCCTAGCTCACCTACTTTCAGCATACACGAGGAGTTGGGGGTCAGCTATCTCTCTGACTTGGTGGCCGTCAAACCTCTTCTTTGCTGGCTTAAAATTTGGCTCAATGAAGGCTCCGGATTAACAAAATCTGTTTTATTGGACTGCTTGAAACTGGATCATAGCAGCAGGATCCCTTGGCTGCGATACGTCAAAACCACATTTATGAAATTGGGGCGTGAGGAACTGTACAGTGCACCCGAGATAATTAGGTCCAGCGCCAAGGGCAGTATAAAGATCTTGCATTCTAATTTTCTGGTTACCACTCGTGAAAAGGCGGAACTCTCAAAGCGGACTGTGAGAGAACACGCCTTGGTCAAAACAACCACTGGTGTAGAACCCTATCTGTCTTTTGTACTTAACACACATGAAAGATTTTTAATTACCCGTTTTAGATTTGGTCTTATTCATTTTTTATTAGCAGTGCCAGAGGGTTTTACCGATAAACTTAGCGATAAAGGGCCCTGCGGCTGCGATTGTAGATCTCCGCAGGATACCCTTCATTTTATATTTTCATGCTCTTTTTATGCCAGGCCAAGGAGACAGTATCTGAAAGATCTGCTTAGGAAACTTAGGTTTAAACATGTAAGGGTGGCATTATTGTTTTTAAAAATGTCTACTGATCAATTCACTTTATTTTGTGTTTTAAACTTTTTGAAGGCAGCAATTAGACTACGTAAAACTAGAGGAGTTGTATATTAATTCATTGTAATGAACTTGAAGATTGTGTATTATATTGACTGGTTGGGAGGTTTTTTCTTTTAAATGTATTGCTTTTATGGTTTAACTTTAAATCGAAATAAAGCTTATTGATTGATTGATTGAACTACTACATCAAAACTTTTGGTCTACACTTGACACTAGGTGATGTATATTAACCTGAGAATCTACTACTTGTGTTAGTGTCCTAACTGGAAATATTCCTCTACCTTTGTACCCATCCTTCCACAACATGCTAGAATTAATCGTATAACACAAAAAATTATTGGTAGGGCCACAATAGCTGGCAACAAGGCTCCGAACAGTCCCGACATCCAGGATGCCAGTAATGACAGCCACCCACTAAACCAATTACCTGGGGCACCTCCTTCATCTACCATGTTCTTCTGTAGATTGTGTAAAGTCTGTATAGTCTCTGACATAGTTCCATTATTCGCATTGTTTGCTGGGACAAAAGTACAGCATGCAGCTCCAATTTTCGCACATACCCCTCCTTCCATGGCATCATAAGGTCAAGTACATAGAGATTCTACATTATCATTATTTGCATAGCAAGCAGCCCTTCCTTTATGGCATTTAATCCATCCTTTGTAGTGTTAAAGCACTTAAGGAGTTCCCAACAAGGTAACAGCAGCCAAAGAGCAGTTGCCTTAGCCTGAATAAATGGCACAATGCATCCAAAGAACAACTGTGCATCATTAAAAACTGGTACTCTTGGGGGATTTCATTTTAAGTATTGGTGCCATAATACTCTGAAGTTCCTTTCCTTTGATGATGATGATGATGTAACAAAGTTGTTGGATGGCTAATGAGGTGTTCATGTAAAACTCATATGTTTATTCCAGGAATTATCAGAACAAGGGCTTGCAAGGTGAAGACCGAACAGAGGCAATCCCAGTTTGGTGGTAACTGGGCATACAGAAGTTCTCCACATTGCCAATAGTAGTCCATGAGATTGGAGGTGACCCTCATGCATGTTGGTTGTTACAAAATGATTATAATATTGGTGTTATCCATTTTGGCTCTACAACCATAATTGCATCCTACATTAACGGTGCTGTTTCAACTAAAACATGACTGTCTGAGGATTTACTGCACTATATATCTAAGTGTAACGTGCAATGTGGCTGTGTCAAATATGTGCACACTTTTTCCACTGCATTCTGACTAACATCAATATCGTTCCATAAAGAAAAGACCCTACAGAAAAAATGTGATATCAAAATGTCATTGATCATGGGCAAAAACCGATTCCATTACTCTAAATCCTGTTCTACAAACACAATCTGTGTGTAAAGGTTTTACTAAATAACTATTACACTCAGTGGGTAGGTGTGTTACTCCTAAAAACCCCAAGTCTAAGACCATCTGAATGCATAAGATGCCCTGTCTTCTTCATTCATGTAATTTTATCCTTGATGTCCTTTCTATCTGTAAGGATATATAAAACTTCTGCTGAAGAGTCATATTTTATGGCATTGGCAAAGAAATGTGCTACTTTAACATGTTTTAGTTGCATTTGGGCCTTAATCATACACAAGTAGAGATGCAAAAGACATAAAGCTATGCATGGGGTTACTTACTTCTTTAGTTGAATGTACAATCTTCTTCCCATTCTTGTTTCATTTACATTGTTGATGATACTTGGTGTGATGCTGGATTCAGATGGATTCTGTGAGATGAAACCAGGGTTTCTTGCCATCTACCTTGAGGGCAGTGGGGGTCACCACTGTCACTGTGTGGGGTCCTTTGAACCGAGGTTGTCTCCATTTCTGTTCAAATTTGCAAACAACAACAGAGTCTCTGACGTGTATAGCAGGGAGGTTGACCTCGGTGGTTCCGCATTTCTTCTTCCCTTTGGTTACCTGTTTAGAAATAAACTTTACAACCTTGATTAATTCAAAAAGGTAAACATGCATTTCATCATTGAGGATTTCCATTGAACTTTCTCCCTGCATCTTACTTCTAGTAGCAGGTACTTGCACATTCATGGGTCTCCCTATCACTATCTGATGGGGTGTCAGGTAATGGTCAGAACTAGGTCTGCTCCTAAGGGAAAAGAGTGCCATTGGTAGGCAATACAACCACTTCTTGTTCAATGTAGCACATACATAGCTTGCTGATGTTGCTCTTCAATAGGCCATTTGGGTGCTCAACAATACCATTATTTTGGAGGTAATAAACAGAATATAGTTTGTTTTTTCCCTAACATTGTTGTAAGATGTGTCAAGATTGCATTAACAGTGTGTGCCATTGTCAGATCATATCCCTTCTGGAATTCCCAAGTGTGGAATCACCTCACAAATCAGAAATGTAGCAGCTGTCTTAGCATCACAATGGATGCATGGTCCTGCTTCAATCCATCGAGAAAAAAGGAAAAGCTACAACTATGAGGTACAGATAGTTATTACACCTATCAAACATGTCCACAAAGTGAATATGGAGGACTTTAAAAAGACCTTGTGGTCGTGGAATGGTAGAATTGGTAACTAACAATGTAGGATTGGGAGAGAATTGTTGGCAGACAATACAGTTATGAAGGTACATGGTAAGGATAGCATGCAAATTGGGAGAAAACCAGTCTTGTTGTATTTGCATAGACAAGTGATCTTTTGAAATATGAGCTGAGAAATGCAATTGATTGAGAGCTATCACATGCAAAGCCTGTGGCATCACTGGTTTACCTGTAGACAGTTGCCTATATATTAGGCCATCCCCTGAATGGGAACATCATCTATCCTCCCATAACTGTTTCTCATGCAGTGGAGCTGATTCGTGCATATCTCGCAGTTGTAAAATCGCTTTCTCTGCATAATGAGGGATGGCATTGTCTGTGGTAGGGTTAGTCTCAAGAATCAGGCGGCGAGAGAGTCTGAGCCACTGAAACAGGGACCTGTTGTGAACCTGATGGCATAGGTCGGGGTGTGCATTTAGCTGAATCTCTAGCGCCCCAATCTGCTAGTGCATTACCCTGAGACACAAAATCCTGTTAATTTGCATGTGCTTCACATTTCACAACTGCCACTGCCTGTGGTAATCCAAGTGCCTCCACCAGAGCCTCTAGGAGGTTCCTATGCATAACAATATTTCCGTCTGACTTAAGGAAACCTCTCCTACTCCATCACATAATACTGGAATGTGCCATGGTAGTCACAGAAGCTGAATAAATCATGATGACTTCCCTTCTCCCAGCTTAAGAGCTCCTTGCACAGAATAATGTGCTGGTAGTGTCAACTGCTCTACTATGTGGCGTGTATCAGAAGAATCATGCTGTGGTGCTGCTGCACCGGTGTGTCTTACTCCTGTATCCTGGTCAATAGTAGAACCATAAACAAAACAGACAATGTTACCTGGTATAGGATCTTCTGTTGCTTGACTAGATTCTTTGGGAATGTACGTTGTACAGTCATGCGCATCATCCTCAGAGTCCAATATAGGATGGGCAAAGAAAGTCGCAGGATTTACCGTATGACACTTCACAACCTTGAAAGACGTAGTGACAGTATCACCTCATAGCCTGACACTCTCTGTGTAGTTAGAGTAGTCTTAGCCTTCTGAATGATAGAAAACACGGCATCATCTGCATGTAGCCTCAAATGTGTCCCCATGACAATGGGGGTGATCTTCTGCACTGCAAAGGCTGCAGTGGAGAGAGCTTGCTCGCGCTGATTATGTCCTCTCACCATTAATTCCAACTGTCTACTAAAATATGCAATAGGTTTGTGTCCTAAAGGATATTTCTGTGTAAGGAGAGCTGTCATTACTTGACCATTACAATAACAAAATAAATAAAACTATTAGGTATACTCAGGAGTTATCAAAACTGGAGCAACTGTTATCTCAGTCTTTAATTTCTGAAAAGTCTCCCTCATCTCTGGTTTCCACGTTATTTTGTCATTTATGTCTTTTGGTTGTTTAATAGAAGTGAAAAAAGGTGATATTAAAGTGCTGTTATCAAGAACCCATTGTCTCACATCCTGAAAGACTACAACTGTTTTCTTGGATCAAAAAGTTGATCGTCCAATATCTCCCTAACCATTTTACCTGGTTCAATATATACAACACATGCCCATAAGACATGGTTATGGTCACTGGCTATCAGAGTGCTATAAGTTGGTGTTACCTCTAAATCTTCTATTTGCAATATTTAACTCAGTATAAGACATCCATGTATCCTGCCCTTGTCGCCTGAAAAGAAATTCTTTATGTAACTGAACCTCCCTTCACAGTAACTCAGAAAGCCGTCACTAAATCTGAGTGATTGGAGGAAGTGATGAAGAATTCTTTCCCAATTCAAGGTCTTGCTTGAGTGCAAAATGGTAGGGCTCCTTGTAAGCAAGTTGTAGCATGTCAGAGAATTAAACAAGTATGGGCCAGGATGGGGAAAACATGATGACCGAGTACACAGGACAGTCCTTAATTTTCGGTAGTATTCTAGTTGGAAGGGAAAGTATAGAGAAATGTCTCCAGTCAAACACAACTCCTGTCCACCCACAAGGCAAGTTGTTGCCCTTCCTCGTCAGATGTGCTGCAAAAATTAATTTTTCTGAGCGATACCATGTAGCTAGCAAGATGTTGAGGACTTCCCGGTTGGATTCTCATTCTTGGGGCAAGTGGAAGTGCCTTTTCAGTCGGCAATAGGCTGTTGAGCTTGGTGAAAGAGTGGCAGGTTTATTGTTCTAGACAGACCTATTTCTTGATTGATGTTAATTAAGTGGACACTCTTGGATGATGGAGAGAATTCTTGCCAGTTTACAGAGAACACAAGATGTTAACTGTGTTGCGTAAAGGGTCAAGTTAACTGCAGTCAATTATTTGAGCTATCCCCTTATCGATTATATGCCTCTATATCGAATGCCACACCATCATAGGACAGTGCATCATCTCAGGGGGAGGTCTGTGCTTCCCCCTTTAATTTAGCTAATCTCAACTTTATTTATATAACTTACCTTTAACAATTAATATGCCATATTAGAATATTGGAAAGCTGCACGCTAGGTTAGCGCGCCGATGCTGCTTTTTTTAACGCTTGGGCATCCTTTTAAACATAAGTGTTTTTATTTCTGTGATGAGTTGTTCCTGAAATTTTAAAATACTTGTTTGGCTTTGCACATCTCATTCTTTGCACTTCTAAGCCGGTCCCCGGTCCACCACGGTCTCCTAGTGACCGATTGTTGTGGAGGGACACGGCTCCTCCCCCTGCTTCCATCATTTCCGAACATGGCACGGCTTTTAAACGAGTTGGGGGCACGGCTACACAGAGGAAGAAAGCTGGGCGCTAGGTTAGCGCGCCGATACTGCTTTTTTTAACGCTTGGGCATCCTTTTAACCCTTTCGCTGCGGCGGGAATTCCGCCGCAGCGCTGGGGGATGCGGGGGGGCAGCACGGTGGCGCTGTGCTCATGACGGAGCCACTCCGTCATGAGCCACGGTTGAGCTGTGCTCATGACGGAGCGGTTCCGTCATGACTCCGCCCAGTTGCGTTGTCCCCACGCACAGGCGGGGAAACAGCGCCGCGTGGGCGGCGCGGCCGCCAACGGTCGTGGCATGACGGAACCGCTCCGTCATGAGCACACGGCAACCGTGGCTCATGACGGAGCGGTTCCGTCATGAGCGGGGAAGGGGTTAAACATAAGTGTTTTTATTTCTGTGATGAGTCGTTCCTGAAATTTTAAAATACTTGTTTGGCTTTGCACATCGCATTCTTTGCACTTCTAAGCCGGTCCCCGGTCCACCATGGTCCGGATTGTTGTGGAGGGACACGGCTCCTCCCCCTGCCTCCGTCAATTTCTGGACACGGCACGGCTTTTAAAGCAGATGGGGGCACGGCCGCGCCAAAGGCAAGCTCGTCTGCGCCAGTCAGCGTCCCGGGGGCGGCTGGGGCTGGGAACTCTGCCGATTTCGCACCACATCCGAGCAAGGTAATAATCTACAGCAGGGAAACTCTCATGGTGCTAGGTTCCACTCCCAAGTGTAAAAACGCCATCAACATAGGGACAGGCGAACTACTACTGCGCTGTCAGCATTGCAGCTGGGGGGCCACTAAACATTCCTTGAATAGAACGTTAGCGTCCAATACACAGAGAAGGGACGAGCCGAAGCAAGGTTTAATATTAAAGCAACAAGATTTACACGTATATGATATGTTATGCGAGACCATGCCAGATTTCCTATTTTTGACTGAAACATGGCTGTCGGATACATCTAATCCAACTATTGCTACAGCTATCCCCCCGGTTACTCCATTCTCAGGAAGGATCGTGTTGGAAACAAGGGAGGTGGAATTGCTATTATTAGCAAACTGGACATTGCCATTACCGGTATCCCCATAGAAGAAATTAAAGGGGCTGAGTGTCTTTGCTTTCAGTCTACCCTGTCCCCCCATCAGTGTGTAGCGGGAGTTCTCATATATAGGCCCCCTGGCCACGCAGGGGCCTTCTTGAAGTCCATCAGTGATGCTATTGCGCCTGCGGCCTCTAGATTTAAACACTTTCTTGTCTTGGGTGACTTCAATATACACATGGATAAACAGGACATCCCTGAGACCATCTCTCTGCGGGAATCCTTGGATGCCCTCAATCTCGCTCCACAGGTCTTAGACCCCTACACATGTTAAAGGCCACATCCTCGACCAAATATTTGCTAACTGCAAAATTCAGACAGAGGCTCCCTTACCTCTACTATGATCAGACCACTTCCTGGTGGGTTTTAAATTACCAAAACTAACAAAGCCTTCACTGACCCAGGTTAAGCGGTCATCTTCTACTTTCAGGCCTTTTCACAAGATGACCCCGGTTGCCCTCAAATATGAACTCGACCAACACCCTCTCACGCCGAAAGGCAATATAGAGCAGGATGCTGAGGCCCTTGTAAAGTGGATCACGCAAGAAACCTCAGCTCTCGCCCCCTAACACCGTGCTCTATCAAAATTGCAAGATGCTCAGCCCCCTGGTTCAACGATGCCCTGCGACAGTGTAGAAAGGACTGTAAACACCAGGAAAGAGCATGGAGGAAGGATTTTAACGTGGATAATAAAAGGAATTATAAAGAGAGCGGGAAAGATGTAATGGCCTCTCTACTTAACTGCCCCCCTGAATCATGAAGACAAGACCTCCCTCTCCATCTTTCCTCCCTTGTCCTCAGAAACGTCACTGTCAATAATGAAGGGCCTTAAATCTGGATCTCCTGTGGACCCGTGCCCTGCCAAATTCCTGGCGGAAATGGCAGAGATATTGAACCCCACAGTGAATAGTGTGTTGAACAAGTCTCTTCTTAGCGGTCAGGTCCCGGTAAGCTGGAAGAGCGCAAAATAATTCCCATGGCCTTAACTACTTACAGACCCATCTCTCTGTTGTCTTTTTTTGCAAAGACAATTGAGAAATATATCCACTCGGTGATTAGCGATTTTGCTGAAACCAACCAATCTTCTACACCTGAGCCAGTCTGGCTTCAGGCAGAACCTTGGCACAGAGACGGCGCTGATGGAGATCTCCGATTCCATCAAAGAGACCCTGGATAAAGGCGGCAAAGCTGTCCTGGTCCTTCTAGACCTCTCTGCGGCCTTCGACACCGTGCCCCATGATCACCTCCTGCAGAGGTTGTGGGAATGTGGGCTCGGCGGCACGGTGTTGGAATGGTTCTCCTCCTTCTTGGAGGACAGACATCAAGAGGTCTGGTCACCCCCGTTCTCAGCCAGCATGTCACCTTTGAGTGTAGGCGTGCCACAGGGATCTATCTTGAGCCCGGTACTTTTTAACCTGTACATGGCTACCCTGGTTGACGACACTCAACTGCTGTTCACTTGTAAGAAGGGAGAGGAGTTCAACAGAGAGAAGATTAATAGGTGTCAGAGAATCTTTCGCCTGGTTCAGACTTAATCATCTCAAATGTAACCCGGAAAAGTCTGAAATTATCTTCTTTGGCACTCCCACTCTGGACGCCTGGTAACAATGGTGGCCCTTTGATACGTCGCCCCCTCGGGCAGCAGTCAAGATCGTAAAACATCTAGGAGTGAAAATGGATGACGCCTTGTCTATGACACCTCAAGTACAGTCGGTAGCGGGCACGTGCTTCGGTCTCCTGAAAATGCTCCGTAGGTTTCTATTTCTATTACCGACCTCACACAGAAAGACCTCCAGATTGGACTATCCCAACGTCCTCTACCTGGGCCTTCTGGAGTTTTTACTCAGCAGACTGCAAGTAGTGCAGAACGCGGCAGCCAGGGCAGTACTGAGTCTCGGTCCCAGAGACCGTATCTCCCACCATCTGAAGAATCTGCATTGGCTGCCTGTCTGATGCAGAAAACTCTTCAAAGCTCTGATCCTGGCTTTCAAAGCTCTGCATGGCTTGGGGGCGCATTACATCCGTAGAAGAGTCTCATACTACGTTCCTGGTAGATCCCTTAGGTCAGCACACCAACATCGTTTGGTCCCTCCTAAGTGTCTCAGAGCCTGCCGCGGCGGGCACTCATTCCAGGTGCTAGTGGCTAGATTCTGGAACAAGCTGCCACTCCCGCTTAGGCAGGTCACGAACATATTGCCTTTCAGAAAACAACTGAAAACCTGGCTGTTCCAACAAGCAGTATAATGGCCACGCGCCCCGTGATAGTTGTTTTCCCCTCTGGCCTCTGTATCTTTTTGTCTCAGCGCCAGGATACTCTGCAGAGTAGCTGTGCGCTCTACAAGTCTTTTTTAACGTAACATAACACAACAATGTGGAGCACTCCATTGAAGAAAATGGAGTGCTCCGTGCTTCTACGGGCCGTTAAAGACCCACAGAGCAACATTCCAATGTTTTCACAAAGGCCTCTGGGAGATCGAGGGGATTTAAATCCCCTCGAGCTTCGAGAGGCCTTTGTTTTATTTGTTAGAACATTCTGCCCTATAGTGGCAGAATGTTCTAATAGCCTTATAGCCCTTTTTAGCTGGGCAATACCGGCTAATAAAGTCCCACTCCCTTGTTAAAGGCCCTCACCTGTGGGTCGGGCCTGTAACACTGGAGCGATCTTTAATAGCCGCTATAGCCCGCTACGGTGGGCTGTAAGGCTATACTATAGTACTGGCGAAGTAGTGCCCCATGGTCCAGTGGACTTGATGTAGTGTACTGCCCTTGTGGGATAAGGAGCTGCATAGGGGTAGCAATGGATCTTCTCTAGTCACCGACATGATTCAAACAGAGCAGGAATTTAAGTAAATACTTTGGAGGATGAATTTCATATCAGCACTGTTGGTTCCCTACAGTGAACCTTAGAAACCATCTGTGGGTTGCTGGATCAGTATCTGGCCCATAAACTTCTACAAGAGAGAAACTGGTTTAGTTTGTGTAGATCCAATGTTGAAGCAAGCTCACTTGCCTTCATTTTTTCAGAGGATTGAATGCTTCTTTTCACTCCACAGTAGGAGCCTCTCCACTGACACAAACAACTTCTTCAGGGATCAAATGAGGAAGAGATGGCCATGATCAAAGTAGTTTTGAAGCAAGGAGTATAGCAAACAAGAGCCTGCCAGGGGTCAGTGAACATGCAGGTCAAATGGTAGTGGTGGAGGAACAGTCTTCCCAACTAGTGTGACATACTTCACAAGTAATAAGTGGCTGTACAGTGCTTTCTTGGGTCCTGGGAAGAAGATGCAAATGAACAGAAAATATATGTTCGACCTGTACCCTGACCCTAGACTCCGGAAGAGACAGAGGATTCCTGGAACATGGAGGATCACTCTCACGATGTGCGAACAGCAGCAATGCCAGGCCCCACCTCAGCCCGCTACCCATACTCACTCATCCGTAATAGTGCTGCGAGTTAGCAGACCCTGCGACAGCTGCGCCACTCTGGCACTCATGGACTGGACATTTGCCACACCACTTCCGTCCCACCCGAGAAACAGATGGCACGGTCAAGAGGTCGCTGAACCTTCATTTCAGAAGAGCAGAACTGTATTACCAGTTTGAGAACTTGCCCAACACGAGTGATGATGCTGATTTCAAAGCTGCAGTGGCAGCGCAGAACTGACACTTCAGCCCTTGGCTGAACCCAGACTATGAGTCAGTGGATGTATTTTATGTGTGACTCCGGATGTTGGTGAGCACGTACGTTGATATCAATCAGCCTGACAAAACCAGAGCCCAGCTGATACAGGGCTGCAGGTCAGCAGTCCTACAGCGGCTCATGCTGCAACAGCCAAGAATCACCATGGACGTCATACTGGTTTTGGTGCGATCACACACACTGGTGGACAGCTGGGCTGACAAAATGGAGAGGGCCCTAGCGAGAGGGAAAGCCCAGGCTAGGGCAGCCGACCATCAAAGTGAAGGAGGAGCAAGTGGATGCCATCCAGAGATGACCTGCTCGTCCCTACACCCTCAGCGAAGAGAAGCCGCTAGAGGGACGGTGCAGTAACTATTCCCTAAAACACAGGACAACATACATCTGGTCTGCTTGGTGACGGTCATGCTCCCAATGTGGGTGGCAGAACCACAGCGCTAAGCAGCTATCGATAGAGGGGGATGAAAGTGCGAGCCCCCTGGAAGGAGACAAGCAGATAGTCTACCCCGACGATGCCATCATGCTGGAGTTCCCTCAGCTGTTCAAATCACTTGGGCGGCTGAAGGGCTCAATGGTGTGACTACACAATGATGAGACATAGAGGCCCAAGGCTCTTCGTCACCAAAGATTTCCTTTTCACTCTTTTCACTTAAGGTCACTGGTGCAGGAAGAACTGTGAACCTAGAGCAACAAGAGGGTTATAGAGAAAGTCACAGGCCCTACTTCGTAGCGCTCACCCATGTTGAGTGCACCAAAGCAACCAGGGGCAATCCGATTAGGGGTGGAAATGCCACTCCAAAACAAGTGCATTCGAAGGAAACAACACATCACCCTCATGATGGATGACATTGTGGCGGATCTAAATGGAGCGCAATGATTCTGGAAATTGGACTGTAATGCCGGTGTAGGAGGCTGGCCTGGTATATGATGCACACTTATTCAAGTGTTGCACCCTGCACCAATCCACACAACCCTTATGGTATTTTTAGTGGTTTAGACAACCTTATAAAGCTCTCTAAGTAGTAGCTGTGGAGGGCAGTTTTCAGGCTTAGTCTAGGAAGAGTGTAAAGCAGGTTCTTTCACCAGTATCTAATCTTATAGTGCAGATTAAGTGAAAAAGCACCACACAGTGTATTTATAAAAATAGTTATTGATTACAGAGATCCACTAACCCAATGCAATATCTCCTACCCGAAGATATAATTGTATATACACAATACTTTAGTAATGCAACATGTAAATAGCACGAAAATATAGTGGGCTCTAGGAGGAGACCAAACCATATACAAAAATAGTGGAATGCGACTAACAGCCGAAGTCGGGAGTGGATCCAGAAGACTTAGAAGTGCTGGGGTCCAAGGAACCACCCGAGGTAAGGACCCAGGAACCCCACAGAGGATATGTGCTAAGTGTATACACGACCGCGTGCTCAAGGTATGTCAATGGGGGAGTAGTGGTTGCAATTCTTAGAAAAAAGGACCCTTCCCAGAGGACTTGGAAGACACCTCGTGGAAGATGGACAGTTCGAGAGTCACCAAACCCGTGGATAACTAGGAGACCAGGTTACCTGCCGAGTGCATAGGTACGAAGAGACGTCAGGAACCGCAGTAGACCCCAATGGAGGATGTCAAGCAAGATGCTACTGGCGGAAAAGATGGAAGAGTCCAGTAGAATACAGGCTTGGATTCAAGAAGAGTAGAACCTGCAAGTGGAGGGGACAGAGTCTAGGTCACTCAGGAGTGACCAGGGCGCACAGGAGTGCCCACCAATGTTGGCTGTTGCAGGCGAGTTCACAGTGTTCTTGTGTCTGCAGCTGCTTGGACCAGGTGACTCTGAGGACGACCAGGAACAGTGTACGAGCTGTCCCACATCGGATGTCGATATTCAGGGGGTCGGTGTCCGGCAGGGGCACCAACAGGCCTTGGCACCGGCAACGTGTGGAAGAAGATGAAAATGTACAGTGTTCGGACCAGCAAGGATGGTGTTCTTGTCTCTGCAGCTGCGTGGACCAGGTGTCTCTGAGGACGACCAGGAACAGTGCATGAGCTGTCCCACATCAGATGTCGATATTCAGGGGGTCGGTGTCCGGTGGGGGCACCAACAGGCCTTGGCAACGGCAACACGTGGAAGAAGACGAAACTGTACAGTGTCGGTACCAGCAAGGTCCAAGAGACTCACCACGTTCAAGTAACCCAGGGTAGGCCCCAAGCAAGCAGGGGAGCCTACTGGATTCAAGGAAGACCCTCAACAGGGCTCGAAGATCTCTGGAGATGGAAGTCGGCCAGCCTTAGCAAAGGCCAGCCGACACGGTGCCAGGGACTCTGTTCCGGCGTTGTCGACAAAGGATCCTGGCCTCAGACTCGGTCTGAAGACGGTGCAGGCCTCGGAGAGGTTGTAGAACCATTACCAGTGTTACCGACCCGGTGGGGAACCAGGATCAGCAGTCGGTCAGCTTGTGTTGCGGTACCTGTGAATACAGGGGAGTGACTCCTTCACTCCAAGAAAGATTAATTCGGGTGTCTTTGGATGTCGACAGGACCTGGAAGGGACCTGTATAGAGCACGGACACTGACGGTGCAGCAGCCTTGGAGAACGAAGAGATCAGGTGCAGATGGAGTCTTCCCGGTTGCAGTCTCGGTTCCAAAGGCGAAGTCCGATGCGGTCAGTCCACCGTGGTCTGCACGACTCGGTCAGAATGTCCAGACGGTTGAAGAGGACTCAGAGTTTGATCTGAATCTAATCCCACAATGAATCTAGGGACCTACCCTCATGTAAGCCCTTAAGTACCCTAAGGAAAGGGTTGGGATGATTCAGGGGTCCCTCCCAGAGGCGGGGCTGGACAGCGAGGAGGATACTCCCATGTCCTTTGTCCAGTTTTGTGCCAGAACGGAAGCGATTGACTCCCCAAACTTGTTTAAGTTGGAGTATGCAAGGAGGGCACCAAATGTGCCCCTGGAGCAGTCTGAGTGCCGCTGGTAAGTGCCCTCACCATGTACCAATATAGTGAACACTATCTGAGAGGTGGTCACACCTCCCTATGACAGGATACCTATTGTTCTGCCTTCCCCTGCTCGAGCTTGGCTCAGCAGAAGGAGGGCAAAATCATGTCTCAGGTCGGTAGCAGCCCTAGCTTGCTGTCCGGTTCTGAAAGCACTGAGGGCCCTCCCAAAAGAGCTTTACATTGTGTGCAATCATACCTCCCATATGATTTACGGTAAGCGTTTGGAGGGTTCCTTATGGGTGAAATAATACATGCTGCAGCCCATAGGGAACCCTTGGTGTACCTAGGACCTAAGTACCTTAGTACCATATACTAGGGACCTACTAGGGTACACCAGCAGCCAATTAGGAATTGTACCAAGGTACTCACAATATCCGATTTAGGGAGGCAGCACAGTGAATGGGGTTCTGATTAGCATGATCCCAGTCAGACTAGTCAGAAAAACGGTATTATACCAGCAAAAAGTGGGGGCAACCATGAAAACAGATCCTACTTTCCTACAGCCGACTACCACCAACTGGAACTAGAACCGGCCAGCCAATAGGTCTCCGGAGGTATCGGAGACTTAACTCCGGCATATCATCGGCAGCAGAGGTGCTTCAAAACACTATCAGCGGGCCCCTCTCTGGCTTGATGGCTATATTGAATATTAGTGATGACATTTTGATATTCTCTGACACCCTTGACTCCGAGCTACGCTGAAGTGGCTAGAGGACTGTGGGCTGATGCTACACCCAAAAAAGTATTAATTCTATGAAAATTTTATAGAATTCTTTGGATATGTATTTTTAACAGAAGGGCTGCGTGTTGACCCAAAGAAAGTTGAAGAATTTAGGACAGTGTCAGTCCTCCAAAATGCCACAGCGGGAAGGAGCTTTCTGAGGATGGCAAAGAACTGTGGCCAGTTCATCCTGAACTTAGCAACCCTGTCTGAACCACTGAGAATCCTAATGAGAACTGACGTCCCCTGGAATGGGACCTACATGCTGACCTGGCTTTCTGCCAAGTGATAGAGGTGCTGCTGGTGGATGCCACCCTGACCTATTTCAACCCGAGTTGCAGGACGGAACTGGTGGTCAATGTGACTCTGGTAGAGCTAGGGGCAGTACTTCTACAAAAGAAGAGCAAAGGGTCCTGGGTCCCCCTTGCGTATGCAAGCATAGTGTTTTCAAACACGAAGCCTAGATACGCTCAAATTGAGTGCAAAGCGCTGGCTATCAGATGGGCATGCCACCATTGTCATCTGGGCAACGATTCTGAGTCCTCACAGACCACAAGCCGTTGGTTCCACTACTTGCAGTGACATCTCCATATGCTCCTCCACGCAATGAGAGTTGGGCCGTGCAGCTGTAACCGTACCTATTTGATGTACTTACTGCCCGGAGTGAACAATCAAGTTGACTATTTGTCCCAACATCCTCAAGCACAACCTGGGCAAGGTGTTAAGGAGGAGGGCGAACAGGCTTAAGACTTTGTGAAGATGATGGTGCACGACACATGTCCTCTGGCCCTGTAAATTATAGAAGTCAAGGAAGCGACCATGTCAGACATGAACCTATCGAAGGCCAAGAAAACAATTTTAAGGAAGCTATGGCAGCCACTGAACAAATTATGATGGGCCAAGTTTGGGGGGTCAGAGACGAGTTGAGCACCTGCAGTGAGGTCATGTTGCCCATGGGGAGGCAGATTGTAACACCTCAGAGCCTCTGGACCCAGGTTATCGATATGGCTCATCAAGGCTGTACGAGAGTAGGATCTGCTTCACATGGGTACCCCAACTTTTTGCTGGTGTTTCGCTGTTTTTCGATCTTAGTCTGGCTGTGGCCCTGCTAATCAGGACCCCTGCCTAGCTGCTTCCTCTCTAAAATGGTTTCCATGTACATTAGGTACATTTCCAATTGGATTCTGGGGTGCCTTATAAGCCCCTAGTATATGGGATACTATGTACCTAGGGCATAGGTACCTCAGAGGCCTACCAGGGGCTGAAGCATGTATTATGCCACCCCTGGGAAGCACTCCAAAATGACACCACAGGTCTGCTACTGCTACTGCTACTGCTACTATAAGTCACTCCTATGGCAGACCTTATCAATCCTGAAGTGCTTGGTTTTTATGTGAGAGGGCGCCTCTGCAGCGTTCGGAGTACCTCCTCTGATGCTGTTTGTGGTGCAGCCTGACCATATACTCTTAAGTGCATTATAACCTCGTGGTAAATGCTAACTTTGGTATGGCTACACGGAAACATGTTGTGTTTGGTGTCAAATGCTTTGGAATACTACACCCCCCCCCCCCCGCCAGTTCTGGCGCGGGGGTAGATTTCCACCCTTCTAGAGGGAGAGACATGTTCACACTGGTCTAACCCGGTAGGACTTTCTACAGCCCTGGCATCACAAAATGGATGCCTCTGCCACAGACATGGGTCTGGCCTCCTGCTGCTGACCGAAACTCCGGCAGGGGAGGCCTGGACAATAGGTTTCCTGTCCCAGGGAGGTGTAACCACCTCCCCAGACAGGCAGATGTGTATTGGGGCTGGGCGGAGCACTCTCTGGTGCTTTGAAGTCCTGCACTTGGGGCACACTTGGTGTCCCTGTGCATAGTCCAGTTCAAACCGGTTGCAGGGGCTACCTGCCCCTGCTCTGACGCGAAACTGGACAAAGGAAATGGGTGTAACCACCCCTCTTTCCAAACCCTCCCATAGGTGGGTCCCTTACTTAGTATAAGTATGGGAACCCAGTCCTTGCGACTTTAGATTACCCTGGACGAAACTCTGCAATATATATCCTGGACCTTCGATGTTCTATTTCGACTAGATGACTGAAGTAATCTCCCTCGGGGTCAAGGAGTGACTCCCTTGCTTGGCAGGCACCAAAGAAGCAACTGACTAGTCTGCATCTCTGAAGCTCCTTCCGGACGCCGAAGTCTTTGCATCACCAGAGGTAGATTTCCAGACTTCCTCAAGGCTACCCTGAGTCCACAGCAAAGCTGAGGCCCGTGGCTATCGTGGGTGACGTGGAACCATGACCCCTGGACACCATGATCTTTTGCAGCAACATCACCTTCCTAGTCTTCCTCGAAGTTGTGCTTTGGGCTCTGAGTAGCCCCAGCTCTGAGCACCTCCAGCACTGAAGACTGCTGGATCCGTGGGCCAGTTTCCAGTGCGTCTACTCGAGGCTCTTTCGCGATCGCTAGCCCGTTAGCTAGTAGGTCCCCACGAAGGCAACTCCTCTTCTAATTGGGCTTTCCTGGTTGCTCCAGATGTGCAATGACTTACCCTTGCTGGGTGAGTCCCCCAGACCTTGCTGGTCTGCACCGCCGTCCTTTCTCTGATTCCAAGTGACTTGCCCTTGCCAAGGCTTGTTGGGTCCAATCTGGTTGCCGATACCACAACACTCGACAGACTTTGTGGGACAACTCAAATCCAGCTCCTGGTCATCATCGGCACCTCCTGGACCTTGTGGCTGAAGAGTCAAGACACCCGTCAACTCACATGAAGCACCCGACATCTGTGGGCATTGGTCAATCGTGCCCTTGGTCACTGGTAAGTGACCCAGACTCTCTCCCCTCTGCTTTCAGGTTCCTTCCATCCTAGGTCCAGGCTTGGATCGCTTCGGACACTTCTCCTCTTCACGGCAGCAGCACTTCTTCGCCAGCTTCCATTGAAAACGACGACGCGACCCGACACCAAAAGACACCTATGCACCCGGCTTCCCTGGGTGAGGTAACACGAGTACTCCAGTGCTCCCGTCGGTGCTAGCCCTAGAACTTCCTAAGTCCAAAAGGGTTTGGTCCTGACTCATTTCTAAGTGTCCCTAATCTTTAAATTTCCAACCGCGACATTGCCCATAGAAGCTAACAGGAACCCGCGGCTGTGTTCACACACTGCACACGGCCCCCGTGGGTCCCCTGTGTCACTACGTTGGGTGGTTCCTTGGGGTCCCGGCTATTCTACAGGCTCTAGGCCTTGTGTCTAGTTCAGTCGTGGTTCTTATACCACTTTATTGGTATATGGTTTGGTACGCCCCTAGGGCCCAAACGTGTATTGGTGGTATTACTGTTGATTGCTAACTTGTAAATTAAGTACTTTGAACTCCAGCCTCATAAAGAGACTAGAGGGGTGTGTTTTATCTTAAATACATATATTTTAAATATATACCTGGTGTGGTTGTCCTTTTATTTGATCATTCAAGAGATTATAGATTGGTAAAACAAGCTGCTTACCCTTCCTTCAAGACTTAGCCTGAAGGCTGCTCTCCAGAGCTACCACTAGGATAGCTTTCAATAAAGGTTGTCTTTAACCTATTCACCATAAGGGGTTGTTTGGACTGATACAAGGTGCCCACTATAATTACTGGACAGCATATATCAGGCCAACTTCTCACATTGGTGTGCAGCGTGTGGGATTCCAGCTTGCTATTATTTTACCAGATAATCTCAATTGAATTGATCAACTGAAAACCACTAAAGGTGCCATAGGGTACATATGATATCGAGTTAATAAACAGTAAGTTCTACTGAACTTAGAGTTGTGTGTTAAGGGATCGCACACCCTTTCTACATCTCAAGAGAGTTAAGTAGGCCACACTAGTGTAGGTAGTGCAATACACCACACCACATTAGTAATGTCTATTCAGCCAGGAACCAGTGGGTCCCTGACAGAAGCCAGTGAGCTTCTTCCCTATAGATATGAGGATCTCTCCTTTGCACAGCTTAGGGCCTTATGTTCCATTAGGAAGCTGAAGACAGGCAAAAGCCCAACCACCCAGCATCGCATAAAGATACTCAAGCTGGATGGTCTCCCAGGGCCTAGTGGGCTTGGGGGGTAGGCAGAGTGGGTGGGACAGCAGCTGAGGGTGGCCCTAGGTATGGAAACTCCCCTGACCCCACCTCTACTGCTGACCAGACTGATGACAATGATCAGGATCTGGTGAACCCAGCTCCCCTGGATGAGGATGAGGAGGATGACAACAATGCTGCCCTCTTTGTTCCTCCAGGAAGAGTTGAAAGTAGGGCTAAAAGGGATAGGTCTCTCTCAAGGGGATCTGTCTAGTCTACCTCATCTGTAGGGACCTCTGTTTCTTCTCATAGAGGGAGGGAAACCTCCCAGGAGAGGAGAGAGAGACTGCTGAATTATGAGCAAGACAAGTTCAACCTCAGAAAGCAGCAGATGGCCTTAGATAGGGAAGCCATAGAGCTCTACAGAGCTAGTAAAAAGGAGGGACTAGAGTCCCTTGGTGGCAGCAATTTCCCTAGAGATAGGGAGAGGTCTTATGACCATAGAAACCTAAGTAAGATTGTCCCTCCCTACCAGAGTGGGGATGACATCCACAAGTGGATAACTGCCTTGGAGAGGGCCTGTAAAGTACAGATGGTCCCTCAAGGTCAGTGGGCACCAATCTTATGGCTCTCCTTTGCAGACAAAGGTAGATGCAAGCTCCTCACTGTAAGAGAAGAGGATGCTGATGATTGCCAGGTCTTGAAAAGTGCACTGATAGATGGGTTTGGCCTAACCACTGAACAATACAGGGTAAAGTTCAGAGATACCCAAAAAGCACAAAATCAAGACTGAGTTGACTTTGTTGACTGTGCTGCTAAGGCTCTGGAAGGTTGGTTATTGGGCAGTAAAGTGTGTGACTTCATAAGATTGAACAATCTGATAATGAGGGAGCAGATTCTTAATAACTGTCAAAATCAGCTGTTGCACCAGTACCTGGTAGACTCTGATCTGACCTCTCCCCAAGAATTGGGAAATAAAGCAGACAAATGGGTCAGAACCAGGGTGAGGCAGAAGGTACAGAACCAAGGTGGTGACCCAAAGAAGCAGGATTCTAAGAACTCTGACAAGGGTGGGGACAAGGGTAAAGACCAGAAGTCTTCTCATGGGCCCCAAAAATCTTCTTCAAATGGGGTGTCACAGTCTAACAAGGGAAAAGGCCAAAAGAAACCTTAGTGCAAAATCTGTAAACAGAAAACTCATTGGACCAGTGACTGCACCAAGTCCAAAATATCTACTCCAGCCACCATTGCCCCTAAGGCAACTGTTCCCCCTATGTGAGAAGGTGGCCTGATATATGCAGTCCACTAGTTCTAGTGGGCACCTTGTATCAGTCAAAACAACCCCTTATGGTGAATGGTTAAAGACAACCTTTATTGCAAGCTATCCTAGTGGTAGCTATGGAGAGCATCCTTCAGGCTAAGTCTTGAAGGAATGTAAAGCAGCTTGTTTTACCAGTCTATAATCTCTTGAATGATCAAATGAAAAGACAACCACACCAGGTATATATTCAAAATATATGTATTTAAGGTTAAACACACCCCTCTAGTCTCTTTATGAGACTGGAGTTCGAAGTACTAAAGTTACAAGTGATTAAGCATCAATAAAAGCACAAATACACGTTTGAGCCCTAGTGGCGTACCAAACCATATACTACAAAAGTGGTATATGTTATGTTATTTTCATTTATACAGCGCACAGCTACTCGGAAGTGTCCCGGCGCTATGGACTGCTGGGGAACCTGTCCTGGCTATCCCTGTGAGATGGTCCCTTTCTGGGTATCTCCAAGGTGAAACCAGGCATCCCCGGCGTCTGTGGGGGGCCGTTGTAGAGATGAGGCAAGCTTAATGCCCAGAGTTGCCGAGTGTGTTCCTGGTTAGAGTAGGTACCGAGGCGAGAATTATCGAGTCCGTTTTGACCCTGGTCCACGACCCTGCCATGTCGGGAATTGAACCCTGGTCCCTGGCCGATTCTCTGCTTACGGTTCTGCCACCTCTAACCAGTGAGCCACACATCTCCACAAGAACCACAACTGTAATAGGCACTAGGCCTATTGCCTCTAGAATCGCTGGGACCCCACGGAACCACCCAAGGTAGGAACACAGGGGACCCACGGGAACTGTATGCAGTGTGGAAACACAACCGCGGGTTCCTATTACTTTCTATGGAGAATGTCGCAGTTCGAATTTTAAAGATTAGGGACACTTCTAATCGAGTCAGGACCAAACCCTCTTGGACTTAGGAAGTTCTAGGGCTAGCACCCACGAGAGTACCGGAGTACTCGAGTTACCTCACCCAGGGAAGCCGGGTGCATAGGTGTCTTTTGGTGTCGGGTCGCGTCATCGATTTCAATGGAAGCCTGCAAAGAACTGCTGCTGCCGTGAAGAGGAGAAGTGTCCGGACAGATCCAAGCCTGGATCTAGGATGTAAGAAACCTGAAAGCAGTGGGGACAGAGTCTGGGTCACTTGCCAGTGACCTAGGGCAGGATGGACCAATGCCCACAGATGTCGGGTGCTTCAGGTGAGTTGATGGGTGTCTTGACTCTTCAGCCACGAGGTCCAGGAGGTGTCGACGAAGTCCATGAGCCGGATTCGAGCTGTCCCACAAAGTCTGTCGAGTGCTGCAGTGTCTGCGACCAGGAAGGACCAAACAAGCCTTGGCAACGGCAAGTCTCAGGAAATCAGAGAAAGGACTGCGATGCAGACCAGCAAGGTCTGCTGGACTCACCCAGCAAAGGTAAGTAAGAGCAAGTCTGGAGCAACCAGAAAAGCCCCAACAGAAGTGGAGTTGCCTTCGTGGGGACCTGCTAGCCAATGGGCTAGTGATCACAAAGGAGCCTCAAGCGCTTGCACTGGAAGCTGGCCCACGGGTCACTCGTGGAGTGGAGGCCAACAATCTTTGGTGCAGGAGGTGCTCAAGACTGGGGCTACTCAGAGCCCAAAGCACAACTTCGAGGATGACCAGGAAGGTGTTGTTGCTGCAAAAGTTCATAGTGTACAGGGGTCACGGGTCCACATTACCCACGATAGCCATGGCCCTCAGCTTTGCTGTGGACTCAGGGTAGCCTCTGGGAAGTCTGGAAATCCACCTCTGGTGATGCAAAGACTTCGGTGTCCGGCGGGAGCTTCAGCAATGAAAACTGGTCAGTTGCTTCTTTGGTGCCTGCCAAGCAGGGGAGTCACTCCTTGACCCCAAGGGAGATTTCTTCCGTCTTCTAGTCGTGATAGAAAGTCGAAGGTCCAAGATATATGTTTCAGAGGTTCGTCCAGGGTAATCTAAAGTCCTAGGGACTGGATTCCTATACTTATACTAAGTTTAGGGAATGGACTAACTCTAAGGCTCCACCTATGGGTGGGCCTGGGGTGGGGGTGGTTACACCCCTTCCCCTTTGTCCAGTTTCGCGCCACAGCAGGGGCTGAGTGCCCCTGCAACCGGTTTGAACAGGGCTATGCACAGGGACACCTTGTGTGCCTCAAAAGCATTCCCTGAATGCACCCACCCTGCCCCAATACACATCTGCCTGTCTGGGGAGGTGGTTACACCTCCCTATGACAGGAAACCTATTGTCCAGGCCTCCCCTGCCGGAGTTTCCCCCAGCAGCAGGAGGCCAGACCCGTGTCTGTGGCAGTGGCATCCATTTTGTGATGCCATGGCTTTGAAAGGATTTAACCGGGTTTAGCCAGTGTGAACATGTCTCTCCCTCAAGAAGGGTGGAATGCTACCCCCCTCCGCCAGAACTGGCGGGGGGGGGAGTATTCCAAAGCGTTTGACACCAAACACGACATGTCTTGATGCAGCCATCCCAAAGTTAGCATTTACCGCGAGGTTATAATGCACTTAAGAGTATATGGTATGGCTGTATCACAGAACATGACGGAAAATGTCCTGAAGCACACCTTGTATATTTCACATTACTATAAGAATATCCTCTTTTTTCAATTTTGCGTGCAGTACCCGTGAATGGTGCGCCGTTCCTTTCACACCAGGACATAATGTTCTAAGAGGTGGTGGCCCGCTGTTTTAGCAGGTAACACGTGGGTTGCACAGCGTATACACATTGGTATTTCCAAATTAATACTCATCCAACATAGTAGTCCAATTGTTATCATATTTATTTCCTTCCTTTTAAACATGTTTTATCCATTTTGTAGAAACATCACTTCAAAAGATGAAATTCGTGGAGTTTTTGGTTTTTAAACTCAGTGTATTGCCCATCCAGGCCTATACATGAATATTTATCGAATTTCCAAACATCCACCAGATTCGGTACATTTCCTTTACTCAATGCATTTCGGTTTTAGCAAAACCTTCCTCAGGAGTATCTATAAATTATAAAGATGTATATATTACCATCACGTAACATGTAAACCCCATGAAAAAAATATTTGTTTTAATTATCTACTCCATAACAAACAAATTACTAAACATTACGATTGAATCACCAATTCATAATCACCCAACATAACTTTCAACTTCAACTAAAAAAGTGCAGTACATTGCGTGTGACCTACTGTGTGAATCCCCAAATTCTCTCCATAATCATGACCTTGAAAACCAAATGCTACTTAACCCACACCCCCTTAATTGACTGCCCGTCAAAAACAATCCCTCATCAACTTAGAAGCTTTCGTGCCCGATTAATCAAACTTCCCTTCCTCTTCATTCCTTCCCTGTTTCTAGTTGAACACCTTTACCATCCCCCTTAGCGTTCCTGGTGTAAAGTTTTCACAGCGCGTCAACCTCCTCCTTCGTGATCGTGGTTTAATTAAGTGCCACCGTGTTGCTCCTCCCAAATTTAAACTGTTGTTACCCGCCCCTCCTTTTAGATCACAGGTGTAAACCAACCACATGTTCTTCCATATCTCGCCCATCGCAATTCCTCAAGTACCTATCAGTGTTAACAGTGCTCGCCAAGTGTTGCAAACCCACAAAAACACCCTTATGTCATGTTTAATTTTATCATAAAAAATCCTAACAAATCATAAGTGATATATCCAACTGTAAACAAATATGCAATGAAGAATCCGTGTTAGTGACTTCCTAATGATCCGAACGTGATGCATCTCTTTTGACGTGAAGCATAATTTTCTCTTTTGTTCTCAGTATATAACTTCCTCTTGACAGAGTGCTAGCAGGTGGTGAAACAGTTAATATTACGACATGACGGAAAATGTCCTGAAGCACACCTTGTATATTTCACATTACTATAAGAATATCCTCTTTTTTCAATTTTGCGTGCAGCCCCCGTGAATGGTGCGCCGTTCCTTTCACACCAGGACATAATGTTCTAAGAGGTGGTGGCCCGCTGTTTTAGCAGGTCACGCGCGGGTTGCACAGCGTATACACATTGGTATTTCCAAATTAATACTCATCCAACATAGTAGTCCAATTTTTATCATATTTATTTCCTTCCTTTTAAACATGTTTTATCCATTTTGTAGAAACATCACGTCAAAAGATGAAATTCGTGGCGTTTTTGGTTTTTAAACTCAGTGTATTGCCCATCCAGGCCTATACATGAATATATATTGAATTTCCAAACATCCACCAGATTCGGTACATTTCCTTTACTCAATGCATTTCGGTTTTAGCAAAACCTTCCTCAGGAGTATCTATAAATTATAAAGATGTATATATTACCGTCACGTAACATGTAAACCCCATGAAAAAAATATTTGTTTGAATTATCTACTCCATTACAAACAAATTACTAAACATTCCGATTGAATCACCAATTCATAATCACCCAACATAACTTTCAACTTCAACTAAAAAAGTGCAGTACATTGCGTGTGACCTACTGTGTGAATCCCCAAATTCTCTCCATAATCATGACCTTGAAAACCAAGTGCTATTTAACCCACACCCCCTTAATCGACTGCCCGTCAAAAACAATCCCTCATCAACTTAGAAGCTTCCGTGCCCGATTAACCAAACTTCCCTTCCTCTTCATTCCTTCCCTGTTTCTAGTTGAACACCTTTACCATCCCCCTTAGCGTACCTGGTGTAAAGTTTTCACAGCGCGTCAACCTCCTCCTTCGTGATCGTGGTTTAATTAAGCGCCACCGTGTTGCTCCTCCCAAATTTAAACTGTTGTTACCCGCCCCTCCTTTTAGATCACAGGTGTAAACCAACCACATGTTCTTCCATATCTCGCCCATCGCAATTCCTCAAGTACCTATCAGTGTTAACAGTGCTCGCCAAGTGTTGCAAACCCACAAAAACACCCTTATGTCATGTTTAATTTTATCTTAAAAAATCCTAACAAATCATAAGTGATATATCCAACTGTAAACAAATATGCAATGAAGAATCCGTGTTAGTGACTTCCTAATGATCCGAACGTGATGCATCTCTTTTAACGTGAAGCATAATTTTCTCTTTTGTTCTCAGTATAGAACTTCCTCTTGACAGAGTGCTAGCAGGTGGTGAAACAGTTAATATTACGACATGACGGAAAATGTCCTGAAGCACACCTTGTATATTTCACATTACTATAAGAATATCCTCTTTTTTCAATTTTGCGTGCAGCCCCCGTGAATGGTGCGCCGTTCCTTTCACACCAGGACATAATGTTCTAAGAGGTGGTGGCCCGCTGTTTTAGCAGGTCACGCGCGGGTTGCACAGCGTATACACATTGGTATTTCCAAATTAATACTCATCCAACATAGTAGTCCAATTGTTATCATATTTATTTCCTTCCTTTTAAACATGTTTTATCCATTTTGTAGAAACATCACGTCAAAAGATGAAATTCGTGGCGTTTTTGGTTTTTAAACTCAGTGTATTGCCCATCCAGGCCTATACATGAATATATATTGAATTTCCAAACATCCACCAGATTCGGTACATTTCCTTTACTCAATGCATTTCGGTTTTAGCAAAACCTTCCTCAGGAGTATCTATAAATTATAAAGATGTATATATTACCGTCACGTAACATGTAAACCCCATGAAAAAAATATTTGTTTGAATTATCTACTCCATTACAAACAAATTACTAAACATTCCGATTGAATCACCAATTCATAATCACCCAACATAACTTTCAACTTCAACTAAAAAAGTGCAGTACATTGCGTGTGACCTACTGTGTGAATCCCCAAATTCTCTCCATAATCATGACCTTGAAAACCAAGTGCTATTTAACCCACACCCCCTTAATCGACTGCCCGTCAAAAACAATCCCTCATCAACTTAGAAGCTTCCGTGCCCGATTAACCAAACTTCCCTTCCTCTTCATTCCTTCCCTGTTTCTAGTTGAACACCTTTACCATCCCCCTTAGCGTACCTGGTGTAAAGTTTTCACAGCGCGTCAACCTCCTCCTTCGTGATCGTGGTTTAATTAAGCGCCACCGTGTTGCTCCTCCCAAATTTAAACTGTTGTTACCCGCCCCTCCTTTTAGATCACAGGTGTAAACCAACCACATGTTCTTCCATATCTCGCCCATCGCAATTCCTCAAGTACCTATCAGTGTTAACAGTGCTCGCCAAGTGTTGCAAACCCACAAAAACACCCTTATGTCATGTTTAATTTTATCTTAAAAACTCCTAACAAATCATAATTGATATATCCAACTGTAAACAAATATGCAATGAAGAATCCGTGTTAGTGACTTCCTAATGATCCGAACGTGATGCATCTCTTTTGACGTGAAGCATAATTTTCTCTTTTGTTCTCAGTATATAACTTCCTCTTGACAGAGTGCTAGCAGGTGGTGAAACGGTTAATATTACGACATGACGGAAAATGTCCTGAAGCACACCTTGTATATTTCACATTACTATAAGAATATCCTCTTTTTTCAATTTTGCGTGCAGCCCCCGTGAATGGTGCGCCGTTCCTTTCACACCAGGACATAATGTTCTAAGAGGTGGTGGCCCGCTGTTTTAGCAGGTCACGCGCGGGTTGCACAGCGTATACACATTGGTATTTCCAAATTAATACTCATCCAACATAGTAGTCCAATTTTTATCATATTTATTTCCTTCCTTTTAAACATGTTTTATCCATTTTGTAGAAACATCACGTCAAAAGATGAAATTCGTGGCGTTTTTGGTTTTTAAACTCAGTGTATTGCCCATCCAGGCCTATACATGAATATATATTGAATTTCCAAACATCCACCAGATTCGGTACATTTCCTTTACTCAATGCATTTCGGTTTTAGCAAAACCTTCCTCAGGAGTATCTATAAATTATAAAGATGTATATATTACCATCACGTAACATGTAAACCCCATGAAAAAAATATTTGTTTGAATTATCTACTCCATTACAAACAAATTACTAAACATTCCGATTGAATCACCAATTCATAATCACCCAACATAACTTTCAACTTCAACTAAAAAAGTGCAGTACATTGGGGGGCGTGGCCAACTGGCGAACATGGCGGCCGCAAGTCCTTGAGGCTCCGGCCGTTACTCCCGCTTCATCCTGCCAGTTATCCTGGGAAGCGGACAGCCCTGACCCAAACAGCGCTGGTCGGGTGCAGGACTACGGTGGGGACACCCCCTGAAGTCCGGGAGTGGTGAGGTGCTCGCTCCTGGCCGCAATCCGCGAGGCAGTCTACGAGGCGGAGCTGCTCGCTAGCGGCGGCCGCCGTCTTGAGGGCGTGTCCGGTGAGCGGAGGACGGAGAGCGCGGTGCTCAGTGAGGCCCTGAGCGACTGCGGCGGGGGCCTCCCATCGGTGACTGCGGGGCGCCTGCTGTGCTAAGGAGCGGAGGAGTGGAGGCGGCGGCCTGGGCTGCGCCGCGCGACCAGTGAGGACACCGGGGACGGCGGCAGGCGGAGCTGTGCCCTGGGGGAGCAGCGAGGCTGGACCGGATGGCCCGTGTGCGGTGCGGCCTGAGGAGGACACGGAACAGGGTGCCCTGGGTCACTGCGAGCCCTGCAGAGGTGACGACCGCTGAGACCCCCGACGAACAGTGAGTGGCTGGGGGCGGCGGGGCCCGCGGAGCGGCCTGCGCCCTCGCTGCGGGGAGAGCGACGGTCTGCGCTCGCGCCTGGGCAGGTGCGCCCTGAGAGAGGTGGAGCGGAGTGGCGAGCCCACGGCTGCAGGGGCAGAGTGCAACAGCGAGCGGACGGACTGGAGGACCCGGAGGTTAGAAGACACCTGCTGCCGGGGGCCTGTGGATGGATGCGGGCGGCTGCGGGCGCCGCGCTGCGAGAGCCGCCATCTTAGGTGAGCAGGCAGCGATCCCCTGGGAGAGGGTACTCACTGAGGAGGACAGCGGTGCGAGCCTGGCGCCGGGGTGGTAGGGGCGCCTCTGGGCGGCTGAGCAAGGCGTGCTGGACGCGGGGGGGCCCCCGGCCGCCCCTGGTGGCTGAACGTTGGACCAGTGACATTACACGTACCCAGGGGCCCAGCGGGCTGCCGGCGGGCACCGATCGGGTGTACCCGGCGACGTCGGACGGAGCGCCAGTCTCCACACAGCCGGTGCCGCCGCAGGGAGCTGAGGGCGCCGGTCGGGCGCGCCTGGAGCGGCTGGAGGGTGCGGGTTGGAGGCCTCGCTGGCCGTGGACGGCACCGGTGAGGGGAGCCACGGAGTGCCCCGCTGCCTGGCACACCCCGGTAAGGAGGGCAGTGGAGCACTGACCAGGGGAAAGGGGCACGACACACTGGCCCAGGAGCCCTGAGGACTTCGGGACTTGCCGCTTGCCCGCACCGGTGGCCGCACGGAGGGGTGCGCAGTACAGGAGTGGAGCAGCAGCCACCGGGCTGCGTCTGTGACACCGGGATCCGGCCTGCGGATGCCGACGGCCCAACAATACGCGATGGGCCGGCTCCGGGACAAAACACAGCAGGGACAGTCACGCACAGGGAGCGTGGACAACACGCAGCCCCGTCCAGGGGGAGACGCGGAGCCACAATCTGCAGCCCTGTCGGCCAAGATGGACGTCATGCTCGCAGCGGTGGAGAAACTCGGCGCCAGTCTGGAGCAGACGAGGGAGTCCTTAGAGGTCAGGATCGACAAGGTCACCTCCGACTTCACGTTACTCCATGCAGATCACCGCAAGCTGGCGGAGAAGGTCACGGTCCAGGGCCAGAGGCTTCGGGAGCTCCAGCCAATCGCCCATAGCCATGGGGCTGCGCTGCAGGATGTGATGGACAGGGTTAATGCACTGGAAGACCGGGTTGACGAAGCAGAAGGGCGCTCCCGTCGCAATAATGTACGCGTCGTGGGCCTTCCAGAGGGCGTCGAAGGCAGGAACCCGGAGCAGTATATCGAGTGATGGCTGACGGACCTCTTGCCGCAGGGGGCACTATCCCAACACTTTGTGGTAGAGCGTGCACACAGGGTGCCAGCGCAGCAACCCAAGCCGGGAGCCCGGCCCCGCCCGTTCCTCTTCAAACTCCTGAACTATCGCGACCGCGATGCGGTCCTGAGGGAAACGCGCAAGTCTGGTGACCCGACGGTTGGCAGTAGCCGTGTCATGTTCTTCCCCGACTACACGGCAGCGGTGCAACGGCGCAGGAGCAACTACCTGGCGGTGAAGAGGCAGCTTCGGGAGCTGGCGCTGCCCTACTCCCTGCTGTTTCCGGCCCGCCTGCGAGTGGTGGCAAAGGAGGGGACCCGCTTCTTCGACTCCCCGGAGGATGTCTGGGACTGGCTGGAGGAGACGGGGCAGTGGAAGGGGGAGAGGCCCGCGGGCGCGGCGCCCGGTGGCCGCCCGGAGAGAGGGCCCAGGAGGCGTAGGAGGCGGGGGGCCCGACAGCAGCTGAGGATGGGGCTGACGGTGCCTAGCCCGGAGAGGATCAGAGTGGAGCGGCAGGAGGTCCTCGACGCGGTGGCGACCCTGGGGACGCCGCCCGGTGGAGACTGCATGGAGATTGGAGCGTGCAGTGCCCCGGGGACCAGTGGTGCCTCGTCCCCGTCCACGGTGATATCGGAGGACCTGGCTCTACCGGTGGTGACCCCACAGACTGCTGATTTGATTGCGTGATGGGACACTGCTACACCGCACTGAGGTGGGGGCCTTGCGGGGTGGGTAAGCCCGCGCGATTGGCCTGCAACTGGGCGACTGGGGGAGAGACGGGGACTTGAGGGTGGGGGAGTCCTCCCGTGGGGGGCGCAGGCTTAGCGTGGGGGGCGTCTGGTAGCACAGGAGGGCCCGCCCGTGGCGCGCGCCGCTGAATGGTCTAGTGGGGGGTCCTACTACCGCGTACTAGAGCCCGGGCACCGCGACAGTTTCATGCTAAGATATGCTGCTGCTTTTCCCTTCCCTTAGAGGCGACTGGGGTGGGGGGACATTGCGCCAGCTAGTTGACACTTTCGCGCGTACCCCATCAGACACTGTACTGACACATTGCATAGTTAATTAGTTTCTTAGACGTTTGGACGGATGCCCCGTTGGGAATACGCCCCTCTTTGTTCTATTGTTCACGGCAGTTACACTGTTCACATGGCAGCGCAGTTATATACTACCCTGGGTTGGGTGGCTGGCCCCTCGTCCTCCCCCTCCCCGGGTACAGACGCTCTACCTCCGGCCCGGCTGGTTTTCCAACCTTCACGATGGCGCACACTAACGTGGTGACCTGGAACATACGGGGTATGCACACACCGTCCAAGCGCTACTCCATCTTCTCCTACTTACAACGCCACTCTGTCGGGATCGCTCTCCTGCAGGAGACGCATATGTCCAGGCTAGAACTGGACAGGCTTTCCAGGCGGTGGAGGGGGCACACATTTGGTACCATTTATTCGGCGCACGCGCGCGGCACATTGATTTGGGTGCGAGCAGGGGTCCCCTTCCGATGCGAGGAGGCGGTGGTGGACGGCGAGGGCAGGTACACGCTGGTGCGGGGAAAATTGAACGGGCAGGAGATCTTGCTGGGGTCGATATACGCGCCCAATGTGGATCAGCCGTCTTTCCTGGAACGCCTGACACAAGTCCTGCACCCTTATACGGGGCTCCCCTGGCTACTGGGAGGGGACTTCAATATGGTGCTAGATGTCCAACTGGACAGATCCTTCCCTCCGCTGTGTGCTGCGGTGGTGGAGTCTAACGCTAGGGCGCTGGGGGACTGGCTTGCGCATTGGGCGCTACAGGACCTATGGCGCACCCTCCACCCGAGAGACAAGATATACTCTTATTATTCGGCGGTGCACGATCTCCACGTCCGGCTGGACAGGTTGGTGGGCTCGCAGTCGCTACTCCCACTCATAGTCCGCTCCGAATATCTGGGCCGAACGCACTCCGACCATAACCCCTTGTGGCTCCAGCTTAGCTGGGCGGTGGAGCGGCAGCCGGTGCCCACCTGGCGACTCCAGCCGAGCGCGCTCGAGGATCCGGAATTTAGATCTTCCCTTGGCACGGCCATTCTGGCATATTTTGAAGCGAATGAAGGGACTGCGAGCGATACGCTGGTGGAGTGGGAAGCCCATAAGGCGACCATCCGCGGCCACTGTCTGGGGGCTACCTGGAACATACGTAGGGGGATCTCGGACTCTCTGACGCGCCTGGAGAATGACCTCCTGCGGCATGAGAGGGAGGGAGAGGGAGGGGGTCGGCACTCACACACCCTGGCAGACCTTCGGGAACGGCACGCGGACCTCCTGGAGCGACTCCGGTGCCACAACTATGCCGCGCACACGGCCAGGACGCATGCTGGGGCGGATAGGGCGGGCCGCCTCCTGGCCTGGCTCATACGTCAGGACGACCGGCGTGCCCCTATCGGTTCGATCCACAGAGCGGATGGCACGCTAGTCCACACACAGTATGAAATACACCAGGCCTTCACTGCCCACTACAGGCAGCTGTACACAGCGAAGGGAACTGGTCCCCCGCAGCTTCTTGGGGACTTTCTGGCCTCTATCCAGCTCCCTGAGGTCACGGCGCCGCAAAATGGGGACCTCGACCGGACCTCTCTCTCTGGAGGAAATAGGGGAGGCGATCCAATCGATGGCATCTGGGAAGACGCCGGGGCCGGACGGCCTGCCCGCGGAATATTACAAAGCGTACCGCGAGTCCCTGGCGCCGCTGCTGAGAGAGCTCTATAACACAGCACTGGAGATAGGGTCGCTCCCTCCTTCTATGCGGGAGGCGTTCCTGGTCTCCCTACCCAAGCCCGACAGGGACCACACGGAGCTAGGCTCCTACCGACCCTTAGCGATGCTGAATGTGGATTACAAAATCCTCGCCAAAGTGCTGGCGGAGCGGCTGGCGCCGGTGGTCCCCCACCTGGTGCACACCGACCAAAATGGCTTTGTCCCGGCACGGTCAACGTCCCTGAACATCCGGCGATACTTCAGGGTAGCAACTGAGGCAGTGCACAGTTGGCCCAGGGCGGGGTGCCTTATCTTGGACTTAGAGAAGGCGTTTGACAGCCTAGAGTGGGGTTATTTAGCCGAGGTGCTGCTGCGATATGGGTTGGACCGGGAATTTCTGCAGATGGTCGACCTGTTATACAGGCGGCCCACGGTCCGCGTCCGTCTGGGCCCTCACGTCTCGGAGGCGATACCGGTGGGCCGGGGCACACGACAGGGGTGCCCGCTCTCCCCGCTCCTGTTCGCCCTGGCGATTGAGCCCCTAGCTGTGGCTCTGCGTGCGACACTGGGAGATGGCTTACAGTTGGGGGACGCAGTCCACCACGTGTCGCTCTATGCCGACGACCTGCTAGTCTATGTACAAGATGTGGGGCGTGTCCCGGAGGAGCTACCGCGGCTGCTAAGGACGTTCGCCGCCATCTCGGGGCTACGTGTGAACGCAGCCAAATCATGCCTGTATGCCTTTAGCGCCGGTATTGAAGACCCGCGATACTGCCTGGATGGCACGCTGGTACAATGGAAGGCAGACACCTTCCGCTACCTGGGGATCCAAATCTACCGCTGCCCGGCCGACCTCTTCGATGGGAACCTGGGGAGGGCGGTCACGGCGCTCAGGTCGCAGACACGCTTCTGGAGCGCACTCCCACTGACGATCACGGGCAGAGTGGCGCTGGCCAAAATGGTCATGCTCCCCCGCCTCCTGTATTACTTTGCCAATCTCCCGATGTACATCTCCCCCGCATTTTTTGGCAAGCTTAGCCAGCTGCTGCGGGACTTTGTCTGGGGTAGTGCCCGGCACAGGCTGGCGCTCGCGAAGTTGTATTTACCAACAGACCGAGGTGGTTTGGCCGCCCCTTGCTTTGAGCACTACTACCTGGCTGCTCAACTGCAATGGGTGGCCCGTTGGCTCGCCGATAAGGGCAGGGATGACACGGCCTCGGAGCTGGCACCCTACACACTGGAACAATTAACCAGGTTCTTCCATCCTCTTCACAGGGTCGCGCGCCCGCTGCCACTCCTACTGGAAGTGGCGCACAGGTGTTTCCGGAGGGCCTTGTTCCTCACGCGTGCTGTTATCCCGTACGCGCCGGCGATACCGCTTGAGGGCTCCCCTGGTGGGGGAGGGGTACTCACGGCCCACATGCTGGCAGGCTGGTGGGGGGCCGATGTGCGCACATTGGGAGACCTCTATCGGGAGGGTGAGCTCGTACCGTACGAGACCCTGGTATCGGAGGACGGGCTCCCGCCCGGGGGGTTTCTGACACACCGCTCGCTGATGGCGAGCATGACTGCCCAGTGGGGAGATATGACCTCGGAACCCGCCCTGCATCTGACCATGCAATACTTGCATGTTATGGGGAGAGGAGGGCACTTGATACGCTGGTTCGCAGCCTCACTGAGGGAGCTGTCGTCCGTCAGCCTGGACCGCCTCCGCGCTAAGTGGGATCTGGATCTGGGTAGACCGCTAGAGGACAAGGAGTGGGAAAGGATACTCAAAGGCCCGGTGCGTATACCCCGAAACCTGCGATTCCGCCAAATCCAGTTATTTATTGTGCACAGAGCTTACCTCACGCCGGAGTTAATCAATCGGTACTTTCACCGCACAGACGCGGTGTGCCCTAGGTGTGGTGAGCCGGGGGCGGGTTTCCTGCACATGCTGTGGAGCTGCCCACGGTTGGGTGTCTACTGGAGATCGGTCAGTGGGCTGCTACTAGAGAGTGTGGGTCGCAGCATCCCGTTCGACTGGCCCGAACACATATTGCACCACTTCAAACGACCGCGCAAGGATAAGGTGACGTCGCGGTTCATTGACCTGGGGCTGGTGGTAGCGGCATGACTCATCACGAAACGATGGAAAGCGCAGGACCCGCCCCGCGTGCAGGCTTGGATCGCCTCGTTTCAGGCATGGGCCGGGGCTGAGGGGACCGCCATCCAGAGGGAGGAAACATTGGGCCTGCGGAGGGAACCCATGGCGGACCACTGGAAGCAGCTGCTGGGGAAGCTCCGACACCTGGGTGCGGAGGGCGATGCGGGGTTGCGGGGGGCGGCCGACGGCGCTGACGCAGGTGGGGGTGGATCGGGGGATGCCCCCCTGACGTGCTGACATACCCCGGCTAATTCCTGCCTCCCTTGGAGCCGCGACGCCCACACTTGCATAGCGCTGATCGCAGCCGGGGCGCACGCACACACACACACGGGGATTCCTGGGGGGGGGTGGGGAGGGGCGGGGGGACTAGCCGACAACTGGGAGGGTAATGGGACTGTATGTACAGTTTATGCTGCCATCGTTAAGGTTTTGTTCTGTATAATCTTTGGGCCTGGCGGGTATTTTGTCTGTTCTTCACTATCTGAACGAGGCGGGTAGCACCCGCGCATAGCCACGGAACCCAGCTGAGGTACGGTTAATACTGTTACTCCTGTTGAGACTACTACGAGACTGTCAAAGAGACTGTGGTTGGCTCCACTAAGGGCGGTGCTCGCGCACAAGACTGATTGCAAGTCCTGACGCAGTGGTTGGGGGTTCTGTTGCGGGGTGCTCCCTTGCTTATGCTATCGACTCTATGCTCGCCTATGGTGTCACTTGCCAAAGAATGTTACTGTATTCTTTAAAACAATAAAAACAGATTTAAAAAAAAAAAAAAGTGCAGTACATTGCGTGTGACCTACTGTGTGAATCCCCAAATTCTCTCCATAATCATGACCTTGAAAACCAAGTGCTATTTAACCCACACCCCCTTAATCGACTGCCCGTCAAAAACAATCCCTCATCAACTTAGAAGCTTCCGTGCCCGATTAACCAAACTTCCCTTCCTCTTCATTCCTTCCCTGTTTCTAGTTGAACACCTTTACCATCCCCCTTAGCGTACCTGGTGTAAAGTTTTCACAGCGCGTCAACCTCCTCCTTCGTGATCGTGGTTTAATTAAGCGCCACCGTGTTGCTCCTCCCAAATTTAAACTGTTGTTACCCGCCCCTCCTTTTAGATCACAGGTGTAAACCAACCACATGTTCTTCCATATCTCGCCCATCGCAATTCCTCAAGTACCTATCAGTGTTAACAGTGCTCGCCAAGTGTTGCAAACCCACAAAAACACCCTTATGTCATGTTTAATTTTATCATAAAAAATCATAACAAATCATAAGTGATATATCCAACTGTAAACAAATATGTAATGAAGAATCCGTGTTAGTGACTTCCTAATGATCCGAACGTGATGCATCTCTTTTGACGTGAAGCATAATTTTCTCTTTTGTTCTCAGTATATAACTTCCTCTTGACAGGGTGCTAGCAGGTGGTGAAACGGTTAATATTACAACATGAAGGAAAATGTCCTGAAGCACACCTTGTATATTTCACATTACTATAAGAATATCCTCTTTTTTCAATTTTGCGTGCAGCACCTGTGAATGGTGCGCCGTTCCTTTCACACCAGGACATAATGTTCTAAGAGGTGTTGGCCCGCTGTTTTAGCAGGGCACGCGCGGGTTGCACAGCGTATACACATTGGTATTTCCAAATTAATACTCATCCAACATAGTAGTCCAATTGTTATCATATTAATTTCCTTCCTTTTAAACATGTTTTATCCATTTTGTAGAAACATCACGTCAAAAGATGAAATTCGTGGCGTTTTTAGTTTTTAAACTCAGTGTATCACAGAACAGCCATAAGGAAGTATTTCTGAATACTGCAGAGGGGCTCAGCTCATGCTCGGGCACCCTCTCACATAAAACCAAGCACTCTGCCTTCAGGATTGTCAAGGCCTGCCATAGGAGTGGCTTATAGGTTTATATGGGTCTGTATAAGGTAGTGATATAGGTAGCCTATACCACAGTAAGGGGTGCAAGCACACCCTTACCCAGGTTGCAGTAGCAGACCTGTGGTGTCATTTTGGAGTGCTTCCCAGGGGTGGCATAATATATGCTGCAGCCCCTGGTAGGCCTCTGAGGTACCTATGCCCTAGGTACATAGTATACCATATACTAGGGGCTTATAAGGCACCCCAGAATCCAATTGGAAATGTACCTAATGAACATGGAAACCATTTTAGAGATGTAGCAGCTAGGCTGTGGTCCTGATTAGCAGGGCCACAGCCAGACTAAGGTTGAAAAACAGTGAAACACCAGCAAAAAGTGGGGGTACCCATGTGAAGCAGATCCTACTCTCCTACACCCTAGTACAGCTACAAGGTGGTGGCAATGTCCAGAATAAGGGTGAAGTAGGGTTGACCGTGGGTTCTGAGATGGACTCTGGCCTAGTCAGAGCTCCAACTCAGGCTGTGCTTGTCTGTGATGGGGCATGGATATGTCCCCCTTTGTGAGTCCCAGTAATCTGGGCAAATACAGACAACAGCTTTTAATAAATGGAGTAGAATCTTGGGCATTCAGGGACACAGGAGCAAGTGTCACAATGGTGACAAAAGATCTTGTGGATCCTGGGAAGATTATTATTGGTGAAATGTACCAAGTGACCAATGCTAGCAATGTCAGAACAGACCATTCTCTGGCAGTTGTTAACTTCTCCTGGGGAGGGGTAACTGGCCTTAAGAAGATTGTGGTAAGTGCAGACCTACCAGTGCAGTGTTTGCTTGGCAATGATCTAGAAACTTCAGCTTGGGCTGAAGTGGAGCTCAGGACACATGCAGAAATGTTAGGGATCCCTGCTCATGTCTTTGCTGTGACTAGGTCACAGGCCAAAATGTCTAAAACTGGACAGGCCCTGGATTCTGGAAAAATGGACCAGGTGCCTCACAAGAGGAGGAGCAGTAGGGTTAAGGCAGAGCCTTCCCACCTGCCTCAGAATGCTGATCAGTCTCCTCAGGGAGATGATCTTGAGCCTGAAGAAGGAACTGTCCCAGACGAGCTTGAACCTGACCAGGTTGAGTTCTTGGGGACAGGGGGTCCTTCCAGGTCTGATCTGAGCCAGGAACAGAAAACCTGCCCCTCTCTTGAATCCCTCAGAAAGCAAGCTGCTGATGAGGCTGCTGGGAATGCTAGTGGCACCCATAAAGTTCATTGGGATGATGGACTCCTTTACTCAGAGAGTAGAGACCCCAAGCCTGGTGCATCCAGGAGGTTGGTTATACCTCTGACGTTTAGGGGCTTCCTATTGACACTAGCCCATGATGTTCCCCTGGCAGGACACCTGGGCCAGAACAAGACTTGGGACAGAATTGTCCCTCACTTTCACTGGCCCCACATGTCTGAAGGCACTAAGGAGTTTTGTCGCTCCTGTGTAACCTGCCAAGCCAGTGGCAAAGCAGGTGCCACTACAAAGGCCCCCCTGATACCACTACCTGTGGTGGGTGTGCCCTTTGAAAGGGTAGGGATTGACATTGTTGGTCCCATGGATCCCCAAACAGCATCTGGGCACAGATTTATACTGGTGGTGGTGGATCATGCCACCAGGTACCCAGAGGCAATTCCCCTAAGGACCACAACAGCACCTGTGGTGGCAAGAGCTCTCTTGAGTGTATTCTCAAGAGTAGGCTTTCCTAAGGAGGCAGTATCTGACAGGGATGCAAACTTCATGTCTAGTTACTTGACTGCTATGTGGAAGGAGTGTGGAGTGAACTACAAGTGCACCACACCCTATCACCCACAATGCAATGGTTTAGTTGAAAGGTTCAACAAAACCTTAAAGGGCATCATTAAAGGACTCCCAGAAAAGCTTAGGCGAAGATGGGACATACTCTTGCCCTGCCTTTTATTTGCATACAGGGAGGTGCCTCAAAAGGGATTGGTTACAGCCCTTTTGAACTTTTGTTTGGTCACCCTGTCAGGGGTCTATTGTATCTGGTTTAGGAAGGATGGGAGTTACATCTCAAGCCCCCCAAGCAGGACATAGTGGACTATGTACTTGGTCTCCGCTCCAGGATGGCTGAGTATATGAAAAAGGCAACGAAAAACCTTGAGGCTAGCCAGGAACTGCAAAAAGCCTGGCATGACCAAAAGGCTGTACTGACTGTTTACCAGCCAGGACAGAAAGTGTGGTTGTTGGAGCCTGTGGCCCCAACAGCCCTCCAGGACAAACGGAGTGGCCCCCATTCAATTGTTGAGCAGACAGGGGAGGTTACCTACTTGGTAGACCTTGGAACCCCTAGGAGTCCCCATAGGGTACTTAGTGTCAACAGACTAAAACCATATGTTGACAGTGCAGACATGGGCTTGCTCATGGCTACTGATGAAGGGCAGGAGGAAGAGAGTGACCCACTCCCTGCCCTGATCTCTCAGAACCCTGATGATGGGTCAGTTGATGGTGTAGCCTTGGCAGGCAGCCTCACTGCCCAGCAGCAAACTGACTGCAGAAACCTTCTCAGCCAGTTCAGACATATGTTTTCTCTGACTCCAAGTCAGACCACCTGGTGCACTCATGAAGTGGACACTGGGGACAGTCTACCTGTGAAGAATAAGATCTACAGGCAACTTGACCATGTCAGGGACTGTATAAGGACAGAAGTCCAAAAGATGTTGGATTTGGGAGTGATTGAACCCTCAGTAAGCCCTTGGGCTAGTCCAGTAGTCCTGGTACCTAAACCTCACACCACAGATGGCAAGAGAGAAATGAGGTTTTGTGTAGACTACCGGGGTCTCAATGCAGTCACTTGGACTGATGCCCATCCCATTCCCAGGGCAGATGAGCTAATAGATACTTTGGCCTCAGCCAAGTTTCTAAGCACATTTGACCTGACAGCTGGCTACTGGCAGATCAGACTAGCTGATGATGCAAAGCCAAAGACAGCATTTTCTACCCCTAGTGGGCACTACCGGTTTGTGGTAATGCCCTTTGGTTTGAAGAATGCACCTGCCACTTTCCAAAGGTTGGTGAATCAAGTCCTTACAGGCATGGAAGACTATAGTGCAGCATATCCAGATGATATTGCTGTCTTTAGTTCCACCTGGGAGGATCACCTGGTCCACCTGAGGAATGTTTTGGAGGCCCTGCAAAAGGCAGGCCTCACTATCAAGGCCACCAAGTGCCAGATAGGGCAGAGTCAGGTTGTGTATCTGGGCCACCTTGTAGATGGAGGCCAGATTCAGCAACTACAGAGCAAAATCCAGACCATCATGGACTGGGTTGCTCCAACTACCTAGACTCAGGTGAGAGCCTTCTTAGGCCTGACTGGGTACTATAGGAGATTTGTCAAGGGGTATGGGTCAATAGTGACACCCCTGAATGACTTAACTTCTAAAAAGATGCCCAAAAAGGTTCAGTGGACAGCTAGCTGTCAAAAGGCATTTGATGACCTGAAGCAGGCCATGTGCACTGCTCCCATTCTGCAGAGTCCTGACAACTCCAAGAAGTTCATTGTCCAAACAGATGCATCTGAATTGGGGGTTGGGGCTGTACTGTCACAATTGAATGATGAAGGTTAGGATCAGCCAGTAGCTTTCATAAGCAGAAGGCTGAGCCCTAGAGAGAAATGTTGGTCAACCATTGAGAGGGAGGCCTTTGCTGTGGTTTGGGCTCTGAAGAAGTTGAGGCCATACTTGTTTGGTACTCACTTCCTTGTTCAGACAGACCATAAGCCCCTCTTATGGCTAAAACAAATGAATGGTGAAAACCCCAAACTGCTTAGGTGGTCCATTTCCCTACAGGGGATGGACTTTATAGTGGAACATAAACCAGGGAGTAACCATGCCAATGCAGATGGACTCTCTAGGTATTTTCACTTAGACCATGAAGACTCAACTGGTCAAGGTTAGTTTAATGTCCCTGTGTTTGGGGGGGGAGGGTTGTGTAGGCGAGTAGTCTGGCTGTGGCACTGCTAATCAGGACCCCAGCCTAGCTGCTTCCTCTCTAAAATGGTTTCCATGCACATTAGGTACATTTCTAATTGGATTCTGGGGTGCCTTATAAGCCCCCAGTATATGGTATACTATGTACCTAGGGCATAGGTACCTCAGAGTCCTACCAGGGGCTGAAGCATGCATTATGCCACCCCTGGGAAGCACTCCAAAATGACACCACAGGTCTGCTACTGCAGCCTGGGTAACGTGGTGCTTGCAACCTTTACTGTGGTATAGGCTACCTATATCACTACCATTGCACACACATATAAAACCCATAAGTCACTCCTATGGCAGACCTTTTCAATCCTGAAGGCAGAGTGCTTGGTTTTTATGTGAGAGGGTGCCCCTGCATGAGCAGAGCCCCTCTGCAGCATTCGGAGTACCTCCTCTGATGCTGTTTGTGGTGAAGCCTGACCATATACTCTTAAGTGCATTATAACCTCGCGGTAAATGCTAACTTTGGGATGGCTGCACGGAAACATGTTGTGTTTGGTGTCAAACGCTTTGGAATACTACCCTCCCCACCAGTTCTGGCGGCGGGGGTAGCATTCCACCCTTCTAGAAGGAGAGACATGTTTACACTGGTCTAACCCGGTAGGACTTTCTACAGCCCTTGCATCACAAAATGGATGCCTCTGCCACAGACATGGGTCTGGCCTCCTGCTGCTGACCGAAACTCCGGCAGGGGAGGCCTGGACAATAGGTTTCCTGTCCCAGAGAGGTGTAACCAACTCCCCAGATAGGCAGATATGTATTGGGGCTGGGCGGGAGCACTCTCTGGTGCTTTGAAGTCCTGCACTGGGGGCACACTTGGTGTCCCTGTGCATAGTCCAGTTCAAACCAGTTGTAGGGGCTACCTGCCCCTGCTCTGGCATGAAAATGGACAAAGGAAATGGGTGTAACCACCCCTCTTTCCAAACCCTCCTATAGGTGGGCCCCTAGAGTATGTCCAACCCCCAAACTTAGTATAAGTATGGGAACCCAGTCCTTGCGACTTTAGATTACCCTGGACGAAACTCTGCAATATATATCCTGTACCTTCGATGTTCTATTTCGACTAGAAGACTGAAGAAATCTCCCTTGGGGTCAAGGAGTGACTCCCCTGCTTGGCAGGCACCAAAGAAGCAACTGACCGGTCTGCATCGCTGAAGCTCCCGCCGGATGCTGAAGTCTTTGCATCACCAGAGGTGGATTTCCAGACTTCCCTGAGGCTACCCTGAGTCCACAGCAAAGCTGAGGCCAGTGGATATTGTGGGTGACGTGGAACCGTGACCCCTGGACACTGTGATGTTTTGCAGCAACATCGCCTTCCTGGTCTTCTTCGAAGTTGTGCTTTGGGCTCTGAGTAACCCCAGCCTTGAGCACCTCCTGCACCAAAGATTGCTGGCCTCCACTCCACGAGTGAACCGTGGGCCAGTTTCCAGTGCGACCGCTCAAGGTTCCTTCGCGATCACTAGCCTGTTAGCTAGTAGGTCCCCACGAAGGCAACTCCTCTTCTGATTGGGCTTTTCTGGTTGCTCCAGATGTGCCCTGACTTACCCTCGCTGGGTGAGTCCCCCAGACCTTGATGGTCTGCACCACCGCCCTTTCTCTGATTCCAAGTGACTTGCTGTTGCCAAGGCTTGTTGGGTCCAATATGGTCACCGACACCGCAGCACTTGACAGACTTTGTGGGACAGCTCGAATCCAGTGCCTGGTCATCATCGGCGCCTCCTGGATCTCATGGCTGAAGAGTCAAGACACCCGTCAACTCACCTGAAGCACCCAACATCTGTGGGCATTGGTCAATCGTACCCTTGGTCACTGGTAAGTAACCCAGACTCTGTCCCCTCTGCTTTCAGGTTCCTTCCATCCTAGATCCAGGCTTGGATCGCTTCGGACACTTCTCCTCTTCACGGCAGAAGCACTTCTTCGCCAGCTTCCATTAAAATCGACGACGCGACCCGACACCAAAAGACACCTATACACCCGGCTTCCCTGGGTAAGGTAACACGAGTACTCCGGTGCTCCCGTGGGTGCTAGCCCTAGAACTTCCTAAGTCCAAAAGGGTTTGGTCCTGACTCATTTCTAAGTGTCCCTAATCTTTAAATTTCCAACCGCGACATTGCCCATAAAAGCTAACGGGAACCCGCGGCTGTGTTCACACACTGCACACGGCCCGGTGGGTCCCCTGTATCACTACCTTGGGTGGTTCCTTGGGGTCCCGGCGATTCTACAGGCTCTAGGCCTTGTGTCTAGTTCAGTTGTGGTTCTTATACCACTTTATTGGTATATGGTTTGGTACGCCCCTAGGGCCCAAACGTGTATTGGTGCTATTACTGTTGATTGCTAACTTGTAAATTAAGTACTTCGAACTCCAGCCTCATAAAGAGACTAGAGGGGTGTGTTTTATCTTAAATACATATATTTTAAATATATACCTGGTGTGGCTGTCCTTTCATTTGATCATTCAAGAGATTATAGACTGGTAAAACAAGCTGCTTTACATTCCTTCAAGACTTAGCCTGAAGGCTGCTCTCCATAGCTACCACTAGGATAGCTTTCAATAAAGGTTGTCTTTAACCTATTCACCATAAGGGGTTGTTTGGACTGATACAAGGTGCCCACTATAATTAGTGGACAGCATATATCAGGCCAACTTCTCACAAAGGCCACCAAATGGTACTAAAGAACACGGAACGACTAAGGGACAAAGCGTGGTTCCCCGGAATAGATACCTTTGTGGTGAGAAGGTGTAAGGCTACCATTCATGTGCAATCACTGAAGGGGAGCTACCCACGGCACCAGTTCTCACGGAGGAAGTGTGCTTAAGACCTTGGTCCCGAGTCAGCATGGACTTTGGAGGTTTTCCCGATGGCCGCTTACGGCAGTGATAGTGGACCGCCACACCAAATACCCCATAGGTGAACTAGTGCAGTCTTGAGGGTAAAATCAGCCCTAGAGAGTGTATTTGCCCTACTAGGGCTCCCACAGGAAGTGAAAACGGGTAATGCGCCCTCGTTCCAGGGGCAGGAGTTCGAAGAATATGTGCAATCACTCAACATCAGGCACCGGCGAGTAACTCCTCAGTGTCCTTAGGCCAATGGGGCAACAGATCTCTTCATGCACACGCTGAACAGGGCGTTCTGCATAGGAACAGACAATGGGAAAGATTCTGAGTGTTGCTTCCACAGATTCCTGAGGGCGTACTGGCAAACTCTGCACAGCACCACAAACTGTGCGCCAAGCAGGGGGTAGCTAGGGGGGTGCCGTGGGGGCGGTCCGCCCCAGGCGGCACTATTTTGGGGGCGGCGGCCGCACTGCCCTGGTGGCCCGTGGCGGCGGTCTTTATAATTTATTTGGGGACAGTAGTGTCAGTGTCCTCAATTAAACCATAAAGGTGGCTGCCATGGGCCACCAGTGCCGCGCAGCCCCCGCCCCGACACTAGTGACGTCCAGTCAGTTATGTAAATTACGTAGGTATTTTTATTGTATTGTATAACAATACAATACAATGCAATTACAGTACGTAAGTGAATTGCAAGCGCACCTGCTTGCAAAATGCAGCAGCGCACGCACCACCAAGCGTAGTGGTGGTGGTGCGATGCGTGACGTCCCGTGTTTGTGGGTCTCAGGGCCGTCAATCTGTAATAGCGTGCCTAAACGCTACCAATGACGGCCCTGGGGCCGGGCATGGCATCATATTTGTCCAGACCTCACGCCGCGCTGAAAATACAACAGTTGCACGTGTCACCAGGACGCGCTCTCGTCGTGAGTGAGTGGAGTCGAGTCTGGGGAGTGCTGGGCGATTCGCAGCAGAAACGGGGTCCTTCCACCACTGTGTAGTCTACACAAGACCGACGAGAGCTTGAGTTAAGGTAACATTTCTCTCTATTGCTGCCAGCGAGGGTGCACCTTTGGAAACTGATTATCAACTAGTGTCAACAGAAGCCCTAGGGAAACCCTGGTGATATAAAAGCAGCTTATTCTGGACCAGTGGTCTAAGTGGGCGGGATCAGCAGGGAACGGCGTGCCCCTACTTCTTTAATTCTATAGATTCTGTTTCCCCACTTTTTTTTATTTTGAACATGCGTCCCGGGACGTAAGAAATATCCAAGGCCTGCAGAGAAGGTTGGCCGTTAGTGGCTGTTCGGGGACGGGCGGGGAGCAGGGAAGGATAAGGTCTCTGTCTCTTGCTTCCTGCCCAGACCAGACAAGGAAGGTGTCCGCTTCTGCTCTGCCGTTAGCAGCTGCCCCCCACACTCTTTCTTACTCTTATTCCCTCTCTAACTCCTCCTCACTTACCGAAAACCATGACTCAAGAAATGGTTCTCATCCTCTCTTTCTTCCTGTCGTTAATTTGTTCCGCTGTGAAATGGATGCAAAAAAGGAAACAACTTTTGCTGGAAATGCCGTTTTGACATTTTTCTATTCCAAAGTGCAGCCTCGGAAATAAACGGTTCATAATATGAAAAATCAATAAATAAAGCAAAACGGAGTGTTCTTAAAGTGGCTGTTAGACCTGGCATCATTGGCATGAGTCTCTCCTCCATTTTTTTTACTGTTTGCCTCCTCTGTTTACGATGTTTTTGCTGGTTTATTGCTTTGGGCACTGTGCCACTGCTGATCAGTGCCACAGTGCAAGTGCTCCCTATGTTAAATTGTTACATTGATTGGTGTTACCATGGTTGGCTTGGTTGACTTACTGTTCAGTCCCTAGTCTAGTGCACTGAGTGTGCCAAGGGCGTGTAAGTTAACTGCTGCTGGTGGGCTTGCAGCACTGGTTGTGCCACCCACAGAAGCAGCGTGTAAAATGTGTCTCAGGCCTGCCACCGCAGCGCCTGCGTGCAGTCCCTGACTGCCATGTCGACTTGGTAAGGAAACCTACTTACCAGTCTCTAAACCTTCACTTTGCCACATTTCAGACACCTCTATGGTAGGCCCTAGGGCAGGGTGCATTGTTGGTAAAAGGTAGGTCATGCCCTGATGTGTGTGGCATGACCTAATAGTGAATTACAGCCATTTTCGTTTTTCACTATTGAAGGGCTACCTGCCTCCAATAGGCCAGACTGGGCAGACTGATTATTAACTCCATTATAATCTATCTGACTCAGGGAGCATGGTAGCATGTCGAGTTTAGTATCCCTGAACTCAGAATTTAATAACACACCCTTTAGGATGGATGGTTTTTAAATTCTATGTTTGAAAATAGCACTTTTAGAAAGTGGCTATTTTCTTGTCCAACTATCTACCGGTCTCTGCTGGTTTGGTGTGTGTGTCAGGGGCTGGGTGGCTCCAGAGGTCTGAGTGAGTCAGTGTGGGGTGAATGGGGCGTTTACACATAGAGTGAGGGAAGAGTAGCCTGCCCTGCCTGACACAATACTGGCTCCGCCTCCTGCTGGGCGACTGATAGCCCTGCTCCTGCCAGTGACAATACTGGCTCCGCCTCCTGCTGGGCGGCTGAGGACTCTGCCCTGCTCAGTGAATAGGCCAGGTGCCTCTGCCTGGCAACACCCACAACAAACCTGAGATGGTGGGAATCTCCCTGCTTGGACAAAGGGAACAAAGGGAAAAAGGGGTATAAGAGAAGGACCCCTGAACCAAGAACTCAGATCACTTCTGACAAGGAAACCTGTACCAAGGACAAGAAGCCTGCTGATCTAAGGACTTGCCTCCCCTTTCTGCCAGAGTGCTGTTTTGCTGTGGAGGAACCTGAAAGCTGCTTCTTTATTTTTGCCAAGGAACAAGGAGAGAGGAACTTGGTGTGTACTCTCTGAACACTTGCTAGGAAATCTCCAAGGACTGGAAGAGTGCCAGTCTCCTGTTGAAGTCACAGGGCCAAAGGACTTCACCATCTACTGAATTGCTGAATTGCTGGAAAGTGTTGTTTCCAGTACACAAGGGAAAATCTGCAGTCTCGACGCCGCCGACGCCGCCGAATCCAGCTCGACATCGTGAGTAACGGCTCCAGTGTCCCGAGCCTTCGACGCCGGCCGCCGGGCCCGATCGACGCCAGCAGCAACGCCAGTGAGCAGTGGGTATCGGCCCCGGCTCCAAGTGACCCCGTCTCGACGCCGGTATCGACGCCAGTGAGGAGTGAGTATCGGCTCCACCTCCAAGCGACCCCGTCCCGACGCCGCTGCTGATCGCATCGACTCGACGCCCTTCTCGACGCCGTGAGCGCTGCTCCGGCCCGACATCCCTCGACGCCGCTGCGGATTGACCCGACTCCGAGGCACGATCGACGCCGACCTCGACGCCGACATCTCGACGCCGTGGATCATCGTTTTCTTCGTTTCTCAAGGTACTGTACTTGTGGGGTCTGTTGCAACTCCAGGCTCGACGTAGCGCTCCTCGCGGTCGACGCCGAACCTTGGGAATCTTGTAGACTCGACGTCGTGTGACTCCTGTAGGGGTTACATTGTTGCCAAAGAACTGTGCTCAGAAGAATACTTTGCTAAAGAACTATTTGCCAAGAAGAAACCTTACTTGAACTATTATTTTCCTTCCAAAGGGTATTTATTAAGACTGTGGTATATTTTTGTCGTTATTTGGTCTTGTGCTAAACCTTATATAAAGATCCTATTTTTATAATAACTTCTGTGTCGTGTCCATCTGTAGTGTATTCACTTTATTACTGTATGTGGTCATAAATGCTTAACACACTGCCTCTGAGATAAGCCTGTCTGCTCTGCCAAGCTACCAAGGGGGTAGCAGGGGTTATCTGAGTGTATAATCCCCTTGCCCTGACTAGAGTTGGTAGGTCCCTATTTGTCAGAAGTGTATACCTCTGCCAACTAGAGACCGCCGGTTCTAACATTGGTGGTCAGCGGTGAGGATTTGAACTTTGCATTTATGACTCATGTGCAGTGATTAGTGTACGCTACATAGTGAAAGCAGACCATAACGCAGCCACAGTCCGTTTGGTAGGATATCCTATTTTTGTTCTCCGCTTTCCTGGAGCTTATTTTCTTAAACACTGCCAGTTTTGACCATGGAGAATGCCGGAGCTGCTACACCTGTGGAGAATGTTGTGGGGGAATTTGATAAGGAGAAGATAGATTCCTACACGCTAAAAGATCTAAAAGGATTTTGCAAGCAGTTTAAAGTTCCTACCACAGGTGTCTCAAAGAAAGAGGGCTTCCTCAAAGCGCTGAAGGCCTGGTTAGAGGCCAGAAATCCCTCTGATCCGGTGGTGGTACCGGAAGAGGAAGAAGAAGAGGAAGAGGAAGAGCCCACAGGTGGGCCAGTGTCATCTCCAGGCAGTAGTGCGTCCTCTAGGAGCCTTTCCCCCGAAGAATTAGAAGACAGGGAGAAGGAGAGGGGGTACAAGTTGGAAATGGCAAAACTCAAATTAGGAGGGCAGTTGGAATTAGAGAATGCAAGAAGCAAGAGAGAAGCTGAAATGGAGAGCAAAAGATTAGATTTTGAGAGAGAGAAATTAGCGTTTGAACGTGAGAAGATGGTGAGGGAGATGGAGCTTAAAACTAAGAGTTTAGAGTTGAATCCCTCTGGTGGCAGCACTCCATCTGTGCCTGCAGAAAGTAGGTTTTATTTTCCTAAAGATGTGATCAAGGATTACAGTAAGAATGAAGATATTAGCCAATGGTTTAAAGCATATGAGTTAGCATTGTTGGCCCACCGGGTCCCTGAGAAGGATTGGGGAACGGGGTTGTGGAGCCGCTTTACAAACGAGGGGAGAGATACCTTGTTGAGCCTTCCTGCTGAGGATAGGATGTCTTATACTCATATGAAAGATGCTTTAATGCTGAGATATGGCTTAACTCCAGAAAAGTACAGACAAACCTTTAGAGAATGTAAGAAGTTGCCTGGTACTACGTGGGTTGAATATGTGTCTTTTTTCTGCAGAACCATGGATGGTTGGATAAAGGGTAGCAAGGTTGATAGTTATGATGCTCTTTATGATTTGTTTGCTTGGGAGCACTTGTCTAATAACTGTTTTCCAGAGCTACGCCAGCACCTTGTTGATAGCAAGCTATCTAACCCTAGAAAACTTGCTGAGGAGGCGGACCGCTGGGTCAGTACCAGGGTCCACAAGGGTCCAGTGGGAGACTCAGCCAAAGGTGGGCAGGGTCCCCAGCAGAAGAGTGGGGGGGACAGGGGTAAACAGAGGGAGTTTCAGAAAGGGCCCCAAAGTAGTCCCCAAGGGAACCAAGGGAAGGGTTCCCAGCCTCCCCCTGGAAAGAAGCCAGAGGCCCCGACAGGTAAACCTGTTCACAGGGGCCCCATGACCTGCTATGCCTGTAAGCAGGTGGGACACCGTTATTATGATCCCCAGTGTCCCATGAAGGATTCGAATGCACCGCCGCGTGCACCCCCTCGTCAGGTAGCGAGTGTAGCCCTGGGAGGGGAGGAGATGGGTGCCCCCGGGGGGTGGGGTCCCGCAGAAATGTCCCTGGTCTCTTTAGGAGACGTGGAAATGGTCCCTCCAACCCCTCTGCCTAGTAACACTAAGAAATATAGGCAGTGGGTGACCATTAATGGCCATAGGGTGGAAGCTCTCAGAGACACCGGAGCGAGTGTGACAGCTGTCAAGTGTCACTTGGTGTCCAGAGAGCAGGTGGTCCCTCATGCATTCTACCCCGTTGTAGCTGCTGACAACTCACAGAGTAAGTGTGAGGTAGCTCAAGTTCCTTTTGAGTGGGGGGGGGTCTCAGGTACTCTTCAGGTTGCTGTGAGGCCCGCCATGCCTGTTGATTGTCTCTTGGGCAATGATTTGGAGGACTCCCCTTGGGCTAAGGTGGAGAGGAAATCGCATCTGGAAATGTTGGGTCTGCCTGAGTGGGTGTGTGCGACCACCCGGTCCATGTCAGTCAGTAAGGGTGTTGATGGGGCCCTGGAGCCTGAAAGTATGGCCCAGGTCCCAACCGTGAAGAGAAGAGGCAGGGGGCGCGGGAAACCGTCCCCCATCGTTCCCGCGGTCCAGGAGGGAGCAGACCCTGAGGGGGATGCCCTGGAACCGACAGGAGAACAAGTGGCCGAACTGGGAGACCTGCCCGAGCTGACCCATTGGCAGCAGGATGGTGGTCCCTCCAGGGAGGAATTTTGTGCTGAGCAGAAAGTGTGCCCTTCTCTTGTGGGTATGAGGCAGCAGGCCTCAGCCCAAACGACAGGTGATCAGTCAGGATCACATTGGGTCTACTGGGAGAACGACCTCCTGTATAGCGAGCCTAAGGCTGCTGAGCCTGGGTCAGCCCGTGTGCTGGTGGTACCCCAGCGCTTCAGAGCCTTCCTACTGGGGTTGGCTCATGACGTTCCGTTAGCTGGACATCTGGGGCAGGACAAGACCTATGACAGGCTTGTCACCCATTTTTATTGGCCCCAGATGAGAAGGGATTCAGATATCCATTGTAGGACCTGTCAAACTTGCCAGGCAAGTGGGAAAAGTGGGCGGAAGCAGAAGGCTCCCCTCCAACCTTTTCCCCTCGTCAGTGCCCCCTTTGAGCGAGTGGGAATTGACATTGTGGGGCCACTGGACCCCAAGACAGCCATGGGCAACAGGTTTATCCTGGTCTTGGTGGACCATGCCACCCGGTACCCGGAAGCCATCCCTCTCCGAACAGTGACGGCCCCCGTGGTGGGACGGGCACTGATGGGTGTTTTCTCCCGCATGGGGTTCCCCAGAGAGGTGGTGTCAGACCGGGGCACCAACTTCATTTCGAATTATATGAAGTCTCTGTGGAAGGAGTGTGGGGTAACCTACAAGTTTACCACTCCTTACCACCCTCAAGGTAATGGGCTGGTTGAGAGATTCAACCGGACCCTAAAAGGCATGATCATGGGTCTTGAAGAACCGATGAGGCGTAAATGGGACGTCCTCTTGCCATGCCTGCTGTTTGCTTACCGTGAGGTGCCACAGAAGTCTCTAGGGTTCAGCCCCTTTGAGCTTTTGTATGGTCACCCGGTAAGAGGACCTTTGAGTCTGGTCAAAGAAGGCTGGGAGCAATCTCCCAGGAAACCTCCCCAGGATGTATATAGTTACATGCTGGCCTTCAGGAACCAGACTCGGCGCTTCAGAGATCTTGCTCAGGCAAATCTGGAGGCCAGCCAGGAAGAGATGAAGCGGTGGTACGATCAGAATGCCACTCTGGTTGAGCTTCAACCTGGTCAGAAAGTTTGGGTCATGGCCCCTGTGGAACCTTGTGCGCTCAAGGACAGGTGGACTGGACCATTTGAGGTTGTGGAGAAGAAGAGCGATGTCACCTACTTGGTGGACTTGAAATCTCCCAGGAACCCCTTAAGGGTCCTGCATGTCAACCGGTTAAAGCCCCACTTAGAAAGGTCCGAAGTGGGCATGCTCCTTGCCACAGATGCTGGGATGGAGGAGGAGAGTGAGCCTCTTCCTGACCTCCTGTGTGCAAAAGAAAAAGATGGGTCAGTGGATGGTGTTGTCCTCTCTGACACACTGACCCCTGAGCAGCAGCAAGATTGTCGCCATCTGTTGGTACAATTCCCTGATTTGTTCTCCTTAATCCCTGGTGTCACTCAGTGGTGTGTCCCTGATGTGGACACCGGGGACAGCACTCCTGTGAGGCACAAGGCCTACAGGGTGACTGACAAGGTCAGAGCATACATCAAGGAGGAGGTCTCCAAGATGTTTGCCTTAGGGGTGGTTGAGTCCTCTAGCAGTCCTTGGGCCAGCCCAGTGGTCTTGGTCCCAAAGGCTGCAGCGCCTGGTGCTTCACCAGAACTTCGGTTCTGTGTGGATTACCGAGGACTCAATTCGGTCACCAAGACCGACGCGCACCCCATCCCCAGAGCTGATGAGCTCATCGATCGGTTGGGGGCTGCCCGGTACCTTAGTACGTTTGATCTAACGTCTGGGTACTGGCAGATCGCCTTGACTGATGGGGCAAAAGAGAGGTCTGCATTCTCCACACCAGATGGGCACTACCAGTTCCGTGTGATGCCCTTTGGGATGAAGAATGCCCCTGCCACATTCCAGAGGTTGGTTAACCAGGTATTGGCCGGGCTGGAAGATTTCAGCGCCGCCTACCTGGACGATATAGCAGTGTTCAGCGCCAGCTGGGAGGAACACTTGCGCCACCTCCAGGAAGTGTTGTTGGCCCTGCGCAGAGCAGGCCTCACAATCAAGGCTAGTAAGTGCCAGATTGGGCAGGGTTCAGTGGTGTACTTGGGGCACCAAGTAGGGAGCGGCAAGGTGGCCCCCCTGCAACCCAAGATAGATACCATCCTGGCTTGGGAACCGCCCAAAACCCAGACTCAGGTGAGAGCCTTCTTGGGTCTCACGGGTTACTACAGGAGGTTTGTCAAGGGGTATGGCAACATTGTGCACCCCTTGACCTCGCTGACTTCTCGGAAGCAGCCGAGACTTGTGATCTGGACTGACGCCTGTCAGAAAGCCTTTGACACCCTGAAAACTGCAATGTGTACAGCACCGGTCCTCCAGGCACCCGACTTTTCAAAAGAATTCATTGTCCAGACGGACGCTTCAGAGCATGGTGTGGGGGCTGTTCTAGCACAGATGAATGAGGAAGGCCGAGACTTACCTGTAGCCTTCATCAGCCGGAGGTTACTTCCCAGGGAACAAAGGTGGAGTGCGATAGAGCGTGAGGCATTTGCTGTGGTCTGGGCGCTGAAGAAGCTAAGACCCTACTTGTTTGGGTCTCACTTCCGGGTTCAGACAGACCACAGGCCCCTCAGATGGTTAATGCAGATGAGGGGTGAGAACCCAAAGCTGTTGAGGTGGTCCATTTCCCTACAGGGGATGGACTTTACGGTGGAACACCGCCCTGGTACAGGTCACGCCAATGCTGATGGTCTGTCCAGATTTTTCCGCCTTAGTGATGAGGACTCCCTGGGTGAAGGGTAGTTCTCCCCACATTTCAGCTGGAGGGGACACGTGTTAGACCTGGCATCATTGGCATGAGTCTCTCCTCCATTTTTTTTACTGTTTGCCTCCTCTGTTTACGATGTTTTTGCTGGTTTATTGCTTTGGGCACTGTGCCACTGCTGATCAGTGCCACAGTGCAAGTGCTCCCTATGTTAAATTGTTACATTGATTGGTGTTACCATGGTTGGCTTGGTTGACTTACTGTTCAGTCCCTAGTCTAGTGCACTGAGTGTGCCAAGGGCGTGTAAGTTAACTGCTGCTGGTGGGCTTGCAGCACTGGTTGTGCCACCCACAGAAGCAGCGTGTAAAATGTGTCTCAGGCCTGCCACCGCAGCGCCTGCGTGCAGTCCCTGACTGCCATGTCGACTTGGTAAGGAAACCTACTTACCAGTCTCTAAACCTTCACTTTGCCACATTTCAGACACCTCTATGGTAGGCCCTAGGGCAGGGTGCATTGTTGGTAAAAGGTAGGTCATGCCCTGATGTGTGTGGCATGACCTAATAGTGAATTACAGCCATTTTCGTTTTTCACTATTGAAGGGCTACCTGCCTCCAATAGGCCAGACTGGGCAGACTGATTATTAACTCCATTATAATCTATCTGACTCAGGGAGCATGGTAGCATGTCGAGTTTAGTATCCCTGAACTCAGAATTTAATAACACACCCTTTAGGATGGATGGTTTTTAAATTCTATGTTTGAAAATAGCACTTTTAGAAAGTGGCTATTTTCTTGTCCAACTATCTACCGGTCTCTGCTGGTTTGGTGTGTGTGTCAGGGGCTGGGTGGCTCCAGAGGTCTGAGTGAGTCAGTGTGGGGTGAATGGGGCGTTTACACATAGAGTGAGGGAAGAGTAGCCTGCCCTGCCTGACACAATACTGGCTCCGCCTCCTGCTGGGCGACTGATAGCCCTGCTCCTGCCAGTGACAATACTGGCTCCGCCTCCTGCTGGGCGGCTGAGGACTCTGCCCTGCTCAGTGAATAGGCCAGGTGCCTCTGCCTGGCAACACCCACAACAAACCTGAGATGGTGGGAATCTCCCTGCTTGGACAAAGGGAACAAAGGGAAAAAGGGGTATAAGAGAAGGACCCCTGAACCAAGAACTCAGATCACTTCTGACAAGGAAACCTGTACCAAGGACAAGAAGCCTGCTGATCTAAGGACTTGCCTCCCCTTTCTGCCAGAGTGCTGTTTTGCTGTGGAGGAACCTGAAAGCTGCTTCTTTATTTTTGCCAAGGAACAAGGAGAGAGGAACTTGGTGTGTACTCTCTGAACACTTGCTAGGAAATCTCCAAGGACTGGAAGAGTGCCAGTCTCCTGTTGAAGTCACAGGGCCAAAGGACTTCACCATCTACTGAATTGCTGAATTGCTGGAAAGTGTTGTTTCCAGTACACAAGGGAAAATCTGCAGTCTCGACGCCGCCGACGCCGCCGAATCCAGCTCGACATCGTGAGTAACGGCTCCAGTGTCCCGAGCCTTCGACGCCGGCCGCCGGGCCCGATCGACGCCAGCAGCAACGCCAGTGAGCAGTGGGTATCGGCCCCGGCTCCAAGTGACCCCGTCTCGACGCCGGTATCGACGCCAGTGAGGAGTGAGTATCGGCTCCACCTCCAAGCGACCCCGTCCCGACGCCGCTGCTGATCGCATCGACTCGACGCCCTTCTCGACGCCGTGAGCGCTGCTCCGGCCCGACATCCCTCGACGCCGCTGCGGATTGACCCGACTCCGAGGCACGATCGACGCCGACCTCGACGCCGACATCTCGACGCCGTGGATCATCGTTTTCTTCGTTTCTCAAGGTACTGTACTTGTGGGGTCTGTTGCAACTCCAGGCTCGACGTAGCGCTCCTCGCGGTCGACGCCGAACCTTGGGAATCTTGTAGACTCGACGTCGTGTGACTCCTGTAGGGGTTACATTGTTGCCAAAGAACTGTGCTCAGAAGAATACTTTGCTAAAGAACTATTTGCCAAGAAGAAACCTTACTTGAACTATTATTTTCCTTCCAAAGGGTATTTATTAAGACTGTGGTATATTTTTGTCGTTATTTGGTCTTGTGCTAAACCTTATATAAAGATCCTATTTTTATAATAACTTCTGTGTCGTGTCCATCTGTAGTGTATTCACTTTATTACTGTATGTGGTCATAAATGCTTAACACACTGCCTCTGAGATAAGCCTGTCTGCTCTGCCAAGCTACCAAGGGGGTAGCAGGGGTTATCTGAGTGTATAATCCCCTTGCCCTGACTAGAGTTGGTAGGTCCCTATTTGTCAGAAGTGTATACCTCTGCCAACTAGAGACCGCCGGTTCTAACAGTGGCCAGATTGGGTTTTATTCAAACCTCAAAAACATTAACGTCACTTTACAGAGTTTGCCAGTGAAGCGCTGTTTTCCCCCCGGTGAGAAAGTGCACCAAACCTGGAGGTACTGCAATACCTGGTTGATTGGTGGATTGGAAAACAAAATGTGTACGGCGGCTTTGTGTTCACGGATGTGGTCTTTTTAAACCATACTGCTTACGGTTTGTAAGCATATGGACATTGAAATGGGTCCTTTCTGGGCCCTGTAGTTTTCAGGCAAAAATTCTCGTTGATTTCTGCATAATGACTGTAAAAGTGTTAAGTTCACCATGTTGTTCCTGCTTACTTTTCACATGCTTTTTTTAATCTTTCATCCCCTGTGAGTGTTTGCTTTTTCCAGGATGTTCTTATTTTTACCTTTAGGCAGCATATTGCTCTTGCCTAGTGCGTAATTTGAATTGAGTCGCATCCAGTTGTTTATAGCAGGTCAAATTGGATTGTAGTTGAAGGCAGTGTGAATTTCTCTCAGTGGTGCAGTATGGTGTTCAGTGAGGGAGCGGATGTAGCACTGGGGGCAGAGCTGCCGAATTTAGAACTAGGGAACCAGGTTCAGCCTTCATGAACAGTCCCCCAGACCACTCTCCTGAGTCAGCACATTCCCATACTAGACCTTAGAAGGCCCTGCAAAACCGGAAAAGCCCTGGTGTCTTAACACCAGTAGGTGGACCCTAGCAGTGGCAAGTGTGGGTTCACCTTAGAGGGTTGCCCACCACAATCCATACTGAAGTTCACCTCCAGTCTTGCAGGCAGGCCTACAAAGTAGCAGACCTTAGGGCAACAGTGACTCTGTCACTGAGGTCACAGGACACCTGAGAAGAGCTGGCTCCAGGGCGGTGCGACCGGTGTGACTGCAACGGTTACTGACTTTGAGTGGGGGCGTTGTAAATTATGGTTTTAAAAGCACTTGCTGCCTCCTTCCTGGCCTACAGCAATTTTTGGCAATAATAAAAATTTCATGATAACTCCGGTGAATAAACTTCTTCCTAGAGCGAGATCGGAGTTTTGTCTAGTGGAAGTTTTGAGTCATGGAAATATAGCGAAGAGGGTTAATGTGCCTGCTGCAAAGAAAATGTATCATGTCCATCACAAAGTGCACATATTGTAAATAGGTCAGTCGGTTACTGCTTTTGTCAGTAAGATCCTTTTGCTACTTGCAGTTTATAAGTTAAAATCCTAACAAAGAACAGTGAGCTATTAACTTTCATCTAAGAGCTGCATCCAAACTGCAAGGTATAAACTAGAGCGTTATGGGTTTTTTCCCTAAGCCTTTAATTATCCTAATGTTGCAAAAATTTTTAATTTGGATAGAAATCAATAATGATTATTAGAACATTGGAACGTTGGAAGCTCCATTGAAAACAACGGAGTACTCCGGGCTTATAAGGGCTGGTATAAGCCCGGAGCTCCAACGTTCCAATGTTTCTTTGTTCACAGCTCTGGCTGTGAACAAAGGCTTCAGGGAGCCGGAGGGGATTTTAATCCCCTCGCGCTCCCTGAAGGCTTTATTTGTTAGAAGATTCTGCCCTCTAATGCAGAATGTTCTAATAGCCTTATAGCCCTTCGTAGCAGGGCTATACCGGCTATTAAAGTCCCGCTGCTTTGTTAAAGGCCCTCGTCTTCGGCTCTGGCCTTTAACACTGCAGCGGGCCTTTAATAGCCGGTATAGCCCGCTACGGCGGGCTATAAGGCTATATTAAAGAGAACCCCCAATCATGATATTAAGTTTTAAATACTGAGTTTGTGTTTCTCCAGATCAATCACTATTCAACTATAGGTTAGGGCGCTCGACCTCGGACCTGGGGGAACTGGGTTCGAGTCTCGGTAACAACGCTAAACATCCTGTGATTCTGGGCAAATCACTTAATCTCCCCATGCCTAACAAAAAAAAAATGAATGTGTGTCCTCATGTAACGTAACTGGTGCTATGTGAAGCGCTCTGATACCTGATTAGATTCGGGTCAAGTTCGCGCTATATAAAACTCTGCAAAAAAAAAATATATATATACTGCCTACTAATATGGTTGTCATGTGACTTCTACACCTTGTAGTCCTTTGTCTTGTGTAACATTTCCTATACAGTGATTTACACACGTAAAATTGATTGTCTCTGTGTATATTGCTGACGACAGAAACTCCATGGCTCGGAAACAAATGGCTTGTGCTTCCACTTTTAAGCATATTTGGGACATTCTGTGATTAGAAACATATCCAACTTTGTAAATTTATTTAAATTTCAATAACTCATATTAATCGTTAAATTATCATGTGTATTCATCATTGGTTGAATTACATAACATAATAAGCTGTAACTGGTCAGTGAAATGCCAAATAGTAAAGATTGGGATGTTTTGCAAATCCTGGCCACACCTCTAACTCCGCCCACTGACCCCATCCTCGGGTTATTCCCGCCCTCTGATTCTCCGCCCACAGTTCCCCTACTTTTGTTTCCCCACTTCGACCACTGTTCTGGACCCGAGACTTTCTTGGGGGGCCTTTTCACAACGCTTCACTGCTCCAGCCTCCAGGAGCGATCAGCCATCTACAGTGTACACATGCCGCGCATCGCGTTTTCCTGCTCCTTACGGTGACAGTCCTGCAGGCCCTGAGACACCATCAGATGACTCTGCTCTCAGCGAGAGCGGGTGTGAACTCCAACCTCATTTGTCCTGAGTGGGTGCAAAAAAGGGGTACCACCCCTCTTTCTTGCACTACTGCTACCTCGGACGTTTTCAAAATTGATGCAGCACAGCTGTGCATGCCCTGCCTGGCTTCCGGTGTCCAGCACAAGCTCGCTGCCCATCCACCTCGCATAACAACAATGCACTCTGTCTCTCTGTGAGATGTGATCAGTTACTAATACTGCCTTAATGAGGAACTAGCATTGTAAGAAAGATCGAGACCAATGGCTCAGCGCTCCACTGAACTTAGACGCTTTACTAAGTCATTAAGTCGCTTCCTATCATGCCACTCCAGCATGATTTGTTAAAAACGGCAACAGGGCAGTATGAAGGGAAGCACCAAAACCGCCATGCACACTTTATTCCCGGTAAACTATGCTTCACCTCTTAAAAAATGATTATCACGTCAGGCTGTAAGGTAAATGTTTGAAGTTGTTTCCCCTTTAATTTAATTTGATTCCCTCCCTCCCTTCCCCAAATGTGATTACATGGGTGCATGTCTGTTTTGAAGGTACCAACACATAGTATCATTAGCAGAATATTTTTTCTATATTCGAGTTAACTTTTCTTAACATTTTAATTAATGTTTTTTTACTTTGAGCTATAAAAGCGCTATCATTCATTATGGTGTTCATTTTGTCTCCTAATGTTGAGTGAATAGTATTATTGGTATAGCTCCATTTACTAGCTTCATTTTTTGACACTACCCCCTTGCCAGAGTAGAAGGACTGAACATATGAAGCGTATAACTGATTGATTGATTGATTGATTGATTGATTGATCTATATGCTTGCATGCTGAGGGATTACTTCTCCCCAAAGCTACTGATGGATTGAATCGAGTTGGGCTCACTGGATATAACAGAATCATACTTAAGGCTTTAACTGGTGGGCAGTAGAGAATATTTTAGCAGGTAGCAGACTGTTCAGCAGAAAGAATCCTATGTAAAGTAAAATTTGTGAAAAAAGTACTGATAAAAAAGACCAGACCTTTAACATGAATCTTAATTTGAAATTTGTACAAGGTGCATACTTGTCACACATATTGATCATTAGTACACAACAATGAACATAATTGAAATAGTCTCATAAACATTAAAGTCTGTATGTCATATGACTACCGAATTTGGTGGTTTACTGTTTATTTTTGTGGGTCAGTCCAACCAAATATTGTCACTTGTGTAGCGTGCTACTCGCCGAAAAATCGCTTCGCCGCCTTGTCAGGGGTAGTAAGCGCTATATAAATGCAATTACAATACAATAAGGGGAGGAAAGGATCTTTGGTGAGCAGTGAGCCTCCTCATTTGGGTGTTTAGAACTGCCCCTGAACATTACCCCACAAGAATTCTTTCACAGGGCTCCATTCCCAACTACCTCAGACCAAGGGCCTCTAGTTTTAGCAGCAGTGGAATCGAGAATCGGTTTGCTTGGTATCTTTAGTTGCAGCAAGGGAGCGAAGGGGTATGGTAAGGCTGGCTTCGAAGCAGATGTAACTTTAATCTTTAAAGTTCATTAATTGGTGTAGCTTTTTAATCTTTAAAGGTCATTGTTTCGTTTCCGGAGTGTTGCACTTCAGAATGATAAAAATGTCACCCGGCTGCAGGTGGCAGGTGGTATAACAGTCTCTGTTGGTAGCCTCCAATGTCTTCCTTGTTCACAGATTATTTCACTACTGCCCTACATCTCTCCATAGCCCCTTTCTCACATTTAATTTCTTTTATACTGCTTCTCTTCCCTAGGTAGGGGTTGGAGAACTTTACATTACACACACATTATGCAGCAACAGTGTTTTGTGCAAGTGCGTTATGAATGCGTTTCACATGAGTGTTGCAAACAACCATGTCACTGGCCTCCTCCAGACGACAAACTATCTTATGCTGCGTGGAGTCTATTTTATACTGTGTGTAATACAATATTTAAATTAATTGCATACATACTCAGTGTTTCTATCACAGACTGTGCCCTCATAGCACCATAAATTATGTAAATATTCCCCTAGTGCGCCAACAAGGATTCAAATCAGTGACCCTCCGGCTACAGACTTAGACATCTGAAGTGATCAGATCAACCAACTGAGTTTTCTTGAAGCGAACAACATTTCCCACAGATGAGTTTACCTTACATTCATTTTCCATTTTAGGTGTGTACAATCAGGCCGAGGTCATTGCTGGTGACGGGGGAGGGGGAAGTTAGACCTGAGGAGCGAGTAAATGTGAGAGCGATCATGAGAACGAAAGAGAGAGAGATGAGTGAGAGTGTGGAAGTTATAAAAGACGAGTACATTTTAGTTGAAATGGGGAAGGTACTGCATGTGGAGATGAGAAATAAGGTTTAAAATACATATCGGGATGGAATGATGGAGTATGTCTAATGTTATGACGTAAAGTTATGCTGTACTATTCTTGCCTGCCTGTGTCAATAAGTAGCTGTACTTTATTATTGTGGGCGTTGTTTACAGTAAAGCACACTGCAATCAATATTAGCACCTACACTGGACAAAAGAATTTCAGTTTTTTTCATTCTTATTATGACCGGGTTGGCACTTGGCCTTTAAAAATAATTTGCCCTGCCTGTTAAAACCTGCTTTTGTCTCCAATTTTATTATATTGTGTGAAAACAAGTATGCCAATGTGGTGGTTACTTGCGCTCGGTACGGCATTATGTGAAGGGTCATGCATCGCGCAACAGGCGCGCGATGCATCATTCACATGATGCGGTACTCGCGCATCCGATTGTTGTAAGATGCTGACTTGTATGTGTTTGAATATGGGGCTCACGCATGAGGCGTCCGTTGTCAGAGACTCGAACGGTACGTGTCAGTTACTGTTTGGGTCTCGACTTAAAGGGATGCTCCGTGTGATGGGTGGAGTACATCAATAAACTTCGTTTCTCAATTTACCTCCATTCGTCTGGATTCTTCACCACTTCATTAGGCGACGAGGATGGGATACTCCACCCATACCCACGCTTTTCGAAATTTGGTTCAATTCCGGCGGATTTGACGCTCTGAAGTCCTTCCTGCGACGCTTCGGCAATCTTCAAAGCCGGATTTCACGTACATCAGGGTTTGTCCCAGAAGAGGTACATTGTTGAATGTGATTGACACGGAGTCCCATTGGCTCGTACGCTTTCCCCAAGCGTACAGTGAGACACCTCCTGATTGGCAAAAGCTGTTTGGAGATTTTATATGCGGCGCATGTCTGATTCTGTGTATTTTTTTTAAAAAAACGGATACATTGTTGCACCGCGTCTTTAATGTTTACAGCGACGCGCACGCTTGGATGTGTCAATTTCATTAACGTTGGCCAGCGCGTCGATCTGCTTCTCAGCGACGCGCACGCTTGAAAGAGTGTTCTGTTCTGCATGTGCCTAGCTCGCCGTTCATTATTCAGCGACGCGCACGCTAGCACACAATCGGATTATTTAAATACAGGCTTCCAGACAGCTCGTCGTTTGTTTTTCAGCGATGCGCACGCTTATATACAATTGGATCATTTAAATACTGACTTTAAAATCTTAGAAATCTAATATTTAGGTTACCTGCAAAAGAAAACACTCCACACTTATTCAAATATTCATGATTTGTTTTTCAACATTACCGCATTCTTATAAGTGAACTCATAGTATTATTAGTTTACAACCATCTACTGTTTTGTTTAACATGTTACCATTTTAAACCTTATAAATTACTCTATTTGGTTTAGTGTATGGTTTTAAAACACTCTCGACCTTTAAAAGAGTTAAAAGGTATATTGAACCAAATTTGAATAAGCATTTTTCTTGATGATGGGTGAAATGCAGTATTCTAATATGTGTTGATTCTTGTACATTGAATTACATAGAGAGTGATATTTAACCCATTCTAATTGTTCTGCATCGTGTATTTATAAGGTATTTTTTTTCAACATGACTAATGTTCAACAGATTACTCAACCTCCTCCATTTCTCAGCAAACCTGGTAGTCCTGAGATTATTTGGTCTGAATGGTTCAGGCTTTTTCAAAACCATTTGGTGGCTATTGATGCTGTTGGTTATTACCCTGACCGCAAATTTGCTATTCTCTTTGGATGTTTGGGCCAGGCCGCACAATGAAATTTTGACAGTATTGTTCCTATTCCCCCACCAGCATCTCATGCAGGGGATGGTCAATGGATTGTGTACTTGGAAGCAGTAGCCCGTTTTAAAAAACAGTTTTCAGATTAACCTAATATAATGCGAGAACGGCATAATTTTTACAGCAGGAAGCAAAAAGAAGAGGAAAAACTAGAAGAATACATATCTGTTCTCAGAGTCTTGTCTATTACATGTGATTTTGGGCCGTTGTCCGACAATTATATCAGAGACCAATTTGTTTTCAATTGTGCTTCGCAGAAAATTAAACAAAGAATCCTAGGATGCAAGAATCCAACGCTAGCTGAAGTAATTGATCTGGCTCTAAGCATTGAACGTTCTACAATCTCCAGCAAAGTAATAGATGGCGCTAAGAGCGGAGTTAACATTGTTTCAACCCCTGAGACAGACAATGACAATGCATTATGCGCAGTGAATGTTAGGAACAAACCACAAAAAAACTTTCAAAGGAGACAACCAATGTTTTGTTATAGATGTGGATCTAAAAACCACATTGGCAATGCTCCTAATTGCCCAGCCATTAACAAATGATGCGTTATATGCAAAAAGATTGGTCATTTCCAAGGAGTGTGTAGAAATGTTAGAAAGTCATTTAATGTGAGCTATGTTGATTCTGATGTTGATACTTGTAGTAGTTCTTTGAATAACATTGTGGTAACTTTAGATTGTGATGATCAAACGAATCACATAAAGGGTCCTTTATGCTCTGCCATAATTGATAATGTTTCCTTGCAGGTAATGGCAGATTCAGGTTCCCCGATTACGATATTGAGGAATTCAACTTTTTACGAGTTATGGAAAGAAAAAAATAATCTGTTGATGTCCAATGTAAATCCAAAAGCATTTGGGGAAAAAGATATCAACATGCTGGGTTATTTCCCAGGCGTGGTACAGTGTCTAGGTAGACAGATTATTACAAAGATCTATGTTGCTGAGAAGGGCAAGAATATTATTGGTTGGAAGGATCTTGCTCGTATGGGCTTGTATTTGGTCCCAGGGGATGTAGAACCAATTAAAGTAGGTGATCTACCAGTGTGTAACGTTGAATGTGACAACATCAATTCTGAGTCTAGGTTTACGAAATAAATCATCTCTGAGTTTAAATCAGTTTTTAGCAGCTCAGTGGGGTCAGTGAAAGGTTTTGAACACCGGATCAGGTTAATCCCTGGGGCCCAGCCGGTATGTCATAAAGTACGCTCTGTTCCATTAAGTGTGAGGAAGGAATTGAAGGAATCGCTAAAGACTTTATGCGACCATGGTATTATTGAATCAACTGATTCTTCACAATGGGTCGCACCCATTGTGGTCGCACGAAAAAAAAATGGCGAGGTTAGGCTCTGTGCGGACTTACGCGCACTAAACAAAAATATTATAATTGACTGCCACCCGCTGCCTAAGATTCATGAGCTACTTGCAAACCTTGGTAGTGTGAAATGGTTTTCTCTGATAGATTTAAGATCTGCTTATCACCAGGTTCCTTTAGCTACAGAATCCCAAGAGTTGACTACTTTCGTTACACCGTTCGGTGCTTTTAAATTTTTACGTCTTCCTTTTGGTCTGGCATCGGCCGGAAGCGTTTTCCAGAAACTTATGGGTACGCTATTTAATGGAATCAGCGGGGTACAAGCGTATTTAGACGATATTTTAATTTTTGCAAAGTCATTTGAAGAGCACAACATAGTGTTGAAAAGGGTTTTATCAATTCTTTCATCTAGGAACATGACTGTCCGTTCGGATAAATGTAAATTAGCTGTACAAGAGCTGGAATATTTGGGCCATACGGTTTCGAAGAATGGAATCAAACCAAAATTTTCAGTGATCAGAGCCATTACAGATGCAAAACACCCATCTGATAAAGACTCTTTACGGTCATTTTTGGGACTAGCTGAGCTGAGTCAGAACACAAAAGCAGTGTGGGATTTCTCTAAGTCACTAGGCCTTGTGTGAAATGAACTTCTATATATCAATAATCAGCTGGAGGTTTTTGGCGCGATAGAGCCAAGCTACACGGTTGACTCCATTGGGCTCCAGAGCAGATAAGTACTTTTCCCCCAGCAACCCCCCCTCCCCTCCCGCTACCTGCCATGGGCGGCAATCTGAGGGATAGCCCCGGGCGCCAGAAGCTCTAGCTACGCCACTGGCGCCAAGGGACTTGTTGTTGCGAAGACCCACCAGAGACAGTATAGACAGTATCTGGCAGGGTCCCAAAGGCAACCCACAACACTGGACATACTTGCGGCTCAAGATAAATGAAGGACCACAAATGACAAAGCCATGCTCAGCGAGCACCAGCCCCTGATCTGTCAGTAGGTGACCATGTTATAAAGCAGGACAGTCCCCCGGGTGCAAGTTCTACACAGCCTTTGATATAGCAGTCTGGAAGCTCGTTGGACATTCAAGGAACCATGGTCCAGTGGGGCTACAGAACTGCTGCATGCAACATATCCTGGTTCAAATGCATAAGGTCCGTGGCTGAGGAACCTGGCAAGGGCCAAGAAGGAGTTGACGAAATGCCAGTCTATGAGCTGGTAAGACCCAACACCCACACAGAGGGCACCCGTGATATCACCCACAGCTCAGAAGCCGTACTCACAAGATCGTCACCCCGTCAGATGTGGACAAACGACAAGCCTGTTATGCTACTCCACCTGCTGGGAAGGCCAAAGGTATGGAATTTGCCCCAGTCCAGCACCAAGTCAGAGACTTCGAGAATATGTATTTACTGAATAATGAATCGTTTAGTTTCAGTTAATAAAGGTAAGGAAGGATGTAGAGTCCAGCCGGCCTCTACGTTCATTTGTTGCAGTTCCTCCTCCCAAGGGCAGGGCTTGGCACAAGGGCTTAAATAAAGGACAGAGAGTCCGCTCTTGGCAAATCCATATAACAAGGCAGTAAGTGTGTGTGTGTGCCTTATTGAGCTAAGCGCAGTGCCTGCAGCCTAACAGCAAGCCAGAAGCATGCTGGCTCTACAGAGGCTAATCATCATCCCTTAGGCAGTGATAATGCCCTGCACACGAGGCCCAGTAACCAGCACAACAAAGAAGAACACCACACAGCTGAGAGAGGCTGGAAAGAGAAAAGTACTACCAAATCCCACTGTATGCAAAATAGAAGGAAATTAATTGGTGTAAGTACAGCAGCTAAAGGGGACGCATACCCTACCCAATGGTGAAACAAAATTCAAGTAACGCTGACGGGCAGATCAAAGAGGAAGAAACTCTGAAACAAAATATCACTGATAGCTAAATGTTAGCACTTCTGAGAGCATGGCTGATGAGCCACCAGCATTCCAGGTACAGCCAAAATCAATGCCTCAGGGGGACAACTCACGCCTCCATGATGGCACTGCCACCCTTCAGTGAACTAGCAGATCTAGACATCGCTGCCCCCCCAACTTTAAAACAGGGTGTCCACAAAGCAGTACAGCTCCGCTGCAGTTCACGCTGGAGGAAGATCAACAGATCACAACACCTAAAAGTCTAAAGTTAAAGTTCATAGATTCCTATAGATCAGCTTATCACCCGTGAAGGTATCCAGGTGCTGTCCATGGGCATGGGGAGATTAAGTGATTTGCCCAGAATCACAGGATGATGCGCCAACGCCAAGACTCAAATCTGGATCCCCAGCTCCCGTGTCGGCAACTTTGCCCGCTGCGCCACATCCTCTCTGGAGATGAGGAAGAAGTCTTCTTGATCTCATACACTAAGAAAGACAAGAGTGGAAGGCTGCCTCAGCCCATATGAGCTGAGGCCATCGCAGGCAGTCAATCACCAGCCGTGACTGACACTGGAGTGTCAGTCTGCTTGATGGATATCAAACCAGACCTTGAAACCCAGGCAACCACTCACCCCAATGTGCACCAACATTTACGCATAAAGGGGCAGAAGCCACTACATCTAGCAGGAGTATTAGAAGTGACCATCTGTAATGGAAATATTGAGAGGCAGGCATGGTTTCAAGTAGCCAAGGGAGAAGAATAGACACTCCAGGGCTGCCACACAGCAGAAGACCTGCAGCTAGTCTTTTTCGCATGGAGAGTGCATGAGTGTCAGGTAGACCAAATGATTATGAATTTTCCAGTGATCTGAAGAACTCAGGTGCTTCAAAGGCACAATCATGAAACCCCACATTGACAAGACAATCAGGCCAACAGCAGGTGCTGGTCCCCTTCCAGCAACTGGTGGAGGAAGAACTGCTAAGACTAGACAAATAAGTGTCTCCCATGGTCATCACCACAAAGCTGAAATAGCCAGGGGCTATTCGTTTATGTATTGACATGAGCATCCCAACAAGACCATACGGTGGGAGAGACACATCACACCACCATGGACAATATTATCGCAGACATGAATGCAGTGCAATGGTTCTCAAAGCTGGACTTGCACACAGGGTATCACTAGCTCACGCTAGATCCTGCCAGTAAATACATCGCCACTTTTTCAGCCTACCTTGGGCTAAGAAGGTAATGGCACCTTAATTGCAGAATATCGCCAACTGCCAAGATATTCCAGAATGCCAGCAGGGGGAACCTATCGGGGCTCGAGGGTGTGCTGAATATCAGTGATGATATCCTGATATTATCAACCACGCTGAAGGATCATCATCGCCACCTAAGAACAACACTAACAAAGCTAGAGTAGCAGGGACTCACTCAACACGAGAAAAAGTGTTCATTCTTTGAACATCACATAGATTTTTGGGGATACGACTCCTCAAAAGATGGACTCGCTGTTGACCCCTTCAGAGACAAAGACAGAATGCCTCCAATCCCCAGAATGCTACTAAAGTGTGAAGTTTCCTGGGTATGGCCGTGTACCATTGCCGGTGTGTACCTAATCTAACCATCATCTCAGAACCCATGAGAGCCTTGATGGAGGTGAACACCCAGTGGACTGCAATGGTTAAGTAGATGCGGCGTTCAGAGAAATTCAGAACGCCCTGCTCAAGGATGCTTCCATGGAATACTTCAACCCCAAAAAAGATGCTGAACTCATTGTAGGTGCCAGCTTAGTGGGCCTTGGAGCTGTTCTGACACAAGAACAGGAACACGGACAGTGGACGCCTACTGTGTATGCAAGCAGGGCACTGACTAAAGCGCGATACACCTAAACAGAATGTGAACCCCTGGCAAAGAAGTGGGGGCTTTCACCACTGCCATCTTTATCTCTAAGGTTGATTGAACAGATACCATCAATTCCTTAGTTTGTGGGGACTCCCCAACACCCTCTGCCACAGACAGAAAGATGTGCAGTCCAGCTTTAAAAAGTGCAATTTTATAATGGCTTACCAACCAAGAACTGGTAATCAAGTAGACTACTTATTCAGACATCCTCAACCAAGCAGCAACTGGATAACAGAGGGAGACAAGTAACACAGACAAATTAGATCAGTAAGTAGCACAGGAAGACAGCTCGAAGGTGATCAACTCGTAAGGTCATATTTCGTAATGAAGTGTGTATACAAAAGAACGTCAAGGCTATGCAAAACTGCTGTGGAAAATTTTTCTGAATGACTCAAATAGGTGGAGGCAAACGGAGAGGCTGATGATGGTGCAGCTATGGAAAGTGAGAGAGGAGCTCTACACCACAGGAAACAGCCTCCTCCTAAGAAGATGAAACATTGTGAAGCTGCAGCTGTTGTGGGAACAGATCGTAGAGCTCGCTCATTGAGGGCACCAGGTAGTAGCCACAACAACGGGCTGGCTAAGGTAAAAAGTATTGTTCTTAGGAGTGGATTTCCAAATGGAGGAGACTGTGAAAACATGCCACGCCTGCCAGGTGACCATAGGGTCCACATGCGCTGCCTCCATCATATCAGAAGAACCATGCTGCAAGCCATGGGCCAAGATCAGCATAGATTTTAGCAGCAGTTTCCCAGATGGTCGACCGACAATAGTACTGGTGGATAGACATTCTAAGTTTCCTGTGGTTGAGACGGTCTCATTGACAGCATTCCAGAACATACACCCACTACTTGAGAATTCATTCGCCATGATTGGGTTGCAGGTGGAGATCAAAACAGACAGCAGACCTCCGTTTCAAGGAATAGAGTTCAAGGGCTATCTAGACTGCATGGGAATCAGACAAAGGAAAGTAATCCTGCAATGTCCACAGACCAACAGGCAGTAGATTGATTTATAAGGACATTTCAGAAGGCCCTCTGCATTGGCATAGTCTAAGGAGAAGAATTCTAGTGGTGTCTGCACCCATCTATTGCAATACGCCCCACAGTACTACCCAGTGCTCGCCATTGGAACTCATGTTTCAGCAGGACATGTGACAGTATTGCCACTCAACTCACCTGGCGGCCAATACTTCTGGATGTTAATAAGACACAGCAACAGCAGAAGAATACAAATGACAGTGCAAGCAGAACCCAAAGGGTCCAAGTCCCTGGCTTCAAGTAGGGAAACAGGTACTCATCAAGGATTGACATCCAGGGAGGAGGTTCCAGAAACCTTCTGAGGCCAGGCAATGTACCATGGACAGAGCAAAGGCACAATGGTATTTGCTTCCCGGGAACGAGTTAGTGACATGGAATATTTCTTGGTTGAAGAAGGTACCGTCAGCTGAAATGAGAGAGGAAGTGGAGGAGCCAATGGATGTTCTAGAAATACCAATGACCACACGGACATTGTTGAGTACTACTTCCACTCCCAGAGAAAGCCCCTTAGCCCGCACTTGATTTAGGGGAACCTAGTAGAACGATAGAGAAGAACTCCTAGTGCCTGTGGGAGAATGACATCCAAACATGCTGGGAAGCCACAGGTATGACATGAAACCAAACCTGGCAGGAGCCAAGTCCTACAGGGTTATGTTTCCAGTCTCCAACAGAAGAGTGGGGGACTAATCAGATGTAATCAAGGGCCTAACTGAAGTGGGAGGAATCAAAGGGCCCCAGCGGCCATAACATGTGAGTGGGAGACACAGCAAGCACCCCTGATGCCAGGTGCGGCTGAAGGGGGTTAAATAAAGCGGTCGCTGGCCAATCGTGATTGCTACCATAAGATAACTATTCTGTGTAGAGTTTAATTAGTGAGGCCGGTTGGAGGGACCTTGGGGTAACAGTTCAAAAACAAGCCCCTTTTGAACCTTCTCAGACTTGACGCTTTTCATTTCTATTGGTGGCAGCAGCACGCAGTGACTGAAATAAACAGGAAGGGTCAAGACTGGGCAGCTTTAAAAAGTCTGTGTTTAGCGGCTCTCGATGCACCTGTGAAGGACTCTCGCGCTTCCCTGTCTGTCGAAAGTACACGGAGCCACAGAAGTGGGGGAGCCAACAAATTAACAGGGTAAACCGAGCCAAGGGTCGACTCTGGCGCCAAGAGGCCATGCACGAGCGGAGCCTTAAAAATATCTGGAGGGTAAATTATACAACAATGATCATACTAGATTCTGATAAGGTGCATTTCACCTCAGTAAATCAGATTAAAGCTCTGCGTTTAATAAAAGTGAGTTTTTAAACATGCACTGAGAATCATTGCTGCCTCCCCCCGGGAGAGGATGCCATTAGTGAAAGAAGCAACAAATCAGTTATCATGTGTACCCTACATGTGGCCGAGATTCTTATTATAGATGAAGGGACAATATGGACTATTAACTCAAACACAACAGGTTTTTGCACAGCGCACAATCTGAACGTACATTTTTGAAGGTGCTCTCACATGTGATCTGGAACAAAAAGGAGGCTGTGTGAAATAAAGTATTTGCCCAAAATCAAACAATTTGCTTAAGCACGGAAAGTGTAATTGATTTCAAATTTTCCAGTTTCACACTGTAATTCAGCCACTAGATGTCCTTTAGACATCAAATGCTGATACTTTGTCCTTAATTTTAGGAGGAAGACAGAGCATGAGTGACAGACAGAAACCGCTTTTTAGGTCTAGCCTGGGCAACGCATGCGCTGCTCTGCGAGCCATTCTATTTTGGAGTATGTACTTGAAGCTCCGCCCACTCTCCGCCCATATTTGCCATTAGCTTGTGTCATTGTCCTTCGTAAATGCTGGCTTCTGATTCGCTATTAGGCTTGTTAGTCCCTCCTTAGTATCACCTTGTCTTCATATGTATCCTCCCATGAGGACTGGCCCTTTTACTTCGGTTGTTACATGGCACGTCTTCTTTAGTCTGTAGGAATATTTTCTTTAATGAGTTTCTCTTACTGCAGGAGAGCAGGAGGGTCCCTCGTGCGCAGTTGATTTAACTCATAGAAAACGGGGATCTCTTCAGGGGCCACGGGAGACAGAAGGGGGGTGCTCAGCAATGACTTCAAGTATTTGGAATGCAATAGGTCTCTCATTTACGAGAGTTTAAGCTATTGACATTGTAAATGACAATGCCTTTTATTCATGTTTTAAAAACCAAAACACAAATAAAAGGCATTGTCATTTACAATGCCAATAGCTCAAGCTTGCGTAAATGCGAGACCTATTGCATTGCAGATGCTTGTTTTTGTTTTTGGCAGTTTTACGTGCTGTGAACCTTGCTCAAGTACATAATAGAGCTTCACAACAGACATAGACTAACTTACACTTTGTTTTTTTTGGCACAGGGATATTTTCTAGGATTCACAGGATACTGACTCAAGACCGGGATTCTGGTTCCCCATGTGGCACGACAGAATCAGTGGCTATTAGGCCACCTTGCATCCTGGGAAAGACTCTAGGTTCCAAGAGGACTTCTAGCTGAACCAAGCATGTCTCGAGCTGTCAGTAGCTCGCCACCACCAATACCCAGATTGTCTCAGCACATGGGCTATCTTGTTTCTCCTTGGATTACCAAATAAACTAATTTGACAAACATAAATTTAGCACTCAGGGGGGGTGTGGCTTGGACAGCAGAGCCGATAGCTGCTTGACTCATTCGCTCTGTCGTTTACGGAGAGGATTTGAAGTTATTCCGGAGAAAAGGGAAACGGTGGGGCTTCGCTGAACCCGGCTCCGATCCCTGATCGCCTTAAGAAATAGTCTGCATTTGACTAAATAATCACCGTCAGCAACTTTGATAAGTTCGGAGTACCGTCGACTCAAAATGGCGGATCCCGTGCGTTCTGCACTCCGGGACTTTTACAAGACCTGCTGAGCAGCGGATTCTATATCAGGCAGCGGATTTGAAGGATTACTACCCTTGCACATTCTCGATGAGGAATTTTGCAAACTTTAGCCAAGTTTTCATGTTTCCCGACTTCCGTTTCTTTGTAGTAACCTGGCCTCAACATGGCGGCCGTGATTGACTGTGTGCGGAGATTGCTATTTTAGCGTTATGAGGGATATATTATGCGGTCTCACCAAACAAGGATCTGTCTTGGTTATTTTGAATGATGTGGTCAATTGTGGGAATCTTTTGAGAGCGTGACAAGCCCTGCCACTATGCCACCCTCCAGCTGACCGGTGCCGGACTTTGCGATGGCTGCCAGGGGAAATCAAAGTACACGCTGGTTCATTGCTGTGTGATTGGTGAGGGCTCAACGCTTGGACTCCCGGTTATTGTTTACAACCAGCGACTTCGTAGCTTGTGGTCACAAACTCAAGTGCCAGCATTAACCAAAGCCTAAGGCTTAATATGTGTGCAGAGGAAGATCAGCAATTAAGGTTTGTGCAGAGTGTTGTCCTGATTTAGCCATGCAGGGTAGAGGCTTGTTTTTCCCTCTTCAAGCTTCCATCTTCTGTTCTACAGGGTGAGTTGCTTCGGGATGCCATTTCTGTTCATTATTTCATCAGCTCATTTACAACCGTAAGCAACTGGTTGGTGATTCTTCAATATAATGCAAAGTATTAGTTGTTTATAATATACTTTTCACCACTGCTCTGCGAGCACATTTCATCAGTCAAATGCTTTGGTCCCATCATCTGTTTTCGCTCTAGACATTTCCGTGTGTTCAATAACTGTGGTCAAGTTGCTTTCTGGTCCTGATAAATAAATTAGTGCTCTGCTTAAGTATAACGCCTACTCCATTATTACAGTTGAGTTTACGGGCAAGTGTAACCAACACTTCATCCTTGCAAGTCCGCTACAATGGCAGAAAAATAATCTAAAATCCAGTTCAAAAGAAACAAGGGTGACCCTTCACCGTCTGATTCTCCCATTAAGGACAAAGCAGACATTAACAGTACAATGGATATGATTCTAAAAAAATAAGCGGACGTTCATGATCTTGCTAAATCTACCAAACAGAATACAGATGCAATGCAGTTAGAGCTAACAGCTATCCGAGCAGACATGAGTACAGTTAACTCGAAAATTGCGTCCGCAGAACAAAGAATTAGTGACGTGGTGAATGTTTCATTTAAGACCTGCAAAGAGCTGAAGTCACTTAGGGATCTGACGACCAACCTTAAAAAACAATCCGCCGAACTTGAAGATAGAAACAGGAGGGGCAACATTAGAATTCTAGGTATTCCGGAAAACTCGGAGGATGATTCGGGATCATGTATAGCTTTTCTTGAAGACTGGATACCCCAGTTCACTGGCTTGAAATTTTCAAACCCTTTAGAACTAGACCGGGCGCATGGAATTCCAACTTTTTAATCTACTTCAAGGCAAACAACCCGTCCTATCATCTGTAGACCACTGAGATTTCAACACACTGAAACTATCCTCAACTACGCCCGCAAGACTCAACAGCTTATTTGGAACGGCCACAAAATAATTTTCACGCAGGACTACTCTAAACCTACTGTGGATACTAGAAGGGGCTTCCTCATCCTCTGAGATAAGCTAAGAGACATAGGTATTCAGTTTTCTTTTGTAGGGCCGACTAAATTCCAAACCATGGTTAATGGCTGTCAGCACTGCTTCTCGGACCCTACGGACTTATCGAACTTTCTAGAAGGCCCACCCACTCAGGACATGGATTCTTCTCAGTCCTCTTCCAATAAGAGGAAGTTGTGATGTATACATGTCTCTACTTATTATTGTTTATATGTTTTGATCCTTGGTGGCCCTTTATGGGTGATTACACTAATTGTTTCAAATTACTGATTACTCTTACTCATATCAAGTGAAAATTAAGAGTTTTGAAGCTGGGTTCTAATTACACTGATAACTCTCCTTAATATAGGGAGTGGCTGTTTTTCCTGTGTTCACTGTTTTCAAATAGGTTTGAGAAGGTTGAGAATATTTGTCTCCTTTAACAACAGTTAGACTCACGATATTGCTTATTTATATCATATAATCAGTTTGCTCTAGAAGATGTTCTCTGGAAACTTATCAGGTTAAATGATGAAACACTCCGTTCAACGCTTCTGCTGTTGCACCTCCTATATTCGAGGTATGCAGGGACCGGGGGAGGGCGGGGAGTGTGGGGAGGCTGGGAGGGGAACCCCAGGAGTTGTGGAATTTCATTGGGTGTGATTTAATTTGTTTTTGGGGGATTCTCGGCTGTTTTTTGTTTCTTTTTGGTTTTCCTTTTCTTCTGTCTGCTGCTTCCTACTTATTGTTATTGATGGGGGATCACCATGGTTCTACTACACAAGAGGTCCTTTGGAAATATTGTGCTTTGCTTAAACAAGAGTACATATGTGTTACTTCATTCATGATTGTTTTTGATGTATTTATATTGATCATAGACAATTTAAAGTATCTTGATGCATCTAACGTGTACTTGGGACATAGTACCTTCTGTCTTCAATTTTATTATGTGTTTAGTTCACCCAGTTCTCCATTGTATGTATGATGGCACAACCTAGGTTATGCAATTTAGCAGAAGATCTTAATATCATATCATTAAATGTTTAAGAGCTTAATCACCCAATTAAACGCCCAAACATATTTGATTATTTAGCTTAAACCAAAGGGGATATTATTTTATTACAAGAAACAAAATTATCTAAGGAGGATGCTACTTTCATTAAGCATAATTGGATTGCACAAATTGCTTGCTTACCGGCAGAACATAAAAGGAAGGGGGTGATAACCTTGATAGCTTAAAAAGCTAATATTTCTCTAGAATCACAAACTCATGACAGTGATGGTAGATTATTGGTTACCCACCTGAGGAAAAGAGAAGATCTCATACATGTGGTGAATATATATGGCCCCAACACAGATGATCCAGACTTTTGGGAGGGCATATCAAAAACAATAGAGGATCATCCTCAGGAGGACCTTATCATAGTTGGAGGAGACTTTAACATTCCGTTAGATCCAATAATAGACAGACAATCCAACTGCACATACCACACCAAAAGATCGCATGCCATAGTTCACACTATGTGCTCCAAGTTTAATCTCAAAGATGCCGAACACCCGGATTCCAGAGACTATACTTTTTATTCCGCTCCACACAATTTGTATACTAGAATTGATTACATTCTTATTTCAGGCTCATTCTCGCATTTAATTGAAAACTCAGATATATTCCCTAAGCTAGTATCGGATCATTCGAGCATTAGTGTTAAACTGGTGGGCATAATGAACCTTCACCAAAAAGATGACGTTTCAATAATGATGTCTTATCAGACCCTGAGGACAAAAAGAAAATTGAGGAGGCTATTATAGAATATCTCATGCATAATGACACTGCTGAGACTAATGTTAATACCCTATGGCATGGGCACTCACAAACTTTCTCTCGGGGGCCAAATGTGGCAGAGGGCCGCACTGGTGGGGGCGGGGTCATTGGGGGCGGGGTCATTGGGGCGGGGCTAGAGGGGGTAACAAATCACTGCCGTTTCAAAACATTACTAGACAATGCTGTATTTGTAAAGCAGATGTAACTACATGCAGCACGTTTATAATATTTTTTTATTAGCAGAGAACAGCAATCTTAAGTGGGATTGCATGGCAATTTACAGCCAGAATTCTGTGAAATATTGGTGTCTCAGTCCCCTCACTACAGACGTTCTGCTTGGCTGGGGCGGGGCGGCGTCATCATTTTGCGTATGCCGCTGGTAAGGCCCTCACTGGGTGGCACTCATGCAAGCTGCTACTGATCTGATTTGACACTTGAAAGACTAGGACTCAGGCCTATATTAAACATCAACAATCAGGATCCCCATTTGAACCCCTAAATGTCACTGGTACCAAAGACACGTCCAATTTCTCACATACACTGCCCTTTCCAATTTCAAAATGTAATTCTCGTTTCTACTGAATGCTAATGATTTGAAGCAAATAATGACAAGAAACTCCCTAATGTTCACAAGAGATCACTAAGATGGCTGTGTGACGCATCCCTTCCAACAACCTATGACTCCTGCAGGTAAATAATAAGTAAGCAGGGTCACTGTGACACTCCCAGAGAGGCATCCTAACAAGCTTCACCTGCAGAGGTGCCTCTTCCACCATAGACCCGACCATAGACCCGACCTTGTAGTGACAACAGCACGCGAGCCACTGTGCCACGGGGACTGCAATCAATATCCAACAGTCTTAGCCGCTGTTTTGCTGTGAACAGGCGGAAAGCAGACTCTGGCCTAGTTTCCGAGGCAGAAACCTGGCGGGAGGGGGGTCTCTAAGAGGACTGACGGGTCTCTCACTGAGTCCATTAAGGAGGGACTTTAATCATAACTAAAGTCGAGGGGCTCGGCTTCAGAAACTCGCAAACCAGCCGCAGCCCCGGAGAGATCACACAGGGGGGGGGGGGGGTGAGGGCAGCTTCAGAGAAGGACAGCGCGGGTCATGACGATTGATTTTTTATTTATTTAAAGCGTTTTAATATAGCGCGGACTTTACCCAAAGGTGTCAGAGCACTTCACAATAGGAACAGCAATGTTACATAAGGAGAAAATTATAAATGGGCATGTTACAAAAGCAAACGTTACGTTACATGAGGCAAGAGCGACAATTGTGCATGTATCAAAAGCAAACAAAATACAAAAGGTAGCCAACAAAACCTAACAAAAGGAAAAAGTGACATGTGCATGTTACAATATATGATAATACTTATTAATAATAATAGTGGTGATAAATTCAACCTAATAGGCAACAATGTCTGTGACCCATAGTACTGCCCGCGGTTACACTTACCTTCAGCTAAACTAGTGACGCTGAAGGTTTTCCGGCTGCAGTGAAAATTCTCCGGGGCTGCGGGCTGCAAGGACGTCGACGTCGTCACCACGGACACATGAAGCTTCCTAAAGGTCCTTTAAAAGTCAGCTGTAAAAGCGCTAGTTACAGCTGACTTTTAAAGGGCCTGTGCTTCGCGCCAGGAGCCGGGTGCGACGTCTCAGAGGCTCAGGCCAATCAGAGGCAAGCATAAGCAGAGAAGATGGTCGCAGGAGCAAACGTTGTGAATACGTATTCACAACGTATGCTCCTGCGGCCATCTTCTCTGTTTAAACTTTACAGGAAGGACTCGTATGGCAACAAGGTCCACGGTACGCCAATGAAGGCCGGGCAGGCCGCCAGCGGCCCGTGGGCCGTACTATGAGTACCCGTGCCTTATGGGATGATTTGAAAGCTACTATTAGGGGAATAATTATTGAAACCAAAACAAAAATAAATAAAAAGATTAATGCTGAATTAGGTAGATTAGAACTTGAAATCAAATCCTTGGAGTCCTCTCATGCCATTTCTTTAAAAGATAATTCTATCCTCACGTCACTAACACAAAAGAAATATGAATACAATAAAATTCTGAGCGAACGGGCAGGTGTATGGGTAAACAAATTTAAAGCTCTTAATCTTTGTGAAGCCAATAAGGTGGGCAAATTACTCGCCTCATATCTAAGGCACAAACAGAACCAGAATGTTATTTCGTCAATCAAGGATGTCAGTGGTCGTACACATACAAAACAGAAAGATATTCTGAACACTTTTAAATCCTTCTACGAGGATTTATATAAAAAGGGTCAGGATCTTAACCTAGAAAATTGTACCCAATACTTGAATAGGCTCAGATTGCCCCAATTATCTGACACAGATAACCTAGCGCTAGAAAAACCAATCAGTGTTGCGGAGGTTACGAATTTGATAAAAAATGTGAAAGATAATAAATCTCCGGGCCCAGACGGTTTTACAGCCACCTTCTATAAAATGTTTTCAGATCAACTACAACCGACCTTGCTGAGAGTTTTTAATAATATAGTTAGTGAAGGATGCACAACAGATTCCATGACAGAAGCCAACATAGTAGTCATACCTAAAGAAGGGAAAGATCCTCTGCTCCCCGAAAACTATAGACCAATACCCCTCATCAATGTTGATTGTAAAATCTATTAAAAAATTCTAGCCACAAGACTTAACATTGTTCTGCCACATTTAATAAGTAATTCACAAGTAGGCTTCCTTAAGGGTCGCATGTCTAACGATCATACTCGTTTCCTATGTCATGTTTTAGAAAATGCTGCGTTTAAACCGTATCCAGCTATTGCTATTACATTGGATGTGGAGAAGGCCTTTGATATGGTCTCTTGGGCCTTTTTAGAACAATGTATGCATGTCTTTAATCCGGGAGAATCGTATATAAAAATGGTAATGTCCCTTTATGCAGCGCCATCGGCTCGTATTGCGATTAATGGGTCCCTGTCTGAGTCTTTTTCTCTTCAACAGCGCACTAGACAGGGTTGCCCCTTGTCTCCATCTTTGTTTTTGCTGGCGCTGGAGCCGTTAATTCAGGATATTAAGTTGAATTCGGATATAAAGGGAGTTGGTTTTAAGGAAGTTCAGGTTAAATTAGCTGCCTATGCGGATGATATTTTGATTATGACAGAAAATCCGGGTCCATCAATTACTGCCTTTATAGATACGATCGCAGACTTATCTGTACACTCAGGATACAAACTTAATAGAAACAAATCGGAACTGAAGCTCTTAAATGTGCATTGTACTAAAGATGTTTTGGGTAATTCGGGCCTGGCATGGCAATCTGGATATATAAAATATCTAGGGATCGAGTTTGATTGCAATATCATTGATACCTTGCATCACAATGAGAAAGTAACTTTGAAAAAGATCACAAAACTTTTGGATTCCTGGTCTCCAAAATTTATAACATGGTGGAGAAGGGTAGAGACCATAAAAATGATGATCACACCTTTGGTCAATTATCTTATAAGTATGCTCCCACTTCTGTTGACGGAGGATTTCCATCATAAACTAGACATCCTTCTTACAAAGTTTATATGGAGGAGCAAAAAGGCTCGTATTAGTATCAAAAAATTGAGACTCGATAAATCCTTGGGTGGTGTAAATCTGGCGGATTTTAAATTATATCAATCAGTGTTTCTTGCAAAACAGGGTTCTTATTGGATCTCATCCCTGCCCACTATAATCCGGGGTGGTTAGATGTAGAAAAATCCATCCTTGATAATCTCAATCCGCTGGCATTGCTTACCTCTAACCAACTCTATCCAAGTAGATCAAAATCTATCTTCAAAAACACAAAATTGGCACTTCTGCTAATAGATAAGAAGTTGGATGTAAGTATTAGGGGATCTATCTAAGATGGAATCTTTATGGCTTAATCGTAGTGTCTCATTGTGCTGGAACTGTAAAGAGGAAACTGGGGACTTCGCCCATCTTATTTTCCATTGTAAGGCCGTGTTGTCCTTTTGGGACAAGGTTTTTGTCTTTCTTTCTAAAATATTCAAATGGGAGTTGAAAAGAGAGTTTTCTGTACTAACTATTTGTTTTTTAGTGGTTGATTCATGTAATGATAAGGACAAAGCCCTTTTGGATCTTTTGCTTACGCCAGCAGTGAAGATGGTACTTAATAATTGAAAGGACACACACAAAACGTAATATAAAGGATGGATGAACTGGGTTATTCACCTTAGGGGTGCAGAAAATATTGCGCTACAGAGCTTTCCATGGAAACCTTCGTCTAGACCACTATGGAATTCTTGGACATTTACTTCAATACACACAAACCCCCGTGATTATTCAGGCTCAGTTTGTTTTCTCTGTAATATTATTTCTGCAATATTTGATGGTTTGTTCAGGATTTTTTGTGCTTATAGTGAATTTCCCAATAGATGCATATTAATGCTATTAGTCCTTTAATACAGATTTCCTCTTCTTGTTTATTATCTATTTCTCTTCTCCATCTTTCTTTTTTCTTTCTTTTCTCTTTTCTTTCTTTTGCTTTATCAAGGGCTTTTCTCTTTCTCTCTTCCTTTCTATCTTTGGTTTATACAAGTTTTGGAACTCCAATTATTCATACATCACAAATTTTATGTGAGGTTAGTTTACAAATTTGACACGAATATCTCGTTCGTCTATCATGCCAATTTTGGCATTTGTGGTTATTTCTGTTTATTGTAAAAATTCAATAAAAATATTTGAAATGAAAAATAAATTTAGCTCTCAGCATGTTAATGATTAGGTACTGATCTGGGATTTTTTTTTAAAAATGGTTGTTATAAATAAATCATCTTTCACTGAAAGAACGCAGTCATGGCAAGGCCTGGCCACTGGAGCTTCTCAGAGGAGGTATTTTACATTCTTGTATGCATTATCGACGGCTCAGACAGGGAGGAGAGCAAACAGCGACGTCCGCTAATATTTACAATGGGGACATGTGTGGCTTTGACGTACTCTGCTTAAACCCATTTGCCATACATTCAGTAGGAAAGGAATAGTGTCCTCAATAAACAGGGGGACGTAAAAACCACAGGGGGAAAGGAATATTGTCCTCAATAAACAGGGGGGGGGGCTAAAAAAACAGAGGGAAAGGAATTCTGTACTCAAAGTGTCCCTGCTTAAGAGGAGATGGCCAAAAAGTCTTTTTAGGGCCTTTTAATTACTAGAGCCGCGCAAGGCGGAATTCTAGTGCCTAACCTAATGTTTGAAGAGGACCCTCTAGTTTGACATCTGAGCTGCCCATGATCTTCACACCACTAATTGGAGAGATAATTGTATATAAAGCTCTTTCTGATGTCATATTCCTCTCTTCGCTTAATTTTTCTCTTCTGTTTTCCAATTCTTCTGCAAAAGCCAAAGAAAAGCAGAATCAATGTGCATTTCAGGTGGGCAGGCATGGGCAGGTAGCTGCCTATGGATACTGCATACATTAATGACTATAGAGTGTAAGGTGGGTAGGACTCTGTTCTCTGATACCACACACGTTACAGGACAATAACCTTAAGTTTTATTGCTAATGTTAAAAGCTGTGGATATGTTCAAGTTGTAAGCATTAGGAAAACAAAGTTGCTTCCTATTACCGCTTCAGTGAATGAAATTTAAAAAAGGGTGAGCAGGACAGTTTTAAAAGGGCACTGTGCTGAATCTCTTCTGTGCAAGGTATTTGGAACTCCTTGCTTAGCACTGACTCGCACTAGCACTTACTCCTCTGAAGCAAAAACCTACACATGAAAAGCATTCTCTACTTGGGACCAGGTAACTTAAATTTAAAGCTGTAAGTAGTGCTTCTGTTCAGCTCCTGCAGGTCCCATGCACACCTGCCAAATATTCCCTTGTTTCTGAGTGTCAAGTGTGCCTGGGGACTCTGCAGCTGAACACACGAGCTACTTAACGCTAGAAGTTCTATATAGGGCGAACTCGACCTGAAGGTATTGGAGACTTTACATGAGCACCATTTGCATCACACAAGGACACATTCATTTTTTGGTAGTGAATTGCCCAGACTTACAGGATGTTGATCCGACGCCGACAAACCTTGTTACCCGCTTCCAAAGTAGGCAGTTCTGACCGTTACACCACATCCTTTCCCAATCATTTAATAGAAATGGGCAAGCAAGACTAACAGGAGAGGTGAGCCAATGCTTTACTTCTCTTTCAGAGCCACAAAATTGCCCAAGTAGTAAAGATTCTGTGCGTAAATGAAGCAGCAGGGGTCCCCTGTAAAAACAAAATAAAGAATCTCTCAGATGAACAGAGTACTTCTTTTTATTTTAGCATATTATATTGCTGCAGAAACATCTGTTAGTTGTCCGCCTGCACTCTCCTGCAAACAGACGAGTGAAACAAGAGACACCCGTTTATCATGTCTACTGTATAGATTTAGCCAATATTGTTGTTATATGTGAGCAGTATTATTGCCTATGAAACATATGTTAGCAAGACTTTTATGTAGCAAAATTGCGAACAGAATTTTAAGGTGGTCTCAAATTTGACCCTCTGTGAAAAATAAAGCACAGTGTAGGCAGAGCATTTCCAAAGAATCACACAATTTGGTCAGGCAAAGGAGCTAGGACTTTAGTATTAAATCAATTTTTATTGCAAGAGCACAGAGCAAGGCAAACAGGACACTGGGGCCTACAGCCTCACGGGCCAGCTAGCCTCCAATCAAGACGTGATGACAAGACAGTGAAGAAGAGCATATCAACCATCAGTTAGCACAGCATGTCGCCTACAACCCAAAGAGGGCCGGCCGCGTGGATAAAGTAGAGGTGAGATGGAGGCGATAACCGCCATCCCGGTGCATGTATAACAGAGTGTCCAGTATGCTGCCAGACATACGAGCTGCGGAGAACCGACAGCCCGAGTCCGAGCCTAATTTCGTAGCTGTGCTGATTTTGATGAAACAGAACAGACAAAAACAACTCCCCTCACGCCCCCTTCCTACCTCCCCAGTGAGCAGAAACAAGTGCCAAAGAAAAATGTTCAATCCAAAAACGTTGTACGGTGCGGGACCTTCAACCAACTAAGGGGCCAGCACAACCCTCCCAGAGCCATTTTGCTATGCGGAGGGAGTGCTCTCTGGAATTAGTCCCAGAAGTCGGAGGTAGCCGGGACAAGTTAGTTCCCGAAATTCAGTAGATAGAATGGCTATGAATGAGGCCCCAGGTCTTGGCGTAGTGTACGGAAGACCCTTAGGAGGCCATTGAGAGCCGCTCCATACCTAGGAGATACCAGAGTTAATGCAGCCATTGGGTGTGTTCCGGGACCCTCTCTGATTTCCACCCAGCCAGAATCACTTGGTGTGCAGCATTCAACACAAGTACCATCTGCCTCCCTCTAATAGAGCGCAGGGGGAAGGTCAGCACATTGGGAAGGCCTAGGAGAGTGTAAGCCGGGAGCCTGGGGATGGTAGTGTGGAATACTCGATCAATGTAAATCTAGTATTTGTTCCCAATAACGCGTAAGCTTTGGGCAGTGCCACAGCAAGTGGATAAGGGTGCCAGGTCTGCCGCACCCCCGCCAGCAGAGGCAGTCGCAACCAGTTTGCCACTTAGCGAGTCGAGTTGGGGTATAGTACCAATAGGACGCTACCTTAAAGGCAGTTTCTGCGTGGCCCATGGAACGTGCAGCATGGTGTGTTTGGTAAAAAATATCCTCCCATTCCTTATCGGACAGTGTGCGCCCCAGTTCCTCCTCCCAGTGCTTCTGCCCCGCTGTGCGGACTTTAGGAATGCCCATTATGAGAAGGGAGTATAGCTCAGAAATGAGCTTCCGATCATCCTTTTTATGAGTGAGCCACTTCTCGAACGGACGCATTGGTCGATGTGCTAGGGGGCGAGTCGCTGGATCCGAAATCCAGTGAGTCATCTGGGAGTGTAGAAAGAGGTCAGAGCTACGGTGGTCATAGTCCTCCCGCAAGTCCTTAAAAGGGATGAGTCCCTGAATGTCAAATAGGTGCCCTAAGCGCTTGCAGCCTCCTTCCAGCCAGCGTGCTGCGAGCATTTTGTCCATCCCGGGTGGGAAGGCGGGATTGGAGAAGATTGGGGTCATGGGCGAGGGGAATGTGGTCAAATTCGCCAGCGTTGAAACCCTATCCCAAGCGAGCATTGTGGGGCGGTTGACCGGCGAGGAATAAAGTCCCCAAGCACGCGCAGAGCACGGCAGCCAGGCATCGCGCCAGATGTGGTGGCCCGCCACCGTCTGATCCATGAAGACCCAGTGTTTCTCAGTCATGGGGCGGTTCCACTCCACGAGATACCGCAGCAGTGAAGCGTGATAGTACCGGGTTATGTTGGAGCTAGGACTTTAAACACAATTTTTAGGTCGAGCCTGGGCAGTGCATGCGCTGCTCTGCAAGGCATGCTGTATTCAGGTATGGACATGAAGCTTCGCCCACTCTCCACCCATATTTTTTCATTGTCTTGTGTCATTATCCACTGTAAACTGTGGCTGTTCATTGGTCAATAGGCTTAGTAGTCCCTCCTTACTACCGCCTTATCTCATTTTGTAACCTTTCATGGGGCACTCCCTGTTACGAGAGCTGTTACTTGGTAGGCTTTAATTTCAGCCTCCGAGCACTATTTTCCCCAAATAGCTTTGTCCTACCTGTTATTGCAGGCAAGACACGCTCTCTCCTACCGCTTTTTAAAAAACAAATTACTGCACGAACGCATTTGCAATTTAATAGGTCTCGCATTTGCGAGAGTTTAAACTATTGGCATTGTAAATGACAATGCCTTTTATTTATCGGTTTTAAAAACAACACATAGATAAAAGGCATTGTCATTTACAATGCCAATAGCTCAAACTCTCGTAAATGCGAGACCTATTGCATTGCAAATGCTTGTTCTAATTGCCTACTGTGCAGCCAAATATGTATATCTCATCTGTCTCTTTGCCACAGGACAATGCTTTGTGTTCACTGCTTGACCCAACTTAGGACATTAAACCCATGTATGATCAATACAGAATAACAGTACTTCAACACCTCATTAGGGTTAGTAAAGCACTATGTATATAAAACTACAATACATGTCAAACTTTGTTTCTAGAACATTGCAAAAAGAAAGGGAAGGTTTTTATCGTATTGTAACTGCCTTCCTTGATTTTACGAAAAGTAAAGAAGGGCAGGGACTGCAACTCAATGATGGCGATTAAATTAGTAAGCACAATGATAACTCATCCTGCAGGTCTTCAGTGAGATACATCCGAACTGCAGCTCATCTGCAGGCACATGCAGCAGAAAAACACCTTTTTAAGACTCCATGCCCTGCATCTAGTGGTTTTGTCCTTTAAAACTGTAATAAGGAGAGAAAAAGTAGTGCCTGGTATGCTTAGCTCTGCTGTATTTTTATATGCCAGGGCATGGGTCGAGCCAGAACCAGTCATTCAGCCTAAGCCAGTCTTGTGCCCTGCTTAGCTCGCCCACCTCTAGTACTGCTCAGGCTTGAAACTATCAATTTATTTCGGCGGCTAGAGCAGTGCACAATCTGTGGAAGGGGCAGAAGCCTACCTCTGCACGCTGCTGCGGCGATCAATATAAACTGAAAGTGTCAAGCCTGGGTATTATATTTAAGGCTCCCAGTTTTCCATTTTTACTGATAAATACAGACATAAAACAATGTTTCCTGCCTGCATTTATTTTTTAAACCGGAAAAATACAGAAACTTGATCTTGTGAATGACTTTCCATGCTGTCCTTCATGAGTTTTAGGCCAACAGCTTCACAGATAAACAACATGGGAAGTTAAAAAATACAGGATGAGATTTCCTTAAATATAGCCATATGTTAACATATATTAGTATATAATGCTAATATCTGTGGGTGTAGTGTTTTGCTATATCTGGCTGCTTAATTTGCTAAAACGCTACAGGCATCCAAGTATGCATGCATGTTTATCAGTTAAATAAATGTGGAAATATACCATATTACGACTCCATTTATTCTCAAAACACTAAATAAATATGGATAAATATCAATAAGATAGCCAAAAAATAAATATGGATGAATACAGTCATAAATGTTCCAAAAAAAATATATATATACCATAAAACCAGGAGCCCTAATTATATTTATACGACGAATCTTTGTGCTCTGCATGTTACCAGCAATGTTGTAAACTAGCTTTGTGCACAACCAGACAGGTCAGGGTGCATGACAAGTGAGGTACCTGCTTTCCTGTTTTCACATCGATGTCTTGAATAAATTGTGTTTTCTTCACATGAACTGAAACCAGTGTTCCAGTTTCTGTAAAGCGAGGTCATCCAATTGTGTGTCACACCAGGGTGTCTGTCCCAACATCTCACTCTGCTGTATGCAACTCGCAGATCATTAGATGCTTATTCTGTGCTTCAAAAGCTAAATATTTACCTTTATATGTTTTCATTGTCCATCCTGCACTGAAGCACCCTCATAGAGCATGATGCAGCCATTCTTAAGGAAGGTGTCACTGCTATTAAGTCCAGTACTTTTCTTTTAATGCCTTGAGCCTGTCATGTGCAGCAGGTACTTCCATCACATATAGGAGGGTGGTGTGACTACGAGTCAGTCGTTTGCGGGCCGGCTTTCACGCTGGTGGCACCCCGCCCCCCTTGACCACCTCCTCGGATTCTCTCACTACCACCGGGCAAAAGTGCCCCTCCTCTCTTCAATCATAAGCTATTGCTAAACACAGCCCCCTCCCCTTGAGGTCTGCGCCCCCTCCACGGGTCAGCGCCTAGTGCGGCCGCACCAGCCGCACTGCCCTAAAGCCAACCCTGGTCGTTTGTGACAGTTGACAATCATAATCCAAGCAAAGGTGTCAAAGTGTGATCCTAGCTGGGGAGCAACAGATTTTCTTATACAATGTGGGTGCTGGGAGACAGTAAGAGTGCATCATTCACAAACTGATTTTTTAACATCATTTGAATTCATATTTTTACACATTTTATTTGAAGTTCGTATAAAAGAATTCAGGCCAAGAAAGTTCAGTGATTTCCCCAGAATCAAATGGTTTTCAGTTGAATGCTGCAGCAGAGCTTAGACCCCCAGATAACCAGGCTCCAAAGCTGCCACTTGAACCACCAGATCACATCACCACCCTCAGGCACAATAATAACCGCTTTAGTACCATACCATTGAGGGCAGACCAGGTTTTCTCATGAAAAGGGGGTTCAAAATGTGAAGCTCTGTAGACTCCCGAAGAACAACAATCCTGGTTGGATCATAGAACATTATACCAATGTTCATGCCTGCCATGATTGATACAAAATGCTAGGCTCCTTTGTGCTTGGTCAGGTGGATCAACTAATAAAGGAATAGTAGAACAAACACGTATGATTAGTTTATAAAGGCATCCCTATCACATATCTGTGTAACATTGTCAGCATGAAAAGCTCCAAATGCATCTGGAGTGAAAGAAGCTAGATTAAGTGGTCTTCAAAGTGTGGGTGTATCACTGGATATTTTAGGTCACAAATGCACGGTCATAAATATAGATGGTGCTGCTGTGAACCTGGGAAGTAAATCTGGAGCTGTGAAGTAGCTACTGGATGAAGTGTCAACGCACCAAGGATGGTACAACTGCAATCATTTTCCATTTGAGCTCCGTGTAGTTCACAACCTAGAACGTCTGTGTGTGAATTAAAAAAAAAAGTGTAACCATAGTCAGATCTGAGTTGTGATTCAAACTGTATTATACACCTAACTGGAAAAGGAAACTTAAAGCTATAGTTGACAATCTTTAAGCCAGTTAAAACATTTTGGCTGACTGCAGCAAATCAGATGGGTAGCAAGTCAGCACAGTGCACTGTCAGCCCTCAAGACAAACTAGGAGTCGGCAGTTCTTCTTGAGCACCTTGCTACTGGTAATGATAGATAATCCCACAAAGCCAAGGGGCTGCTGCACAACTTGAAGTCAGAGCCATTTCTTTATTTCTTAGACTTTGTGATGGACTTCACACAGCTTCTTCAGCAAGTGCCTAAGGCATTTAAACATGAAGAGTCTTGTTATTGAAGTTTCAAAAAGGACTGAGGTGCTTCAACGGAAGATAATACAGATGACAACAAAGCCAGGAAAGGCACAAATACAATATAACTCACTCTTTAAAGAGAACAATTTTACTTTGTGGCCAAAATCTAAAGAACAGATAAGACATTTTGGAGATCAAGATTTTGATGAACTTGTTACATGGGTCTGGCGCTGTTGTAGGCCTTCACTGTGATTCTGCCGTCTGCACGAAGGTGAGCCTTTAATGTGATCCTGTCATTTGCACTGCATGTACGCCGCGGGGAAGCCGTGGACATCGTGCTAAGACACTTGGAGGAGTGCGAGCCACATGTTTGCCTGGGGACCTGGGACTCCCGCATTGGCTGCTCCATTGCACTCGCAAAACGGACTGACATCTGCTGAGGAGGGTGGCTGGTGGCTACTACTACGTTGGGCGCAACCCAGTGGGCTTGTATCACATAACACATGCTGGCGGTGTCCACAGCTGCAGTAAGTGCCTGTTGGGGGTAGAGTGTGCTGTCCTTTGGCCGGGATCCACGATAACTATACCCTCGAACAACTGGTGGCCCCTGGGGCTGAGATGATGGCAGAGGGTGCATGAGCTCGACTAGTCACGCGCAAATGTTGAGGGCCAGCATGGGGAAGACAGACAGAAGCCAAATGCGGTTTAACTTCGACACAAGGAGCTCTACTAAACCGACATAGGATGCCCCGCTGGTTCAGGAGCAGGCATCCAGGTCGCAGAAGATACCCACCCTGGAAATGACATTACTGGCAATGCAGAGCAGCCTCCAGTCGATTTGTGGTAAAATAGTCTCTTTGAATATCTGAATGGCTCATGTCAGCAAAATTAGACTAATAGTCCTCCCGCCTCACTGAGTCTGAACAGCGAATTTCTAAGGCAGAGGAGGAATTGCAGACTGTCAGTGCAAAATGTCTCAACATGGAAAAGGTACTGGCTGTGATTCAAGCTCAGAATGAAGACTTGGAGGTGTGCTTGCACATTACTGAGGTGCCTGAATCAACAAACACGGGCAAAATGGAGATTTATGTCGAAACAATGTTGGCCTCTGTCTTTGGCGCTGACAGTCTCTTCCAAATCCTGATTGTGGAGAGCTCTTAATGCGCGGAGGCGGCCGGGTGCGCCTCTATGCCCAATCATAGTGAAACTAATAAACTATTGCAATAGAGATGCTGTGCTCAGACTGGCGAGAGACATGAAAGATATAGACTATCAAGGAAATAAAGTCATATTATTTTGCCCTGACTTTACTATGGCAGTCCAGGCGGCCCACTGGGAGTTCCTCCCAGTTAAAAGACTGTAACAAAAGGCAGATATCCAATATGCCATGTTATACCCTGCAAGACTCCCAATGGACTACAAAGGGAAACAAACCATCTTTACGACTCGAAAGGCTGATAGAGACTTCGTTAAGTCCCTCTCACTGCGGAAGTGTGATCTACCAGCAGCAGACGAGGATGCTATGTAAATTGCCACATGAAAGAAACTCGCTACACAATAGGGGCAATAAAGAACTCTTGACTATCTGGAATCGGTGGCACTGAGAACTATGCACTCCAAGCATAGACCAACTCTGCTTGCTTGCCTCCACACTTTGTGGGATGGTGAGGCATGTTTTCTTTTCTCCCGGCCACCTCCGTCCACCCAGAGGGATACTGTGATCCTCAAGACCACCCCTGATAGGTTTGTTAGTAGAAAAATTGTTTTTCTGTTTTGTATGATGTTTTTCATTCTTCGTTTTCTGACTGTTGTACTAGGGAATGTATTTAGCAAGTTATTTGTCCTGAAGAGGGTGGGGAAAGTTTTGGGAAGGTTTGTTTTTAAATTATGCATGTGTTCCCTGCATCACCTAACAATTCATACAGCACATACTGCCATATTTCCGTCTGCCATCGACCTCCCTCATTAAATACAAACAATGACCAAACTCAGAGGTAAAGTGTCCCTGCTCACTTGTAATATCTGTGGGCTGAATGAACCCTGGAAAATCAGACTTGTCCTAAACTACTTGGATCGACATGACATACAGATTGCGCTCCTCCAGGAGACGCACCTAACACAAACAAGTTAGTAGGCGCTAGATGGGCAGTCCATTGGCTAGCATCGTCATACTCCTCATATTCTAGGATTGTATGAATATTAGTGAAACTAGACATCCCTTTCATGGTTACACATTCCTTTGTGGATGAAGATGGGTGTCTAGCGATTGTTCAATAAACACTTTACAATAGTCCCATCACATTGGTCAACACATATGTGCCAAATATAGACAACCCTGATTTTTCCACGACAGTATGGCGCCACTTACATGATATGGCCCCAGTCTATGTCCTTTGGGGTAGTGATTTGAATAAGTGCTAAGACTCTGCTGTGGATAGGTCTGAGTTGTCTGATTGGCACGGGAAACAGTCAGCGCGTGTGATCTGGGAGGGGATGGATGATTATGGCAAGGTAGATGTGTGGCACCTACGGAACCCGGGGCTGAGAGAGGGCACATTTACATCATCAGTGCATGGTACATGGTTGAGCCTAGACTATTGGTTATCACATGAAATATGTCCGTGGGTAGACGTGGTAAAGCACATGCCTAAAACACTGTCTGACAACGTATCGGTGTTGTTGCACCTAGTACTGCCCAATGCTGCCCCCGCGCCATTCACATGTTTTCGAGCGACAGTGTTGCTGGCTGCGGTGTTAAAGGAGGAGGTCCATGAGGCAATCATGGAATTTTTTGAAAAAAAAATACTGGGACTGTGTCTAAGAAGGCCACTCTCTGGGAGGCGCCCAAGATCCTGATCAGCATGGGTCCTGATACAAACCCCCCTGGTGTGTTAAAATTGATACACACTCAACTATACAAGACAGAAATTACTCGTCACACTCTGTAGAGAGACTATGAATCCCACCACAATCCAAATACTCTTTCGACTATAAGAGATCACCCGACGAAGTTTCATGACCTGACAACTCAGGAGACACCATTTTTGTCGAAGCGCCATTTGGCTTCGGCTTATGGGGAGGGTGGAAGACCTGGTTGAGTGCAGAACATATTTATAAAATAATAGATGCAGACACATGGATACACTTTGATATGTCCTCTGTGCTGTCCGTCATTCAGTCCTTCTATATCGCATTGTATGGTACCCGTATATCTACCACTCTAGATGAACTCTCTGGAAGTCTCGGAGATGTGGCTCTGGCGTGGCTGTCCCTAGGTCAGCGGGAATACCTCCTGCAGCCTATTACAATTCACAATGTCATGTAGGCAATGCGTTGCCTCCTCAATTGAAAAGCCTCGGGGCTTGATGGCCTTTCCGGGGAATTTGATAAAGAATATATTGAATTGCTTGCCCCGCATTTGCATGCTGTATACTAGGAGGCCTATCAGGACCAGCTGTTCCCCCTCTCACTTTGTGAGGATTTGATTGGGACCATATTGAAACCGGACAAGATACCGGAACGGTGTGAATCATATAGGTCACTGTCACTAATAAGCTTAGGGAAAGATATATGAACATTCCATTTTGCGAGTCGCAAATTGCGTTGTTTTGCACTGGCACTGTTTGCGATTCCCAGTGGGGTCGCAACTACCTGCCTCATCAATGTTCATGAGGCAGGTTACAATCTGCGACCCAATTAGGAATGGTCAGCACTCACAGGGATGGTGGTCTGCTGGGGTCAGCAGACCACAATGTCTGTGATTGCTTTTTAAATAAAGCAGGTTTTTTAGGTGAGCCTGGGCAGCGCGTGCGCTGCTGCAAGGCATGCAGTAGTGGATTATGGCTCCACCCATATTTTTAATTGGCTTGTGTCATTGTCCTTCATAAACGCTGGCTTCTGAGACATTATTAGGCTTGTTAGTCCCTCCTCGGTACCACCTTGTCTGCATTTATTACCTCCCATAACGACTTTGACTTGTGTCTTCACACGGACTGCTTTAAAAGTCAGTGAGCACTATTGTCTTTAACGATGTTCCCCTATTCCATTGATGACATCATAGCACGCCGCTCGCTTATATTTAAATTACAGCGCGGTTCGCTTTCACTCTAGCGGCCGTGCTTATTTAATTATGTAATATACAGCCGGTCCGCTTTCCCTTTCGCGGCCGCGCTGACTACTACTGCTGCCTTTGCCCCCCCTCCACCGACTACCCATCATGAGAGGTCTGGAGGTGCAACTACTGCTGCCACCTTTCCCCCTCCCCCACTGTATCCTTGAAATGTTGTACTCTTCGCCACCAGTACAGCTGTCGAGCGGTGGTAGGAGAGTGTTGTTTTTGTGACTCGCACCACATTTCAGTCATGATCTGTGGAGTGGGGGCTTTTCACTTCACTCTGGTGCCCGGCAGGATTGGCCGCCTCAAGATGCCTGGTTAACACCTCCGCGCGCACTCCCGCTGTGTCCGTGAGTGCTTGTGACCTTGGACCAGGCGGGCAACTAGAGCCAAATTTCGGGGGGTGTGGGGCTGAAAAAGATTTCGCGGGGGGGGGGGGGGGGGCTAAGCCTTCCAGCCATAGGCAGAGTGGTTGTAAGAAGGGGTGAAAACACTACATAAGCCTCATTAACGAGTAAACGGTCTTTTAAAAACCTGTGAAGTACTCGGGTGCGGCTGCAATTAGACGGACGCCAGCCCGCGAGGCTGTCTCAGCCGGGCTGACACACATGACGGGGGCTGAAGCCCGGTGAGCCCAATGGGTGTTGCGCGCCTGCCTTGGACAGCGGGGAGGGGGGGCTCTCGTGGCTTGCTATTGTGCAGACCGAAGTGTCCAGAATGCCCCATGCGGAGGCATGTGTCCTGTGGCTGCACAAAGGCGCTAATGTCACCCCTTTTGGTCTCTGCCGGATGGTAGTACACGCGGAGGCAACAGTCCAAAGGGGCTGCTGTTCCACCGATTGCTCCCCCGTCCCCTCCCTTTACAGAAAGAAGGCACGGGCTGTTGACCATTATCGTGCCAGGCTCTCACTTTCTATAGCTCTGGAGTCTGGTCTTGTGTCCCGATTAATAAAATCCCATTTAGTGGTCTTTTATGGCGTGCTTTGTTTGGTATGTAAGCTGCTTCTTGTGAAATGATCTGTATTAGTTGCTTAACGATACAGCGTGTTAGTGCTAATGGTCTAGTGCTCTATACATGAGCGCTAAATGAAAATTAAAACTCAAAAATAATCTGCGCGTCTTAACTTTACATTTTACTAATATTTCCATTATTGGCAGCTTTGAATAAAACCAGGTTATTCCTGATTCGACGAAAACAAGGTCCCGCGCCAAGACCCTTTTTATAACTGTATATTTTTGCATTTCTAACACAACACAAATATTTAATCATACTAACAAATACAATCGTTTTTTCAGGCTGTTTAAAAACAAGCATTGGCACAGCCAGTGTGTCTGGGTTTTATGTGGTAATCCATGTGGCATTCACATACTGGGATTAGAGACACAGAAAGCCAGAAGTGGCGGGCAGAAACAGCCATAGTTGTAAAGGAATATCTGATGCAATTTAGTGCAAGCACTCAAGTGGAGGCTGGAGAATACACACAAATGCAGTGGGTGAGAGATGTATACTGGGCCAAGGCGTGATTAATAAAGTCTCAAGCAAATGGCAGAAAGGCCATCTAAGAAATCCAATGGTTTAAACGGGGTCCCAAAGCACGCGTTATGTATGTTAGTAGCATTAGGTCTCTAAGCCAGCCCTGCGGTCAGATCCCAGACAAAGAAAATGGGTATTTTTTTTAAAGCGTCAGACAACGTTAACACATTTAGGCTATTTTTGTAGCCATTTGAAAACGCAGACTAAATCATACATACCTCTGGGTGTGTTGGTAATAGAAAGACCAACCAGCCATTCGCCTTTTCAAGGCATTTTAAAGTTAACAGGTTGAGATTCCCAGTACAGTTAAAAAGAAGTGTGTGCTTCAACATTCAAAAGGTTGCCAACTATATGAAAAAAAGTCCAGCTAGCACTGTTCAAACAATTGTGTTGCTCTTCACTCGTCGTTTGGAAATCAGTAAAGCACATTATTAAACATTGTATTTTTTTTAAAAACCTCTAAACCATTCCGTTCAGCCTGCGCCCTTAGAAATGTTTTTCTTTGCGTTTTGGCTGCGCTACAAGTTTACTCATTCACTCTCAGCTGGTGATACTGCAGTACTTTCTCACCTCACCTCACCGTAGGCTGCGCAGTCTCGCCGGCGAGATTTTATGTTTTTGGGTAGCTTTCACTAGCGGGTTTAAGCCCCGTCCCTCTTTTCCATTGGCTGGCGTCACCGTTTATGCTACATGGTGGCCAGCCATTGGAAAAGAGCTTCGAGTAACGTACACTTTTCTCTTTTAGAGCCGTCCCAGTTGGACTGGCTCGTCTGAATTCCTGCTGGCGTAAAAGGTTTCTTATCTTCTTTATGGGGCCAAACACATGGCCCCATAAAGACAAGAAACCTTTTAGCAGGCGAGGCCGTCCAAGTGGAACGGCAGAAAAAGGCGACAAAAACGTCATGGCGAGCGCTTGTTATTTCCTTACTGTCACGCGCTATGTCACTGTAATCCGTGATTTATCTGCAGGGAGTCCTTCCATGCCACACACAAGCACCTTCATTGTATTTTGTGCCACAGCAGTCATTCATAAACATCTCTAGCTTCCTTGCGTGGAGACAGTACAAGCAATTTCCGGGCGTGTAAGATCCGCAGAGCCGTGTTTTTTCTCTCGCTGTTTTATATAGCTCGAATTCAACCTGGAGGTATCAGGGCGCTTTACAGGAGCACCAGCTGTTCCAGACAGGCACATCCATGTTTTGTTAGGCGCGAGGAGATGAAGTGATTTGCCCAGAATCACAAGAGGTTGAGCCGCAGAGACTCGAACCTGGTTACCCAGCTTCGAGGTCATATGCTCTAACCGTTAGGCCACATCTTAATGAGTCCAGCCTGCAGGTACAGGGGCCCCTGTACTTACACTCCAGGGCGTGTCACTCCTGAGGTTATCACTCCTGTATGTATCACTACTGGGTGTGTCATTACTGAGGGTCTCACTCCTGAGGGTGTCACTGGGGCGTGGGGGAGAGCAAACAACCCCATACTGGTCACAGTGTTCTATTTGTATGCCGATGCTTGTCTTTTATATAGTGAGGCAGTGGGAACTTAGACTTCCACTGTGCTGACTGGTAAATTATTTTCTAGTTACTTGCTATCTTTCGAGTATGTGGAACAATCAAATCAGTTTTTGCCTGAAAAGTCTCTTGTGTTTGCTGGTAAAGTTGGTGACGCTGTTTCAGAAGTACAGCGTGCCCTGCCATGTCTCTGCCGTACAGGTTCTGTGCTGTAAGTTTCAGATCTTTGGTACTTCCCCATTCAGAATCCCTGAGCATAGGTTAAAAATGCCTTTATTTAGATGAATTTGTAAAACAGAATAATGGGACCCTTAGTAGGAATTCCCATTAGATGGATGTCTTAAACTGTTCTTTAAAGAATTTGGGTATGTAAACTGGGATCTTCACAGAAACCTACCTCATTCGCCTATGCATTTAGATGATGTGCGTATCCCACCGTGGCAGCCATCTTGCCTTATTCTCCTCTACCCTGACACACATATGCATAAGAAGCAATCTAGATGGCTGCTGCGATTCACCATCACTATGTCGGACTCACAAAGTTTTGCTGTTTTCAGACTTTGTGCAAATAGTTGAAGACTCCAAAGGTAGCACATTTTATGGATCACCCAGAGCTTGATGACATTTTGTACTGCCACCTTTGCCCAAGCCCAGTATGCACCCACAGACTGCCCGAGACACCGCTGAAGTTTCCAAGTGTTTTTAATGTCGAAAATCCTATGTTTAAGGCTTTAGGCACGATTCGCTCATTCTCTTAAGTTATTTCAGATGCCATAGATCTAAACTGTCAATCATGGAAGCTTATGAAAAAAGCAATAGGCCTGACTGAATTATTGTGAAAAGCAGATGTTAAAGCTAACAGACCTTTCTGGGTGGTGTGGTGAAGTCTTTCGACAGCTTCACGGGCATACACACACAGACAGTGTTTGAGCTGCCAGCCACACCGAGTACTTCACAGGTCTTTAAAAAGACCATTCACTTGTTAACGAGGCTTTGTTGTTTTTTTCACCCCTTCTTAGAGCCCCTGCATCTCCACTGTCCTCAAACTTTCCTTCACAGCACGCTCCGGGATGATTCTGTTAAAGACAGGCATCGCAGCATTGCGCGCATTCCCTGTGTCTGGCATCACACGTGATGTCTTGTGCACTGAAGCCCGGCAAAATTTACTAGTATTTTGCCGTTACTAAATATAAATACAGACAAAGGAAATACAGTTTTCCGTCTGTATTTATATGTATAAATCCATAAAAACGGAAAACCGGGAGCCCTAATTGTAATGTGTGGGGAGACACTTGCCAACTATTTGCCAGTGTAAAAAACATCCCTACTCACGTGGATGCAGGAGGTGCATTAACCTTCTCAAGAACCTCTTATCAGCGAATGCGATTAGGCACAGTACAGAAGTATCTCTCCACATCCCCTCAGGAGACTGGGTGGGGCTGCATGCCGGGGAGGGACGTTGGAACAAAGATCTCCAAAGTGCTGCACATCTGCTAAGTATTTCATCCCGTCCAGGGTTTTTAGGTCGAGCCTCGCCAGCGAACTGCTCTGCGAGGCATGCTGTATTAAGGTATGGCATAGAAGCTCTGCCCGTTTCCCACCCATCTTTTCAATTGGCTCGTTACTGTCCTTGTGAAATCGTTGCTTTCCATTTATGAATAGGTTTAGTAGTCCCTTCTTGGTACCGCCTTTTCTGCATTTGTAACCTCACATAACAACTGGACTTTTTTCTTTTGTTGTTACACGGTCTGCTTTATGTAACCGGTGAGCTCTATTTTCTTTAATGATCTTCCCCTATTCCACCCACGACATCGCAGCTTGCTGCACGCTTTTATATTATTAGTAACTTATTTATTTGAATTACAACTCAGTCTGCTTTAACTATAGCAGCCGCACTTATTTAATTTACGTAGTGGTCCACTTTCACTTGAGCGGCTGCGCTTCTTTATTTAATTAACAGTGCAGGCCGCTTTCACTTTAGCGGCTGCACTACAGATGCTTTCTTATTTCCTAAATTGTTTTCTGTTTTAGGTGAAAGCGCCCTATACCTGCTTTCACTTTACTGTTGACCGAGCCCCTTTCTTTACACGCTGCTCACTGTAACCTGAATACTGAAAGCAGCGTCTAAAGAAAGGGGCGCCTGCACCATTAAAGTGGTCTTGCATTTGCAAGAGTTTGAGCTATTGAAATAACAATTTCTTTTTATATATGTGTTGCTTTTAAAAATGCATAAAAGGCATCGTCATTTACAATGACGATAGCTTAAATGCTCGCAAATGCGAGACCTATTGCATTGAAAATGCTTGTTTTTAAATGTAGCCCGTTTTCCTCAAGGGAAAACGGGATGGATTTAGAAAAGAAAAATGAAACAATTCTGTTTCATTTTTTAAGATTAGGCACTGCCTACTCCTAAAAAATATTTTTGCTGCCAGTCACAAAGGGGAAGAGGTCGCCTGTGGATCCCTTCCCATTTGCGAGTGGCTTACCACCTTTTTGTAATAGATGTTAAACTGCAAGTGTCTTGCAACCGCAATTGCAAAACAATCGTACATAGAAGTGATACCCTTGGCACGCCCCTTGCTAATACTGAGTGGCAAACCCTTTTTTGTGAGTCGGTAATAGGTTACTGAGTCGCAAAATAGGGTTTGTACATTGCACAGGCGGATTTGTGGCCGCAGGGGCCGATTTCCTGTTTGCGACCACAAAAAACTGTTGCACATTTGGCCCATAGACACTAAAATATTAGCAAAAACTTTGGCCATGCGTCTCCAACCCCTAGTAACTAATCTGGTCCTAATGGACCCATATGGGCATACCAGAGGTTTTCCTTCGCTGGATTTGCATTCTATATACTGAACCAATGGCCCAGGTGTGGATTAACGCTCACATATCAGACGGGTTTCGGATTGGCAGAGGTACGCGACAGGGGTGCCCCGTTGTCTCTATAGTTCGCTATCACACTAGAGCCACTGGCGTTCGTTATTAGACAGAGACATGCCACATCAGACCTCCAGTTTCGATTGAGGCCGATCAACATCTCTCTTTATGCTGATGATATGGTCCTCTATGTTAGAGAACCTCCCATGCACTTCTCAGCAGTTATTCGAGAAAATAATAAATTTGAATACTATTTCGACCTGTCTATAAACTGGTCGAAATTGGTCAAAATTCCACTCACGCCCAGCACTCAACAATGTTCGGTCGAATACCCATTATTTATGGGACAGTGAGTCGGCTACATATTTGGGGGTGTGGATCCACCGAGATCCCGACCTGGTGATCTAGGCGAATTATAGCAGAGCTTTGTCTGGGCTGGAGGACCAAGTAGCTAGGTGGTCTGTATTCCCACTGTCCCTCGCGGACAGAATAGCAATGTTCAAGATGGCGGTCTTGTCTACATTTTTATAATTGTTTGTGAATACACCCATTGTTTCGCCGATGCATTTTGTCCGGATGCTCCATGCTCAAGTTGATGTGGGCAGGCAAGCAACTCAGGAGTTAGCCCTGATATCCTCACATTGCCCTACGAGAGAGAGGGATTCAACGCACCTGATTTTTACCTTTACTATCTGTGTGCGCAGGCACATTTCACATACTACTTCACATAACTTTATCCAAAACGTAGCAATAGCGTATGCTGCTGCCTACCCAAACCCATTATCTGCCATTCTGCCAACTAAACAAGGGAATCTCACACACAGAAATTAACACATTACATGCTATGATGGCGGCTTGCTAAGGACTGGCTAGAAGGGCAGGGAAACTTCCGCTATATGCACGGGCGCTCCCCTTGCGACATCACCCTTCCGTCGCGGTAAAGCTAGTGGACAAAGCGCTCCAAATGCTCTCTAAGGCAGGTCTACAAAATATGGGGAATATTTACACAAATGGTAAATGTGTGACGCAAGAGGACTTAGCAATGTACCTCATTGATAGAAATTCATATATTATTGCCTAAGTGCTGTACTGTGTGAGTTGCATATGCAATTTCCTGATGAACCCCCCCACTCTTGCTGTACTGTAGGTACTGAATGCTGGCACTACTTATCAACATCTAATTACTTAGTTATACAATGCGGCACAAGCGGAATACACTCCGGCCAATATTAAAGCGTTGGATAAGTGGGCTGCTGTGCTCACCTGCCCCACTGCTGGTACAGATTGGAGATACTGTTGCACGCAACTACACATGCTTACATCCAACTGCAATTTGCAAATTATTCATTTTAAATTCTTACACGAAATGTATTACAATCCGGTTACTCTTTATATATTTGGGTTGAGCACAAATACTCGTTGTGGGGCTGCGGATACGGATTTTATGCACCTGGCTTGGTCTTGTCAGCCTGTTATGCAATATTGCGTTCAAGTCACGAAGAATCTCACGGATATGCTCTCTGAGGATGTTGAATGTAATGCTGTAATGTATTTATTAGGGCTGGAAAAAAACATTCTGCCTGTTAGCTACTGGTTTCTCTTGGTGGCCCTACTGCTGGCAAAGAGGAGGGTGGCAGGGCTAAGCCCACTGTAAATGCCTGATTGTCGGACATGGTCTATTGTCGGACCCAGTTGGAAGTGTTATGCAGAAGAATTGCCAAGACCATCCAGGCCTAAGGATATTTAGGGCCCTCTCACTGCATAGCTCATGTCAATGCTGGATGACTCTAGGGGGACTGATACCACAGAGGCGGAGCGGCTAAGCCTGGTGGAGCACTGGCTACATTGAGTAAATGCTTTGCCATGTGTAACTATACCTTTTTCTCTAATGTTGTGTCATGAATGGAGATTTAGGTGATACTGTTGTAATTGTCATTTTTTTTCTGGCTCATACCGATGGGTCATGTTATATTGTAAAACTGAATAATAAAACAATCAAAAACTTTACTGTGTTAGTAATATGTTGGTCCACAGTTTCATAGGATAGTAACGCTGCTAATGTTTTCAGAAACATTGCGAGTCTAGTTTATGGGTCGAGGGCTTTACAGTTAGATCAAGTACATTAATATTTTAAAGTTTTACCGAGGACTGGGCATAGTCTCAAGGACAGACAGCTGGAGCTGCCTCTAGCGAGACTGCAAAAAGTTGCAGTCTTAAGGGCTCATACTTTTCTTTAGAGTTATATCAGTCAGGAAAACACAATTGAGTGCCTACCATCAGTGGCTAAGGTAACAGGTGAGCGGAGACAAATGAAAAAAATCACACCAGATTCATGGGGTTAGCATGCTTATTGTCGCCTCACTAAAGTGCAACAATGCAGTACAAAAATCAACTAAACGGAGGGAACAAATTTAAATACGAAAATTAAGTCACTTTGCAATCCTTTCTAAAGATTCAATGGTTTGAAACTGGCAAAAATAATTTGCTTGCTGTTAAAGCAAATTCAGGATACATGTTTCTGCACTCTAAGACGCTTTTCCATTTCTACAAAACTTCATATGTTTGTACACTGAAAGGCAAGCTGTAGGGTGGGGGGCATAAGAGTATGACGTGGGAAAACATTTATTCGGTCCAAAAGTGGCTAAGTGATTCTTGTCAGCACTGAAATGCACCAAGAGTATTACTGGTCACGTACGACGAGGCTCAGAAACTCCTAGGCAGAATGATATCCGAAGATGTCAAACCTTTGGTGCGGATGATGTAAAGTCTTGTCTCAAACACACCTGCATATTCTTAGGTATGGGGAGTAGGAAGAAGTGCAAAGGGGGATAACTGAGAAAAACGTCTGAGCTTGGGCATGAAAAAAGCAACTGTGTAAACAAAGAAAGAACGTGGAAGAGGGTCTGTGGAAAAGCTGAGGTTAAAAGAAATGACCAGGAACAAGACTACACATGCGCTAGGGATTTTAAAGCTTTTTCTTTTTTGTGCACAATGGTCCCGCGTATCCCTGCTGTGGGGATTTTGTGCTTATAGTCTTATGGGAAGAGTTACTGCGGCCCATCATCCTTTCTCCATCCCATTCTTTTGGTCAGCTGGTACAGCACAGCGATTTTGCATTTCGTTTTTAAAAATAGCTCACATTCTAATTATAAATAATGACTTAAAATAAACATGCTTATAGCACAAGATGTCAGAACATAGTGGCATGTTAATAATCGAACATTCAATTTAACAGCACATTAATGATAAGGGGTAGGTATGCATGCCACTGTGCAGCAGAAAATAGATATCTGTTAAACCGATGAATGAAACTAACAAAGACATAGAAAAGTGTTCATTGTTTATAACATTTTAGAAAAAACAAATACAGCCAGTTAGCAAAAAAACCCTTTATGATTTCTTCAAATCTCTTTATTTACCACCCCTTCAACGTGGCGGCAACAAGATTTATTGAGGTCATTCCTCAGGAGGACAAAAGATGTATCCTAGTTCAGAATGGAGCATGAAAACCAGCAGCTGGTCTTTTGCCCATAGTAAGGTATCTTTTTTCCTCATGAAATCCAAGTTACATCAGACTTCAATTCCTATTGCAAACCTCCTTGCTAAGCAAGTATGGCATATTCAGTACATTTAAGAAACAGCCCATCTGTGATGAAACAATTAACTGCTCGTCCAACGGACATGAAGAGCGAGCGCAGCTAGCCAAATACATTCCACAAGAAACAGAAGGCCTAATTCAAGGGCTCAACCCATATATTTAAAGTGATACTTTGACGATAAAATGGTGCTTTGCTGTGAAATGTGCAAACGGGTATGCTCTTAATAGCCATTTTCTAAAATGGCTCATTATAAAACTGATAGTGTATGGCCAGAAGACACCCAACCACTTGACAACAGAACAGCACAGCATGTGAAGCTAGAAAAAATGCATACTGCAGGACAAAATACGTTCTCCTTTGGGCCCTCCTATTGTTATTTCCATCAAATATTACATTCCATATTGCCATGGCAGACTGCCTGGTTCCTGCAAGGTGGCCTATATTTAGCATGGGGCTTTGAAACTCTCTGCTAAGCATTTTAATTGTTGCTTTATAAAGCAAACGCAACAGGGATAAGCCCACACAATTATTTTAAATATAGTAAAATTAATTTCTTGCTTTTTATCATGACATTCTGAGCTTCTAAAAGCAGCCTGCTCGTTCCAATTCTCAGTCCTTTTGCTGCAGCAAGTTAGTCCATTGAGGAACAATGTCAAAGTTAAAAAACATTCTTCTCTGTGTTTTCCAAGATTTCGTCAAAGATCCAACTGTTGTTAAACTCTCCAGAATGTTCCATCACTTCAAAAATTCGTTGATATTGCTCCACAGTGACATGACCAATTAGAATGTTTTCAGGCAGCCCCAGTTGTCTCAAAAGTTTACGTCCATGACCTGGAATCCACGTTCTGAAAGGTAAAAAAAACACAAGGATGTGAATGTGCATATTTGAGCACCTTTGAAGCCATTAGTTTCCTAATATTGCTTGAAAGTTGCTAACCTCTACAGATTCTTAGACAAACTCCAAAGTCAGCTATCTCAGCTTTACAGAAGCAAAACTGAGATGCTAGTAATCAGAACGAAAACCTGGCAGTAACAGGTTATGCTGGCTGGATAACTCTCTCTCAGATCTTCAAGTCTGTGAGCTTAAAGAAAATCAGACAGTATAAGAAATCACATGTAGCGGGTTCCTGGGAGTACAAGGGAGATAGGAGTTGGTGCCTAAGAGCAAAGTTTTGAATGCAAAAAGAACAACTGATGGAAAGAATGCAGAACAATGTCATACATTCACCCCAGCACAGAGATCTGGGCCTAAATCCATCGTTTTTTTGGTCACCATGCCATTCCAGTTCGAACCCAGCCATAAGCAAATCAGTTTTGACCCTGCGCCCAATGGGAACAGTCCAGCCCGAACTGCCAGGCCAGGTCCTCGCTGAACTGGAAACAGGCATCCTAGAACTAGTTTCGGGGTTTCACCCCTCATCAGCCAGGATAGCTTGATGCCAGTGGCATGGAGAACACGGGACCCACTTCTGGACATACCCGTCCCACTCGGGGTGACAAATGCAAAAAGAACAATTGATGGACAGAATGCAGTACAATGTCATTCATTCACCCCAGTAGAGAGATCTGGGCCTAAATCCATAGTTTATTTGCTCACCATGCCATTCCAGTTTGAACCCAGCCACATGCAAATCAGTCTTGACCATGAAACCGTTCCTAGGATGCTTGTTTCCAGTCCAGGGAGGACCTGGCTTGGCAGTTCGGGCTGGACTGTCCCCATGAGACACAGGGTCAAGACTGATTTGCATATGGCCAGGTCTAAACTGGGGTGACATGGTGATCAAAAGAATGGTGGGTTTAACCCAGATCTCTTGACTGCGGGTGAATGTTTTGAATTGTTCTACATTCTGTCCATCAATTGTGTGTCTTTTGCTTTCTCGCCCTAAGTGCACCGAGTATGCCCAGACGTGGGTCCCAGACTCACTGTGCCACTGGATTCAAGCCATCATGGCTGATGAGGGATGAAATCCCGAAACCGGTCCTAGGATGCTTGTTTCCGGTACAGGGAGGACCTGGCTTGGCAGTTCGGCTGGACTGTTCCCATGAGGCACAGGGCCAAGACTGATTTGCATATGGCCAGGTCTAAACTGGGGTGACATGGTGAGCAAAAGAATAGTGGATTTAACACAGATCTCTTGACTGTGGGTGAATGTTTTGATTTGTTCTGCATTCCGTCCATCAATTGTGTGTCAAGAGCAAAGTTTCAGCAGGGCACGGATGCCTACGTGAATCCAGAAGTGGAGAGCCAGGTGTCGGGTTGGTTGTGGATGTTAGGGTGTAAGGCAGGGGCAGCTCCTCTGTTGGAGCAGAGGAGCATCGCCCCCTTTAAATGTCCCCCAAAGCCCCAGATATAAAGAATAAAATGGTAATTTATTACCATTTTATTTTTGATCATCTTGCCCTGAACAGAGTATCAGGACGGGGCTGGGCCTGCTGAGTGGCAGCAGGAAGGAGTGGTGGGCAAAGTATGTGAGCAGCGCCAGGATTAGTCAAGGGAGTTGCAGTATCCAGTTCCTTCGTGGGAGAAAGAGGAGGTTCGGAGCGGAGGACATAGTGTTCAGGTAAGTTTTTGATTTTTTAATGTAATTTTGCCCTGACCCCAGTACCCTCCCCACCCCCGTGTATTTATCAGTTGCCACTGGTGTAAGGGTCTTGTTTCAAAGGATCCTCACTGAGAGAGCAGTCTGCCTGGAAGGTCGTGGTAAGCCGAGGAGGGTGAATGGTTAACAAGGATGGGGGCTGCCTCTACATTAACTCAAAATATGGCACACAAACCTGAATTGTTGGAGAAAGCAAGAGATCATATCAGAGGGATTTTGAATGCATGTGTGCTACAATGAAACACCAACCAAACACATACTGCTTAGTCAATGGTTTAAAATGGAATCAATAAATTATGATATCTAGCAATGCAGAGTGAGCTTTTAAATAACTGCAAAAGCAAGGGCAAAGAGGAGTATAAAAGATACTGGCCTTATTGCAGTAAGCCTTGTACTGAATTGGATGGCCCACCGCTGGTGTCTTGGTCCATCCCTAAATTGGATCTATGTATCCTTCTCAAGCCTCCGATCTCTGCCACTGCCGTGTTACTGATTTATGTAAGCAACTAGCGGCTCGGCGGGTCCGGCTTACTGAAATAAGGCCGGTATTGTTTATTTATGAACTGATGCGGAGTGACGCTTACTATTTCTAGTCCTGAGGAATGACCACATAAAAATAGTTTTCAGAGTTATAAATGGGCAGAAATCTATAGACCTCATAAGTGAACTGCACTTTTTTTTGCAAAGTCCTTAGCTCTGTTTTTAACCCTAGCCACTGGGGCCCCAGAAGAAAGCACCTTTTTGCCCACCAGGGATATAGTTATAATAGTCCTTTGCACTCTGCCCCTCACTCTGACCCCTATTTATGCTCATCTTTGATAAAATCACTCCTCCCCGCCTGGAGAGTTGTAGCCCACAGCAGGTGCCTTGCGGTCCTGCTGTGAGGAGGGAACCCACAGATGAACTATTTCACCCTTGGGCGAGTGAGGGTTCTCGTCCTAAAGACTTCACGCATCTAACTCCCACTATCTGTGGTCTTCATTTTGATTACCAGACGTACCTTTTTGAGTGTAAATTTAAGTGATTAGGGAACAGTATGTTGTTGGTTTGGTACCCGCTCCCCATATGACCCCCTGTATGATTTAGCATATTTTTAAGTCACTGGGAAATTTCTGAACGAAAAATACCACTTTCTGTGATGTCCCTTGCAGTAAGCCAAAGTCCAGGAACAAGCAATGCAGCATCAATACACGTTGCAACTAAGAACATAGCCTATCAGATGATTTAAAAAGCTAAAAAAATTAAAAGGGCCACCGAATTCCTTCTGATTAGAATTCTCGCTAATAACCAATTGTCTACCATTCGCTTTTAAGAACAAAATATAAGCTAACCTTCACAGTTGGAGCTTAAAATGTTATTCTCTAAACAGAAACATACACATTTAAGTAGATATCATTCTCTAGAATACTTACTCTAGCCTAGTAATTAATTTAGCTGTCCGCCTTGCAAAGCACTGTTTCATCATGACGACAAAAGTAGTAGAGTTTGCAGCGGTTAGTCTGTGTGAGAACAAATCCCTCCGTGGAGTTATTCGTACCAAACAAAGGTGGTCATTTGGGAGGTGCTGAAACAACACAATTGAAACAATGCATTACATGCTTATTTGTCGTGCGATTAATACATGTTCCTAATTATGCACAATATGAATACATCCTAAAATTATTAACTGAGGCATAGGGTGATATGTGAACACAGCAAACAACAACTCGCACTGCATGAGAAGAACTGCACTTCCATGTGCAGCACTGAAAACACTGCAGACTAATGTTGTGAATGTAATGCTGAGTGGGCTTACTGTATGCCATGAACCCTTTCAAACAAGTGCTTGGAGAGAATGTGAGAGGGAATGGAACAAGAGCCAATTTGAATAAAGCCAAAAGAAGTTACCCAATTACCATGAAAAGTGACCAGTAGTTGATACAGTAAAGTACAGGGCCTTGCATGGATGCCACAAAGTGCTTGGACTCCAATTAGCTACACTCAGTGTGTTCCAGGAACTGAGGGGCATCCAGAGAAAGCTGCCTACTTGGAAGCGAGCATGGAGAAGTCCTTGATGTAGAGGGTCTCTTAAACCGGATTCCTGGCAGGAACCACTTCATAATTCGTGCCTGCGTCGGTGTGGTAGGGGCTGTAGCTCCTGTGGTGATTGTGATGGCGCAATCGAGACTGCAAGTGCCTGCATCGGCCTGCAGCGTGTAGCAGTGTTGAAGCGATCAGAGCTACATCTGCTCTGAATAAAAGTCAAAGGGCTATCCTATTATTCAGTAAGTTTGAAAAATGAGGGCCCCTGCGTACAAGGTAACTTGCCAAACACAGGGAAAGTAATAATAGTTAAGAAACAAACTGAGGCAAGTAACATTTAACACATATATGCAGGCACATAATATATAGACTAGCCAACAGCAGACAAAGTAATTATAATGCATGAAATAACTTCCATGACTGCTTATGCTGTTACAAAATTATTTTGGCTGCTTTAAGGTAGACTGTGGGTTCCTTATGTGAGAATGTAAATGCATGCATTTAACGCATTTTATTCCAGTTTATGCTTTTAGCCCGGTAGACTGAGTCGAAGAACGAGATGGCTGCATTAATGATAAAGTTTAAACAAACAAGTCGACCCCCCGTAATAAACGCTACAAAAAGATTTTTTTTTATTGAACTTCCCCCTGTACACCCCACCTGCAAATCATGCCGGCTGCGACTGTTTAGTTGGCTCCCGGAGACCAGGTAATATACAGGTTTTAGTTCAAAGAACTTTAAGCAAAAAAGATGTCTGACATAGCACAACAGAGGCTTCAGCTTCTCATTGGTCTATTTCTGACCACAAGGAAGTTCCCAATGTCATTAAATTACAGAAATTCACAATGAAATGGATTCTGGGAACCAAAAGGAGAAGAATAGAAGGTATTTTTTCTTGTGCTTTGAGATGGGACCAGAGCATTACTACAGGCTGCAGAAGCTGCTGGGCCATCAACAACGCCTGCTTCTAAGGTGCAGGCAGTGGATAATCCCGCTGAAGAGACCGGCTGCATGTCTGGGCCCACTGACAGAGATTTGCTGTGCTCTGGTGCAAGAAGCACAATTCTTATGCAATGGGTTGACGTCGAGCAATGGTGCAGTCAGGGTCGAAATTGAGGAGGAAACGGAAGGAAAATGGCACTTTGGTGTTCACCAGCCATTCTATCGATTTCCAATTCCTCAATGTAATTTATCGCATTATCTAACATGTGCATTTATGGGCATGGTTCTGTTACTCCTATGGATCCCACAGGGTGTAAAACTAGGTTCCACTAAAATCAAGGCACATGAATCACCCTCAGGCTTAACCTTTTTCCAGGGTGGGACCATAGAGCAGAAATATCTTTCTTCCGCAGAAGGTATTGTTCAGCAATCAGGCACTCAATTGGTAGCTCACTCTCCTAGGTACACATTTCTTGCAGATGTGACACACTTTAATGATGAGCAACTCTGAAAGAATAAATCACATAAACTGTATGTTCATCGTTGCACCACAGAGGAAATTACAGTGAATGAAATGGAAGCCAAGGAAGCTGGTAAAAAAAATAACTAGATTTCATACCACCATGAAAAAGGTTTAAAAGGCATTTGTTTCACAGCTGTGAAAAGAGAAAAATAAATCTCCCACCATCATGAAAGATAAAAACAGTATTGGGCAGACAGGGATAGAGTGTCCCTATCCAAATGAATGAAACTGGCACCGAGCAATACCATCCTACAAAACAAGTGGCTTGTGTGTGGTTGCAAGCAATATCACTTAGGGCTAGATGGTGACATGAAGCTGCTGTTGGAGGGGTTATATTCAAGAGAGTACATCTAAGAAAAATACTGCATGAGAAAAAAAGTATAATTTTCCATTATTGCATTGAAAACTCAGCCGCCAAGCATAGCACTGAACTTTACAAATATGAGCATATATGCTGACTTGGTGCCAGACAGTAACGGCTGGCTACCTTTAAACATGCTAGCGGCTGCATGGCATCCTACTATGCCTCACATGGGTCCAGAACACAGCATGCCACGCTCTACCCTATGAGCCCCAGGGAAGGAATCTGCACCAGAACTTTGGAAAGCAGCAGCAGGTTTGGAACAGAACTGTGGGAAGGCTGAAGGCAGCTGGGTACAAAAGAGCAAGTTCGCATAGGCACACTTCACACGGTGCACACCTTTTGCATGGATGAGTTGCAGAAACAAATAAAACACCTAGCTCTAACTGTAATCTCAAGTACTGGCCTCTTTAGAAAACCTGTCTAGGCAATCTACAGCGAGATCTATAATGTGGTACCCTAGTATTGGCCACTGAGTGGATACTCAGAAAATATACCAAGAAGAAAATGACTACATTGGAAAAAGCTTCAGAAATGGCAATTAACTGTACTTACTAGCTGTCCTTTTACAATGATAAAGTCAATGAAAAGGTTTGTAACTGTTCATAATTGAGAGGGCAAGTGCCTTGTGTCACATACAAACGATTCCGCGGTGCAGTTACAGTGCATGGCCAATATTTAATCATAACTGGTCAAAGAAAACTAATGCAGCTAAACATGCCACTGTACAATTCTTTTGCAACCTTTTCTTAAATTAAGTGTTTTTCTATAGTGTTCCCTGTACACATATAAAAACTTAACTGAGAATGCTTGATCAGTCACAGGAAGATTATACTCTAAAAAATTAATATCCAACCTCTGGAATAATCTAAATACTATTGTTTGTTATTGGTGAAATTATTTTGCTCTTAAGGCTTACATCTAACGTTTCTATAGATGTTTATATTTAATACCGTACCAGTGGATTTACATTCTAAACGTATTATATGTTCAGCTGGTATGTTACACCTGTTGCCAGAGCTGATATTTATAATGCAAGTGATGAAATACAGTTCCAATGCACTAACTCAATTACCAACACAAGGAAAGTACATTTTCTATGGTAATCTACATGCCACACAGACAATAAAAATCTAGTGCCCCTAAAACCTGTTTTTTTAAACAAACCAATGAGAGAAATCTTCACAAGGGAATAAGAAGTCGCTACGAACAAGTTACTTACCTTCGGTAACAATATATCTGTAAGAGACATATATTAGTTATAGATTCCTTACCTTAGAATTACCCCCGGACATCAGACTGGATCCGAAGAATTTTTCTTCGGCAGGACCCCTGCGCGTCGGTAGTTGCCGTCGTGATCGCCGGAATGACGTCGCAGTATCTACTTAGGCGACGCCCCTGTGCGCGGACGTCAGTTCTTTACACGACAGTCCACGCCAGAAGAACAGAGCCATGCAAGACACTGACCACTGGTGCACAAAACTAGGGCCCTGAAATAAGTCCCTTACTCTAGAAGTCAGTTCGCAGAGCAGGGAGGATGGGTGGGGTGGTAAGGAATCTATAACTAATATATGTCTCTTACAGATACCGAAGGTAAGCAACTTGTTAATCTGAAAGAGACTATTAGTTATAGATTCCTTACCTTAGAATAGATACTCCAGCAATACCAACCCCGGAGATGGGTCTGCAAACTAAGTTCACACCAAAAATTCCTGGGGAACTGAACGGCCAAAGAAGCGGTCTCTCCGGACTGGACTATCCAGGCCGTAATGTTTAGTGAACGTGTGCAGTGATGCACACATGGCTGCCTGGCAGATGTCACTGAGGGGGAATTCATGTCCCAAAACAGCAGTGGCTGCAGTCGCCATGGTGGAATGGGCATGCAGTCCTACCGGAGGCTGGTTTTTAGCCAAGGAATAGCAAATGTTAATGCAAAGGATGAACCATCGAGAGATGATCCGCATTTGCATGGCTCGACCTTTCTTGGCGCCCACATAGCCAACAAAGAGTTGATCATCCACCTGGAATGGTTTTGTGCTATCCAGATAAAAAGATAGCTCACGTTTTGAATCCGGACAGAGGAGTTTCTCCTCCTCTTTAGAAGGATGCGGAGGTGGGAAGTAGCTGAGCAAAGTGATGGTCTGCCCTACGTGGAAAGAGGTAACCACTTTGGGAAGAAAAGAAGGTCGAGTTCGAAGGACAACCTTGTCCGGATGAACAGCTAGGAAGCAGGTTAAGAAGAAAGAGCCTGAAGCTCACTCACCCTGCAAGCAGAGGTTATGGCAACCAGAAAAGCAGTCTTCAAGGTCAACAGTCTGAGAGTACAATTATGTAGTGGCTCGAAAGGAGAAAAAATGGGGTAGGTTAAGACCAGATTCAAGTCCGACTGGGGCATTACGAAATGAATAGGAGGAAAGAGGTGAGTAATGCCCTTAAGAAATTGGGACTTGAAAAGAGAAGCCTGATCAGGAAGGCGGAGAAAGGCCGAAATGGCTGAAAGATAGCTTTTCAGGGTGCCCAGAGCACAGCCCTACTGGGCCAAAGAAAGAATGAGAGGAGAACCTCTGAAAGAGGGGCAGAAAGGGGATTCAAAGCCTTTGCTGTGCACCATGCCACAAATTTGTTCCACCTACAGGCGTATACCGTTTCAGTGGCGGGACACCTGGCTGCCAAAATGACATTACAGACTTTGGGAGGAAGATCAAAAGTGGTCAACTGTCGCCACTCAATCTCCACGCAAGAAGGTGGAGGCTGGACAGGTTCGGGTGGAGGACCGTCCACTGCTGCTGCGACAGAAGATCCTCCCGAAGGGGCAGTCTGATTGGAGGATCGATGGCCATGTTCAAGAGCTTGGGATACCAGACTCTTCATGCCCAATCCGGAGCCACAATAAAGACTTGGGCCCGGTCGCGCTTGATCATCTTCAGCACTCTGGGCAGAAGTGGTATAGGCGGAAAGGCATATAAAAGACCGCAATTCCACTCGCGGCAAAAAGCGTCGCCGAGCGAGTGCCGCCTTGGAAATTCCAAAGCGCAGAACTGCTGACACTGTGCGTTCTCTTTGGTGGCGAACAGATCAAACCAAGGCTCTCCCCACTGCTGAAACAGATCTTGCACCATCTCAGATTGAAGACGCCATTCGTGATGCATCATGCACCGGCGGCCGAGTTCGTCACCGTAGGAAGCTCGAGGCCCAAGGCCTCAGCCGCCCTACGCAACACCACTGTGTATGATGCACCCTTCTCTGTAGCCACGGTAGGGGAGGATAGCATACCAAGGTCTGGGGAGGTATCCAGACCACTGGTATCACCCAACTCCTCTCTCCAGTCCTACTCTTCTAGCTGGTCTGCCAGAGGGTCCACAGACCCCTCCCAGTCCTCCTCATCCTCTACTGGCTACCACTCAGGGCAAAAAGGAATGCCAGGATAGAACAGTGGTACAAAAGTACTAGTTGGAGCCAGTACCGGCGTCGGTAGATGCCGGTACGGCTCCCGTGTTCGGCTCGAGGGGGAGGCCGGAGTCAATGCCGGCCGGGGACTTAATCGACATCGGAGGCGTTGTCAGTGGAATCGGCGCTGGGGGAGGTGTTGTGAGGTCAACTGGTGCCGATCTTGGTCCAGGCCTGGATCCCTGCGGCGGGAGCCAGAGCCGCCGGCATCGAAGGCCTAGAGCCGCCAGCTGAGTCTGCGGGGCCCAAGGCGCGCCGGCGGAGTTGGGCTGCCCAAACATGAAGTGGAGACCCTCGTAAAAGGCAGAAAGCTGGGCTGGGGATGGTCTGGCTCCTGGGAAGGGAGGGAAGCTCGTTAGCCGCCCCAGCAGGCTCCGTGTGCGGAGCCGGACGACGACATTCCACGTCCTGCCGGACAACGGATGGGGAGAAGGTGAAGAGCGACGGTGCTTCTTTGCCTTCTTGTTGTGCTTTGACTTACCCGAAGACAAAGACTTCGATGAGGAGTGATGGTGGTGACTCTGCGACCGGTCCCGCGACCTCCCTCTCGAACGGGACCTCGAGCGGCACGGAACCGACTGCCGGGCCTCCAGAAGCTTTCGGGATTGCTCCCACAAAGACTTCAGGTACATGGCCTTCAGGCACCAAAGGCACACGAGTTGCGGATCAGTGACTGGCATCAGCTTGTTACAAGGCTTGCAGACGGTCCGCCAATGTGACATCCCTGCATGCACCAGGAGTCAAGCGACTCGAAAAAGGTCAACAAAAGTCGAAAAACACTATACAAAAAATGTCTAAGGGTACCGCTCTCTCCGGATCTGCGCTGGCTGGCGTGGAAAAAGAAAGAACTGACGTCAGCGCGCAGGGGCCAGATACTGCGACATAATTCTGGCGATCAGGACGCCAATGGCGAACGTGGAGTCGACAGACGCCACCTAACGACGCGCAGGGGTACTGCTGAAGAAAAATTCTCCGGATCCAGTCTGACGCCTGGGGGTAATTCTAAGGTAAGGGATCTATAACTTTTAGTCTCTTTCAGATAACTTTTTCACTTGGCAACAAAACCACTATCTAACCTCAGATATTCTAATCAAAAACTCAGAACAATATCAGAATGATGTATTAATATTCTTTGTCTTGAAAGTCTAAAGATGCACATTAATATACAACTACCCATTACAACAAGAGCAACTTCAATTTTAGTGCTTTGTTTCCTAAAGTGTCTGACAGGTGTGCGGTCTTAGTTTTTAAATCTCGCATTTCAGTTTATACCCCCTTCTCCCCCTGTCCTCATCCTTTTCAATCCATATAACAGACTAAATTGTCCACAACTAAAATTAATTTCATATTTCACTATACTAATTCACCAATAATCCTTTATAGGATCCAGAGCAGCGTGCTACTCACCAAAAAAGCGATTCAAAATCCCATCAGGGGTAGCAAGCGCTATATAAATGCAAACCTTTTTCCCTTTTCCTATCCCTCCACTATCCTTCTCAATCCAAATATCTGACTAACATATCCACCACTCAAATTAATTTCATATTTCACTATACTAATTCACCACTAAACTGTTATGGGTTACGGAGTAGCGTGCTACTCGCAGATAAAGTGCTTTGACCCCTTGTCAGGGGCAGTAAGCGTTATATAAATGCAATTACAAAATAATACATTGAGTTTTTCCCTATAAAACTTTTGCTTAGAAAGTTTCTGGCAGCTGATAAATTGCAGTAGAGAAGCTGTGAGAATTTTCATTAGGGTTTATTGCACACTACAGTGGATATGATTTTCCCTTTTGAGGCAACAAAAATGTGCACACATTAGCAATAAGGACATGGAAAATATAAAATAAGAGTATGACGAAGTTCAAAGCAATGATTAAACGATGCAGGATAAATAGCATAAGTACAATCAGTACAAGAACATTCTGCAATTGATAAAATAACTGCAGTAATACCTACCATGCTTTTTGGTATTACAAGGCCCCCCATTCTTGAAGACGTTAAAAAAGACGACCATGGCTCCTAAGGAGCAAAGAGAAAACTGTCATGTACAGAACCATAAGTCATAAATATGATAACACCTCCATTGATATAAAGTAAATAGTCTATTAGCAGAAGAAATGTTACAGAAAATACATAGTTATGTACCAGTAAAGCTGGGCAAGGACCCTTATTAATGCTTTAATATCTCCTAAGTGATGGCAGAGAAGGTGGTAAATTAAATTATCAAAGCCTTTAAGACAAAAAGAACATAATGGGCATGTACAGAGTACTACACGATATTTGCAATAGGTCCTTTATCACTCTTGACTAAATTATCAATAGACAGGCAGGAAAACGGAAATATACTATGCCATGTTGACACAGACTCAAAATAGGGAAGGACCTTGCATTTCCCCAATTATCACTGCAATTCACTCCTACTTGCTAACCTGAAGGTCTTCATTACAATTCTCGCAGATATGGTCCAAGACTCTATAATTCAACCAGATCATGTGCGTTTTGTTAATTGAAGGACACCAGCAGATCTTGTGAAACAAGTTAAGCAGCAAATCTGGAAAGCAAATGGCTACCTGGAAGTGACATTAACTATGCAATTTGCATGATTAATGTGTGGCCTTTTCTTTGGATTCTGGGGCAATCGGGGTTGCTTGGTAGTATCACTTCTGCGCAGATTGGTTTACCACTAATATCCCAGGGCCTCCGATACTACTGGATTCCAAATAGAAACCTCCCTTTGCGCTCTCAATTTTACAACAGTTTGTGGGTCGGATATTAAAGGCTTAGAATAAGGAGGAAGATGTAGGTTTTGAATTAGTATTACAGTAGTTGCAGTAAGAGGCATTTCTTACGAATAAGTAAGTATTTATACAAAGGAGAGGTATTGTAGTTCAAATTACCTACACAAAAGGAAAACAAAATGCTGTTGTACATTTTGATGCTGTCATACAACCACTAAACATTGATCTCGCTCAAGGAAGTTGTAACCACAAGTGTAAACAAGTATTTGCAATGCAATTGGTCTTGCCTTTGGGACCTTGTATGTATTTAGCTATGCAGCATATCAGCCTGGGAGCTGAAAAATCTACTGTTCTTTAACATGGAGGGAAACTGCGGAACACACCAGGTGTGGGAACACATGGAGAGAAATACTGCTTATCAGTGGTAAATTGTATTGTTCAAAGCTCTATTTTTAATATAAAATCAGCCCCTTCGATGGTCATATTACTGAAAAGACAAGATTTGAAAAAAAATATTATTGTTTACGGGTGCTCGTTGAATACAAGTTTCTTTTGTGGGTTTTTTTTTTTTTTAAATTGACTACTTGCAATTCCGGAATTTGTCACTAGATGGCAGGACAATCCACGGTATGTTGGCAGCAGCATCTAAACGCTGCAAATCCTTTCTTTGTCCGTGTGTGTCCATAAACTGTTTACACCGAATCCAGAACTGAAATGTTGACCAGAGTGAAAATATTTGGCAAGCATATGAAACTTTTAAAAAATACATGTAACATGAAAAATAGCCTGTGTAATCCAAAAAAATAGTGCAGTCTTTACGTGAACGGGTAACACAGTAACTACTCGCACCCTGTCCAAAACAGACATTCGAATCGAAGTTCAAATCGTTACAAAAAAGGTATGAATCGTAATCGTTTTAGAAAGCAATTCGTGGGGTGTGACGTTGCAGCCATGCGGCAACCTTTTGTAAAATTAAAAGTGCGTGTGCAAACAATGTTAACAGCTGCAGAAGGTTACAACATGAACGACAATAAACAGAGAGATGTACTCAATTCATGAAGGTACGGTACGTACAAGGCAAGCCTAAAGAGCGATAATCTGTGTGACTTTAAATGGTTTGGTTTCTAGCTGTCACGCGGGGGGGGTGTGTGTTTGAAGCACATGGTGCCTGAACTGCAGGCAGCTTGGTTTTCCCCTCTGTTTGGCAAATGGTAAGATCCAGATATGCGGCAGGCATGTCAGAGTAACCTCCCAGTGTGCTTTGTTGAAAGAACCCCATCGATGGCTAGAATCCTGACGGAGGTCCAAGCCTTAGCAGAGGGAGAGTGGTTCGGGATCCAGAAGGCCTTTAAAATCCACTCCTGCCTTCTACTGGTAACCACGCAGTACCACGTCTTAGCAGGGACACTGTCCAGGGAACGCCCTGTGATGGAAAGCGGAAACAACGACAGACTACAGGACGTTTTGGTCGTTTAACACCCTCAGACGCCATGGGGGTGGCTGCTAAATCTCAATGACAAGAACCTCTTTTACAGTTTTACAATAATCTTCGTCCTACGCCAGGTAATTTTTAATTCAGCATTTGAATCCGAGTCCCCTTGAGCTCAGTGTAGATAGCCATGTGTAAAGACCGCTCGGATGGGTTCACCAGCAAATTGTAATTTATTCCGCAAGTAGGTACCCCAACACAGTGCATCTATGGTGACCAGACTTTGAGAAGCAAACACCGGGACACGTCAGACATAAAAGTAGGATTATTTGACATATTTAGATATTTATATGAGGCCGAAACGAAGACCTTTTCAGTTCGAAAAGCATTGCAGTGAATAAATCACTTTGAAACTGAAGGCGGAGTTCAATCTCTCTCTGTCACCGGAAACGCAATTAAAATTAACCAAAGCATTGGGACACTGGGCCAGTCCTCTGAAAAGGGTTAATACAAGACATCTGGTCACCCTAATGAGCATCCCTATACACCTACCAACGGTGTAATGTACATCATGCTCTGATTTTGCTTCCTCGCTGTACCAAGACATTTATAATAAATTGTATGTTCCGCATAGCTATAATTTTTTATGACTCACTTTTCATGCTCGTTTTGATCAGACTCCCATTTCACACTCCAGAAGAGTTCTCTTCATGGAGTCCTTGCCAACCACCAAGGCAGCTGACCCAAACACCCATGAGGGAAGACTCCAGCTGGTTGTGTCCTCCTGTATTTAGAAAATAAATCCGTCTGCACCTCCTCACTTTACACTCACCAACCGACTCCTCTACATTTCAAACATCAAATGTCAAACCCTGCACATGAAGTGAATTAAAGTGTGCCACACATGTAAAAGAAAAGTGAACAACTATGAGGAAACTGGACCATTCTTCAAAACAGGGGTGTGCACTGTGGTCTATAAGGGCTGGATCTAAGCCAGAATTTCAACATAGCAGCAAAAGATATATTTATCATAGAAGTGATCTAAACTGAACTCATTCACATACAAATTTTCCTGAAAATCTGGCCTCATTCGTCACCTCTGATTTACAGTCTCCTTGTCATGGCGGTCATAGGAGTAGAGCTCAGGCAGAGCTCAGTTGCAAGAGGAAAGTAGAGCCTGGCTGCAGAGTGAAGACATCTGAACAACATTTATGGTAAGTGCCCTACAATGTCTAGCGGTCTGGGGGTTGTCATGTGGGGGGATAGACTAGACTCACTCAACATGCCGCGGCTGCCCTGACAGCATAAACATCTCACTGAGACAGATGCTGGGCATGAACAAGCTGTTCATGTAGATGCGTGTGCAGCTGTCACTGTGCTGATCAGGAAATGGTACACGTACAAAGCAGCCAAATTGTCGGCAGTAAACGCCGGACTGTACACAGGGGAAGTTTTATCAGAACTGGAATAATATTTATAGAGGTATGGAAATGCCAGAGGCAAGCACGACAACAGAGTTTATTACGACATTTCATATATGCTAAGGATATTAGTTTACTGGGAGTGGCGCACACCAGAATGACCGAGGGACGTTTCTGACATCTCTTTACAGGCGTTTCGAACTCTGAACATGCAAACCTTGCCTACTAGATTATCGTGCCTTGAAAAAGCCCTTTCAAGGGCGAAAAGCGTTGGCTGTACCCAAATATATAAAGAATATAAGAAATAAATGAATCTGCAACGTACAAAAAACAGAACCTGTGAAGGAACTCTTATTGCTCATTGACTCAGTACTGTACTAATCTATATTACCTCTCAACCTTTCTGTGAATAGTCAGCAGCCATTTAACTTCTAGAAAAAAACTAGTTAGTTACCTGTACACAATGGTTCTCCAGTATTGATATCTGGTGGAACTGACCTTTGCCCTGGGAACATTGCACCGAGGACTGCGAGGTCCAGCAGCCCTCCGCTTCCTGCTGCTGCTGCCTGCCTCTTCCTCAGGACCCGCCCCTGGACATCGGTCAAAAGCTCGCGGCCCCCGCTTCGCGGGAGCCGCTCGTGGTGGAACTGACCTTTGCCCTGGGAACATTGCACCGAGGACTGCGAGGTCCAGCAGCCCTCCGCTTCCTGCTGCTGCTGCCTGCCTCTTCCTCAGGACCCGCCCCTGGACATCGGTCAAAAGCTCGCGGCCCCCGCTTCGCGGGGGCCGCTCGTGGTGGAACTGACCTTTGCCCTGGGAACATTGCACCGAGGACTGCGAGGTCCAGCAGCCCTCCGCTTCCTGCTGCTGCTGCCTGCCTCTTCCTCAGGACCCGCCCCTGGACATCGGTCAAAAGCTCGCGGCCCCCGCTTCGCGGGGCCGCTCGTGGTGGAACTGACCTTTGCCCTGGGAACATTGCACCGAGGACTGCGAGGTCCAGCAGCCCTCCGCTTCCTGCTGCTGCGGCCTGCCTCTTCCTCAGGACCCGCCCCTGGACATCGGTCAAAAGCTCGCGGCCCCCGCTTCGCGGGTGCCGCTCATGGTGGAACTGACCTTTGCCCTGGGAACATTGCACCGAGGACTGCGAGGTCCAGCAGCCCTCCGCTTCCTGCTGCTGCTGCCTGCCTCTTCCTCAGGACCCGCCCCTGGACATCGGTCAAAAGCTCGCGGCCCCCGCTTCGCGGGAGCCGCTCGTGGTGGAACTGACCTTTGCCCTGGGAACATTGCACCGAGGACTGCGAGGTCCAGCAGCCCTCCGCTTCCTGCTGCTGCTGCCTGCCTCTTCCTCAGGACCCGCCCCTGGACATCGGTCAAAAGCTCGCGGCCCCCGCTTCGCGGGTGCCGCTCGTGGTGGAACTGACCTTTGCCCTGGGAACATTGCACCGAGGACTGCGAGGTCCAGCAGCCCTCCACTTCCTGCTGCTGCTGCCTGCCTCTTCCTCAGGACCCGCCCCTGGACATCGGTCAAAAGCTCGCGGCCCCCGCTTCGCGGGGGCCGCTCGTGGTGGAACTGACCTTTGCCCTGGGAACATTGCACCGAGGACTGCGAGGTCCAGCAGCCCTCCGCTTCCTGCTGCTGCTGCCTGCCTCTTCCTCAGGACCCGCCCCTGGACATCGGTCAAAAGCTCGCGGCCCCCGCTTCGCGGGGGCCGCTCGTGGTGGAACTGACCTTTGCCCTGGGAACATTGCACCGAGGACTGCGAGGTCCAGCAGCCCTCCGCTTCCTGCTGCTGCTGCCTGCCTCTTCCTCAGGACCCGCCCCTGGACATCGGTCAAAAGCTCGCGGCCCCCGCTTCGCGGGGCCGCTCGTGGTGGAACTGACCTTTGCCCTGGGAACATTGCACCGAGGACTGCGAGGTCCAGCAGCCCTCCGCTTCCTGCTGCTGCGGCCTGCCTCTTCCTCAGGACCCGCCCCTGGACATCGGTCAAAAGCTCGCGGCCCCCGCTTCGCGGGTGCCGCTCATGGTGGAACTGACCTTTGCCCTGGGAACATTGCACCGAGGACTGCGAGGTCCAGCAGCCCTCCGCTTCCTGCTGCTGCTGCCTGCCTCTTCCTCAGGACCCGCCCCTGGACATCGGTCAAAAGCTCGCGGCCCCCGCTTCGCGGGTGCCGCTCGTGGTGGAACTGACCTTTGCCCTGGGAACATTGCACCGAGGACTGCGAGGTCCAGCAGCCCTCCGCTTCCTGCTGCTGCTGCCTGCCTCTTCCTCAGGACCCGCCCCTGGACATCGGTCAAAAGCTCGCGGCCCCCGCTTCGCGGGTGCCGCTCGTGGTGGAACTGACCTTTGCCCTGGGAACATTGCACCGAGGACTGCGAGGTCCAGCAGCCCTCCACTTCCTGCTGTTGCTGCCTGCCTCTTCCTCAGGACCCGCCCCTTGACGTCACTTCATATCCCAGCACACACTTTTCCGCAGCGCGGATCGCAGCGCGGATCGCAGCGCGGGCGAAGCCCGGGACAAGGGCGGGCCCGTCTGAGCCCGTCAGAGACCGACTGAGGCCGGGACGGGGCACCCCTCTTGGTTCTGGCGTCGAGCATGTGAGCCGTGCGACGGTGAGTGTTGAAATATTGTATTGTATAGCTGACCAAGACTACAAGACTTAATCCCCCCTTTTCGGGTGTTATCGGAACACTTCCTTCCTAGTGGCGAGCTGATTTGTTGTCATCTTCTTACGTTAACAACTGAGTATGGCTACTGCCGGCGCCAGAAAGGGTCGGAAATCTGTGATTGGGACCGGAGTAGTTGGAACTATGGATAGTTTCATAACCAGAGCCGCATCAGTCCTACAGAGGGAAATTGAACTGACAGAGAAAAGACTGTCTCTAGACTTAGTCCTCGATAAGCGTTCCTCTTTGGGCAACATTGCCTCTGCCAAATCACCGGCTGCATCCACTTACATACCCGCATTAGCCCACCACACAAATGTCTCACCTTTGAGTGGAAATGAATACGTGGATGTCGTAGCAAATAATAGCGCCTGTACTGTGGTTGACCCAGGCGACTCTCCTCGCCCAGCCTCTTCAATTGCTACGATATCCGAAGGCACCACCAGATCTGGCCAATCCATCCGCCCCGATGCCACCTCTACTAAGTTGCCGGAGAAGGCGGCGAAACGCAAAAGGGGTGGCCCACCAGCGATGGCCAATAAAAGATCCAAAGTACAAAAGCGGACTAACGAGGGGGTATCTGAACCTGCACCCACTATAGACTTGATGGCTGATGGCCTCGAGGCATCACCAGGCCCCATACGGAACAATGATTTTTGGCAAAAGATGGAACAGCTTTTTACTACAATCTGTCGCCCCATCTGTAACAGACTCGATTCCCTAGAAAATGGTCTCACTAACCTTGAATCCATGATTGCTTCATCTATCAGATCTAAGGGCACAGGGGGCAGAGGGGGAATAACAGCAAGCTCTGCTGAGACTGGTGTCTCTGGTGCCTCCGTCCCAACTTTACCAACTGCCCTGACAACTATTGCAGATCAACCAATTGTTCAAGGCAAGGGCCAGAGTCAGGGATTGCCTATTGTCCCCCAAGTAGCTGCCCACGATTCAGCTAGTTTAGGGAGAAACAGAAACATAGCGAGTACTGTAACTTCTAACACACCCAACACCTCACTAGCAAAGTCTACCGGGCTCCTCCAATCCCCTAGTAAGCAGCCTCAGCCCTCTAGTGACCGGATCTCACCCTGTTTGGACCTTCCACCCGAATCGGCCCCATATGTGGTGATCCTTGCTGGTGTCCCCACCCTGAGCCAAGGATCAAGGGAGTCATTTTTTGATTTAAAAAACAAATGCATGCACTGGTTAAACTGCCACAAACCTCTTCCGAAACCGTGCTCAAGTGAGATTTTATTCGCCAGGCGAATAAATTGGGTTGGACATAGAGCCAAAGATGTACAGGGAGATTGTGTAGTCATCAATTTTAGGAACACAAACACGGTCAGACATATTTGCACATTCCAGTCAGGCCCTAATTCTAACGACCGCTCAGCAATTAGAGCTCTCCCCCTCACCTATTTTTACCCAGGCCTGCACCATCTTAGCACTATTAATCTAAATAGGGGAAGGGGGGACTTTGTGCGAACTAATAGGGCTGGTCTATTACCCTTTGATTATAACACTTTCCAAGGCCCTGATCGACACTGTTCGCCCACGCTTGAAGCCTTTTACCACCCTAACAGATACAGCACCCTTGAGCAAGTGGATTGACGTTTGAACCCTATTATTCCAAAAATGGCCCTAACCCAAGGGAACAAGTCAGAAACGGAAGGGCTGGCAAACAGGCCCCTGTGGGAAATTACAGAGAGGGCTTTGAGTCCTTTATCCGCCATTATCCCTGTTGCTGACCCGATCCCATCACCTAGTAAATCAAAGCCGAGTCCTCGTTTTCTATCTTGGAACGTGGCAGGTCTCAAGAGTAAACTGGATTGCGAGGACTGGGGTGTCTTTATAGACGATTTTGATATTTGCCTGATGCAAGAGACCTGGGCATTGGAAAATTTGCACAGGGTTGGCTTTGCATCATTTGACACACTGGCTGTATCTAGTGGTAGGGGTAGGCCCTCAGGGGGCCTTACCACCTGGGTAGCGCTCCACCTGGGTGCCGTGGCAAGGCAGATACACACCAACTCGCTAGACATTCAATGTACTCTTCTAGTGCTGCCTAACAATATTCATCTGGCTCTTTTGAATGTCTATTCGAGACCTTCCCAGGGTGGTCGGGAATCCGAGGTCATCGAGTTGCTTAACAAATTTATCTTGACCCTGGACTCAGAATATTCCGTGGTCGTAGGTGGCGACTTCAATTGTCAATACGAACCACTCTGTGTGTCGGCCTTGGACGACCTTAACACAGAGAACGAATATCGAAATATCCCTGATCCTATGATTCCAAAGGTCAAAGTGTGGTCCCCTCTGGCCCTTCAAATCTCCGCTCTCACACTTTCCTTGTCATTGAGGGCTTGCAATGGGAGATTTGATTCTGACAGACCAGGACGAGCTACCTTCAATAGGGTAGGTCATACCTCCATCCTCGACTATATTCTTATTGAAACTAGATCTTGGGATAAGGTGCTTGATTTTAGGGTGCTAGATCGTAATGATAGCGATCATAATGCTTTGGTTGTAACCTTTAAACCAGGCTGTTGGGGTATGAGCACCTATGATGTACCATCACCCACCACTGCACAACACCCCATACTACGTAACAACAAACGAAGGGTGAGATGGCCGCACATTGCCGCTAGCCCGAATAAAATTTCTGAAATTTACAGCCTTGCCCTACCTTATCTTGTGGAAATGTCTGAGGTGGAATCATCTCGACTTCCACCTGTACATGCAGCCGGACCCACAGGCATACACCTACAGTTAGTAGACAAACTCTCGAAGGCGTTTTGCCTGACAGGGCCCGCGAGGCCCCACTTGCCTAAAAGGCAACCGTGGTACTCTGCTGAGTGCAGGAAATCGAAGAGTGAGCTACTAATCGCCATCAAAAGCCTCGATAGAGATAGGATCAAAGTAGCAAGGGCCAATTACAAACAAATATTAGAAAGGGCTAAAAAAACACTGGGAGTCTGATATCTGGGAAGAATTAAGATCTACTCTAATAGCGAAGGATTTTAGGGGCTTTTGGACAACCGTGAGCAAAGGGAGGAAAGAAGCAGGAACGAGCTCATTCCCAAACATAGCTCCAGCTGTATGGGAAGCACATTATGGAGGTCTCTACTCAAGCCCAAACACAAACACTCCTCCTTCGCCTATTCCCGGATCTACCACTCAATGTGAGGCCTTAACGATGATAACTATAAAGGAGGTGGAAACGGCTATCCATCTTTTAATACCAAACAAAGCTCCGGGATTGGACAAAATCCCGGGCGACCTCTACCGTTCTGAACCTACGATCTGGGTGCCATATCTTTGTATCCTATTCAATTTTATTCTGTCGGGAGGTGATCTACCAGAGTCATGGCTAGGCGCGGAGATCGTGCCCATATTTAAGAAAGGCTGTCCTCTAAAACCTTCAAATTATAGGCCCATCAGCTTAATCGACATCACTCAGAAGCTGTTTGGGCGTATAATATTGGACAGACTCCAGGCCTGGGAGACTGAAAACAACATCTTAAGTTCACTGCAAGCAGGATTCAGAAAGGGCACCTCCACCGTGGACCAGATCTTCCGACTCCAGGTCATACATTGGAAGACCGTGAGTTTAGAGGGTGGCAGTCTCTATCTCATTTTTGTTGACCTGAGGTCGGCTTTCGATCTGGTTCCGCGTGAAAAACTGTGGAATGTGCTTCTGGCTCTTAATGTTCCCTTGTATCTTCTGGATATCATTGTTAGACTCCACACAAAAAACTTTGCCCAGGTAAGATGCGGCAAATATGGTGAGCTTTCTTCCCGTTTCCCTGTAAATCGTGGAGTCCGACAGGGATGCGTGTTGGCTCCAACATTATTTTGCCTTTATATCAATGGGCTCATTAAGCACCTGGAGGATATTAGGGACATAGATGCGCCCAGACTTGCCACAGGTTTGGTGCCAGCGTTGATGTTCGCTGACGACACTCTTTTGTTATCGCGCACATCAACTGGCATCCAACGCATTCTGGATGGCTTTGTGGATTTCTGTGCAGAGAGAGGCTTAGAGATCAATTTGGCTAAAACCAAATTCATGATCCTAAATCCCCCCAAACACACACGGCCAAACCCAGTTCTGAATGGTGTCTACCTTGAGCGGGTAACCACATTCAGTTATCTGGGGATTTTATTACAGGAAAACTTTGGCTGGGGTGGGCAAATCGCAAATTCTGTGTTAAAACTTGCACAAACCACCGGGGGAATCTCCCAAGTATTTAGGGGTTCGGTCTCCAAGCCAGTGTCCCCTGCATTGGAAATATATCGGACACAAGTAAGAGCAGCCTCCATATATGGAGCGGAACTGTGGGGCCATACCAGAATACACAGCTTGATTGGGTCGGAAAATTCATTCGTGAGGAGCTTGTTGGGCCTTCCATCTAGTTCCCCGCTGACCCCTATCAGGCTGGATTGTGGGTTATTACCCATTGAACAAGTGGTAATGCTGCGTCCATTGCTATATTGGAAGAGATTATGGTCAAACGAGGAGCTGGGACTCTACCGTGAGGAATTTAAGGGAGTCTGGTCCCAACTCAAGAGCAAGAATATTCCCTGGCTGAGATTCGTCAGGGATTCCTGCACTAAGATTGGCCTTCCAGAATTATGGACCACTCCGGAGGCCTCATGCTTGGCCCTACCCAAAGCTAAATTGGTCGAACAGTTTAAAAACCACCATCTTGCGCGTCTGTATGAATGCCCTAAGATCGGCAAGCTGACGGCCGCGTTCCTCCAAATTAAAGATAATTACAGGAAAGAGGAGTTTTTAGACCTGGTTAGTCCACCGGCCGCGAGGAAGCTTTACTGCCAATTCAGAATGGGTTGTCTCCCGCTCAGGTCATTTACATCTGGATGGGACGCCAATAAAATCACCGCATGCCCGGCCTGTAGCCACACACTTGAGGACGAAAAACATGTCTTTTTTTTCTGCCCAATATATTTACCACAAAGGAAACGCTGGATTAAGCCCCTATGCAATAATCTTGGTTTCAGAGAATGCGAAAAAGCAATGAGAATTTTAAAATATGACACTAAACCTCCGATAGTTTTCGCTGTCTCCCGGTTCCTCAACTCTGTCTGGTTATCACGTAGGAAATTTTTATAATTAACCACCCTGCCAAATATTTGTTTGCCAAAATCGAATGTAATGCGTTACCTTGAAAATGATTGAATTGGCTTTACTTTTTATGTTTTCTTTTATCGTATTATTTATTGTGTAAATGATTGTTGCTTTTATGGTCATTGAACCGAAATAAAGTTTAATGATGATGATGATGATATCTTTCATAGATGCACATGCTTGTATCTTCCCCTTCGTCATGGTGGGAGTCTCACGGTAAAAGAATAACCATAGCAGTAAAAGAAAAAACTGCATAGAAAACCCATAGGGAAGTATATGGTTTGGTAGCCTATCACCATTATTATGTGGTTCAAACACCAACCAATCAGCTGCCAGCCCTGAGATCACAATCCCCAGCAGAGCCACCATACCTTAGATTTCCAACCAGCCCAAAGAGTGAGCCAGGGATGAATCTAGAGATAAAAAGTGGTCTATCCGCTAAAAAACGGGGAGGCAGGCGGGCCACATGTGAATATATGAAAGATATTAATACTGGAGAACCACAGTGTACAGGTAACTAGTTTTTTCTCCAGTATTGAATCTTTCATAGATTCACATGCTTGTATCAGAATAGTCAGCAGTGTTTAACCGAAGCAGCGTTTGTAGGATAGACCCCTTTTTGTAGGGCTCTGCTTCCTAATATTAGAAATCGTAATGAGTTATGCTGCTCCAAAAACAAAATTATGCATACATTTGCTTGTCACCATGTTAATATGAAATATGAAAAAAGAAATTGATAATGAATATAACAGACAATCTAATCAAAATATACAATACATAGCATAAGAAGTACCTTAGTGAAACAGGTGCCGTATAACTGCTTGTCCAACTGCGGTGTCCGCTTTCCACGCTGTGTCCAGACAATAAAGTCTGGTAAACGTGTGAGCATTTGTCCATGTCGCCGCTTTGCAAATGTCCGGGAGCAATACTCCCGCGAACAATGCGGTCGAGGTTGTCACCTTTCTTGTGGAATGTGCGCGAACTCTAGCGCGCAAAGGCTTTCTTGCCTTCTCATGACAGAGTGATGGCCAAGGCTATCCATCTTGAAATGGAAGATCTTGATAGAGCGAAGCCTTTCCTAGGCCCAACAAAGGAGATAAGCAATTGGTCTGTTTTCCAAAATGATTTTGTTTTGTCAATATAAAATTTGAGGCATCTTTGATGTCCAAAGTGTGCAGCGATTTCTCTGCAACGGATGATGGATTCTTGAAATATGTAGGTAATGCAATTGGTTCATTAAGATGAAAAACTGTAGGGACATTGAGGATAAATTTTGGATTTGTCCTGAGAATAACTGAATTGAAGAAATGGTTCCGAGACAGAGAACGCCTGGATCTCACTGACTCTCCTGGCGGAAGCGAGTGCTAGTAATAATGCCACTTTCCAAGAGACGAACTGTAACTCAGCCTTATGAATCGGTTCGAACAGAGGTTTCATGAGATATGACAAAACTACATTGAGCTGCCACGGAATGGATGGCTGTTTGATAGGTGGGAACATTCTGAACAGTCCTTTAAGAAATTCCTTTATGATCCTCTGCGACCAAAGCGATGGATGATATAGCGTTCTACGATATCTTGATATAGCCGCAAGATGTATTTTTATTGAAGCATGGGATAGCCCAGCTTTGGCTAGGTGAAGTAGGTACGGTAGAATCTGCTCCGGCGAAGAGTGCAAAGGATGCAGATTTTGATTAGAACACCAATGACAAAATCGCTTCTATTTTGCTGTATAAGTTTTATTGGTAGATAATGCCCGAGAGTTCGATAATATATGCCTGCACTCCTGAGGGATATCTAAGGAATAAAATTCATGGTCATGAGGTTCCAGGCGACAAGTTCAGAGATGGTAACAGCGGGTGAAGAACTTGCCCTCCTCTCATGGAGATCAGATCCTGTATCAATGGAAATTGTACTCTGGGATTTACAGACAGCTGGTGGAGTTCCGAGATCCAGAACTGTCGCGGCCAAGCCGGGGCTATTAGGATCAGATGGCACGGTTCCACTCTAATTTTTCTTAGTATCCTTGGAATGAGAGGAAACGGGGAAAACGCGTATGCAAACATCCCCGTCCAACGAATGTGTAGTGCATTTCCCCACGATCCCTTCTGAGGGAATCGACTTGCGAATGGTGTGCATTTCTTGTTGTCCTGGTTTGCGAAGAGGTCCAGAGTTGGTGTACCCCATAACCTGAATATCTTTAAGAGCCGAGTTTGATTTAGTTCCCATTCGTGACAAGTTGAGATCGACCTGCTTAAGATGGTCTGCTCTCGTGTTGTGTACTCCAGGGACATGTTGGACCTGCAGAGAAATGTGGTTTTGTAGCATCCAGCTCCAAACCTCTTGGGCTTGGGCTGAGAGGTTTTTTGACCTTGTACCTCCTTGCTTCAGTAAGTAAAACATCGTAGTCGTACTGTCTGTCCTTACTAAAACAGGTGAATTTCGAATTCTGGGTAGGAAAGCTTGCAGACCCAGGAACACCGCTCTTAACTCGAGCATGTTGATGTGCAATTGGGCTTCTTGCACTGTCCAATGGCCCTGTATTTCCAGTTCCTGAAGATGTGCTCCCCATCCGTGTAACAAGGCGTCTGTCGTCATGACATAGCTTGGAGATTGTGGTTTGAAAAGTAGGCCTCTTGAAAGGTTGTACCTGATGCCCCACCATGACAGTGCTTTTCTGATCTGAGGGGTGATAGTAATTTGATCCTCGAAGGATCCTCGGGCTTGCACCCATTGCTTGTCGAGTAGTTCTTGCAGCGGCCGCATGCGAAGTCGACAGTTGGGGACTAATGGAATGCAAGATGATATTCCCAGTAATGATTTGAAAATTCTTACTGAAGTGAACCTTTTTGCTTTTAATCGGGCTGTCAGCTGCATTATTTTTTTTCGTGCGCTCTTCTGAGGGGTACGCTTTTGCTTCTTGAGTTTACAACCTGGCTCTTAGGAACTGGATTGATTGTCCTGGAACGAGAGAAGACTTCTCCATGTTGATCCGCAATCCCAACTGTTGGAATAAAACTATGCAGCATTCTATGGCTTGCTGTGCTTCCTTGAACGATGCCCCCTTTATGAGCCAGTCGTCCAGGTACGGATATATCTGGTAGCCTTGCTGACTCAAATGCGCTGCGACTGGCACCATGCATTTTGTAAATACCCTTGGCACGGATCTGAGGCTGAAAGGTAATACCTTGAATTGGTAGTGGCGCCCTGCCACCGTGAATCGTAGATACTGCCTGTGTCTGATGTGGATTGGAATGTGAAAATAGGCATCTAAGAGATCTAACTATGCCATGTAATCCCTTGGCGCAACATTAGGAGAATCTCTTGTAGCGACAGCATCCGAAACAAAGTCTTCTTGATAGAATTGTTCAGGCCTCTGAGATCCATTACCTGCCTCCATTTGGTGGACTGCTTCTTCCTTATGAGGAAAAAATGTGAGTAGAATCCTCTCCCTCGCTGTTGAACTGGAACCTCCTCTATTGCTCCTTTCACAATGAGAGCCAAGACTTCCGCCTTCAGTGCCGAGAGATGATTCTGGTTCCTGTGAATGGGAGGTCGCGCTGGAGGTTTTTGTATGAACTCCAGGGTGTGGCCTTGATGTATAATATCCAACACCCATCTGTCCGATGTTATTGATAGCCACTGATGAAAATAGCGAGAGAGGTAATGGATCTGATTGGGGCGTGACGTGGTGGACAGCGCCTGAAAATCGTCACTGTCTCCTATTGGAGTCCTGCGCCCTTCCCCTTGTGACAGGCTTTCTCCTAGATTGCTGCTGATAAGAGGAGTTAGAGGAGCGAAATTTCTGGTTATTGTTTTATTGACGGTATCGCTGCTGGTAAGGTTGATACCTGTTAGATTGAAATGAAGATCTTGGATTGAATTGACCTCCTGATCCTCTTCCGCAAAAAGTTTGAAATCTTCCCTGCTGCAGAGAGACCAAGGCTTTTGCACCGTCTGTGTCTGCCCTTATACCTTGTAACGAATCATCTATATGCCTTCTGAAAAGGTTCTCTCCATCAAAAGGCATATCCACGATCTTTGCCTGCACTTTGGGCCTGAAAGATGTAGCCTTCAGCCACCCTTGCCGTCGAAGCGCTACCACTGCAGCCATTTGTCTGAAACCTAGAGACGATATGTCCATGGCTATGTCGGAAGCAGCTCTAGCTCCATCTTGTAAAATTACAGCCGCCTCTTCCTTCTTGTTTTCTGGAAGAGGAGCCAAAAGTGGAGCAATGTCCGACCACATCTGGCGGTTATAACGACTGACAAGTGCCAATGCATTCGTAGCCTTGATCGAAGCTGCTGCCAACACTGCAAAGCGCTTCCCTGCGCCATCCATCTTTTTTCCCTCCTTATCAGGGGGAACCGTCAAAGTAGAGACAGAGTTTTTGGAGCGTCTCTGCGCCGCCTGCATAACAACCGATTCAGGCCTAGGATGACCTATTAGGCACGCCGGTGATGATTCTGGGGTGCGGTACTTTTTCCTCGATCCTCGGGACGGATACTGCCACTGAGGCCGGATTTTTCATAATCTTCAGTCCCTCATCACAGATGTGATTGATGATTGGTATCGTTCGTATAGATTTTCTTGAAGGTTCTTTAAAGTCGTATAAGAAACACTCATTTTCCTTTACTGGCAAAGGAAGCTCGAACCTTTTGGAAGCTTTCTCCATTAAGTCATGGAAACCACCAATGTCTTCCGGTGGTGAGTTTACCGGAGATGGTGATGGTACTGGCGAAGAAATGACATACTGATCTCACTCATCGACCCCAGGATCGTTTGGCAGTAATTCTCCTTCCTCTGGCTGTACCTCCGGTTCGCTTTCAGCAAAGTCATCCCTAATTGTTATTATTTTAGGGGTATGCACCGTTTGCACCTGGGGTGAAGGCTGAACCACTGGAGTCTGAACCATCTGCTGTGGTAAGCCCGTGGTGTTGGCGGCAGGAGTATTGGCATCTGGGAAATGGCGGTAATAGTCGTTGATCATATGTCTTAAGTCGGAGACTAGGTAAATAGGCACAGATATTGAGTCTTCCCTGACATTATCCTCTTCATCATAATCATAGGCTTGCTGGAATGATTCATACCTCTTGGAGCCTTGAACTGGCCGGTCTTTAAACGACTGTTCTTCTTGAACTTCCTGAACGCCTTCTTTGTCTGTCTCCTGGCTTTTAGTGTGGAGTTGTGAGGGACTATAAGCTACTCCGTATGGGCCTTCAGCTTCTGACTCCTGTAAATCCAGCAGCTTAGAAGTAGGAAGCGGCGAGATCTTTGACCATGCAGTAAAATCTGCTGTTTTCTTCGACAGTGGAAATCTCTTTATAGTAATGGATCTAGTCATTGGAGACTTGAAAGACGTCGTCGACGGAACGTCCGTCGACGAAGTTTGCACACCCGTCGTCGACAGCGTCAACGACAGTCGTGTTGTCAGCAGCGTCATCAATGGTGTAGTCGACGGTGTCGTTGACGGTGTTGTCAATGATGCAATAGTCGTCGAGGACGACACGGTCGGCGTTGAGATCCTCGACGTCTTCGTCGGTGTCGAGACGGAGGAAACCATGGACTTTGTCGACGGGAGCGACAACGGAGCTTTTGTGTCTGAAGACTTTTTGAGGGGTGAATGAGGCAAAGACGACGATGAATCTTTGGGTTTTGCTTTTTCTATTTTTTGTTTCTTCACCTCAACTTTCTCCTCAGACAACTCCCTTTTGTGTTTGGAAGAGGAGTGTCCTTTAGATTCCCCATCAGACTCAGAGTCTGAAGCATTCTTTTTCTTCTGAAGCCATAATAATAAGCAAGCTTCTCTGTCTTTCAAGGTTTTTGCCGAGAAAGTGCGAAAGTATTTGCATCCTTGGGGACGTGCTTAGGGTAAAGGCAGTATAAGCATTCTTAGTAGGGGTCCTCAGAGTATAATCTGGCCTTCCCACAAGATTTGCAAGATCTGAACAGCCTCTTCTTAGAGCCTTCTGACATGGTGAAGAAAGAGGAAAAACAGTACCTCAATCCAAGAACTGTAGAAAGGTCAAAAGTTCACCAAGTAACCAAGAACTGAGCAGAGCTCAGGGAGACTCCTCACACGACGGCGATTGGAAATCTGAGGTATGGTGGCTCTGTTGGGGATTGTGATCTCAGGGCTGGCAGCTGATTGGTTGGTGTTTGGACCACATAATAATGGTGATATGCTACCTAACTATATACTTTCCTATGGGATGTAGTTTTTTCTTTTACTGCTATGGTTATTCTTTTACCGTGAGACTCCCACCATGACGATGGGGAAGATACAAGCATGTGAATCTATGAAAGATTCAATACTGGAGAACTTAACCTTCATGGCATTATTTTAATGGAGGAGGCATGCGATCAACGAATTCGGTGGCAGTGTCTGGGTTAGACCTCAAAGCACACAAAAACAAAACAGAGATAGTATATACCATCCCAAATAAAACATTACCATGAGTAACAGCTCCATATGACATGCAGTTTGATAAAGAACACTAATTGCTTGATAACTCCTCATTTCCCCAGGGCCTGCTATCAATTTCTGTAACGAAACAAAAAAAAATGGTCTGAGAAAATTTAAAATTTAAAACAGGTTATTATATACAACAGTTCGATGTAACAAATTACCGAAAGCAGTACTGAGGAGAGTAATATTTAGTCAAAATTGGTATAATGCATCCATCTATTTAAGATCATCAAGGATACTGCAATTTATTAGAAAGAAAATATATTTACCCGCAACACCAATTCTGCATCCTTAGTACCTTCATTAAATGCATAAACCCGGACTATCTTCAGGGGTCAAGAACACTTTTCCCAACGATGATGACCATCTCAACATTTAGGGACTCCTATTTGAGTCTAGGGGTCAGTGCTAGATACTTCTACTAACATTGAAGTTCTTGGCATAATAAAGGTGCGACGGCCCTCGAGTAATTTTTGTGGTGTGTTGTTTTAGGTGGACGAGGAAGGGAGGGCTGTCTTGCCAGATGGGCACAGGTAACACCACAGCTCCACCCTCCCCCTTCTGCTGGAGGGCCTGCAAATCCACTGAGAAGAGTGGCGATCCGTTTCCAGAAAAGTAACTTATTCCAATCTAGCAACATCTGTTCCTTTATTTTCAGGTAACTGCAGGCAAATGTTCCAAAGCTCAAGCTTTATACGCACCCATCAGTAATAAAGTAATAAAGCCAACAGGTCTCGTCTAAATAAGGTATTGGCTTTGTCAATGTTTTTTAGCCATATCGTACAGCAGTGTGCATGACGTACAGAATGGCTTAAAGTCTATAATACATTTCTTTTCAAAAGCACAGCCTGCACCCATGTGAGCCGCCAGCATTAGAGAGGGGACATCCATCTCGATAGTTAGAGTGGGTTATGTATCTGTAAAGGGCAAGGCTCAAGACGTTCTGTGCGATACACCATTGTAAACTGGTTTGTAGCTTCTGTGACACAAGCATTAGATCCTCAAGCATTAGATCCTCCTTGTTCCCTATAGTCTGCGACCATCGATTTGCGAGCCACTCTTGATGCGTCTTAATGTGAAGGCACGCATGTGGCACTAGGTGAATGGGAATGTCACCATTTCCAACAACTTCATTACTTTTCTTACTGCTAGAAATGTAGATGTGGGGTGTAGGGGAATTGTGTTCAGTAACGACAACGTGCTAAGCTTTCAGAGCTGCAATGGCTTTCTCAGTGTTATTATTGGCATGCAGGAATTCCTTGTTTTGCATCAGAGTTGGAGATGAAATCTGAAGTTTCAATGTGAAGTGTAACAGGTATCAAAGTTGAAAGAAAGGATACTGCCCTGTAAGATGCAAGGAGTGTAAAGTATTCCCCCGAGCTGAACCACAGAAATCTGCACTGCAGTGTGTAAATGGTAGTGGTTGCACTTTTTAGTTTGACTGTTTGAAGAAAACGTAAGTTGCCTCCGGTAATGCGGAAATGGTTCCTGTCTAAAGAAGTTACCCCCTTTGCTTACGACAGCCCACTTCCCTTTCTACTTTCTATCCTCACCCACCCCCAACTAAGGCGGAGGAAATACTTCATAGTCTTGATCCAAAGAGAGCGGTCAGCTTATACGTGGACAGAACAAGTGAATTCAGATCAGATGATCATCTCTTTGTTGGATATATGAAATGATGAAGGGCAAGCAGGTTAACAAAATAACACTATCCAGATGGGCAGCTATCGAAAATCCGGTACATCAAGATCTGCTATGCCATAGCACACTAGGATCCTCCAGAAGTATTTGACCTCATTCTACCAAAGAAAAGTCTTCTACATCAGAACTGTCGAAAGAGGGGCCAGTGGTGGAAATTTGAAAAACGGCAACATGGTCTTCCCTTCTCACTTTTGCAAAGCACTTTTGCTTAGATCCCGAAGTAAGGAAAGATTGTCACTTTGGCTAATTCAGTTCTGTAGGACAGTTTGGTATAAGCAGCCATGCATCTTCCAATGGATGTGGGATTTCTTGAGGAATCTATTCAAAAGGTGAGAACTCTGCTGGTAGAAGTATCCATCAGAAGAACAAGTTACTTGCCTTCTGGTGCATACTGAATTCCACACCGACGCACCCACCTTTCCGTTGCTCTGCTGGTAGAAGTATCCATCAGAAGAACAAGTTACTTGCCTTCTGGTGCATACTGAATTCCACACCGACGCACCCACCTTTCCGTTGCATGGCTAAATATACTAAGTCTTTTTAACATGTACTCTTAATTTTACTGTAAACTGCACATATCTGATTAAGATGTTGGTTTCATCAATTCACCTACAAGATGAGCTAAAAAAAATAGATAGAAACAGACATAAGCACGTCGACCACTTGCTTTATGGTTCTAGTGAAGACACACGGTGCAGTGTGCGCCATCAGGGTGGAGCCAGCACCCTTTAATACTCGTAGGAGAGCCGTCGAAAAGTTTTAGATCCAGTCGGATGCCTGGGATATTTAAAAAAAAAAAAAAAGTAATCTTCAAAAAAGAATTTCTGATGGATACTGCAATGTCCGTTTGAAAATCCTCCCTAAAACTTTGCTTCTCATTTGCCATGTCAACATCTCCAGGCTGTTAATCTTCCTCATCAGCAACATAACAAAAGTGTCTGCAGGTTCAGTAGCGGATCCCAAAGCATTTTGGGATGACTGAGGACGACTGGTGTATTTCCGACGTCTCTCGGTCCTCCGTGGCTACTTGAAGTTTTTTTTAAAGCTGAAGACACCATTGAGACTATTGTTTTTACATCTTTGATAATTGATTTTTTCATGTGCTTTGTTCCAATGTTTGGTTGGAATATTGTAGGCTTTTTGTAATGTTGCAACAACTTTAGAAACCCAAATTGGTAGGTCAACAGGTGACATCTAGTCTGGATCAGACTTTTAAAAAATGCTCTTTTGGAGAACCCTAGCGAATCACAACAGAGCCAAACTGTCTCAGGGAATTAATCTATTTATACAACACTGAAACATATGTTGATTTCTAGTTGCACAAATTCTTACTATTTAATCCGTTTGTCATCAAAGTTCCTAATTGAACTCAAAGAAAAATCAAACCTAAAAAATGAATCGGTTCACCTGCGATATGATTACTATGCATCCAAGTAAGTTGAATATGGAGGACACGCAAGCAACTGAAAGGGTATGGTAACTACACAGGGATACAGACTGCTATGCAATGGCCACTGACTGATACCATACTACATCTACTTATGTTTTGATGGAAAATTCACTGGGTCCATCTTGAGCAGTAATATGGCACCGTCCTATGTGGATATTTAGAAGTACATTCTTGAGACAAAGTGTTTTTTTAAACTTATAATGCAATTCTAACACAACCCATTGGATGTATCACATCAATGGCGTCCTTGATATACGGTCAGTCACTGAAAGCAAATCAGTTGACAATGTTTAACAGTAACTGACATTCAATCAAATGTACTTTTCACAAAGGTAATCCTTCTTGAATACTACAATTTATCCAAACAGTAATCAGATTCATACGAAATTAAATGTACAACCCCCTGATAGAAACATCCAGCCAATCTCCTCTAATTTTCCTTCAAAAGCACCACATTCAAAATTTCAAGCAATTTCAGGGGGTGTGGAATTCCTATTTTGCCCCACGCCCAGGACATATGGTTTGGGGTCAAGGACAACAGGTTTTCATGTTTATTTTGTCCTTGGGGCAAGAAGGCCCAACCCCCGGCAGCACAAACACTTTGGCTGCCAGTTTGCAGTACCACATTAAGGATCAGGGAAGGGCATTGTCTGCAGATACGGTAATATCGGTGTCCATATGTTAATGCTGTTCTAAATTGAATTTATGCTTCATCAACGCAAAGCCTTTATTATTAGGGTGAGTGCTCTAAGGAAGTATCACAAGCTCGGATTGTACTACTGACAGTGGTTTCAGTATAAAAATGTGCGCACGTGTTTACTAAGTTTAACAATATGATGCTACATATAATGCTCCCAGAATGCTCTCTGATTAGATGCAGATATTTGATATTTAAAATCAAGATTGAGGACACTTTACTTTCAAAATAAAAAGTTCACAGAAAAATGCCACTAGGAAAGAAAAACGTTTCACTAAACTACTGTGAACTTTTATGTATCATTTCTTTGAAGCATCATTTGGTAAAATGTGTTGACGCTTGCTATTATTTCCAAAATATTCATTATGGATAATCAGTGCAACCAATTTCAACAAGATTATGGGTAACATGAAAATAAACAAGCACTGGCAAAGCCAACAGTTCTGACATTGTTGGTCAGCATTTTGGTTTTGTCAGTGTTTCTGTTTTGACGTGGTTTTTGTAAAATGGTATTGTGGTAGGAGCTGCTGGGCCCTCACCATTATAAAAAAAACATTGCCAAAAAGCTAACATTTTTTGGGCTCAAAAGGTCCACATAGCCACAGTAGTCCTTTGCACTGAAAAAAAATACTTTATGTGCGGATATGCACCTTGAGAAGAAGCAGAATGCCGTCACTCAATGTGAAGTCAGCCGATAAATAGAGAGTGATAGAATTTTAATAAAAACAAAGGGTCTTGGTTAATACCAATTCATAATGATAATCACAAAAGTACACCCAATGGTAAATGTCCTAGCATTAGTGCAGACTTACGGAGTTGCGGCTTACATGAATTTATAAAAATGTACAGAAGTAAGCTAGGAAATTGTATTCCTACAAAATATGTGTGAACTGCACTTTAGCACGAGCAAATATGCATGCGAAGATTTGCTCATGCAAAAACTGCTGATTATTTGCAGGTTCACCGCTCCTCCAATCCCTTTTTTCTCAACCCTGAAAGAAGTTTTACTCATGTCCTTGTCAGGATGGAAAAAGATTAGAGAAGAGCTGGTGAAAACCCCTCAAACATCCAAATTAGTAGGTTTGCACAGACTCAAAAGGGCATTCCACCCTTGCTGCTACTTTCAGCCCCAGTATGTAAATATGTGGAAAGTTGGCAAAATAAGAGAAATGCTAGCATTCAAACCCAATTATAGTATGAGCCCTGGCATAATCAGAGGCTATTATCAGAGCTCTTATATAATGAGATTGCTGCCATAATTTGTTGCTGTACTATGTGGCACCAAAGGGACAAGTGGATTTGTTTACAGCACAAGTAGATGTATGAAGCAAACTGTCCTATGGAAAAGCAGTTATTTTATAGATTTCAAACACCCCTGACACTACCCCAAGGGCCCAATGAGAACTGCAAATACTGTCAGACTGACGCATTGGATTACATGGTATGTGCTGGCAAAGCTGTCCCGCTCGCCCCCGCATGCCTCCTATGCGTGCTCAGTCGCTGAGGTCAGTTCTGTCCCACCTCCTACACACCACAAGTGGACAGGAGAGCCATGGAGCGCCGGGAAGTAGCTCGTATATGGGGACAGAGGCAGCAAGGAGGGTGAAGAGCACGAAACCGGCTCCTGCGCTGGCAAGAGCTGTGCTGATGAAAAAAGGGGTCTGCCATAGTAAAAGATGAAGCGCAATGGCACCATGTTGATTAAAGAGAAACAGGCCGCGCACCACCTTAAGCGACCGGCCTGCTGCAGCCATGCCAGTAACCAAACCCACAAAAAAAAAAATCTGTTGAAATTTACAAAAAATGTTCCTGATCACAAAGTAATGCAGTAAAAACAACACGTAAAAACAACACTTAACAACAACGGCCCAATGAGTACTGCAAAAGTGAAGTCAGATTGACGAATCAAATTATGCCATGTTTGCTGGTAAAGCTGGCCCACTCTCCCCCGCAGCCTCCTGTGTGTGCTGCCCAGGCGGGAGTGAGGTCTCGTGGCACACAAAAAAGACAATAGTGTCACAAAGGAACATAAATTTGAAAAAGAGGAAGAACAAATGGAACAGTGGCAGTCAGAAACAGCATAAGGAGAGACAAATTAAACATTCACCAAACAAAAACAGCCATTTACAAAGAGCATTAACAGGAGCCAAAAGAAAAGATCGGAGGTGCTTCAAGCCCATTTTCTAGATATAGCATGTCTCAAAGAGACAGCGCACGCACTGCCTAGGCCAGACCTAAAACATGAGGTGGAAAACCATGGCAGTCCTGTCCTGAAAAAACAGGTATTCCAACTGTCAGAAAGTGAGGTTTATTTATGTTTAAGGCCGCCATGACATTTGGACAAGATTTTGCTATGTTACACAAGTTGTGAAGTGTAAGGGCTAGGGTGGCACTTAACAACTCATTACATAACAGAGCCCATTTACAACGAATGCAACCTGCGTTATTAAATAATAGGTAACTAAGGCAAGTGGAATGATGTAATTGTGCATCCGCTGTGTTTTCAACAGAATTATACATTTACTGCCCTTGCTAATCCATCATTGGCCGCCAATTGTTTAGATGTTATTCTACCCCCCCCCCCCCCCCCCCAAAAAAAGTCTAGCTCAAACAGGTCAAAAGTTTTTTTAAAAGATCATTCCACACGTGTTACTGCGTGGTGACTGGCTCTTTGAATAGATTAACCGGCCACCCTTCAGTGGCTGACTGCTGTAATTAGCTGTGAAACCGATACTGAGGAGGTGAACCCCTTGTCCAGTGTTATTGTGTAAAAAATGGGAAAATGTTATAAAATGTGCTACATTACACCACATAATCTGCTCTTTTTTACTGCATAATGGGGTCAACGCCGCAACACAATTTGGACCTTACCATCTGCATAATCCATTTGGCAGCACTCTGTACAACTAACAAGCTAAACGTTTTGTTACAAATAAAAATCGTAAAGAAAATGTTTCATCACAATCTTGCCCGCAGTCCCCATTTTAGATTTTCGAGCTAGGAGGACTAGGAGTCCAGGTACTCTGCAGTATAAAGTATCTCACTGCAGGCAGTATTTTGAGGGGAAGACGTAATCAACAACCGGTGAAAAAAAACGTTTGCATGATGTGGTGTACCTACCCTGTATTCCTTTTCACTGATAAACATGTTCAACTCTATTCTGCCGTATCTGAATATGGAAATCCTTTCATACAAAGAGTAGATTAGCTTCCACAGCATGCTCTTCTCCGTTTTCTCGGGGAAGAGTCCGACAACTTTCACAGGAACATCTGTTGAAAACAGAACAGAGAAAACATTATTTTGTGTCAGTTTATGAGAACTTACCTTTAAATAATGCACAGTTATATGCAATGAGAACGAAAGCTAGTTCTAAACCCAGAGTCCGATAGTGTGCCCTGAAATTTCTTGAACAGAAGGGAATGTGTAGTACAGAAATCCTTAAAGCTCTCGTATGCATGTATCTACAATATCCATGAAAGACACCTAGTACAGTGCTTTTGAGTTAGGGCCTAAGCACACCTGGGAGACTTTCAGTAGTGCACAGCTGTAGGACATTAGCAATTTCAGGTTTTTGAGCAAAATAATCACTTTCTCACCCGGCCACAAGGAGGCAGCACTACAAACAAGTTGGGCATGAGAAATGAACTAATTCTTCACAGCAACACTTATCACTGGAAAAGAAACTGATCATTTGCAACGCGATAGTAAAAGATGTGCGCTTTTGTGCGTTTTGCTACCTGCTGTCCTATAACAATTTTATAGCTAAGCAATATCGTGGACCACACGGATATGCAAGAAGGGAGAAGATTCATTTTGCTGAACAAACTTTATGAGCAGAGTAAAGCTGTACCCTCCAAAAATAAATTACAAAAAAAGAGTCAAGAGATAAAGATAGCCTTGTAAGTGGTGGACTAAGCAAGCATTGGAAAAGCCAATAGTTCTCACCAATAAATATGGACACAGAGCTATTTGCTCTGCCAGTGTTTGTTTGCTTTAGTCTTGCTTATGGCTAAAATCATATCAGTGGTGCCGGTTCCCGAGCATGCATGTATGCACATTAGCAGCCACATTGGATTAATTTTTCTTATACTTAAATCATTTTAAGAAGGCCAGTTTGTGAGCATGTAATGAATGCATGGGCGGCCATGATGGAGTGTGTGCACGCACAAACATGCTGCACCACCATCTTGAAATAATTTTTTATGCTTTATTCATCCTTCCTGCCACAATAAGGTGATTAGGGCTCATCAGCCAGGAATAGATTTGTTCCAGTGGCACAGTGATAATGGAACCTATTTCTGGGCATATCTATCACACTTATAACGTGAACTGCTACAACAACAAGGGGAAAGACGGAATGCTTGAATTAATCTCAGCCACTGGCAATCGCTTGGCCTGCATCTCAATTCATTGTTTTTCGCCCACCATGCCATCTCACTTTGGACCCAGCCACATGCACATCACTCTTGACACTGCTCTAATAGGAGCAGTCAAGCCCGAACCGCCAGGCCAGGTCCTCCCTGAACCCGAACATAAGTAACCGAGGACCAGATTCGCCCCGATTAGGGCTCATCCGCTATGTGGACTGCTCCCATCTCGTTATTGCAGTTGACGCCCAAAGTGAGACGGGTAGGCGCAGGCATATTTATTTGTAATTCTGAAGTCATTGTGACATGCCGGTCGCTTCCTAGGACTCAGACCCTGGAGGGGAGCTTTTTCATCTGATTCCTTCATTTTCTTGTAACTAACTATGGTTGATTTGTGCTTAGATTGCTTGCTTTTCCAGCATCTTTCACACCAGAACAGCGTTTGTCAAGAATGTGTCATTTGACAAACTCAATTACCGATTTATATCCTTTCTAGTTGGTATAGGTAAGTAAGTCACCTTCATTCAAAATTGATCTTTGTTCTACAAGCAGCTTCTGAATTGTTTTTCTAACATCTCTATTTGATATTCCTACTTATTTAGTATAAATTCCCAAGCAAGGTTCATAAACACTCAGAACCGAATGCAAGTACTGGAATGCAACTCTGGTCTAGACGGTTGAACCATTCACCAGGTACTTAAGTTAATCATTCCTGTTCAACTATGGACTGCTTGATCCTGTAGTTAAAATATGGTCTGTTATTGATATAATATTCATCACTTAATAGCATGAGATTTACACTTAATTTTTTGGTTGCAGTGTCACACTTAAGATCATTACAATTGATATGTCAAAAGCGTTAGTGCTTTATACAGGTGCTCCGTTGTCAACAACTTATGGTTTATTTTACTATGCTTTTTTAAATAGTTTTTTGGGGTCAACTATAATCTCCTGTAACTATTGTGGTCCTGAGGATGGTCTCACGTACTGCAGACATTCGAGACCGAAACGTCAACGCGGGTTCAACTTCTTTTTTTATAAAACTTCTGAATCACCACCCTTGAATCAACGGGCTTATGTAATGGACTGATTACTTGATTATAAAGAGTAGACTGTGCATACATTAATCTATGTCGTGGAAGTTTCACTCGGTGTATATGAACATGATCAATGTATGAAGGATTGATGTGTTTGGTTTGTTTCCAATTCTCTACAACATCTTCAATCTAATAATATAGAGATTTTTCAACCATGTTTATACTTGTGCACACCTGTTCTGTTTGCGATTGATTCATATGGTTATCAATTTATACCAGAATTTAGTTCAGGATTAAATATTTCCATCACCACTTTGGAACAAACAACTAATTTGAGGTACTGATTATACATTCAAAATAATTCCCTTGCGGGCAATCTAACTTTACTATTGTTATACCCAATGTCACAAGGGGTTACTGGGTTGCTCATTTTTTGATGCCGCTTCCATAGGCAGCCAAAACTACCAGCAACTGCCCATTCGCAAAGCCATTTGTGGTGGCAGAGGTAATGTTGCTGCCCTCTTTCTCCTTCGTTTTCTTTTTCTTACTGGCTTTTCCTGTTCCTTGTTTCTTTCCCAGTTACAATGAACATAAGGCAGGGTCACTGGAATTATGCTATTGTGCTGCTTTTTTTGCATAGTTAAGGATTTGTCGCATTTTCCACATAATCCATCATCTGCTGCATAATCGGCAGATTTCAACAAAAAACATCAGTTTCCAGCCCTACAGTTCAAAAGTTACTAAAAATACAGCTACACATGTTACCGCCCAGGGGAGGGCATTTTTTAAAGCCGGGCTGGCCACCTTTCTGTTCCTTATTGCTATATTTGGGTATTAAACTGGTACTAAGGAGGTGCAACCAATGCCCAGACAGTGTTACCAAGTTTAACAATGAAGAATAATGAAGTGATACTGTTACAAAATGCACTGCATAATTTGCTTTTTCGTGCCGCATAGTTTACTCAACCTTGCCGCATAATTTGGACCTCTCCTGCCGCATAATTTCAGTGGCCTGACAAGGTGAAAAGCTGTGCTGGAGCAGGTATGGGCCCTGCCTTTACCCTGCAAAGGATGTTGTGTCATTCTGTTGGGGAGGGAGCTGTGTGTGTAGATGGAGGAGTAAATAGTGCTGTGAAGGGAAGGCGCCTATAAAAAGCTGGGGTGCCAAATATCCTAACTCCTCTTAGCTGAAGCAATAACCAACAGGGAGACGGACAATGCAGTCAAGCGCTCAACGATGTTGTTTATGGGTGGTGATGAACTCTACGACCTGTTTCAGGACCTGCCCGACACGGGGGACGGCAACGATTATGACAAAGCGGTGAGAGCGCTGGATAGGCACTTTGACCCACAGGTCAATCCGGATTTCGAGCATTTCAAGTTGCGCCAGGCGAAGCAAAAGGGATGACAAATCCATTGACATGTTTTTTGCAAGATTAAGAAAGCTGGCAAGCTCCTGTGTGGAAATTGACGGCTTGTTTGAGACTCGAGCACAACTGATTGTGGGGTGCAAGTCTTTGGAACTTCGCAAGTTAATACTACGCCAACCAGGAATATCGTTGGATGATATCCTTATCCTGGGAAGGTCCCACAAGTTGGCTGATGCGAGGGCGGGAGAGATGGAGTCAGCATTGGCGCGACGGCCGACCACCCCACAGCCTATCTACCCAACGCCGATAAAGGAGGAGAGGGTGGATGCTATCAAGAAAGCATACATCAGAGGAAGTGCCAGCTCTGGAGGAGCTAATGAGCGTTAAGGGAAGCCAGGATGTAAGAACTGTGGGATGGCGAGCCACTCCCAGAGAGGATATGTGGCGCATGGCTGGCAGTGCCTGAAGTGTAATCGGTATGGACATTTTGCAAAGGTGTGCATGGGGTCTGGCCGCGCCTGATCGGGATGCAACAGAGGCACAAAAATCCCAGCAGAGTGCAAAGACTGTACAAGAGATAGAAGCGTTGGATAGCAGATGTCAGAAGATCCACCTTATAGACGATGAAGGGGACGATGACTTCTTCGTTGTTTCCAATATACGGGGCATGACCACTAACAGGAGACCCCCGCCTGTGTGCCAGATATGGATCGGAGACAACAACGTGAAGGCCTTGATTGACACTGGAGCATCAGTCAACCTCCTTGATGCAGTGCAATACGAAGCGTTGGTTCCCAAACCGACACTGCTAAAGACAAAGGCTCAGATCTTCACATACGGGGGAAGCATGCCTATACCTCTCCAAGGTGTGGTGGAGGTGGACATCCGGCATGGGGACCGGTCAGAACACACAAGATTTCATGTCACCTGTGTGAGAAAGTGCCATCTTTCTTGCATGGTATGCCCCCACTTTTTGCTGAATTGCTGAATGTACTGTGACTGAGTGTGCCCTGGACTCCTGCCAATCAGGTGCCCAGGGCCTATGTTCCTTCCCTAAAAACCTCAAACCCTGGCCACATGCCAGCCCCTGGTAAATGGTACCCTAGGTACCCAGGGCCTTGTGACCAGGGAAGGCCTCTAAGGGCTGCAGCACTCATTGTGCCACCCTTAGAGGCCCTGTACCCAAACTTACACACTGCCCTTGCAGGCTGAGTGTCTGGGTACAAGACAAAACAAAGAGTCGACATGGCACACACCCCTGTGTGCCATGCCCACCACCTACACTGCCCTGGCATACATCAGCCACCCCTCTAGTTGGGTGCCCTATGCCAGTGGTTTGGGCACAGGAGCAAGAGCCCTGTGCCCCTACAGTACACAGGTCCATTCCTGGGCACTGTAAGTGCAGTGCTGCCATTTAAGAGTACATGGTGCTGAGAGCTCGTCAAACACGAACTCCACAGCACCATAATGGCAACACTGAAGACTGAGAAGTTTGGTATCAAACTTCTCAGCGCATTAAACCCGCACTGATGCCAGTGTGGGATTTAATGTACCAAGCACCCCAGAGGGCATCTTAGAGATGTCCCCTGAAACCTAACCTACAATCCACGTCTGGTCTGGGAGGCTGCCTAGGCTGCCACACAGCAGACATGTTGCTGGACTCCTGGGTAGGAGAGCCCCCACTCTCCTGGGCCTGCAACAATGCACATCCTGGGCGAGGTGCTTGGTCTTCTCCCCCAGGATGGACAGGGGGAAGCTTCAAAGGCATGCCGCCTCTGTGAGCTTCCCCAGGCCACTTGCTGCCCCCACTCTGGCGGGAAGCCTGTCCGGAAACCCCAAATAAGGACAGGGGATGTGCCAGCCTGCCAACCCCACCCCTCAGGTGGGGGAGGCGAGGTGAAGCACATCTCCGGGCGCTCGCCATCTTGAAGATGGGAGCCCCTGCCCAATCAGGACTAGGCTTCTGCCCCCCTCCCACAGGAGAGTGGCAGGATAGGGGGTATACCCGCCCCAGGGCAGGGACCCATTGATCCCGGCTGTTTACCTACCTGTAGCGCTCCTAAATCTAGTATTTAGGGGCACCCTGAACCTTCCTTCCTTAGATTCCAGATTCCGAAAAACAAAGAAGAGCAAGAAGAAAGAAGACCTGCCGTGCAACTGCTAAGAAGAGGAAGACACCAACTGCTTTGGCCCCAGCCCTACCGGCCTGTCGACCCTGCTCCTGCTACATCCCGGCACCTCTTGTGGCCAGCAACCTCACAAACCTCGGAGGACCTGGCTACCTTTTGGCTCTAAGCACCTGGGACTCCCATGAGCCGAGGCTCTGCTCAAAACTAGCTCTAATCCCTGGCATCAGCCCAGAACTGCGAACCCTGCACACTCTGCACCCGCCAAGCCTGGCCTGTGCCGGAGTGAACCAAGATCCCGAGGACGTCCCCCCGGCGACTGTGACCCCGAATCCGGCACCCAAGGACTCACCTCGACGCTCCTGACGACGCCTGCAGCCTCAGAACCAGGTACCCCTGCAACCGCGATCAACAGAGGGAAAGTTTTCCCGACACCAAAAGGCACCCCTGCACCCGGCGCCCTGTGGCCCCCTGTGCCCAACTCCTGGGTACCTACCTATCCTCCAACTACCCAACTTACCTCTCGAAGTGGTGGTGGCACCTGAAGAATCTTCGTCCCCGAGCTTGCATCCTTTGTTCAACCAGGAGCTTTCCCATTGAAATCCATTGAGCGCCCGAAGGCTCAAAAGCACCCTCCACCCAGCTGCCCGAGTGGCCCTGGCAGTGTAACCTCTACACCCATATACTTCCCCATTTGCCCTGAGCAAGTGACCAGGAGCCCAGCTCCCACAGCCGTGTGGCCTGCTAGTCAGCAGCCACCAACCAAGGCCCCCCTGCCTCCCATAGGATAACATTGGGCCTAACTCACTCTGCACCCGGCTGCCCCTGTGCCACTGAGGGTGTAACAACTGTACCTACCTGACCCTGGGAGACCCCCGAGTCTGTGCCCAGAACCTTAACTCTGCCAATCGAGTACTTACCCAAAAGCCGATAACCCAATTTTCCTCCATAGGGTAACATTGACTGGTTTCTTCTGAAATTTCTTCTAAGTGTGGAGTTTCTAAAACGTAAAATATTCACCAAAAATCAACCGAATACCGAAAACGAAAATACTCACCTGCTATTAGGAGAGATCCCAGTGCTGGATCTTGGTGCCCAGCACTGACCCTGAAAAATATTCACAACCGTACTTACCAGTAACCCAATTTTCTTCCATAGGAAATCATTGACTGTTTTTCTGTGAAATTTCTTCCAAGTGTCAATTTTTGCAAACTTCAAATATTCTTTAAAAATCATACCAACTGTGAAAACTTAATTACTTACCTGTTTTAGATAGAGGTCCCAGTACTGAGTTTAGGAGCCCAGTACTGGATTACAAAAGTAACGAGAACCTACTTTACCTGCAACTTGAATTTTCTCCCATAGGAAATCATTGACTGTTTTCTATGACATTTCAAAGTGTCAACTTTTAAAATAGCAAAATATTGCCTAAAATCACAACAGTAACTAAGTCGACTTTTATCACTTGTTTCTAAGAACTGTCCCAGGACTGAATCTAGGATCCAGTCCTGGAGTTACAAAAGTAATCCTGGAAGTAATCTATTGCAAATAACTTAAAACTTCCATTGAGCTCAATGCATTATTGTGTTAGAAATTGTGTTGCCTATTGAAACAACCTGTAACCATTATTTAAAAAAGTCAATTGCATATTGCAAAAGTATTTACCTAAAGCATCTCATTCTGAGAAAGTATATTTTAATACCTATTGTTGGTTCCAAAATAAAACAACCATATATTTTTTATATAAACCATTGGCCTGGAGTTCAGTTATTGAGTGTGTGAGACCATTTGCTGACTGAGTGTGTACAACAAATGCTTTACACTGTCCTCTGATACTGCCTTACTGCTCGACCAAGCTACCACTTTAGAGAGTAAGGTTATATCTAACTTTAGCCTCTGCCAAACCTCTGGGGACTGTGGACTCTGAACACACTGTACCTATTTGGGAACAGTATATACAGAGCCACTTTCTCACAACCTGTGATCGGGCTGGATCCATATTGGGCTGCCATTCGGGGGAAGACTTGGGGCTGGTAATGTTCGCAAGACACATCCAGTTCCTGGAGCTATTTCGGGGATTGGGGTGCATGAAGGGTGTTGAAGTACAGCTCCATATCGATGACACAGTCAAGCCTGTAGCCTTGCGACACCGGAGGGTGCCCTTTAATCTGCGTCCCCTGGTCTAAGCGGAATTGGAGAAGCTGGAGAAAGATGGAGTGATTGAGAAGGTATCGGGTCCCACGCTGGTGGTGTCTCCGCTGGTGATCGCCTCAAAACCCAAACAGCAAGGGGCAATCCGCCTCTGCGTGGACATGAGGCTGCCAAATAAAGCGATCCGCCGAGAAAGACACCTTACACCAGTGGCGTCACTAGGGTTGGTGTCACCCGGTGCTGGTAACTCATGGTGTCACCCCCTCACGACTTACCGCATGGACCTCCTCCGCCCGAGTCCGCAAGTTGACAAAGTTGGCAAATAACGGGACCATACAGAATCCTTAGTAACGTTTGTAAATGTAGGTCCTATATTTATAAAATGTGCCTGTTAACAACAGTGTGATAATGACTCATTAATCAGGTTGTACAGTGGGCTACCTGCTAGTCAACAGTTTATTGGAATTTATAATATCATAGGTATGGTACTTTTTACTGGTGTGGTGTTCCCACTATCCAGCAACATGATATATCAGTGGTCGAAGTGGGGGAAAAAAAGTAGTATGTTAAGAAATGATATAGATACCGTGATAGGTTAGATTGACCTATAGTATCTTCAAGTGAGTAAAAAGTGAAAAAAGGTCTACATGTTTCAACCATCCGTTGTTATTACCGGATTTTCGTCAGGACCAGTGAACGTGACCCTGCCCTTGGTCACTTTTAGACCCTAACCATCTACTCACGGTTAGGACTCCCTTCCTTCAAATCTTCGGAAGGGAAAAATCTGTGAAAATAAACACAAACACAGAACAGACATATAATACATGTAAAAATCATTCATTGTAGGATCAATGCTCATTGTGGTTGCCAAATGAAGTAGTGAGTGTGAGACGATCATTCAACACTCAGTGGACCTCCTTGTTATTGGGGAAGTGGACTCACACGATCTTGCGCATCTAACTTTGGCGATCAGGAGCCACACACATAAAATACATACCCACTCCTCATAATCAATTCAGTGGGCGTCAGTATACTCTGTCAAGAGTAAAAGTGTACCAGTGCACCAATGTAACCATAAGGCATAACGGGAAATATCCCGAAGTCCCTGGTTAAAATGAACCCACATGCATCCAGATTTAGTGGTTGGTAATCACACAATCTCACTCAATGCGGTGAGCGTGCCGCTTAAACGAAATCAGAATCCAAATCGCTAGCGCAATAGGGTTCGCAAATTGTGTACCAGACCAAAGGTCAAGTTTAAGGAGGAGAACAGAAAAGGGACGCTTACTGAGAACGCGGTATTTGCGTGCCTCATAGTAGTCGGGGTTGTACGATTTGTTACCTTCAAGATCTGGGTTAAAAAAAATGGAAATCACCAGTCCCCCGGAAGTAAAGCCAAGACCACGATTGGCGTGATGTCGTAACTGGGCCGCCAATGGCTCCATTGGTATGGTTAAAAGGAGGGGTGATAGTGGGCGCCCCTGTCGAGTGCCTTGGGTCACTGGGAATGGGCAAGACCACATACTATTGAGCCGCACTTGAGCAATGGGCAAAGTATAGAGGAGGCTTATCTGCCTAATAAATCTGGATAGGGCCATACAAGAGAGTTTAACTCCTTTGCAGCGCTGAGGAGGATGGTGACTGCCAAACCCCCAGGAGTCTAGATGGTGCATGGTCGTGAAGATGGTATGCAAGTTGTGGGAAGTAGAGTGACCTGGAATAAACCTGGATTGGTAAGGCCTGATTATTGTGGAGAGTAAAGGGAGAAGATGGTTGGCCAAAATCTTAGTGAAAATGTTTACATTGATCATGGACAATGGCCTGTAGGAGTCACAACATTTTACCGGTTTTATCTGGTTTGAAAAGAGTCTCTTTGACTGCTTCCCTGATGGATGGGGCAGTATGCCCTTCTCTAGTGACTCTTCAAACCATGCCAACAAGTGGTGTGTGCTGCATAGCAAAACTCTTTGTAAAAAGAGGTCGTCAGGCCATCCACGCCTGGTGCCATTTTTCCTGGCAGCCCATGGATAACCTGCCTGAGCTCTTCCACAGTGATAGGTGAATCAAGGTACTCCTGGTGTGCCTAGTAAAGTCAGAGGAGCTGTATCACGTCAAAATATGCTGTTAGATCGCTTGCTGGGAGAACAGGCGTGGCAGAATATAAGCTTTGCATAAAAGGTAACCGTGTTTAAGAGGGCAGCAGGAGTGAACTGAAGGACTTGCTGATCATCCTGCAGTACAACACATATGCGGAAGCCTGCGGTTTGTGCAGTAAGCCTGCGAGCGTCCTGCCTGGGCGAACGCCTTTTCTGTAACGACGAGCGCATGTCTCCTTGTCTAGGTAGTGGGTTTCACGGGTGGCTTCCTCTGAGAATTTATCTAATTTGCCCTGAATCTCCGCCAGCATGGCCACATTGTGGGAGCAAAAATATTCCTGTTCTGAGGCCTGGATTTATCGTTCTCAAAATTTGCCACAGAGAAACTGGGGGAGTTTGTAAATTTACATTTAGAAAAAAAAAGCCATCCGGAGTATTGAAACTATAGAACAAGCTAGGAGTAGTGGGGCGCAAACATTGAGAATAGGTTGGGATTTGAGGAGGGAAGTATCCTATGAGGGAGAAAGCAAGAAAACATGTACTATGGTAAAACGTAGTTCCCTTAATATAAGCAGTGGAAGGATACCAGTTGTCCACTCAAAAGAAGAGTAAAGAGCTATTCTCCAGGGGAGAAACTAATGGAAGGTTAAGGAAAGCAATCCAATAAGAAGCAAGCAAATGATATTGACAAGAGAGCCAACCAATGCTAAGCAGTGGTCTAACCCAAAGTCCACTGTAAGTGTTGGTATGTTACAAAAGAGGTGTGGGGCAGTGGCCAGGGCAGCTGACTCCGGAGCACAGGGCTCCTGGTTCGGTCGGCAACTCAGCCCAGCACCATGTGACTCTGGGCAATAGCTCACTTAATCTCCCAAACTGCCCCCAGTGCCTTGAGACCCTTAAGGGTGATTTGTTTGCGCTTTACAAATACCTGCTTATTATACAAAATAGGTCTTTAACAGAAGACAGCCAAAAGCTGTCTGTAGACGAGGCCTAAAAAAGGGTTAAGGACCTTACTAGGTTGAGGCAATAGCAACAAACTGGAACCATGCCATGTGTGACCCCTTCGGCTGGCCCTGGCTTTTTAGACATCGACACGTAGCATGCTCTGTCCCTGTCTCCATACCCCCCACCCCGTACCATCCCTAGGTCTTGAAAGCTAAACTACGAGTACCAGGAAGCAACATCCTGCTGTCTAAAAAGCCAGGACTGGTTGAGGGGGTCACAGGCCCACTTGGCAGGTAAGCAGGGGAAGGTGCTGGAAGGACAGCGTTGAGTAAACTATACTGGAGTTTAAATGCCGCCTTACTAGCACCAGAGAAACCATTAGACTCCGTAAGCATCAAATACAGTAAAATAAAAACAACCACTAGAAATGTAAAAAGTAGAGTGCAACAATTGTATAAATGTTTTCAAAGAGTAGCGAAGAAGCTTAACCACAAGAATAGGAATAGGGGAGCCTGGTTCCATCTCAGTTCGAACTCTGGCAGGGCGCTTTGAAGGTTGCTAAAGTTCTATAGGCTAAACTGTCAGTCAGCGTGGGCTGCTGCTTTCTTGTCATGTAGTGCAATGAAGGAAATGGCCCCCACTGGCTACAGATTGATAAATAACATAGAGGAATTTTCAGGGTTCAGCGTGGCCCTCTAGTCCCCTGACCCCGGTGCCACTGCACCTGCTGCACAAATGGAAGCTACGCCCCTGCCGAACAAGGAACCTGCGAGCTAGGGACAATGGCGTAACGAAACTCAAGGTGGCCTCCCTGCAAGGCCCATGGAGGGGCCCCCTCCAGGCTCATTCAGGACTCAGGAGCTCTGCAGACCGAGTGCTGTGCGGAGGGGGCCCCCCTGGACCTTGCCCCCCCTCCCCCACCCATCGCGGGGGCTGCGGGGGCCTGTGTTACGCACCTGGCTAGGGATGATGTTGTAGCAGAAGCCTCGGTTGAACTCTGACCTGAGTTTTAGGACACTACTCTGCTGGTTTCATCAATTACTGCAGCACCGACACCCCCACAACGCAAACAATACTACTGCAGTGCTGAGAAATGGATACACCAGCAGCTTGGGAATTTCCTTTGAAATTCTCTCCTCTTGCCGGCCTTTTTTTCTTACGCCGCCCCCGCCTGCAAATAAAGGAATGTTTTCAACCCTAGTAAAGAGCTGACGCAGACGTGAAGACAACTGCGCGCTGCCGCGCACCATTTAATTTAAAAAGAGACGAGGTGCAACGACGTCGAGCGTAACGTAAGTTACGTAACCTATCACATCCAAGCAAGACTGATGTGTTGTGCTTGCTGGCTGCCGAGGGGGCCCCTGGAGCGTGGGGGCTGCGGGGGCCTGTGTTACGCCCCTGGCTCTGCAGTCTGCACCACAGTGACCGGCCCTTTGGTGTCACCCCGCGTGAGGGTGTCACCCGGTGCGGTCCGCACCCCCCGCACCCCCCTAGTGACGCCACTGCCTTACACCCACGATAGACGAGATCATAGCGGACATCAACGGAGCCCAATGGTTCTCAAAGGTGGATCTGAACTCTGGATACCATAAGCTTGTGTTAGCTGAGGAAAGTCGGTATATAACCACCTTTTCTACGCATGTGGGACTCCGAAGATTCAAGCGTCTCAGCTTTGGTGTCTCTTCAGCTGCAGAGGTCTTCCAAGATGCAGTGCGGGAAGCCCTGTCGGGACTGGAGAGCGTACTCAATGTTAGTGACGACATTCTCATCTTCTCAAACTCGCTGGAGGACCATCACACCAGACTCAGGGCCACACTAAGGAGGCTCGTGGAACAAGGACTGACTCTGCACAAGGCAAAATACAAGTTCTACGCAAATGAGATGGAATTCTTTGGTTACAAGTTCTCTGCGAAAGGGTTGTACGTGGACCCTGCTAAGGTGGTGGCCATAAGAGTGGCAGCCATACCTCAGAACCAGTCGGAGGCCAGAAGTTTTCTGGGAATGGCCAATTACTGTGGCCGATTCATACCTCACCGCGCCACGCACTCAGAACCGCTTCGAAAGCTCACAAAGAAGGATGTGCGTTGGCAGTGGTCCAGCGAAGAAGTTCAAGCATTCAACGACATCAAGGCAGCTTTGTTGCATGGATCCACAGTGGCCTACTTCAAGCCGGGGCACGTCACAGAGCTCGTGATGGACGCCTGACCCGTGGGGGCCATGCTGCTCCAAAAGGACCAACAAGAGGAATGGTTGCCCATTGCATACGCCAGTCGGGCGTTAACCGCTGTGGAGACCAGGTACGCCCAAATTGAACGCGAGGCGTTGGCTATTCGATGGGCATGTCAGCATTTCGACCTGTACCTGTGCGGGCACACCTTCACCGTGATAACGGATCATAAGCCTCTTGTGCCGTTGTTCGCAGGCACTGCCAGGGGAGGACCACCGCGGATCGAGTGGTGGGCCGTGCAACTACAACACTACAAATTTGATGTCGTATATCGCCCCGGTGTCAACAACCCCGTCGATTACCTCTCAAGACACCCGCTAGCACTTGGCCCCCGGAACACGGGGCGAAGTCGATGAGGGCACGGATTAATTCGTGAAGCAGGTGGTGGAGGAGGCGGAGCCACATCGGTGAAGGAGGTCCAGGAAGCAACCAAAGAAGATGGGTGTCTCCAGGCCGTGATACAAAGCGTTGCGCAACCATCAGTGGAAGCTGTTCCTGCAGGGGTCTAGTGGACTTACCGAGGCGGAGAAGGAGTACCGACAAGGGCTATGGAGATGTTGGGATGAACTCAGCGATGGATGGGAGGGGGTCCTGCTCCGGGATGCCAAGATTGTCATTCCGTTCAAACTATGGAAGAGAACAGTGGAGCTAGCCCACCAAGGCCATCAGGTAGTAGAGAAAACCAAGGCGAGACTAAGAGCGAAAGTGTGGTTTCCGGTAATGGACAGCATCGAAAGTGTGGTTTCCGGTAATGGACCGCATGGTGGAAGAGAAGGTCCGAGGGTGCCATGCATGCCTGATCACTGGAGCAGAAGCAGCTCCCGCGCCAATCATCACGGAAGCACCCAGCATGACACCGTGGAGCCCCATCAGTCTTGATTTTGGCAGTTTTCCGGGTGGACGCCACACGGTGGTAATGCTAGACAGCCACTCCAAGTTCCCAGTGGTCGAAGTGGTGGCATCGAATGCTTTCGAGAACGTCAGGCCGGTACTAGAGAAGACATTTGCACTTCTAGGAATGCCCACGGAAATACGCACGGATAATGGCCCTCAATTCCAAGGACAGGAGTTCCGAGACTACATGGTAGTGAACATAATTCGCCATCGCTGAATAACGCCAATGTGGAGAGGTTCATGAGGACTCTCAACAAGGCATTACGGATTGGAGTAGATGAGGCGGAAGATCTGGAAGACTGTTTACAAAGTTTTCTGAGAGCCTATCGACAACCGCCCACCCCCCCCACTGCACTACGGGTTGTGCAACTAGCGACCTACTGATGCAGCGGGCTGTGAGAGACGTAATTTCCACCAGTGAAAAATGGGTGCAGGCTGAAATAGACCCGGCGCGGGCTCAAGACAGGCGGCAATGCACCAACGACAAGACCAGTCAAAAAAGGAGAGCCAAGCCATCGAGGATCAGTCCGGGGGACTCGGTTGTTGTAAAGGATCGACACCCGGGGTCCAAGCTTCGCACACCGTTTGAACGAGAACTGTGGGAGGTGACTCATGTGAACGGAACCATGATCACGGCGAAGAGAGGCTCTCAACAGCTGGTGCGGAATGCAGCGTGGTTTAAGAAGATTTCCGCCTCCGCACCCACGCCTGAGGTAGTGGAGGCGAGTGAGCAGGAGGAAAGCCAGAGCCAGCCAGGTACAGCCACACCGGAGCAGCCGGAGCCAACTCCGAATGGGGAGCAGAGAAGAACCGGAAAATCCGACCAGCGAGAGCCCAGCCAGCAGACGAGGGGTGAGCAGCGAGCCAAGGGGTGGACAGCGATACCAGCTACGAAGCAACCCTCAACCCAGCAGCCGACTAAAAGACTTTGCGTGTTGAAGAATCCACGAGTTGGAGTCTGGAACTGTCAGACTGCAAATGGGTATCCCAGTGGCAAAGACTGATCTGTTGTGTTAGTTTATTGTTTCAATTCGTTTGTTTGTTCACCCGTTGGTTAGATGGGACATACTCGCTTCGGTGGCCTATCGGATCGCGCAAGTTCCTCGTAGGGACATTAGCTGTAGACCTGGGCTGCTGCAGGGTCACATGGGCGATGGGTGCAGGCCCGTGAGGGGGTGTACCAGAACCTGTGGCCCCCCCCGGACTACCGGTTGGCAGCGGGGGCAGCACCCTGGGGTGCGTGGTGGTCTGGGGGGCCGGTGCGGAGGGCCCCTGTGGGGCATGATACCGCCCCCGTGGTGATCGCTGCAGGCAGTTGCTGCTCCAGCTTTGTTGGGTTCCCTGGCCCCTTCCTTCCCCATTGCTAACGGTCCTGTGATCGGCGGTCAGGTCAGGCCGCGACTCCATTCTACTGCCGCCTCCATCCGGCTCCAATAATGCCTCTACTCAAGTGTGGAGGTGGGTCGCTGGCGTAGGGGAGTGTGCTTATTTGCTCCCTTCCTTGCATTGGGGTCCGCTGTCTCCTGACTGACTTACACGGTGTGCTGGTGTGAGGACATCCTGGGAGCCGGGATGCTTGAAGGCCGCCATGACGAGAGATAACTATACAAGACATCTGTGTTTACTCAATCATCAGCAGAGTCTCACACCAGTTCATCATGCTGCAGCTGGTGTGGCGTAATTTCTGTGACGGTCACAGAAATTACGCCACACCAGCTGCAGCATGACGAACTGGTGTGAGACTCTGCTGATGATTGAGCAAACACAGATACTACATGCTATAGAGCCTTCCGATCCATCGTTCAAAACGATATTGCGTCTGATGGTCAAGATATGATGGCCCAAGTATTTTATTATGATTTATGCACCTTTATAGCAGAGTGACTTTCTTATGATCCTGATGAATGCCCCAAACTATCTTGTCACTAGGGCAGAAACATGTTGATCCTAAGTTAGGGTACTCTTTGACCCTACAATCACTTGCATTTTAATCGACTACTATATAGGCAGGAAGAATAAAGTTGTTGCCCCTATACAGAGAGTCTTTTAATTCACACATTTTGTTTTTGCACTCTGCCCCTCCTCACCATATAGAGTTGGTAGATCCAACCTGTGCTTTGCACTCCTGCTCCTTCCCTCTTGGTGAAGTCGTAGCCTACACGAGAGACCTTGCGGTCCTCGTGTGCTGGAGGAACCCAATGATGAAGCATGTCACCCTCGGGTGAGTGAGGGTTTTCGTCCATAACGTTGTTATGCCCGTTCCCATTGCTTTTTAAACAACTTTTAAACAAGTGCTACCCTATATTAAGTGTGAGTATTGTATATAAATGCAACAATGTCTGCTCACAACCTCAACAGGGAACCCGGCTGGGTTCCTTGTGAGTAACTTTCTTTCACTTTAAACACGGGTTACACACTCCCTATAAGCAGCAGAGCATTCAAACGTCCAGATGTCCCTATTATCATAGGTCCTGACGAGACCCTACAACCTCAATAGGGTCGAACGCCGTAGACAGTAAAGATGAAAGCGAACCAATGTTTCAGTGCTTATGATTGTATACAGTGACTGAATATTCATGTGTATATTTTGAAATGGTCGCTTTCTGTACTAAGATTCTACTGAAACCTTGTAAATATTGTCACATTATGTTACGCACTCCGTAGGTTCATGTTTCACATGGGACACTTTTTTTGCACAATTGTCTATTTTCAATTTATTAATTGAGTGATAGAGATATGTGCTAACTAAACCTTTGGTGTGTGTGTGTGTTTCTTCCTTTCTGACTTCATTTATAACCCTTATATCGCTATCAGGCATTGTTGCATTTATATACAACCATACTATTCCACAGGAACCACTGTTGTCTTGTATAGTTCAGTTACCCTGGTTCCGTAGTGAGTAGGGTTCCCTTGTCCTCCTTTATGACGAGAGATAAAGCAGGAGGGGGTTCGGCCAAACAGAGCACACTGGATAAATATACAAGCCCCGGGGCCTCTGCGGTGGCACCTGGGGATGCACAGGGAGCCATGCCGGACAATACTGCCCTCATGGCGGCCATCATGCAATCTAAAGATGCTCTGGACGCTAAAATTGGAGCCATCGGCTCCGACGTTATGCTGCTGCGGCGGCAAGACTGGTGTAACTGGGTGGCGCATATCGCAGAGGCTGAGATGAGAATATCTGGAGTGGAGGATGGGGTCATCACCCTGCAGAAGCGAGTGGCCTCGCTGGAGACCCAACATGGACTGGCGTCACAAGTGGAGGATGCCGAGGGAAGGGCCCGGCGCAACAGTCTCCGCTTTGTTGGGTTCCCCGAGGGGTGCGAGGGGAGAGATATGGAGCGGTTCCTTACCCAGTGGCTGGAGAGCTGGCTTCCCCCAGAGTCCTTGTCCCGATGCTTCGTGGTGGAATGCGCCACAGGTCCCTGATGCAGAAGCCTCCGCCTGGGGCTGAATTATCCTGATCGTGACATTATCTTGAAACAGGCTAGGGCCAAGGAACCGTTGCTATTTGATAATGCCCGCATCCTGATATTTCCCGACTATACGAAGCTGGTCCAGCAACGGAGACAATCATTCAAGGCGGCCAAAGCTCATCTTTGGGATCTCAAGCTTCTCTATGCTTTGCTGTATCCGGCCAGGTTGCGGGTGGTGTATCAGTATCGCACCCACTTCTTTGACTTGCCGGAGGAAGTCTTCCAGTGGACAGATGAGACGGTGCGGCTTCGTCCTCACACGCCAACCCGGAGGGAGTCGGATTACTCATCCAGCGAGGCAGCTCGGAAGCAGCCCACATTGAAGTCAAAAGGAATAAACACTCCAGGTCCAGACGTCGATCCCAGTCGTGCGGTGCTTCTTCCCGGCTGGGTCGGCCCCTCAGCAGCACACACCGGTGGCCTAACTGATGGAGTAGGCCGCAGTCCTATGGGTCTTTTGACGTCTTCGCCTTGACTGGAGAAGCACACATGAAGGCCGTTATCTCTGTTGGACTTTGTCTGATAGGGAGAGTGCCAGCTGACAATAGGCTGTAAGTTGGGGATCCATTGGCAGGGGTGGGACCTCCTGTTGGGGTCTGCTTGCCACACCTGCCGCGACAGGTACTTCAGTGTTCCTGAGGTATAGGATGGTGGGGGTGGTTGTTGTAGTTTTTGCCCTCTGATCGCACTGTCCTACACTAGCTTAGATCCACTTTGCACATGCCATACACTTTTCCATGCATCAATGATTTGCATCAGGGTCTCACATGGCAGATCCGTTAGGTAGTCAACGGGATCTCTCTGGGACCCTTTGGATAGTAAGCTGGACTGTTAGGGGGACACTGGACAAAATCAAACGTGGGGCTATACTCAAGCAGGCCAAAAGGGCCCATGCCGACATTCTCATGCTACAAGAAAAGCACCTTATGAGGACTAAGGCACTATGCTTTCAACGCTTTGGTTACATTCAGGGGTTCCATTCGGGGTTCGTAAGGGGGTCTCGGGGGGGGGAGATGCGATCTTAATTAGTCGCCGGGTTCCATACACACGTCAAGACATGGGCGGATACTCAGGGCAGATATCTGTTCCTCCAGGGCACTGTGGGTGAAGAAACTGTAGTACTGGGATGTGTCTATGCCCCCCCGCTCTCCTGGGGTCTGGTAGAGAGACTTATGACCCTGTGGGTAGAGATACCAGATAGCCTGTCCGTGGTCGGGGGTGATTGTTATGACGGGATAGATCTGGCTAGAGACTGCTGGAGGCCCGGGGGCTCTACAGTTGTCCGACAACCCACCAAACTACATTCTATGGTGATAGGGCTTGACTGGGTGGACTTTTGGCGCCGACTGAACAGAACAGCGCAGGGATACACATACCTCACGGCGGTTCACGATTCCTATTCCCACCTTGATTATTTATTTGTCCCCAGGGTGGCGGAAGGCAGGGTGGTGGAGGCGGATATCCTTCCACGGAGACTATCGGATCACTCGCCGGTGGCCCTCACCATACGGGTGGGTCGGGCGCATCAGCCTTTTCAGTGGCACCTTTCGGCCTGGAACCTACAGAAAGAGGACTATAGGGGGCATGTGGAGGGTGCTATTGATCAATACCGGACACTCAACATAGGCTCGGTGGATGGGGCTGAACATCTGTGGGAAGCAATGAAGCCCACAATACGGGGTGTAGACATCTCCTTTTGTGCGGCAGCCCAGAGAGCGAGGAAGGAGTTCCTTGTACAATCTGAGGCGAAGATGGTCGATCTGGAGTGCCGCAGTAGGGATGGCGGGGACAGTCAGGTCCGTCGACAATTGCTGCTGGTGCAGCGGAGTCATGCTGACCTCCTGCTGGACGAGGCCCGCCAGGCTTGGTTGGCTACCCGCAGCAGGATTTACCAGTGGGTGGATAAATCCAGTAAGCTGCTCCACAGGCTGTGTCAGGGGATACTTTACCCCCAGGCCCTCCCTGGTATTGTAGGCCCAGATGGGGCATCCCTCACGGATTCCTCTACAATCGCTAAATGTTTTGCTACGTATTATGCAGAGCTATATGCCCCCAGAGAGTGTTTGCATGAAGATGTGATATGCCGCTTCTTGGATGACCTCCCGCCTAAGGCTTTATCCGACGACGTGAGTGCGGAGCTTGATCTTCCACTCACAGAGGAGGAACTGGGTTCCGCCTTGAGGGACCTTTATACGGGTAAGGCCCCAGGGCCAATCGACTTTCCTTGTGAATATTTTTAAATGATATTTTTTGCAGCTAGGGCCCCATTACCGTAGGGTGGTGGAGGACCCCAGGGAGCTGGGCTGTCTGCCTCGGGACTGGAGACACGCGGAGGTGGTGGTGTTCCACAAACCTGGTAGACCTCCTGAACAGCACGCATCATATCGTCCAATCTCTCTACTGGACGTGGAGGCCAAGATTCTGGCTAAGGCTTTGGCCAATCGCCTTCAGTCTCATATCACTTCCCTAGTACATCCCGATCAGGCCAGGTTTATGCCCCAACGGGTGACTCGGCATAATATTCGTCGGGTACATGTTGCCAGGTCGACCATTCAAGGGCTGGGAGAACGAGCTGCGTTGTTACTGGCAGATATGGATAGGGCATTTGACTCCCTTAGTTAGGTATATTTATTTGCGCTCTTACATAGGCTGAATATTGAACCTCGCTTCCCGTCCTACCTGACATTACTCTACACCGACCTCAACGCGTCAGTGCATGTGGCTGGCTCTGTCTCCTCCACGTTTTCTATTGGACGGGGTACCAGGCAGGGTTGCCTCATCTCCATACTTGTTCGCGTTAGCAAGGGAACCCTTGGCCGCCTGGGTGCGGATCGATGCACAAGTGTTGGGCTTTAATAGGGCACACGGACTGTCGGACCGTATTGTTCTGTACGACGACGATGTGCTATACTTTCTCACCAATTTAGACAGGACGGGCCGAGGCAGCTTCGCATCATGCAAATTTTTGGGGGAGTCCTCTAGCTTATACATGAACCCACGGAAAAGCCTACTCTTTGGGTTCTCGGAGATGCGCGGGTCTTGGCTCCTGGGCATCCTCTGATCGGGTAGTTTCTGGGGGGGGTGAAATATTTGGGAGTGTTTTTATCTGACTCGCTTACCACATCTTGGGATAGAAATCTGGCTCCAATATGGGACCCTGTACGGGAGGACCTTAAGACTTGGTCCCAAATGCCATTGTCTATATATGGCAGGTCGGCCATCTTCAAGATGGTCTTGCTCCTCCGCTTACTTTACCATCTGCAAAATCACCCCTATTCGATCCCTCCTGGATGGTTTCGGCAGGTCAATGCGGCCCTGGGACAGTTTCTGTGGGTCGGTGGGGTGGCAAGAGTTGCCATAAGGACTTGTTTTCAATCCACCTACTGTGGGGGGCTGGCGATCTCTGATATTTTATCATACTACATGGCCTCGCATCTGCTAGTCCTGAAAGAATGGTGGTATGGGGATAGGGCCGACCCAGCGTTGCATGGTGGGCCTCTCTTTACACACTATATTATACTCTGCACCACTGTGCAACTCCTTGCTGTCTGTCACAAAGGTTGTATTCCAAATCTGGCGGCAGGCCCTACGGAGGATGGGCTGGTGGAATAGGCTGACGCGGGAGATTCCCCTCTGGCACAATGGGCGACTGCTGCAATTGGCTACTCTATCTGGGTTTCATGGATGGGAAAGTATTGGTATCTCTACTCTGGGTGACGTAATACGGGGGCCGGTCCTGAAGTCTTTTCAGGATCTACAGAAAGATTTCCATATGCCAAAATCCCAATTCTATAGATATCTTCAATTCCGGCATGCTCTCTCCTCCAGTTTGGAGGGCTTAGAGTCATTAGCCGAGTTTAGCCCGATTGAGGCGAAGGTGTTCATGGGAGATCTCCAAGACCACAAGATCTCCAAAATGTACCCATCCCTGGTCACTCATAGCTCCCCCACGTGGCAGAAACTCAGAGAGGCCTGCAAGGGGGACGTAGGCCCATTGGAGGAGGTGGACTGGACGGAGGCTCTGGCCTCCCCGTGGGGGGCTGCCATAGCTGTAAGTCTACGCCTTATCCAGTTCAAGAACCTTCATCGGGTATACTTTACCAGGGTTAGGTTTGGAGGGCAGGTTTGGTGGCTTTCCCTATATGTGTCTCAGATGCGAGCGGGAGGAGGGCACCCTGCACACACAGTCTGGCCCTGCTCCGCATTGGCACGTTTCTGGAGGGGTGTTATGGCCTGCCTCTCAGAGGTGTTGGGTTGGGACCTTCCCTGCTCGCCAAAGCTGGTACTCCTCCACGTTATGGATGGGGTTGGGGGCAACATATACAAACGCCATCTTATGCTATTGGGGTTCACTCTGGCTAAAAGGGATATTGCCAGGGCCTGGAAGGCACCGGTGGCGCCCTCAGTGTCCGCATGGAAGAACGGTCTGGACTTCTGCATGGGTTTGGAGATTCCCATCTTCACAGCAAGAGGGTGCCCGCTTATACATTTTAAAATCTGGAAACGTTGGGCGGACTACCGAGGCTTGGAGTTGGAGCCCGTCTCGACGGCGGGGCCCCTCGACCTGGCTTAACTCTTTATTTTCTTGATGTAGGACATAGTCTCAAATGCAATGACAGCTCAAACTTTTCGCTGGAGGTAATTTTCCTGTCAATGTGCTGCACAGGAGTGGACGTTAGGGCGATGGGGGTGTGTTTGTGGGGGGATGGTTATTTGTTGGGTTTTTTCATTTGTAGTGCTCTTCATTTTTCCTTGTTTGCTCATGTAAACATCAAGGCATAATTATATAAGTTTCTTATACAGATGCCTCTGGGGTTCAGAGCTCTGCTCTATATGTGCTACTTGCCAAAAAAATCGGTAAAAAAAAAAAAAAAAGTCACACATAGCAATCTGAAACCTTGGCAGCTATACAGTGCCGCCTTTTATGTGCATAGAGCCTCACAGCTAGTTTACCAGAAATAACACATGAACAAGGAATGCATTCCTCCAGTCACTTGCCAGGAGAAAGCAGGTTTGCTGAAGCAGGCAAAGTGTGCCCCTCCCACTTAAGAATGGAAAAACGTGTTTGTGTGTTTCGATAAGTTAAACGCCCACTGTCACTATAGCAACAAAGCTTCTCAAAGACAATTAAAAAAGGCCGGGGGGGGTACGGGGAGAAGGGCAGAGGGGCAGCGGCTTCGTTTACTTTCCTACACTCCTTATTTCTCCACGTAGGCACATCTCATTCAACCATCTCAACCACTCCTTTCGTCCATCATCCTCCCTCCTTATGCTTCTGCCATTTCTTCACTTCATCTTCACTTCTTCTCCTTTCATGCAGATCTCCTTTCTCAGTCAACCTCTACTTTCCCGTAATATCTTCTCCCTCCTTTTTTTAAATCAACGTGTTACAAGAGGATGTAGCCTTACGGCTAGAGCGGTCAACCTCGAAGCTGGGGAACCGGCTTCGATTCTCGGCAACGACGCTCAAAATCCTGTGATTCTGGGCAAATCACGTAATCTCCCCGTGCCTAACAAAAATGAATGTGTCCATCTGTTACGAAACTGGTGCTCATGTAAAGCGCTCTGATGCCCTATATTTTCGGGTCTAGTTTGAGCTATATAAAACTCAAAACAAAAAACATTCTACAAGTTCTCCATGCCACTCATCCTCAACCTTATCTTTGTCACGATCCTGGTCTTTTTCCACTGATACTTTCCCAATCCTCTTTCCCTCGATACATCCACCCCCCTCTGATGTGTACTCTCTTCTCTTAAACCCTCACTTTACCAAACAGAATTGGTTAATCTTCTTTCTTCTCGGGTATTTAATTCTCTGGTCCCCTTTTTCTCCAGCTCATCCTTATTTCTCCATCACTATTCCTTCTGTCTTTTTCAACATCTCACCGCTTCCTCTCACCACTCACTTCCAGTTTATCTCCCCTTCTTTTCTGGTCATCTTGCTCTAATCTTTTTCTTCTCATCTGTTTTCTAATCCACTATACCTTTGCTTTCTTTTCTCTCCCCCTTTCACCTTTGTTCACACGAGGCACAATAATATCAAGTAACAGGAGGGTCACTAAAAAGGTAAAGAGAAAAGTGTGCAAATGGAGTGGGGGAGATTTGGACATAGCTGCAATGTGCATTTAATGATCTCCAGGGTCTCCTAATCGAAGCAGAATGTTGCACCTATTCAGTAGTGCACCAAATACTTCTGCACTTGCTAGTTAGGTGAAGGGATTTTTATTAGGGGGGAAACAAGGACAACAAAGGGTCACAGTAAAATGTTGAGAACAAAGTGTTTGTTCACAACATAGTACCTGTACTAGACGAGGCATGAAGGAGGACTATTAGGATGGTTTACCAAGACAAAATGATTTTCTGCAAAGTGAATGTTTCCATCCTGAAGTAGGCTTGATTGCTGAAAGGTGATCATGCAGCTGCAGTCACTTCTGACCCCAATTGATACTGTTTAAAGGAATTGGTGACTAGGAAGTTTCCATCTTAAAATAAGACAATTTTCTCATCTGAGGTGAATCTGGTGTCAATTCCCGCTTGGGAAAGACTCATCTTTTTAGGTCGAGCCTAGGCAGCGCGCATGTGTGGTCTGCAAGACCTGTTGTTATCTGCTCTATCAGCTTTCGGCATGCCGATGAATTGCCATGGGTTTGTTGTTGTGCCATTTAGAAATGAGGGCTTTTAGGTCTCGCCTGGTGTTAGCAGCGCGCATGCGGTGCTCTCACCATGCGAGGGCTTCTTGGAATCAATACGGTTCCAGAAGTCGTGTCTCAGCTCCGCCTGCAATTTTCATTAGTGAGCGTCATTGGTCATCATGGATTATGCTAAACATAGATACCATGGAGGATGGGGTTATTGCAATGATATGAGTGGACACAACTTTGTCAACCTGTGTGAAGGCTTGGCTGACCCTAAATATGATCATACCTGCAGTCCATGGAACTTCAGCCATGCCCAATTTCTGGAAGAGCATCTCGGAATACATAGAAGGGGGCTTCGCAGGTCCGTGACTCAAGGGATCCAGTTTGAAGAAGTCACAATGAAGAACATCAAGTTGTCCATCTGTTTTACGCTCCAAGGACTGCAGCGAGAACATAAAACATGCTTTTAGGCAACAAAAAAGAAAACATTAACAAACAAAAATACTATAATGCCCTGAATACATCTAAACTCAGACATTTTGGTAGAAATTTCAAAATAAACAGCATGAAGCAACCTGACTACCATAGAGCAGAACTGGGAATAACTGGAACCTTTTAGTTAGTAGCCAGCGGCATGCTGGGGGGGGGGGGGGGGGGGGGTCTACAGGGGACTTAAGGGTTAGTAGGGGAGGGGGGGGGGTGTTGGAGCTGGGCGTTTTATTCTTTTTGTTTTTCCCTCATGCCTACGATGACCCTGCACTCTGAACGATAATATACATGGGAGTTGCTAGGAATTGTATAATTGCATAAAGCGGGGGCTGAGGGGGGGATTCAGTATTGGGGCATGAGGGCCCTGGGGAGTCACTGAGCGGCGCCCAATGGGAGGTTGCAGCTATGACACTAATTGCACTTGTAATGTATTGCTCTCCGAATCATTAATGTATGCTGTTTATTAAGCTATTTGTTTGAGCTTCTCAGAAAATGACCTTTTAGGGAGCCACCTTTACCTCTGCCTCTAGAATTGTGCCCCTTTAGGACCCTCTCAAGTAACCCCTGGGAGAGTATTACTGTCAGTGGGTGTGCTGGTAGGACTTGGAAGCTTTGGGGGAGGTGGTGTTTGAGCCCTCACGATAGGGTGTTGTGGGGAAAGGAGCTGCTGGGAGCAGGTGTCCTAAGTGCGCCCATCGCGTTGGCTGTTTCCATATTTGTCTTGATCTTCTCTAACATTTGGCCCCCCTGTGGGCCAAAGAGGAGCTGGCCACCAAAAGTTGTGTTCAACAGGTTCAGCTGAACTTCCGGCTGGAAGCCAGAGATACGGAGCCAGGTGTGTCTGCGTAGAATAACGCTGGCATTAACTCTCCTGGCAGCAGTGTCTGCAGCATCTGGGGCACAGTAAATATTAGTGTTTAATAGTAGCATCTCCACTGGCCTAGGAGTTGTCTCACTTACGAACAGTAGTGAAGGCCAGAGTGTCGGCGGGAGCTGGCCACACATGAAAATTGTGTCAGTAGGAGAGGCTTTCTATTTTGTATCCACCATACTTATGACCCTGGCTTGGACGAGGACCGTGAAGATGTCGGGTGTGTGGCGTAGCATACCCTTAAGCATGGGGAGGTACTGAGAGTCAAGTGGAGGAGTGGATTTCAAAAAGGAAGTCCTCCTCTAGGGGCTCTGTATAAAAGACACACCATATTGAATAAGGTGGCCCTACCAAGGAGTTTCTGATTGGATGGGGAATAGTCCTGAGAGAGGGATGGGCAGGGTACAGGTCAAGATCTGTGTCCCCCAGTGGGTCTGCGTCATAGGAGTCCCATGGGCAAAAAGAACAGATGATGGACGGAATGCTGAACAAATCAAACATTCACCCCCAGTCACAGATCTGGGTTAAATCCATAGTTTCTTTGCTCACCAAGCCAGCAGGGTCAAGACTGATTTGCATATGCCTGGGTCCAAACTGGAATGGGGAAAGAACTATGGGTTTAGGTCCAGATCTCTGTACTCGGGTGAATAGTTGACATGGTTCTGCATTCAGTCTAGTGATTCTTCTTTTTGCATGGGTGTCCCATGGGTCACCCTGTGGAGGATTGTCAACTCTCTCCCCTCCCATATGCCCGCCCATGCCAGTGAGGAGACCCCGGAGGTGTGATGTCAAGGGGATCCCTGTAGACGCAGGTGGGGAAGGTGAAGGCGGAGGAACAGGGTTCGAGGATGGTGGTACCCTGTTAGTCTCATCCGGCTTCTTCTGCTACTTTGCTGGAATTGGAATGTCCAAGGCTTCCTCAAAGGACAGTGGCGTTTCGAGAGTGGAACAGCAGCAGACCCTGTAGGGTGGGAAGGATCTGGTTCGTATGGGGTTGGATGACCAGGTGTTTCTGCCTTGTGGCGCATCTCCTCTTGCAGTCTGCGAAGAATCGGTTTGCCGCGCCAGCACCGATGTCGGCCCTGCTGGTCGGTGCCGAAGTCTTCAGCTCCGAGGGCAGCTTTGGTTTCGGTGCGGAGGCAAATGGGCTCAGCACTGAGGGTCGGCTCTGTGCCGGTGTCAGAGTAGCTAGCACCAAAGCAGCCAGTCTCAAGGGTTTCTTCGGTGCCGAGCCAGAGCTGGACGGTGTGTTTGAAGTGGTTTACCGGTGCAGACTATGGCCCGAAGGCAGTAGTGGCTGAAGTCCTCTCTCTGGCACTCCAGAGTGGCTGTGTGCCTTTGGCAGAGGGTTGCTTATATTGAGAGCGGTGTCGAGGAGCAGGGAGTGCCGCACCCACAGACTGCTAGGCTGGCAGATAAACCTCGATCTCCAGATCGGAGCCAGAGCTTTCCTTAGGTGAGAAAGCATCTGCAGCGGACGCTTGTGGATGAAGTTCCCCCTTGATGTCCTTGGGGTCAAGGAGGTGTGGGGTGTCATCGCCGCTCCTGCGCGACATCCTGAGTCGATGTGCCCGATGGTCACAAAGAGTCTTCTTGGAACGGAAGGAGAGGCAGGTGTCACAGTTGGCTTCGATGTGTTCGGACAATAGGCCCAAAAAGAAGACCTGAATGCGGTCGGTCAGAGGATATTTCGTGTGGCAGCGCGGATAATATCAGAATGGCATTCGTTCCATCACCGTCGAGGCACGGTTGAGAGATAAAACTAGGAGACGGGAGTAGGCCCCAAATGAGGCCCAGGAGGGGCTGCGGTCAACAAAGTAACCAAACATCGACCCAACACAGAGAGTAAGGGAGACGTGATTAAAATATAATACCGACAGAGGGAAGGTACCCATGTGAACCGAAAAAGAGCACCACGACCTTATCAACCCGGAGTACTGGAGCACACGTCTGAACCCAATAGCGGAAAGAAAACAATTAGGCAATGGACCCGCTGACCATGCTCCCAACACTAGATGGCAGGAGTATGCACAGCATTTGTATCTACGGCGACATGTCTCAATCACATAATTCTTATTGCTGCAACTAAAAGGTACTGTTGGCTTTGAATTACAGCATCCTGAAGACCTAACACAAATAGATAACTAAAAATAAAGAAACAGGATACAGAATGGAAAAGAAAAAAAACATTGGCAGAGTAATGTACTAACTAACCAACCCTTGCACTAAAGTGCACCTATTTTTAGGCGGATGTTCAAGAGATCAGGACAAAATGTAAGTGCAAGAGATGGCCGAAATGGGCTGTCCCACTCCCCCAGGCTCTGGTGGGAAGAAGCAAAACGTGAATGACAGCTACCAGACCAATGGATGAAGAGGAACCCAAATGCCATATATACACTGATGTTCGACTGGCCTTCCTAACCTAGATTTTAAAATATGAAATTAAAAATATTTTCAAAGAAATCAAGAATCAACAGAGGATGGATAATCAGAAGATACCTTGTGTAAAGAGGATGTTGGATATATATGGGTGAATCTCACACCATTCTAACTGATAAAAACAAAAGAATGCAATGACTAAAGTAAAAATGCATGCCCTCTGCCTTTAAAAAAATAAGTTTCAAACAGGCTTAAAAAACACAGTAGAAGTAATTTTCATTATTGTGCCGATTTCCAGCAGCACACTTCATAGGAAATACTGTGAATTACCCTATACCTATCCTTTTGCCTGGCATCCAAGGCTGCCTCTCCTTTGTTCTGCCAGCTATACAAAAAGGCACTGGCAAAACTAACATGCCTTGAGCCAAATAAAAAGAAAAAAGGCACTATGACACACATTGTAGTGGCTCCATTTGGATAGCAGACACCGTTTGGATGGGTTAATAAACATTTTTAAATTTTAGTTGCACATAAAAACGGTTTGCAGGAAAAGAGACACTTGAGGCTGGGCCTGAAGAGGCAAATAATAATAGTAAACAAAGTCCAGGGATGGTTTGGGGGAAGCAATTGAATGAGCTTTGGGGAGGGACGATGGTAGACAGGGTGCGTGGGCAGGTATAATGGGACCGAAGCCACACAAAGGGGAGAGAGCTGGGAAAACACATGCACTCAAAGAGTGCTGAAAGGAGAAAAAAATAGTTTTGTGAATGTGAGTAGTGGATTAGTAATAGTCATCCAATCAAACAGATGGAAAGAAGTTATGTCCCAGGTTAGGGACAAACACAAGAGCCATCAACTGAGAAGCAAGCAATGAGACTAAAAATAAAGCCAACCAATTGTAAGCAACGGGTTGGCTCTAAGCCCACTGTGAGATTCAGGTATGGTCCACTATAGATCATTTGTAAACAGACAGCTAAAAGCTGTCTGGTATGGAAGACCTAAAAAGCACTCGAGCCTTTGCTATGCTTCTGCAAACGAGGCTCGTGATTCCCATTAGCCAGTAGGGTCAACTTGAACTGATGCAAAAGGAATAGTTTTCACAGACATGAGGTGGGAGTCACTGTTGGCCACTTTGAAAGGGACATTTTCCTGTGTAAAGTAGAGAGCTGTAAAGAAACCATGTTTCTAAAGACAAATGACAGAGAGATGAAAGCTGCCATCAGCAGGTTCATAGTTACTTCTGCATCCTGTGTTTTTTAAATTATCATAAATATGCTATCACTCGCTTTTCAAGTGGACAGAAACATGAGATTATGTACATTCACAAAACTGCAGAAATGCATCTGAATTATTCAGATTAATCTCTTGTTTGTGCATTGTTGTTCAAAAAGCAGTGATATCATTGCATACCATGGAAATCATACTTCCCTCAAGAACAGGAATACACTGCACCACATATGGAAAACTGGATTTGTGACATTAACTGGTGTATGATTGCTGAAGATCACGCGCCTAAGGTTGTCCACTCAAAGACGAGCGCCTTTGGGACACCTGGCAGGCACATGTCGGTGTGGTGGATGAACACAGTGGTCTGGCCTCTGCCCTTCTGTCCTCTTACGAGTGCGAATCTGACAAGAGAGTCTTTTTAGGTCGATCCTGGGCAGCGCATGTGCTGCTCTGTGAGGCATGCTGTATTCAGGTATGACTTGGAGCTCCGCCCATTTCCCACCCATCTTTTCAATTGGCTCCTGTTACTGTCCTTTTTAAATAGTTGATTTTGATTCATGAATAGGCTTAGTAGTCCCACATCAGTACCACCTTGTCTGCATTTGTAACCTCTCATGAAGACTGGACGTTTTACACAGTCTGTTTTATCTACAGTCTGAGAGCACTACTTTCTTTAATGATTTTCCCCTCTTGCAGGCATGACGTGCTTTCCTGCAAGGATGCCCGCTTTGCCTATGGGCGCCGCACTACGGTTTCCGCACTGCGTCGGCTTTTACCTTTTTATTACCAATAGGGCCAACTTGACAACCAAAATGTTTTGGGGGGGGGCCCATACCGCGCTTGCTTTCTCTTTAACGACAGCCGCGCACCTTTCTTTAGACGAGCAGCAGCTTAAGAAAGGGGTGTGGCTGCCATTAAAGTGAAAGCGCCTCATGGGGCCCTTTTACAAATAAGCTACTGGCATTGTAAATGACAATGCCTTTTATTTATCGGTTTTAAAAACCAACACATAAAAGGCATCTTCATTTACAATACCAATTGCTCAAACTCTCGCAAATGCTAGACCTATTGCATTGCAAATGTTTGTTGAAATAGGGTTTGTGATTTGCACATGAAAGGTTAACCAGCCTTCTGGTTAACCAGCCTTCCGTGATGACAATATTGTTTCAGTAATTCGCACAATTGGTTTATCATGTATGAAATGCTAATGGTGTTTCCATTTTTAAAAAAGGATTAGGAACCCGTTTACATATGCTTATTTGAGAACTATTAAAGACCCTAAGAGTCTACCTATTTCTGGCATGTCAAGAAACAAAAACTTGTTTTTGCATCCTTCGTGTGAAGCTGCCTATTGATTCAGTACAAATTTCCCAGATAATATCCTCTACTACTTTAAAGTCTAGATCTTTAGACAAGCGGAAGACTACCTGTCTATCTTCAGCATAGTTCTCAAAGGAGACTCCTAAAGGCTCCCACAAATGTATAAGTGTCTGGATACCAGAGGTAAACACGCTTCCATATAATCTACCCTTGCTGATGTTCACAATTACGTTGAATTGCTTAGCTGCTTTGTCCTCCCACCCCAGTACTATTTTTTGACAAGGAGTGTGCATTTACAACGCTTTCACCATGTATTTCTCTTTTCTATCAAGGCATTGGAGCACTCTGTTCACAGAGCAACACGGCCAGTGGCTGGGGCCTGCCCATCGGTTTTGCTTCTGTTTGAGGGAACAGCGCATGCAACGTGATCACAAGTTAAATACGAAGATTTATTCTGAAGTGTAAATCATGCGTAGTTTACCAAATATACTGCCAATTTCAAATGCAAAATGGAACAGGTCTTTTAGATTTAAGATACGAAGGTGAAAATGTGTTTAAAGAGCGTGAGGTGAAAATACATGTTGAGAAACCTGATCGGCGGGTGCAAATACATTTAGAGAAACTTGAATCAGTAAACACTGAAATAAACAAACCATGTATTACCTGTCAAAACCATAGAATACTAGGCCTCAGTCAATAGTCTTTCAGGGATTCTTCAGACCCCACATCACTCTAGTTTTTTAAAGCAGATTGACCTCCCCTTTGCACTGTCCACATTGGAACTTGAATGTATGAGTAATAACTAGGCCTGGGCAGTGAACTACACTCTGTTAGCGGAGTTATCTGCACTCTGCGGAGCTTGCGGTGTTAAAAAAAACTCCACTTCGCGTAGTGCAGCAAGTTTTTTCCCCGCTCGCTTTCGCGAAGGGTAAGTACGGGAGGGCGAGCTGCCGCTCGGGTAGAATGCCTACCCGAGCGGGAGGAAAACCAGCGCACTGCACTCTGCCACTTGCGGAACTCTGCTGAGATTTTTTGTCACTTCGCAGAGTTCTGCGTTGCAAAACTCCACGAACTACGCCCAGGCCTGGTTATAACTCAGCTATGGCTCGATAACTATGTTGATAGCTACATGAAAGCTATGAGCCTTCAAAATGTCAATGTAATTTTTGAATCAACCGTAATGACAAATAACGGCACTTCAAACAACTTTTGACCTGATCAGTATAAGGCTCAGAATCTGAAGGGCTAACGATGTGTTACCATAGACCAGAGGTATTCAAACTGTGGGGTGCGCCCCCCTGGGGGTCCGTGGCTGCATTCCCAGGGGTGGGGGGGGGAGGGGGGCTGCAAATGTCTAAGTAGGCGTTTTCAGGCTGCCTTCATTTACAGAAAGGATTTGTTTATTTAGCCCATCAATTTCACTCTCATGCAGAGGCACAACAAGGTCCCCATTACCAATTCAGGAATTGTTGCTTTCCGACAAAAAAAATTCAAAAAGTATGACAAGTGTGATCCTGAACACATCATGAAAGGGCAAAGATGTGGCTGTAACAATAAAATATTCTGTAAATATTTAGTTGTTTTTGTTCCCCTTCAGACAACTGCCTATAAAATAATGCACGCATTTTAAATGAAGAGTAAGTGGCAATTAAACTAATTAGTTGGACGTTCTCGCTTTTATATGATACCTCAATTGGTTAGCACAATCGCTGCCATGTCTTGCCGGTTTGGGAGACCACAGAGCTACAGATTTGAATCCTGGTTGGCGCAGTGCAGAATTGGGACTTTTGTATTCCTAGTGCTATGAGGTTCCAGCATGTAACAAAAAGGATCCTGGATAGGTTTGCCATTATTTTAAAATGGCATTACGCACAATACGAGAGACTGGCACAAAATTATTTCATGTTTCAGGTAAAACAGGCACTTAAAAAAAACATACTGTTAGTAACAAGCAGCCAGACAGTACCTCTTGCGAGCATTTTTATAAGTCCATAATAAAGACTTTACAAAACGTGGCACCTTTATGTTATCTCTCAAAAATAATAAAACTGTCACCATGGATCTTCAAGTGACTGCAAAAATTAAATCTTATATTTGCTCCCAGCCAGCCTTTACATTTGGTGGGTAAGCAACTGCACACATTCACATGCATTTTAGGCAAGTCATGGCCTAATGAATGGGGTACTGTGGGGACTCATTTCATTAACAAATAAACAGAGACCGCTTCCTAAGAGAGATGTCCTGAGGAAGAGGACACGAAATTCAGGCCTATTTTTTTAATGGACCAGCACTACCATTAGTGCAGCACTTTCAGTGGCGCTGGTATAGTGGTGTGAAGGTGCATTACACCCCAAATATGGTTCTGATACCAGCAAAAAGGAGGTTGGGGAGCCATATTCCTTGCTGGAATTGGGGGACAGGTCACTCTAGCTGTGCTGGTAACAGTCTCCGAGCAACAGGGGGGCAAAATGTGGGGCTTTCTCCTGTTTTCTAACACAAAGGGGCAGACCACCTTTGTTGGGCCTCATTCCTAAGAGCGATGGCCTAGTAGAGTGGGCAGTGAAATACATACCAATGGTGCTGCACATGCAGTGGAACTGGGGCCCAAGGGGGTCAAGATCCCAACTAAACCCCAATTATGGTTGTTTTACTATCCTTTCTTGCTTGCACTGGGGACCAGTTCACCCAACCTGTGCCATTGTTGGGCCTCGGACCAATGGCCAAAGAGAGGACACAACTGAAGCAGAGGAAACACCTTAGCTTAGGCCTCACAGAAATGACACAGTGAGGATGGGGCAAATGGAGGCCCATTTCCTAACATGCGGCAGAGGAGACTGCCCTCTTCACATGATGGTAGCTCTCATTTTTGAAGCAGGTGCAGTGGCACTGGGGTCCAGAAGTGTGAGGGGTCCACTGCATCAGACTTTTGACTGTCATACTTTACAAAAGAGGCATGGAGGCTCATTATCCTTGCAAGCATTAGGGCTGAGGGCACCCTTGCTGTAAAGAGGCGGACAACATTTGGGAGCTCATTTCAATTATTTTTCGAGATTGGATTGATGGCCAGGCAGGAGTAGTAAGTAGATTGCTACTCAGTGACATAGCTGTCAATGGTGCAGAAGCTGAAGTTGCACTGGGGAAGAGGTGTGTGAGGGGCTAAAATCACCCACATTTGGAGAGTAGTGCTTTTTGTCAATTTCAACTTTAATGTAGTCGCTCTTTTCCATTTATTGTTGATTGTAAGCGCCCCAAAAAAGCACTACTGAAAATGATCTCATAAGGCCCCCTCCAGCCATGCCCCTCAAGTCATGCCATGAAGTTTTAGCGGGGGCCGGACTTCAAAATATTTTGCTTAAGGGGAGCTCAGAGCAAAAAAGTTTGAAGACCACTGCCATAGACCATCTGCCTTGAGAATCATCTTGGGAGCGGCAAGGAAAGGCACTGCCATTTTTAACTGGTGACTGCTGACAATGACAGGAGCTAATAACAGAGCCAGCATGTTAGCATGAGTGTAAATTTGCAAATGTGTTTTTGCCTGGTCTTTGTATATAGTTATAAATGAACAGTCAATATGTTTATGATGATTCCAGAATAGCATTTGCACTGATAATTTACATTATATTAATGGTGCTTGTCCTGTGGGAGTTTTAACTTCAAAATCAAGTGTTAGCTTCAGTTTATGCAGCCTTTGCTAAGTCACCAAAGAAAAAGCATAATGTCAAAAGCCTTGGTTTTTAGTGTGATATATTTTACACAGTAGTAGTAGCCACTGTGTAGTTATACTTCAGAGTTTCCATAGGAAGAGCGGTTTTTGTTTTGCTAATAACTTTGGTACAGTTTGACGAACCCGGAATAAACTTTCCAAAATGAAAGTTCTGCTCCCTCGTCTCCTTCCTCGAAAATTTCAAGGGGGGCGGAGGGATGGCTGGTTAAACATCCGCCAGACGGCGCACATTAATAAAAAAAATACTTTATGTAAAAAAACACAAAGAAAGTAGCTAAAAAACACAAAGGTAAAAGTGAAGTTATATGTAAGGAGGGTAGTAACTTCTTCTTTTTTGCAAGTCCCGGAAGAAGTGGGGTTGGTTAAGCGAAATGGATTAGGGTGCTGGGTCGTCGCACAGCCTTGGGAAACTAACATGGAACATTAATCGGCTTGGGAGAAGGTCAAAATTAGAAAGCCTTAAAAACCTAGCTAACACTCTTGAGATTATGGGTCTGCAAGAAACATGGCTATGTGACAAATCCCCCACAACCGATGGGTTTATCCAATTAAACAGGCCCGTAGAGGAGTCAGCAGATGTGCCCCATGGGGGAGAAGGACTTTAATATCTACTAAGATAGCGAAAAAGGTGATACTCTTAGAAGTAAAATGCAAATGGCTCATGGCTTGTAGAGCGTTTCTGCAGGACCCCGGCTCAAAATATGACTGTATGGTAATTATGAATGCATACGTGCCAGTGGGCTGAAGAATATAGGGCAGAAATGGGGAGTTTTAAGGAAGATGTGGATTGCTTGTGTGAAAATTATGATAAAGACATGCTCATCCTGGAGGGAGATTTCAACCATTAAATTAACCCCAAAAGGATAGACCTCTGACTAAAAGAGATATAATGTTCATACAACGTAAGTGTGGCTAGCTTCCCTGATACTAGATTGTCAGTACGAGATATGGCATTAGGAATGTATTTGGGCACGAAGAGTTTGTTTTGTCTGAATGGCAGGATGGAGACCATCAGTCCTGCTAAGCACACGTTTAAGGTAGGCTTGCAACCCTTCCCAATTGATTACATTTTTATGCATGCCTGGAACTTTGAAATAATAAAGTGTTTTGTGTAATACAAGGAGAAGGAAATTACCATGACCAGCTAAAATTAGAATTAATTAGAGTTGAAAGGAGCTCGCGAGATATGGTACTACCCAAAGTGCCTTACCTATAGATTGATGCGAGGAATGCATGGTACAATTGGCTAGTTTTCAGCAGAACCTAACTCTGGAAAATGTCGGAGTATCAAATCAAGAATGGTGCGAAAAAACAATTAGTCATGTGGTTCTGTGTCTTAGGGATAATTTAAAAAATGAAAAAAACTGGGCTGAGAGGAACCGGGGTAACCGTGGAATGAGAAAGGATTGGTTTAGTGAGGAATGCCACAAAGGAAAGGGGAGAGAAGTCTCAAAGAAAGGTTATAAGAATCTTGAGAAAATAAGGGAAGTGTATAAAAAGCAAATTCAAAATCAGAAAAGAAAATTTAAACAAATGTTGGGGAAATAAGTTGGATGCAATAGAAACAAAAAATGTAAGAAAGTTTTGGTAGTCAATTCAGGAAGGTTCAGGCAAGATACGGGGTGCAATGAATTGTGTGGTGGACAACGCCACTCGGGAGGAGTACTTGGAAGAAATATATGGTAAGAGGATAGAGTCAGCGAAAAGAGCCTGGATGATGACATCAGAGTACACTTCACATGAGGTAATATAAAACGTATCATAGCAAACAAACTTAACACGTGCAGCTGGACCCGATAACCTCCCTGCTATTAAAATAAAGACTAGGTTAGAGTGGTAGGCTGAAATGTTGTCTTGGATGTTCTCATATTAGACACAGGTCAAATCCCAGATAGTTGAGGAGGTGCCATAATCAGACCTATCCATAAGAGAGAAGATATAAAGGCCCCCGAAAATTATAGGCTGATTAACCTTTTAGAACCGGGAGAAAAAGTATTTGCAAAAATCATTTTGGGAATATTGAAGGAATAGGTTGAATCAAGACCAATTGTGCCTCCAGACCAAGGTGGCTTCAAGGAAAGTAACTCAACAATCAATCACTGTTTTGCACTCTGGTCCACTGCACAGAAATCAGTCGAGCAGAGAAGGAGGTTGTTTTGTAGATTTCTGTGCAGCCTTCGATCTGGTGGACCCGAATTGTTTATGGGAAACCCTGATAAAATATATGACAGCCCAATGGGAATATTGACCTTAATACAGGAGCTACATAGGCATAATTAGGCCCAAGTCATTATGGATACTGAGGGGACACGGACACAGAAAATAGCAATCAATAATGGATTAAGACAGGGGTGCATGTTGGCCCCACTACTCTTTTCCATATTTGTAGCTGATCTACCGTCTGCCCTGGCGTTGGTTAGAGGTGCTGGTCCTAGAATGAAAGGCATACATAGGATGTCTTCTGTAAGCTGATGATCTTGCAATATTAGATTAGACAGGGTGGGACTGCAGAGAAAGCTGGATGTGTTTAGGGAATATTGTAGCACAAACAGCTGACTGTAAATATCGCACTTGCGATTGCGCTTTCTGTCAAGGCTCATTAAGCACACACGCACGGTCGCTTTTACGAGCTTACTTTCATATTCTTGAAGCCGATAACTTCCTCGTTTGCGCGGCCGCGATCGCTTTTACTTTCGCGGCTTTTACAGAAAATGCCCCCTTATGCCTTTACCGTTCTCCCCCCCTCCTCGCAAAGCCCAACATTTGTCATCCCCTTTAATGCCCTGTTGGCTGTTGGCTGTTGGCTGTCCGGAATGACTAGCGTTTAACTCTTATTTCTTTTAGCAGTGCAGTGAGTCCGTGCTTTCTTGCTCTCTTCCTTTTGTACAGCTTCCCCGTAAAATAACTCCCTTGTGTTTAATATTGCCCCCTTTTGTAATGTGTATTTCATTATCCCCCCCGCTTTTGCGTGGCTCGCAGCCACTTCCTGTTGCTCTCACCCAACTTTCTTGACTTCTACACACCTCCTCTCTCTATTGTTCCCCACTCCTCCCGTATCGGTTCTTAAAGAAACACTTTTTTTTTTTTAACAATATACACTTTTTGGGAGGTCCAGGCAGCTGCTATTTGCTGTCAGACCACTCCTCTTATGGAATATACTTTGTAGACTTTTATTTTTTATCTGTCAAAGTGAACGTCAAGTAAAAATAAACAACATGGTGACTGCCTCATGCCACAAGCGCTTGCATGGATCCTCACTCTACGTCTCCATAGTGTCCCTATCAGAGGTATGCATCAGTTTACTACCACTAGCTCTGTGCGTTTTGACTTAAAGTCTATATTGGTGGGTGGTTTTTTTTTGCCAAGCGTATGTTTCCATCCGGTCCACCTAAACGTCTCCACATACCTTTTCTTCCGTAGACACCCTGCTGTGGCTCAAATTCACTAGAGGTAATATGTTAATTACTGTTTTCTTATTCCCGTTTATTATGGATTAAAAAGGTAATTTCACATGGTGCCTCATTTGTAGCAAAGTGACTGAAAGACACCAAGAACTGCTTAAAAAAAAGACGCTGGCCTCTAACATCAAAAGAAGAATACATTTCTCTTAATTGACACAAAACAATTCTGATATTAAAACATTGTGTGCTAGAACTAGCAAATCACCTCTGTTTCTTCTATGTAGAGTTCGTTTTGCAAATTTCTCACCAGATACGTTTTAGTATTAACACACACGCTACATACAACAAACGCTACAACGCACACGCTCTCACACTCTGCATAGACTGGCTTTTTCTTCTGACCTTGGCTGTAGACCAAATCCATGGTACACTACTGTTACATAGTGGATCAAGCAGCTGTTTAAAGTGAGCTGCTTGTATGCTCACTTTAATCCTGGACAGTTGTGATGATCATAGTAGTTCTCTGTGGGCCATTTTAGATTGTGACATGCCGGGTAGACAGTGCTGTCCTGGAGATATAACTGTTCTTGCCCTGCTGTTACTTTTCCAGCACATAACATGCTCCGTGGACGTTTTTGCCCCACCTGTGTCAATTTGTTTTTTACCCATGCCTATTGTGGTCGCGGTTTTTCTTACTTCTGTACAAAAGCGAATACGCAAAATCTAGAAAACTGTACCATCTCCCCTCTTATCAGTATCACCAATTTTTTTGCCCCCCCCACCCCCCGAACATGAAATAAATTACTAAATTATATTTTTCTACATCGCGGATACCCATATTTGAACATTTTCACAAATCATGAAATCCATACCGAATTTTTTAAAAGGAAATTCTTTTGTATACAAATGAAACTGCCACTTACAATAAATATCTTCCAGTAGGACGACCGAGGTAGTTTGTACTTTACTTAATTGTGCACTCTATTTGCCGTCTGCCATTGTGCCCCTGCCAATACACCATGTAGAATTCAATGCAGGTACGCCTTCCTGTCCTCTTACTGTCTCATGGCTGGCTGCATTGATGCTTGTTGTGTGTCCTTGGTGACCGTTTCCTTAATACCGTTTTTGCAATGCCTGCAGACAGAGCAGGTCACTAGAAAAGTACAGAAAATACCTGCTTTAAAAAAAAAACAAGCATTGGCATAGCCAATAGGTCTCGCTTTTGGGACCTGCACAATATCCTTGGCGCAACACCATCAACTGTTGCATGGCTAAACACTTATAAGGTCCCAAAGGCGAGACCTATTGGTTATGCCAATGCTTGTTTAAATATGGAATTAAGAATAGCGAAAGCTGTAGAACTTCTAATTGGTATGCGCTACTTGGATATTGCAATTGCTATTGGAAGGATTATGACTGGTTAAACAAGATGAGTTATGTACTCAGGTAATTATTAATAAGGAGCTATAATGAGAAAAAAGTGGTATAAATATAACCGGGGATTTTTAATGGTATTGGTCTTATCATGATTTTAGCAGATGAATTTTAGATTAGGATTAAATCTTCATATAAATTAGAAAATGTATATTGTAATTTGATGATATGTGTAATGCAGTTTAAAAGGCCCTGTTTGGGTAATCAAGCTTAATTATGTACTTAGGTAATGTTTAACAATTTTTTACCTATTAAGAGCAATAAAGTGGTATTTTTTTTATACCCAGGGAAATTTAAATTGTATTCGTTTTTAGCTACAAATTTTGCCAAATACATTTTAAATAGTGTTTTATTTTTATATAAATTGGTAAATGTTTAATATAAGGTGATTATATGTGAAACTGTGTTGCTTAAAGACCATCGGTCCAAATAACATTTCTTTGACTGATTGACACCAAAAAACACTAAGGTTAAAGTGGAGTTATATCTAAGGAGGGCAGTACGATTGTAACTCACTTTAAAAAGAAATTCACTGAAAAAGGACAACGGTTTGAAAAAATAAAAAACACATTAATTCGCCAGTAATATGTAACTGACATAAGTATAACTTTAAAAAAAATATTTATTTTTATTGATGAACACTTTACACTTGTTACCCTTTACATACATTTATACGTCGAGGATTACAGATCTGCATCAGTACATTGATTTATTGACCATATCTCATACATTTTTCAGTCATATCCTGTTTGATCTTCCTTACTCAAGCTGCCCGAAGTCTTGGTTACGCCCCACACGTGGGGGCTCACAGAGTCCCCCTCCTGTAATCATTCCACTTGCCCCATATTAGCAACCACTTTTGGGGACACCCTCAAGATTCATATATTGCTCGTTCTGTTAACATGCACCAGTCCATGTCTCTTTTCCACGCTACAACTGCTGGGGTCTCCTGTGCTCCTAGCGTTCAAGCAATGTTCCATATGGCAATTATTGTCCCCATTGTGACCCATATTCTCTCTTTACTGTTCAAATCAGTAGGTCCCCATATATTCAGTAGGCACAACTTGATATTTGGTTCAATTTTAGCGCCCATCAATTCTTCCATACATTTCACCAGTTCAGACCAATAGTTCTGAATTTGGGCACATTCCCAGATAATATGAGCAAAAGTGCTCTCTTGGCGCACCGTCTCACACACCCAGAGTCAGAACTATATCCCATCTTCATTAATGCGGAGCCGGTTAGAGAGGCTCTATGAAGTATGAAGTCCGGGCGCGGAGCTGGAGGAGGGGATCAGACATGTTGTTGATTAATTTCCTATACGTCATAGAAATTGACTTTTCAGGCATGTACTCGTACAGGACTCGGTCCTCAAGTGGAGAGGAATCTGGAAGCGATTCCCCTTTTGTGATTATAGCCTGCAATGCATGTGTGATCTGTAGGTATCTGAAGTGCTCTGTACTTGCCATTTCGTATTCGCTCTGTAGCGGAGCGAAAGAAATTGCGTCTCCCGATCTCCATAAATCCCCAACCTTGGCGATGCCAATCATATCTCAACGGTCGAAGCCCTTCGAATTTGACATTAGTATAACTTGCATCACTGTGATGAACTGCTTATGAACTCATAGATGACATCTGAAATCTATGGTGGTACAAGTTATACTTATGTCAGTTATGTATAACTGGCAAATTTCAATCTTAATACCTTCCTCACGTATAACGGCACCTTATACCTGCTTCGCACCCAGCTATGCGAATTTGCATATGGGCTGGTGGGAGGAGCAGGCGATTGGAGGTGTGGTACTGGAGAATTGGTATGATCATATCACATTATGGGTACGTTTTGTGATCTGGAGAAGGAGCCATGCATTGGCAGAAGAATTAGAATTTCTCAAAGAGATAAATGTGAATGAATTGAAATTGTCATTTACGCACAAAAAGAGGCCAGAGTAAGATGGAGTTTTTGGATGTTTTGGTCAGGGTTTAAGATCAAAAATTAACAACAACACTTTATAGAAAGCCTACAGCAGAGAATTGTACACTATATGCCCAAAGCTTCCACACCTGCTTCCTCACTAGAAGCATACCTTTCAGACAGTTCTTTACAGTGAGGAAACTGTGCAGCACGCATAAAGAATAGGAAAAAACAGAGGTAGAGATGTGTGAAAGATTCAGGAACAGAGATTACATGTAGGATATCCTCTCAGACACAAGAGAGCTAGACAAATTCAAAGAGAAGAGGCCATTTTCGAGAGAAAGAAAAGTGAGAAAACACAGAAAGGGGCACAACGCAGATTCATTATGATATACCATAGACAACACAAGATGGTCAGAGCAGCATTAAACAAACACTGGCCTCTAGTAAGAAGCGACCCCATCATAAGGAGCACCCAAGACCTGGAACGAGCTGCCAGCAGACATCAGACGCACCCCCTTCCTGAACACCTTCAGGAAGACCCTCAAGACCTGGCTCTTCGACTTTACAGATCTGCGGACCCCCCCCCCCCCCCCCTTTCAGCGCCTTGAGACCCTCACGGGTGAGTAGCGCGCTTATAATTCCCCGATTGATTGATAAGGACTAAAGTGGAAAGGCGACCACAAATAAGCTATAGGAGAGCACTCTCCATGAGAGACCATCTTATAAAGAGTGACATAAAACTAACAGACAGAAGCACTAAATGGTTGAAGCCCAAGGAGGAATTTGTGAGACGCACGAAATGCACTGTGTGCAAACAGGGAAAGAACATAACCACCTAGGACACAGGGTGCAGGAATGCAGGAAAGGAGTACGGATAAAAAGCAGAATCGTGTTTAAGATGAGCTTTGTAGCCTATATACTATACTGCCAGTGTCCTAAGGTTTATGTGGGGAGCACGAGTTTACCACTACACAAAAAGATACTGCCACATTTTAGAGCAATAAAGAATGTAGATACCACATAAGAGGTAGCAAGACACTTTGAAAAAGAGCACGAGAGGGATGAAAACATACTACAGTACAGTGGTGTGATACATGTACCCAAACATTGGAGAGGTGGCAATAGAGAGCTGGAACTGAGAAGATGTGAAGCAAGTTTGATATTAGAAATGGATAGCAATGAGCTTCCAGGATTGAATGCGGATGAGGAATTGTTTAGTTTCATATAGAGAAGAAAATGCATGATATTTACTTTAAGTCTGCCTCAAAGCCCGACAAAAGACGTTTGATGTTTTAACATTTATAATGGTTTAATTTTTTTTCTTCCTTTAGATACTGCACTCTAGAGTGGTACCAGCAGATGATCACTTCACCCACTAGGGAGATGAAGCTGGTGTGATATGTAAATAAATCTATTAAGCGGGCGAATAACCAGAGGTGTCTAGGCGCTGAACAGTGGATTAAGCCAGTATCTGTAAGAGGTAGATCACTATTTCTCAAATAGCCAGGTCTTTAAGGCCTTCCTAAAGGCAAATAAAGTTGGAAGTGTTCTGATGGAGAGAGGGAGTGCATTCCAGAGTTTGGGGGTAACTGCCCTGAAGCTACTACCACCCCATCTGGCCTTGAAGACTCGCAGTTGCTAGCAGTTTAGCTCCTTCAGAGTCCAAATGCCTTTTTGGGACATACCAGTAAAGTAGGCGTCTCAGAAACATGGGGCCAGTATCCTGAAGTGCCTCTATAGGTGATGCAAAGGGCTTTGAATATGATGCGGTTCTTAACTGGGAGCCAGGTCAGCTTATAAAGATGATTTCGGATTGATGAGTGGCTAGGGATGCCTAACAGGAGCCTCGCAGCCGCATTTTGGATCATTTGCAGCTTATTGAGCTGTTTTTCAGACAGGCCAATATAGAGACCATTACAGCAGTCGAGCTTTGCCAGAATCAGAGAGGAAATCACTGTTTTTCTCGATGTACTCAAGACAAAATTTCTTCTGCCAGTAGGTGCAGATAATAAGGATTTTGTTCGTCTTTATATTGTTCATTTATCGTAAACATTGGTGTACCACACTAGGGTTAATTATGTTGATTCCATTTAACATTTGCATGCAGCCACATATCGGACAGGAGGGCCGCATGTTTATTTGTTCATTTATTTATTTTGCTTATATGAGAATAGTAGAGCGGTTACCTCATCTCCATGTGTAAAGTTTATGCATGGTTGGCAACTGAAATTGGGCATTATGAGCAACATTGTTTGTAATTAATTGTATATAATGCTAGTGTAAGATTTGTTTTGTGATATCACTTTCTTCAAATGTATTTGGAAATTTGCAAGTGCCAATATGGCTGACGCAATATAAGTTATCCTCTTTAATTCGAAGGTTCAGAGAATATATATATATATTAAACAGTATTGCACCCCACTTGGGTTGAATATGATGATGAGAGGACCTAACTCCATAAAAGTATGCAGCCGCTGATCAGTTCTGTGCCGTTGCCTGTGTATTTTGGGGTACGTAAAATTATCAGTTACCATATATCGATGTGTGAATTGACGTAATGTTGAGTCGAATTAGTCACATTAATTAAAATCAAACTGTAAATAATGCCAACAGAACCTTTTATTTAAACTTTAGTTTTATTTTGTTCTTTCAATGTATGAGTTAACTTGCTAGTGCTATTATGGCCAACAGTGCAAAGAAAAAGATTGGTCCTTTGTCTGTGCTTACTACAAATACTGGAGTATTTAGATTTTTAAACATGGCAACGTCGTTTATTGTGAGCAAGGCTCGGATAGCCGAAATGCGTTTATCGTTTGCAGATTAAACTACGTTTTCCCAAAGAAACTCCTTGAGTGTCGATCTCTTCTTGTTCCTTGGAAGAGGCTTGGATTTATGAATACGCGCTGGTGAGCGCGTTCAACTGCACAGCTGGAATGTCGGCATCCGTGTTGTGGATCTTGGAATATAATATATATATATATATATATGTCCAAATTCCAAAAACAAAATAAAGTATGCTCTCAGGAAAGCAGGCAAAGAAACCACGTATAGAGGTCTAAGTATTTAATGTACACAACGCGTTTCGGCAGAAATCCTTGATCACGTGTAAAGTGAACACTCCACAACGGACATTAAATAAAGTTCCCACATAAACCAGTTTGTCAACAAAGTGAACAAAGGACTATACAGCAAATGTTAACACCATTCACGGTCGCCATCTTGGAATTGTCAAATGTAAAGTATCTTATGACAAAGCAGTGTTGCATATTATCACATACTGTGTAGAAAACTATATTCTTAGATTCAAGTGAGTAAAACTTTAAGTAAGTTGATGTACATCACTAAATCATGTCAATACATTTCTTAAATTGTACGAATTAATCGTGAAATATACACATGATGGAAAAGTTAGTTACTCGTTCAGGGTGGTACAGATTCAAAATTGAACATCCGCCACAGTATGATATGCAAATTAATGCTGATTAAAGCAACTGCTCCAATACATAAATTAAATTTGCTAAGTCCTACATTAAAAAATGTTGTAATAAACGTTCCATCAACAGCGCTGCTCCATTGCGCCCCAACTCGTAAGGTGCACCAATACAGGGCAGTAAATAATAAAGAATGAGAAAAGGGAAATCAAAACACGCCCAAAATATCACAAATTCATTGCCTACATGCAAAAAGCGATAACGTGTGAAATCGTCTGCTACAAAGTGCACGCCCCTTTTAGGTCTCGCCTAGCTATTGCGTTTACGCAATCGCTATGCGAGACTCTAGTAAGAGGGCATTTTTTCCATGCGGTCATTGAAAAGCATGCAGACATAGCAAATTCAAGGGAACTCTTGAATATAATGGTATTTCTAAAAAGATCACTCAGTTTCTGACCTGTAGTACGAATTTTGTCATTTATGCTATCGAATGCACATGTAAACTGTGGTACATTGGGAGCACGACCTGCCCCGCCAAAAAGAGGGTTCTTGAACATCTTAGAGCCATGCGAATAATGACCCGAAATATCCTGTTGCTCGTCATTTCAATGAACATCACGTTGCCAATGTTTCTGATTTAAGTTACATGATTTTTCAACACATTCCTAGAAATCCTAGAGGTGGGGATAGGGTTCTTGCTTTGAGACAACGGGAATCTAGATATATCGTTGAATTTCTGACTAAGAGCCCGGGTGGATTGAACATGGATGAGGATTTGTCCATTCATCTGAAAGTATGACTGCTAATCTGCATAATATGGATTGACCAGCTACATTGTAAATGTTTTGAGCTCTGGCTGCTTGTAATTTGAATTCTTACATTGCATTACAGCGTAAATATATTTTTTCTTGAACTTTCTGTTTCCTCGATTTCTATGATGTGCTTTGGATTGTGTATATATTTGATTCTAACTGAATGTTTTTTATGTTTCATGTTTTTCAACAGGAGCGAAGGAGGGAGCCCCTTCACATGCACTCACCAGCATGGGCATCCTACCCTTTTCTCCGAAATTGTTCTGCACATCTGCACATGGTATTGGTACATTATATAATTTTTCACCAGTTGTCAACTTGAGATTGTACTGGTCTCTAGAACAGACCTTTGATGTCAATTAATTTTTGGACCCTGAACTCAATTATGTGGCACTTTAGTTTGGGATCTGTGATAGCACATTGGATGAGTAAGGAGTATTTTATACTGACATTCGTCTATGGATGCAATAGGGCATTTGCCCTGCCTGCTTTACATTAGGTTAATTATCAGCGGATACTCTTGCACTATGTCTGGAATAACTTTGATAGCATGCTTCAAAAATTATAACAAGCATTTGCAATGCAATAGGTCTCGCAATTACGCGAGTCTGAGCTATTGGCATTGTAAATGATAATGCCTTTTATTTTTGTTCTGGTTTTTAAAACATAAATAAAAGGCATTGTCATTTACAATGCCAATAGCGTAAACTCGTGAAAATGCGAGACCTATGGCATTGCAAATGCTCGTTTCTTAAGCTGCCTGGTCTATCCAGAAAGCCTGCAAGTGTTTAGCAACGTTTTAGCCGTGTGTGAAGTTGGAGCTCGATGTAGTCTGGCATTCGGCTGAATTAATGAGCAGCCTGTCAACAAATTCTATGCTGATTCGCACAGCGTGTGCACATGAACACATTTTTGCACAAGGAGTGGGCACATGTGTATGTATTGAGTCCAGTTCTATGCTTTTGCTATAGCACGTCTCATGAGATGTGCCTGTGAAGAGGGGGTCAGCGTTCAGAGTTTTGTTTCTAGCTGCGTTGACACTTTCCCAGAAAATGGAAACCGTGCACAGCTTGCTTTGTGAGTCTCTGAAAATAAGTAAGCTAATGCAACTCTATGGGAAATGCATAGAGCAAAATCAGTGCCATGGAGTATTTTTCACGCCATGTTGATATAGTTCCATTTTAGTGTAAAAACAATTACAGTTTATTGAGGGGTGAAACTGTTTTTCGATCTCTAAGGTTCATTGCATACCATTGCCAATAATTTTAAAGCCAAACTGTGGCTGGCTTAAGCTTGACAGAGAACCAAAGAGCCCTCAAAGCCCCCGGGAGGTCGTTAGAGCACGATTAGTACGGTGGCCACAAGCGAACGTGAAGAGAGGACTGAAAACGTGAACGCACATAAAGCAATCAGCTGCTGGAGACAAATGGCCTGATTGGTCTCAAGAAGCAAACGTGTTCTTGTAAGAGAGCCGAACGGCTATGGAGAAAAGACTGGCAGAACGCCAGCAAAGAAGCCTACCACAATGCAGTTAGACTTTACAAAACTGCCATTAAGCGCTCCAAAGCATCCCACTACAATACTCGGATAAAAGAATCCTCCAATTCATCCAGGGAATCTTTCCTTATCGTAAAAGAGCTACTGAAAGTACCAACCACTCCTTCCTCCACCACCCCCCAGGTAGACGGAAGCAATGAATTAGCCACCTATTTCAATGACAAAATTGCCCGCATCTTAACATCCCTTCCCTCTCCATGTCCCTCTAGCCACATGAACTATAATTCACCCCCTAGCCAGACTGGAATACGCTCCCAACTTGCGACATTTAGGCCAGTAACCCCCAACGAGGTAGAAGCAACCATGAACAATATGAAAAGCGGATCACCCCTGGACCCTGCACCCATTAGATTCCTTAAAACCGTAGCTCCCGTCATCACCCCCACGCTCACGGAGCTTATTAACAGCTCACTCGCTCAGGGATCTGTCCCCGCTAGCTGGAAAAGTGCGGTGGTGAAAGCACTCCTTAAAAAACCCCAGCTCGACCCAGCAGATATGGCAAACTACCGGCCAATATCACTCCTCCCTGGCATCAGCAAGGTAGCCGAGAAATTGGTCAACGGACAACTGTCTCAGTTTCTCGAGGCAAACAATATCCTACGGCAATCCCAAACTGGGTTCCGCCCGGGACACGGCACAGATACCGCCCTTCTTGCCGTCATCGAGGAGGCAAGGCGCATTCTAGATTCAGGAGGGTCAGTGGCAGTGATCCTCCTGGATCTTAGCGCAGCCTTTGACACAGTCAACCATCGTGTCCTTCTCCATCGGTTGGCGACAGCAGGGCTTACCGGGACGGCACTCAGCTGGATAGAGTCCTTCCTTACCGGACGCACGTTCCAGGTATGGGACGGCAACTACCACTCGTCCACCCTCCCCCTCACGAGCGGGGTCCCTCAGGGATCCTCCCTGAGCCCTACGCTTTTTAATGCATATATGGCCCCCTTGAAGACGTAGTGACACCATTCGGTATAAAAATAGTGAGCTACGCTGATGACACACAACTGGTCGTCTCCTTATCCCAACTAGACGACCACCCAGACAACCTGGCAAACTGCCTCACTGAAATCCACGGTTGGATGTGTGAATCATCATTAAAACTAAACGGATCAAAAACCTAAGTGATGCTCATGGGTAAACAATGGGTGACCATCCCCCCAGCGGTCTGGCCAGACATGTTCGGGGAAATCCCTATCCCGAAACACGAAATTAAGACCCTCGGAGTCTGGCTAGAACCCGACCTCTCAATGAAGACGCAAGCGGCCAAAACTGCAGGTACTTGTTTTGGGCTTATGCGCACTACCCGCAGGATTCTTCCCCTACTTCCACCCGCGTCCAGGAAATTATTAGTCCAAGGGCTCATACTGTCACGGTTGGACTATAGTAATACGGTCTATTTGGGAGCGCCTGAGGCTACCCTGGCGAGACTGCAACGAACACAGAATGCAGCAGCCCGTCTACTCATGAACCTTCCCTCCAGAGTGTCAGCCAAACCGGCCATCAAGGCCCTGCACTGGCTCCCTGTGCGCCAAAGGGTGGAATTCAAAGCCATGTGCACGGCATACAAACTGATCAACGGATCGGGACCTGCGATTCTCAGCGGCCTGGTTACTCCATACAAAGCACCCAGAGCTCTACGGTTCGAAAACCAGCACCTAGCCATCCCCAAATTCAAAAGGACACGTACCGGAGGCCGACGCTTCTCTGTAAAAGCGTCCACTGGATGGAACTCCCTCCCACGTTCCCTCAGACTGGAACCCAGTTATCTGATTTTCAGAAAAAAACTTAAAACCCTTCTATTTCCTAAATAAAGCCCTCTCTCCTTTTCCCTCTCATCTGGATAACAAATTTGCATAGCGCGGGGATGCCCTCGGGTCACCAGGCGCTTTACAAGTCGCTAAATAAATAAAAATAAAATAAATAAATGTACGTCATGCAATGCCTGACTTGTAAACGTGTGGGGTGCTAGAAAGGACATACTGAAATTAAGAGACAAGTCAGAGATTTGTGCTCCCAACAGGACATATTTAAGTTTCCATACTGAACAAGCTCTGCAATTAATGAATGAGAAAATACTTGCATGCACTTCTTGAAAGTTGTGTGCATAGAGTGCATACTATTTCCGATTCTGCTTGTTCACTACTAAGGAGGCAGATGAAAAAAACAGCAACAGCTCAAAACTGCATGCCAAGCATTGCAGGAAGCGCACATGGATTTGAAATTCCAACTCCCTCAACGTGGTGTACGGCAACCTACTGGGGTTTCGGCGCGGCTGGGATCCGGTTGCTCTGCTTTGCAGACAACAATAACAAAGTGATGGACAGGGGAGTGGCACAGAAGGGCGCTGAAGCTGAATAGGCACGGACAAAAGCAAAGTCTTGACAATCGATTTAAATACATCCCAAAAAAAAACACTCACTGAAAGTCTTTGCTTTCGAATACAAAACAAGCAGAAGGGGTGTAAGATCAAATCAAAAAGCACGGCTCCCCATGCATATAGCTGTGTGTTCCTAAGCGGAAATCGGAAATGAATAATTAAAAAGCTGATGGGCTGGCAGTGGGGACGTCCGCGATGGCAACGGGTGGACAGCGGTAAATAACAAGCAGGAAGAGGGATAAGGGAGGGGGTAGCAAATGGTGTGAACTTTCGCGGCCGCTTTGATGTTCTCAGTGGCTGCGCGGCTCACTGAGAACATGAGTGGCCACGAAATGATCACACAGGCTATCAAATGGTGCGCACGCCCGGCGCACATGCACTGTAGTTGGCGGCCTGAAAGCACTGGTTTGCACTTCCAAATCCCCCTTTTACAAAAGCTCTCGCGAGAGCAGCGCTAAAGCGCTGGCTCAGGCGAGACCTAAAAAGGGCGTGCACTTTGTAGCAGACTATTTCACACGTTATCGCTTTTTGCATTTAGGCAATGATTTTGTGATATTGTGGGCGTGTTTTGATTTCCTTTTTCTCATTCTTTATTATTTACTGGCCTGTATTGGTGCACCTTACGAGTTGGGGCGCAATGGAGCAGCGCTGTTAATGGAACGTTTATTACAACTTTTTTTAATGTTGGACTTAGCAAATTTAATTTGATATGCATTGGAGCAGTTGCTTTAATCAGCATTAATTTGCATATCACACTGTGGCAGATGTTCAATTTTGAATCTGTACCACCCTGAACGAGTAACTAACTTTCTATCATGTGTATATTTCATGATTAATTCGTACAATTTAAGAAATGTATTGACATGATTTAGTGATGTACATCAACTTACTTGAATCTAAGAATATAGTTTTCTACACAGTATGTGATAATATGCAACACTGCTTTGTCATAAGATACTTTACATTTGACCATTCCAAGATGGCGACCGTGAATGGTGTTAACATTTGCTGGATAGTCCTTCGTTCACTTTGTTGACAAACTGGTCTATGTGGAAACTTTATTTAATGTCCGTGGTGGAGTGATTACTTTACAAGTGATCAAGGCTTTCTGCCGAAACGCGTTGTGTAAATTAAATACTTAGACCTCTATACGTAGTTTCTTTGCCTGCTTTCCTGAGAGTGTACTTTATTTTGTTTTTTGGAATTTGGACATTTGCATCACCGGCACGCTCCACCGGCGTGTACGCCACCCTTCTTGGGTCCCAGAATCCCGGAAGGAGTAACACTTGTTTTTGGAGATATATATATATATATATTCACTGAAAAAACCATAGGTTTCACACATGTTATAATTAGCGGAAATTTTACTGATAAAAAACCAGTGAAATTCCCCCGTTATAGTTAGTGCAGGCAACTATAACTCACGCGACCGCAATCCTCTGCTGATGCTAATACTGTATTTAGACACTTATTTGCCCATGTCTTCTTCCATACATTTTTAGCTATACATATATTACAAATATTTTTTTTTCATAAAGACACATATGTCATCAGCAGAAGATTGCGGTCGCGTGAGTTATAGTTGCCTGCACTAACTATAACGGGGGAATTTCACTGGTTTTTTATCAGTAAAATTTCCGCTAACTATAACATGTGTGAAACCTATGGTTTTTTCAGTGAATTTGCAAGGTTTTTTAAATGCTAATTCCTAACTATAACGTGTGTGAAACCTATGGTTTTTTCAGTGAATTTGTACGGTTTTTTAAATGCTAAGTTACTTTACGCCATTCGAGGCGTGCGCGCCCACTTAACGCAGTTCGTTCCGTGCACGGTTTTCATCAACTTTAATAAGCCCTGTACATTTGGTGGCCTTCGGCCACCAAAAGCACAGGGGGTGGGGTCAATGTGGATAGTGTTTTTTTTATTTCAATTTTATAATTTCATGTTGCCAAAATTTAGTTTTTTTTACCTATTAATAAGCCCTGTACATTTGGTGGCCTTCGGCCACCAAAAGCACAGGGGGTGGGGTAAGTGTGGATAGTGTTTTTTTTATTTTTATTTTTTTACCGTACGCTTACGGTAAGCGTACGGTAAGCGTACCCCGCGAAATTGCCGAAAAAAAAATAAAACCGTTTTTGCTCTTGGGGGATGTTTGTGGACTCCCTCAACATGACTATGTGGGAGGGAGTTGTCAAAACTGCCCCGTAACATGTTTTTGGCCATCATGTTTGATAAACAACACTCAGTGCGAGAGACAAAATGGCGGCCGCCGCTTCCTGGTTTCGGCCGATTCGAATGTTTAGTAAGATCTAAGAGCCAATCAGAATCGCGCTCGCGCACGCCACCGTACGCTTACCGTAAGCGTACGGTAAGCGTACCGTAAGCGGGCTCAGATATATATATTGATTTAAAGGCTATTTTCTCAGAATCTACTGAACAGATTTACACCAAACCTACAAAAGGCACTTCCTTGACCTAGGGACTACCTCTCTGCCAAATTTTGAGTAATTCTGTTCAGCCGTTCGGGCTGTAGCTCGTTCTAAAGGTCCTATGGAAAAATGCATGGGAAAAACGCGTTTTGGGACCCCCCTTTTATCTCAGCCCCCGCTTGACGAATCCCCCCGAGACTTTCAGGGTAGGAGCGGAGCGTAGCGCCCCACCTATTTTGAGAAATTCGCGAGGATTCGTCGACCGGCGCCAAAGTTATTCAAAATAGAATGTTGAGGTTTTCCTATGGAAACGTGGTCCTAACTATAACTACCTACTGGCGACCGCCAGTAGGTAATATATATATATATATATATTTTTTCACTGAAAAAAACATAGGTTTCAGGCACGTTATAGTTAGGAATTAGCATTTAAAAAACCTTAGAAATTCACTGAAAAAACCATAGGTTTCAGGGGCGTTCTAGTTAGTTGGACATTTCACTCGTACAAAACCTTTGAAATTCCCCCGCTTTAGTTAGTTCAGCTAACTATAACTCGTGCGCCGGCAATGCACTGCTGATGACGTCACATATCACTCATGACATGGTCAGTGACATCACTCATGACATCACTGCTGACATCTCAAATGACATAATCCAGTGAATGTGCGTTTTTCTGAAAATTAAATATGTTTTATATATGTATATCTCAAGGTCGATGGAAGAATAAATGGGTATATAAGTGTCTAAATGGATGATTTTCTTTTTGAAAAATTGATTGTATAACTGACTGATTAAGAGTATCTTAGTGAATATATGGGTTAGTGAGTAATGTTTAAATATATAAATATCTGTATCAGTCTCTCACTCTCTGTATAAGTGGCTACATTGGTTGGTGAGTAGCTACATGAGTGTCTATATAGGTTATTATTTGTTTTTTTGAGTATCGGTATGAGTGGTTTGGTGGGGGGTATTACGTAGTACATAGATGCATGAATGAGTGATTCACTGCTTGTATGTGTTGAAGACAGCATGTGTGCAGGACTGTATGGGTGTGTTAGTGAATGAATGACTGTCTCAATAGTGTCTTTATGAGTAACTACATATGTTTTAAACTAGTGTGAGTATTGGTGTATATAAGTGAGTAATGCGAGAGATTGGAAGAGTTCCTGTATAAATTAGTATGTGTTTCTATAAGTGTTTGCTTAAGAGAGTAAGTATGTGTAAGTTTCTGTAGCAGTAAGTGTGGTGATGTGTGTATAACTGTATATGCAATTTAATGGATGTTTGATACTTTGCATGTGTGACTGTGTGTGAGTAACTATGGATGAGTGTCATTGTGTAACAGGATGTATAGATGAATGAGTACATATGATGAGTCAGTACATGTATGAGTGACTGTAGTTGAATGAATGGATGTGTGTGTAGATCTTTGAATTACTAAATAGGTATGTTGTAAGTGGTATTGGTATGTCCATTGTTATGAAAATGTTAGTTTCTATTTTTGAGTGTGTGTATCAAAGGTTATATTAGGGTGAGAGGGGGTCTCCCACTATCACAAGGATGATGTCATCAGTGATGTCATCAGTGATGCCATTTGAGATGTCACGAGTGATGTCACTGACCATGTCATGAGTGATGTAATATGTGACATCATCAGCAGTGCATTGCAGGGGCGCGAGTTATAGTTAGCTGAACTAACTATAACGGGGGAATTTCAAAGGTCTTGTACGAGTGAAATGTCCAACTAACTAGAACGCCCCTGAAACCTATGTTTTTTCCAGTGAATTTCTAAGGTTTTTTAAATGCTAGTTTCTAACTATGCCTACTGAGGTAGGACATGTGAAGAAAGAAGAAAAAACACAGAAAAAAGAAAAAGAAATGCAGAAAGAAGCAACAGAAGTCTTCAAAGATGCAGAAAAGTGCAGGAAGAAGTGCAGAAAGAAAAACAGAGGAGCAGAAAGAGGCCTTGTTGCATAATCATCCTGTACCCTCAACTTTTTCAGATGGGTACTGTTGGTAACTGACTGACTAACCAGTCCTAGAGCCAGTGCTATGCTAAAAGACACTTAGAATACAGTTAAAACACCTACATACACTAGGGAACACTATGAGTTGGAGTACCCCTGTGATTACCATGGCCTCCTCTGTAAGACCCTAACACATAATAGGGCAGGGGGATTAAAACTACCCCTGTGATTACCATGGTCTCCTCTGTAAGACCCTAACACATAATAGGGCAGGGGGATTAAAACTACCTCTTAAAATGCGCGTTTGCACACTGGTGAAGGGGGGGGGGGGGGGGCCTGAGCTGACGTGTGCAAACACGCCCTGTGGCCGTTTTAATTTGGTCGATAAAGTCCCCTTGAATCCTGAGTGTACCTTGGGTCCAACTAGCCCACCAGATACCAACAGTAAGCGCCGTTGCAGAGAGCTGTAAAAAGGGGCACGTCCTGGACCACCTCTCTGCAACGCAGCGGCGCTTACTGGAAGCACCTGGTGGGCTAGTAGGCCCCCTCCTTAGGCCACTTATGGCCCCGGGGCTGGCCCTATCCGTTGGGGACCGTGGGCGGGGGTCCCCAATCCACCCACGGTCCCGCCAGCTCCCTGCGTCCTTTGGGAACCGGCAATGCTTTTCCACATGGGGAGCTGCTAAAATGCAGCTCCCCGTGTGGAAAAGCAATCTGTTCCAAATACCAAAGCAGAGTTTGCTATGGCAGGGCGGGAGCCGCGAGGCTCCCGCCCTGCCATGGCAAACTGCAGTGTCCCGGGGATGGGCAACCCGGGACACAGCAGGAGCCGGCTCTGGGGGGTGGCGGTCCCCAGGGCCATGACAGGGCTCCAGGAAGGGGGGCCCCGTGGCCCCCCCTGCCAACAGTACGAAAGCCCCGGGGGGTGGTGGTCCCCAGGGCTGGGGGGGTCGGTCATGGACCCCCCCAATTATAATATTTAGAGCCCCGTGGAGGTGGCGGTCCCCGGGACGTGGGGGGCTCGAGCCCCCCCCAGACTATTTATTTAAAAACACAAACCCCGGGGAGGTGGCGGTCCCCAGGGCTGAGGGGGGGGGCCATGAGCCCCCAGCAAATATTTTCTAAAAGCCTCAGGGGGTGGCGGTCCCCGGGGCTTGGAGGGGGGGGGGGGGACTTTGAGCCGCCCCCCCCCATGTATTTTATAAGCGCCGGGGGTGGCGGTCCCCGGGCCTGGGGGGGGAGCTGTGAGCCCCCCGTTCATTTTCTTAAAAGCCCCAGGGGGTGGCGGTCCCCATTACAATAAAAATATTGCCCCCGGGACTTGGCCCACCCGGGGGCTAAATAGGGACGAAGCGCGGGAGTCGGCGCTTGTTTTTTTTGTTTTTTTGCGGCCGGATCAGTCGCGCATTTTTGGCGATTTTTTAAACAAAAAGAAAAATCGGGGGGGGGGGCAGCCCTGGGGACCCCCTAAGCAGGCCTAGGGCTTCAGGGTGTTTCTGCCCTGCCCGCAAGTTTCCTATGGTAAATAGGTACTCACTATAACTACGAGATCTCAAGATATCTCTCTCTCTCTCACTCTCACTGCCGCATTTGTATGAATAAAACACATGTAGCATGGCAATTAGCTCACTACTTTTAGCTTTTTAGTATTAACACACGTCATAGCGTACACTGTGGAAGATTTTTCCATTTTACAAATCACGGTCATCAGTTATTCGACTAGCTGGCTAAACTGAATCAAGCAAATTCAAGACTAAAAAGATGGCATTCGGCATATATGGAGCAAGCATAATCATTTAGTTGAGTGTGAGGCAGCATCAGAAGCGAAAGAAGGAGAGACCCAAAGGTCATCAACAACAGTCCAAAAAACTAAGAATTCGCCATAGCGTTGTCAGAATATGTAATCCTTACCAAGTAGCCAACATATCTCAAAACGAAAAAAACTATAGCAAAAATAAAGCTGTAACAGCCATTTAATTTTTAAACTAGATTTACTTTTCGGGCACATCTTCAGAGAAAAAACTAAAGACTGTAAACTTTTCTTGCTTCTATTCACCTTTTTTGGGAAGACTATAAAATACAGGTTTACAACTGAACCGCCTTTAACAGTGGCAAACTAGACACCTCAGAACCCTACGCTCAATACACTACTTGAGCCTCAAGAGATAATTTCAAGTCACCAACCCAGCAGCACATACTACTGAAGTGGTTCAGAAACATTTCTCAATGAGAATTACTGTTATAGCAGTTTCAAGACAACAGATATTGTGCTTCATATATACCGCAAGTCCATTATGAAGCAATGTACAGCCGATAAAGTAGATCTGGGGGTAGGTTAAATGGACTAGCAGAATACTGGCTGTCTGAAAGAGACCCAACCGCTTTGACAAATGAACAGATAAGTTACAGACGAGCACAGTTCCTTCTGTAAGAGTGAAACTTGAAATCGGTAACAAGACGACCAGCTAGTCCAATGGAGCATAACCATTCCTCCTTGTGAAAATACAGGAAGGAGGAACATCAAGCTTTCAGACACTTTTCTTACATGCTCATAATAAAATACACCAGTTAAAAAAAAAGCACGCACACAAAATGTAACAAATAAAAAAAATAGGTAATGAAGTCTCAATCCTAAAAGCAGTTAAATCCAAGAATACTCACACAAGTGAGAAGGCTGGAAACTCAGAACAGTTAAGACACTTGACAAATGATGATTCTTTCACACGACAAAAAGGCGGAATCACAGCCTTTGCAGCTCAACCATACAATTCTAAAGTGCAATGCAACGTTTAGTGGTCTACTGAATTAAACGTTGAAACTGATACAATGAGGAATTTAGGGTACTGCGAAGCAGTGCTGTGGGCCTGTGGTGAGACCATAAAAACCTCATCTTTGTAAATAAATGGGATGCTTTTTATCCAAACTCGCTGATGCACAAAAATGTATTGTGCATTAGTAACGATGTCTGGTCTCAAAAGAAAACAAGACGGCTTGAGGCTTTGATCATTTCTACACATACAATTAAAGAGGCAATGACCATATGCATCTTTCAGGCACAGAAGCGTAGCTCTAATAACAAGGCGCAAAGCTTGAAAAAGATGTCAGTTAGAAAACAATGTGTGTCGACTGCAGTGTCTAGGCAGCATTCCAACAGAATGCAGGGCATCCAAACGGAATTTTCCAACATAACTGACGGATGTAATGGAGTGGAGAACTTTACTTGAAGTAGAGACTATAAATCGGAATCAATACATTGGGAGAGGGGGGAGCACAATGAGAACTGCATCGTGCTGCAGGAGAGGCTGAGTTTCTCAATTTACTGCTTGTAATGCAGTTTTACAGTTTGCAAATACCTGTGGATCACAGAGACCGGCAATGCTAGGCAGCACCCGCATAGCCACAATGAAGAGCAGGTACTACCAGCACAGTTACGGGTTTGGAGCTCGAAATAGAAACGAAGAAGGAGACCAAGTGGAGTGGATACCAAGAATAAATTACTATTATACATGGGTTCTCTTAGCACATTTACAGTGAATGCAGAACAGGCTGAAGGCAATACATGTCTTTTGCAGATGGTCTACAGGTGGAGGATTCACCTACATGGAGTAGAAGACCATGGTGCACTTCAATCAAAGCATCCAAGGTTAATTTATGTATATGTGGAACAAAAAAAAACCCCAAAAACACAAGATACAATAGGAGGCTCTAAATGTGACGCAGGAGATAAATCTTACTGTTGTATCTGGTGAGCAGACTTGCTTTTGGCAAGAGGTCTACGGCCCAGCTGCATAAACCCAGATATTGAGGTCTCCAGAAAAATCCATGTAGGCAGTCTGGCAACTGCAGCATGCCAACATGATAAACGTGCTAAACAAAAATGACAGTACTAAATTTCGGGATATGGCCAGGATGAAGATGTAGTAGGACAAGTCTCCTGCTGTCAGTCTCCTTCATGGCCTTCCCAATGCAGCACTTGAAAGGCAAATAGAAAGCTAATATTCCACACGAAATCAGAAGGTTGTGCGGAGGAACAGATGGAGAAGGAGCTGGATTAGTGATCCTGAATGGAGGAGGAGCATTAAAGTGGAGGCTGCCCAGTTCCTAAAAGCATGCACAAAGAGGCCCAAGAGTGCGCTAAAAGAGTAGGAGCACGACTCTTCCTGGAAGGAAGAACCTCATGGGCAGCGCATCGTGATTCAAGGCCCTGCAGGGAGTTCTCCCACCGGGGTAGTGGTACAACCAGACAACTAAAGGTGCATGGGCTAGTGGAAGACTGTCACTGAGTAGCATAAAGAAAGGATAAAGGCAAAAGCTTGGAAGAAGGGAATCTTTATGCTCTGGCAGGAGTCATCTGCTATGAACCTTTCAAAGAGAAAGAATTTCCCACCTATCATACTACATGTGATCTAACAAGACCCAATACAGATGGGTCACCCCTTTTGCCCATATATGTGTAAAATGCAGCAACGATCACGTATAGTGAAAACGCTATCTGAGGTAGATTTACATAAAGTCAATACTGGAGAAGGATAAACTGCAATGATTTGAAGCTTGGAAACTGCAGGCAAGTGACGGGACTTTCTGGAAGAGAAACAGGCCTAAACCAAATGTTGCAACGACAGAGAAGAAAAGTTAAGCAGCAATACAACAAATTTAGTCTGTCAACATTCCTAAGGATACCTTGAACTGATTGTGCCCCAGACAGTTGTCAGGGAGAGTGACTGAAGTGGGAAGAAGAATCCACTCCTCAGGTGACAGACGGAGCCAAGAGGACTGGTTTGATTGATACAGTGTGGGTAAGTGATCATTTTGCAAGTTAAGCAAGAGGACATGGTCATGGCCCAAAACGCAGCTGCAGCCTAGGGCATGTTTAAGGTTAGGAGAGCTGCCGTTATAGTCCATGGATTGAATGAGCCAATCTAGAAACTTTGTGTCCTCCAGTCTTTGCACCGCATGGCTGCAGACATCTGCTTTTCATAGAAAACTCACTAGTTGCACAAAAACACATATAGGCATTGCTTTAGACAGCTGACAGGAGACATTTTACCCTCAGCATGCCCTGAGACAGCGCATTGGAGCTTCTAACAAAGCTGGGTTTACACACATTAGGGGCTGCTCTTCGATAAGGAGAATAGGTGGCTAATCATTAATTGAAGATTAAGAAGAAATGGGATCTTGCTAGTAGCGTTGTATATGCCAGATTCTGGCCAAGAAATATTCATTAGGCCAACTCTTCAAAAAGACATAGCTTTTAAAATGGGGTCACTTATTGTGGGTTGGGACTGAAATTTAGAATTGAACAGCACAGTGGATAGATCAGAGAAGAAATTAAATTTGCAGACCAGTAGTTTGTTAAAGCACATTTGAGGGATGGAGTGTCATTTGTGGACAAGTTTGGGCGAGGGCTGATCAGGGAGGTTCTACATATCGATCTCTGGCTGGACTTGGTGTTTCTCGGTCTGGAGAGGTTGTGGATGAAATTGGTACTGTAAACGTTTTGTGTACGATAACAAGTGTACATTCCCTAGGAATAATTATGTTGAGATGAACAATATCAGAGACGCCAAGAGCAAATATAGGAGAAGAGTTTGTATAAGTGTGTAGTCCTTCAGGAGATATGGAGATGCTTATAAGGAACTTATAGTGGAATTCATCCTATGGTGTGATATTGGAGGTAGGAGGTGTAAGGTGAAGGCAGTTAATTCATGAGGTTTAAGCAGAAATGGACAGAAAAATCAGGATTAACATTATTTATAGGTTTCTGTGGATGTGATATGTGGGGTAGCATATATGCTGTCCTGGGCAGGTGAAGCATTTCTGATGTCTTCGTACGAAGGCATGAAAGGAGAAGGAGATAGTAATGTGTGATAATAGTTGAATAAGGTACTCTACAAGATGTGTTACAGGTTTAGCCACTGGACCCATCTTCAATGGAAGTCTCAAGAGTCGCAAGCAAGATGATCCGCTGCAGTAACATAATGGACTTCTGACCGGTCAGTGTAGATGTGTTCAGTCTACCATTAACAATCATTTTGGATGTTAATTTCTAAGCCTGATCAACATCTAGGTTGGGATCATTCAAACTGGTAGGATTCACTTGGAGAGCAACAATCTCAAGGTCAATGGAGGCAGACATGGAGGGTGAGGACGAAGGGTTCAGTGTGGGATGATGGTATCGGACCTAAGACTTTCAAGTTTATTCAAGATGGTGGTGAAATGTGGAAAATAATCTCAGTGGACTGGAGCACGCATGATGTTATCATTGAGAGTAGAGCATGGTGTTACCATTGTTAAAGCAGCTAATGAGGAATTCTCAGACTTGGTTTCCAAAGGCTTTTGTCACAGATTTCCTGTCAAATGGAATTCAGTAGCTTTTTTGTGATATTAAAAACATTACTAAATTTACCTGACCCCACCTGGGTGTCAAATATGATGAACGAGAGGTTAGTTGTGATAGAACCTGGCCTTTGGCTTGGATATTTATCAGCTAGCGAGCAATCAGGATTTATGTCAAGGGTGCTATGCTTGATATTAAGTTTGGCATGCGTAGATAAATCAGAAATGTACACAATCTTCTCTACTTTGGCACACTCTCTATAGCAATGTAGAATAGATGAGCTGGAGCGGATAGTATTGATAAGCACAATCTGTCAGTATACAAAATGGCCTAACTGGCAAACATTCTATTAACAGTAAACCTTATTAGCGCACAACGAGGCGGTGATGAGGTCCTCAACAAGGCATGCATTTAGTGACCTGAAATTTAAACAAGTACATATGTGTGAAAACACACACGAGATTAAATCTACAATGTTGTTAATGAAAAAATAAAATCCATTAATCAAGCGGCGAATGCATAAAAATAATCATAATAACGCACAGTATTGTATGAACACAGAAACGAACAGTGGTATGACAGAAAATTTGCATGACTCAAAAGAATGAAAAGATGTACATACATGAAATGAGACCACAGACAATTGAAACTGAATATTTGTTATTTTTTATTGCAAGGGCATATGTACATATTTTTTGGAACAGGAGATCCAGAAAACACATTGCAACGATACACTGGTTAAACTGGGCAGAAATTATAGCTCAGACCTGGGTGTAAACATTGCTGATTTCAAGTAATGCATACAGAGCCAAGTACTACTACAATAAGTTAAAATCTTCTGGCACAAATGTGTGGCTCTACAACAAAAGCTTCCTACTTAGTGCTTTGATGAATAGGTAACTGCAGAAATGAAACTCACCAAATGATGTCAGGAAAGGAATATGCTACTTACCAGTATGCATCTGTTCTTGGCATGTATAGCTGCAGAGTTGTACACTTTTGCATAGATCGCCATCTGGTGTTGGGCCCGGATGTTTGCAGTTTGTTTTTGTTCTTGGACAGTCTTTGGAAGTCACGAGTTCGGTGACTCCTCCTTCGGTCCGTACTGTGCATGGGCTTCGGCTCCATCCTCAGATTGTTTTTCGCCAGCAGGGAAAAGATGGAGCGTAGTGATAACAGTAAGAAACCCATGTGTGTTGTATCTAAATAAGATAGACTGGAACGAATACAGGTAGCCGGGGAGGCGGGTGGGCGTGTACAACTCTGCAGCTCTACATGCCAAGAACAGATGCATACTGGTAAGTAGCATATTCCGTTCGAGGCATATGAGCTGCAGATTGTACACTTTTGCATAGATTACATAGCAGTACCCAGCCCTAGTGGCGACCACCGGTATCCGTTGCAGCGGTTTGAAATAGTGTCTTTACTACAGCCTGGCCCACACTAGCTTGTTGCTTGGAATGCACGTCTACACAGTAATGTTTTGTGAAGGTGTGCGGAGTTGACCATGTGGCTGCTTTGCAGATGTCATCTAAGGGTATGTTCCCTAGAAAAGCCATAGAAGCCCCTATCTTTCTTGTAGAGTGGGCTTTAGGTGGAACAGATAATGTTCTCTTTGCCTTGTGATGACAAATTTGTATGCACTTTACAATCCACCTAGCTATCCCTGATTTAGAGATGGGGTTGCCTTTATGCGGTGGAGAGAAGGAGACAAACAATTGTTTAGTCTTCCTGAAAGGTTGCGTTCTTTGTATGTAGTACAGTAAAGCCCTCTTAACATCAAGTGTATGTAGAGCCCTTTCTGCAACAGATTGAGGTTGCGAGAAAAAGACCGGTAATTCCACCGATTGATTAAGATGGAAGGGGGAAATGACCTTGGGCAGAAATTTTGGATTTGTACGAAGTATCACCTTGCTGTGATGTATCTGTAAGAAGGGTTCCTGTATAGCGAACGCTTGTATTTCACTAACCCTTCTAAGGGAAGTGATAGCTACGAGGAAAGCGGTTTTCCAGGTGAGGAAGGAGTAGTTTCTTTTCTGTAACTCCAGTTCTGTAGTAGGGGTATCTCTGTGATAGTCATAATCTAGTGAATAGTCCCGCCCATGTGCGCGGACCCCGGAGCAATAAAAATAATCTCTTAAGGTGTCAAATCATGCAGACCTGCATCCACCTTTAAGAGAGAATTTAATTTAAAGACAGATAATGCAGCCTATACCCACAGGCTACACTGTCCAGTACTTCAACCAGAATTCCACCAACATCCACAAACAGCACTGCCTGTCCAGCTTTTCTCCACACAGGAAAAAACCCTGCCTCTACCAGCAAAAGCCTCTGGAATGATAGAGAGGAAGTAATGGACAGACAAGCCCCATAGGCTGCCATTATGTGGCTGAGAACAGGATACTGTGCCTTTAAGAAAACTTTCCAGATTTCCAGAACCTTCCCAGTATCCCAGAATGCACAGCAGGTCCCTTCTACCTTCAGTTCTTTTTGAAGGCGTAGCACGCCAGACCTGTAGCATTCCTCACATGAAGAATTCTCTCTCCACCGGGGAGGAGGGCGGGCGCTTATGACTATCACAGAGATACCCCTACTACAGAACTGGAGTTACAGAAAAGAAACTACTCCTTCTGTAGTAGGGGATCTCTGTGTATAGTCATAATCTAGTGAATAGAATGGCAAGCCCATCCCCATACAACAACGGCGGTGGAGAAGAAACAAGACAATACCACTACTGTGCGAACAGATTTCGCAGCGAAGCCTGCCCAACCTGAGCATCTGCCATGGCATCCACGTCCAGACAGTAATGCGCAGCAAAGGTATGGACCGACTTCCAAGTGGCCGCCTTGCATATTTCTGCAATCGGAACATTACGCAGCAAAGCAGTCGTGGCCGCTTTGCCCCTGGTGGAATGAGCCTTAGGCTTACCCCCTAAGGTCTTATTAGCCTTTTGAAAACACAATTGTATGCAGGACACAATCCACCGAGAAATGGACTGCTTAGAGGTCGCGAGACCGGTCCTGACTGATCCATAATTAACAAACAATTGGTCTGACCTACGAATATCCTTGGTCGTATCCAGATAAAATTTCAACACCCTCCGACCATCCAGGGAATGGAGAGACCTTTCCGCTGGCGAAGAGGGATTCTGCAAGAACGTAGGCAACGTTATGGTCTGGTTGACATGAAAATCAGAGATAAACTTAGGAAGAAATTTCAGGGTGAGTACGCATCACAACCTTAGCAGCATGAAATACAGTATAAGGTTCTTGACAACATAATGCCTGAAGTTAACTCACCCTGCGGGCCGATGTAATGGCCACTAGGAACGCCGCCTTCCAGGATAAGTGCTGCAATGAAGCCTTGTGAACGGGTTCAAAAAGCTCCTTCATCAGTCTGGACAGCACCACATTCAAGTCCCAGGAAGGCGAGGGAAGTCTGACAGGAGGAAACACTTTCTTCAAGCCTTCCAAAAAAACCTTGACCACAGGGATCTGAAAGAAGGAAGTCTGTGAAGGGCATTTCCTGTAAGCAGTCAAAGCAGCCAGATGAACCTTAATGGAATGGAAATTAAGGCCAGACTGCGCCAAATGCAAAAGGTACGGAAGGATGACATCTTCCTAACATGTCGTAGGATCAAAGTTCTTGGACTTACACCAGATACAGAACCTCTTCCACTGATAGGCATAAGACGTCCTAGTGGAAGGCCGTTTAGACTCCTTCAGTATGTCCATACAATCTTCTGGCAGATTCAGATGGCCATATCCCACTATTTCATGTGCCATGCCGCCAAACTCAAAAACGAGAGGTTGGGGTGCAACATCCGCCCCCCGAACTTCGTGAGAAGGTCCGGCCTGCACGGCAACCGTATGCGAGGAAGGAGAGACCGGTGAAGCAGGTCCGTGAACCACCACTGTCTGGGCCATTCCGGGGCGCTCCGGATCATCCGCGCCCTGGACTGGGACAGCTTGATGAGCACTGCCGGAATCAGGGGAATGGGTGGAAAAACGTACAGAAAGCTGTTCGACCAATCGATCGAAAGCGCATTCCCCAGCGTCCCCCGCTGGTAGTACCTGGAAGCGAAGTCTCGGCATTTGCTGGTTTCGGCGGTGGCGAACAGATCTACGTCTGAAGTCCCCCACCTTGCGAAGACTTCTCCTAGTACTTCGTCGTTTATGACCCATTCGTGGTTTTCCTGAAACAGCCTGCTCAGTGCTCCCGCCTGAGCATTCTGCACCCCTGGCAGATGCGTGGCCGTAATAGTCAGCCCTCGGGCCAGAAGCCAGTGCCAGATCGCCTGCGCCTCCTGCGACAGAGTACGCGATCTCGACCCCCCCTGCTTGTTGAGGTAATACATAGTGGTTGTATTGTCCGTCCGTATCAGCAGCGAGTTGGTCTGGAAAGACGGCAGGAAGGCCTTCAGTGCCAGGAAGACAGCTCTGAGTTCCAGGAAATTGATGTGGTACGTCGACTCCAACGGGGACCACGTTCCCTGAATCTGCTAGTCCCCGGAATGCGATCCCCAGCCTTGGAGAGACGCATCCGTCACGACACTTTTCGTGGGAATGACCTTGTGGCAGGGAACCCCCTGCGGAGGTTTTCCCCCGAACACCACCACTTCAGAGACTGAAGAGCATGTAGCGACAGCCGTATCTTGTCGTCCCAAGAAACCTGTCCTCTGATCCCACTGATTCTCCAAGCCCTCCAGCAGTGGCCTCATATGCAGCCATGTGTGAGGAAGATACATGACGCCATCGATCCCAGCAGCGAAGACACCTTCCTCACTGTCGTCGATGGAGCGGTCATAAGGGCCTGAGTCTTCCGAAGGAGTGACACTCGTCCCTCCTCCGAAGGAGACACGCTTACTGACAGCGTAGAGATGGAGGCCCCCACTTACTGTATGCACTGGACCGGCGTCGGGACAGACTTGGACACGTCGATGTGCAACCCCAGCTTGTTCAAGACAACGCACGTCTTCTGAAAGTGCGCTCGTGCTTCCGAGAAGGAGTTTGCCTTGATCAACCTAATCGTCAGAGGCGAGACCGGCCCCACCGTTGGGGAGGGCAGGATTATGAGAACTCGAGCCTTCCGAAGGATCGAAGAGTGTCTCCCCTCCGAAGGACACACAGTTGTTGAGCCAAGACAGACCTCGTGAGGTTGGTGCGGCGGCCCAAACGAAGTAAGAGAGAGAAAGTCCGAGTGAAATGCAGGCGCGCTACCTAAAAGTAGCTGCCTTGATCAACCAGTCGTCCAGAAACGGATAGACAAAGACACTGTTACTCTCATATGCGCAGCCACTACGACCTTGCGTATGGAACATTCCGAGGCGTTGGCTTTAGGCCGAAAGGAGGCACAACGCAATGATAATGGTCGTTGCCCACTGTGAAGAGCAGGAACTCGCGGTAATTTCCCCGCCAGGGGTACGTGAGAATCTGTGGCCTCCAGATCTAATGCGCATAGTACGTCTCCCTGATGAAGTTGAGGGGAAATCTAATGCAGGGACCTCCACCGGAATTCATTACTCTTTGACCCCACGAGTCGGCTTGTCGCACGCCGAACACGGGTCCAAACTCGGTCATGTCTCCCTTGCACACTAGAAGGAACAGCGAGTACCATCCCATTCCATTCCGTCCCCGAGGAGCCGATCCTATCTTCCTTTACTGGAAGAGGGTGGTGGCCTCCTTCTACAACTCGCGCATCTAGCGCGATTGAGTTGGAGGGGCTGGAGGAGAACTGGAAGAGTCGCACGACATTCAGCACCTGAATGATTCAATGGCGGCCCGAGACCGCAGAAACAAAATCTGGGAGGCATAACGCCGCTGGAGAGGGCAGGTGACCTTAAGCCGTTCTCCATGCCCCTCCCCACCTACAGCCTTCAAAGCCTCTGCCTCGGCCTTCATGCGGGCCACCTCGCTATCCGCATGGGAGCACAAGAGTTGCGGCAGAGAGCGGGAGATTAGAAACACCCTGCTGTGCCGCAGGCTTCAGAGATGTCAGACAAAGACAAGTATGTCGCCGTAGAACAAAACCATGGCGACGCCCAGGTTTCGCCTGAAGCGAAATATCTGCTGCAGAGCCGAAGAAGATATCCCATCATGCCCTCTAGACTATCCCTGTCTCTGGGCAGGAGATCCACCATTTGGGGAAGGACCTCACACAGGGATTTAGCACAACGGCCCAGCAAGAGGTTCCATCTGTAGAGTCTTACGCATCACTGATGTCAACTATAAAGGCCGCTCCGAAGCCAGAATCCCCTGGCCGGTGACCGCATACGAAATTTCCTTTACTGGAAGCGAAGAACCACACACCAGTGAACAACCCGCTAAGGGGGAAATTCGTAAGAGCAGGAGAGCTCCTCTCCCTACTCACGTAAGATGCATCCCTGGCATACCTGACCCGAGATCTTCCATAACGGTGACGACGGGATCTTATGGAAGACAGCGGAGTCCATGGGACCGATGCCGGCTGAGGAGCCACAGGCCCCTCGGAGAATGGGAGATGAGCCGGAGAGAATTCTGCGTCATCCCCGTGGTATCACCCGTGGGGGCGGAGCAGGAGGCGACCTAGATGGTGAGCCGGTACGCAGACACTCCCCACTAAGCGAAGGGACCAAAGTCCCTCGCTTCTGAGCGGGCCACGTATAAGTAGCCCCCGACTCCGAAGGGTTCCTCTGCGTCCAACCCCAGCTCAGCGTCGAGAGTCGACGTTGCCGGGAAAACGAAGTCCCCGCCTATGATGATAGGCTCCCTACGGAGCGAGGTCCAGAACGGGACCTCCCCATGACATCACCATCACTGCGACGTCACCACCACAGCGGTGTCGACCCTCACTTCACTGCGCCTCGACGTCAAGCATCGCCTCGACGTCAAGCATCGCCTCGACGTCAAGCATCGCCTCGACGTCAAGCATCGCCTCGACGTCAAGCATCACTGCGCCTCGACGTCAAACATCGACGCCAAGCATCGCGTCGACGCCAAGCATCGCATCGCAGTCGACACCAAGCGTCGCATCGACGTCAAGCGTCGCCGTCGACGTCAAGCACCGCCGTCGACGTCAAGCGTCGCCGTCGACGTCAAGCACCGCCGTCGACGTCAAGCACCGCCGTCGACGTCAAGCACCGCCGTCGCCGTCAAGCATCGCCGTCGCCGTCAAGCATCGGCGTCGCCGTCAAGCATCGGCGTCGCCGTCAAGCATCGGCGTCGACGTCAAGCATCGGCGTCGACGTCAAGCATCGGCGTCGTCGCCGTCAAGCATCGGCGTCGACGTCAAGCATCGGCGTCGACGTCAAGCATCGGCGTCGACGTCAAGCATCGCCGTCGACGTCAAGCATCGCCGTCGACGTCAAGCATCGCCGTCGACGTCACGCATCGCCGTCGACGTCACGCATCGCCGTCGACGTCACGCATCGCCGTCGACGTCACGCATCGCCGTCGAAGTCGACGTCATAGCAACGACGTCGGCGTCAGGCTTCGACGTCATGCATCGACGTCATGCATCGACGTCAAGCCCTCGACGTCAAGCCCTCGAAGTCAAGCCCTCCTTGACGTGGGCTTTTTCTTGGGGCGACGGAGAGCCTCTACCCTCTCCTTACCCAGAGGCTGAACAAGATGCCTAGACAGGTGTCAAAGACATAAGACACAGGCAAGCACAGAAGACAAACTCTGTGAGCTTCAGCTGTGGCCTTTATCTCCTACCGCAGTCAAAGCCCTTGTATAGAGACAAGACAACTGCAGAAATTCTGCTAAAAAACCAAAGCAGAATGTAGAATAAGGCCAAAGACGTCGAGTGAAACTTCAAAATCCAGAAAAAAATCACTAAAAATGAATAAAAGCTCAAAAAATGAAGAGCTAATGCTCCAGGGTCCTGCTAGCAGGAGCCGGAAAAAAGAACTGAAGGTAGAAGGGACCTGCTGTGCATTCTGGGATACTGGGAAGGTTCTGGAAATCTGGAAAGTTTTCTTAAAGGCACAGTATCCTGTTCTCAGCCACATAATGGCAGCCTATGGGGCTTGTCTGTCCATTACTTCCTCTCTATCATTCCAGAGGCTTTTGCTGGTAGAGGCAGGGTTTTTTCCTGTGTGGAGAAAAGCTGGACAGGCAGTGCTGTTTGTGGATGTTGGTGGAATTCTGGTTGAAGTACTGGACAGTGTAGCCTGTGGGTATAGGCTGCATTATCTGTCTTTAAATTAAATTCTCTCTTAAAGGTGGATGCAGGTCTGCATGATTTGACACCTTAAGAGATTATTTTTATTGCTCCGGGGTCCGCGCACATGGGCGGGACTATTCACTAGATTATGACTATACACAGAGATCCCCTACTACAGAACTGTAGTTCACATTTATGCATTGGTTCGAAGGGCGGACCCATTAGCCTTGTAAGAACTACATTTAGATTCCATACAGGGGAAGGTGGTGCCCTGGGCGGAATTACTCGTTTAAGGCCTTCCATAAAGGCTTTAATAGCGGGCACTCTGAACAGTGATAAATGCTGTCTATTTTGCAGGTAAGCAGCAATCGCTGCTAGGTGTAGGCGTATGGAAGAATATGCCAGGTTACACCTTTGAAGATGGAGTAGATAGCATATGATGTGCTGTATGGATGCATCTAAAGGGTTGATTGTATTGTTACGGCAGTAAACAACAAATCTCTTCCACTTTGCGACATAGCATGCTAGAGTGGTAGGACGTCTGGCTTCCTTGATAATGTTCATGCAATCAGGGGGAAGGTTAAGGTACCCAAATTCTAAGATTTCAGGAGCCAGATCGCAAGGTTGAGCTGAGCTGGGTCTGGGTGCCCGATTTCTCCATGGTTCTGAGTTAGGAGGCATGGGGACAGGTAGGTGCAGTTTTTGATGTGGTACCACCGATAGCTGTAATAGCGTGGTGTACCACGGCAGCCTGGCCCATGTTGGGGCTACCAGAATGAGTGTGAGGGAGTGCTGTTGTAGCTTCCTGACCACTAATGGAATTAGCGGGAGAGGTGGAAAGGCGTATGCAAATTTGCCTGACCAGTTCATCCATATCGCATTGCCTTTGGACAATGGGTGTGGGTATCTGGCGGCGAAGCTTGGGCATTTTTTGTTTTCGTGGGTGGCGAAGAGGTCTATCTGAGGATGCCCCCACTTGCGGAAGAATGGGTGAAGAACTTGTGGATGCAGTTCCCATTCGTGTATTTGTTGCGTCTGTCTGCTGAGCAGATCTGCCATGGTGTTTTGTATGCCTGGGACATGTTGTGCCAGGAGAAAGATCTTTTGTGGAATTGCCCATCTCCATAAGCTCTGTGCTAAGCGGGAGAGTGTGTCCCCCCCTGTTTTTGAATATAATACATCGCAGTCATATTGTCTGTGCGAATGAGGACTGCTTTGGCTGAAATTTGTTTTTGAAAGGATTTTAGTGCTAGAAAGATCGCCAATAGCTCTAGTCTAGATGGTTGATGTGGAGCGACTTTTGCTGTGGCGTCCATAGACCTTGCATTGTGAGGTGTAGGAGGTGCGCTCCCCAGCCGGAGAGCGATGCGTCCGCTGTTAGAATCACCTGAGGAACCGGGTCCAGGAACGGCCGCCCTTTGGAAAGGTTTGTGGTGTTCCACCACTGCAGAGAGTGATGTGTGCGGCCGTCTACCAACACCAGATCCGTCAGCTGTCCCTGGGCCTGGTTACACTGCCGTGCTAGGCACTCTTGGAGTGGACGCATGTGGAGTCTTGCATGGGGCACTATGAAGATGCAAGATGCCATCATCCCTATTAGCTTCATGAACACTCTTGCTGGGAGAGAGTGCTGAGCCATGAATGTTTGGCGCAAGGCTTGTATGCTTGCGATTCTGGCTGAATTGGGATAGGCTATACCCTTGGAGGTGTCTATAGTGGCTCCGAGATATTGCTTTGTGTGAGATGGTATGAGGTGGGACTTTTGATAGTTCACCGTGAAGCCTAGCTGGTGGAGCAGTTGGATGGTGCTGTTTGTATGTTGCACACATTGGTTGTAGGACGCGGCTTTTAATCAGCCAGTCGTCTAAGTAAGGGAAGACGTGAATGTGTTGGCGTCTGAGGTGTGCTGCTACTACCGCTAGGCATTTGGTAAACACCCGTGGTGCGGTTGTGACCCCAAAGGGGAGAACCTTGAATTGGTAATGCTGACCGTCTACCACAAACCTGAGGTACTTCCTGTGAGAAGGGTGTATTGGAATATGAAAGTACGCGTCTTTCAAGTCCAATGTAGTGAGAAAGTCTCCCTGACAGAGGAGTGGGAGAACTTGTTGGAGGGTGACCATGTGGAAATGGTCCGAATGTATGTATGCATTTAGAGGCCGGAGGTCCAGAATGGGCCGCAGGGTCCCGTCTTTCTTTGGTATTAGAAAATACAGGGAGTAGACCCCTAAATTTTGCTGATTGACGGTGACTTGCTCTATAGCGTGTTTTTGGAGGAGGGAGATCACCTCCTGTTTGAGCAGTGTGGAATGTTCCTGCGACATTGAACGGTGCCTTGGTGGAAAATTGGGCGGGGTAGATGTTAGTTCGAGACAGTACCCTGACCGAATAATTTGTGTCACCCATTTGTCCGATGTTATGGACTCCCAGGCGTAAACAAAGTGTTGTAGTCTGCCCCCGACCGGAGTGGGATGGTCTGGGGGAGCGAGGGGAAGTCATTGTGTGGGCGGTGTGGCAGAACGGGTGGTGTTAGTCTTGCCCCTGCCCTTATTGTTGTTGCCCCTGTATCCACCTCTTTGGTAGCCCTTTGAGAAGGTAGTTTGAGGAGGGGACTTGTAGGAGGTAGAGGCACTATCGGTGGAGTAACCTCTGCCTGTGCTACGAAAGGACGAACGCCGAAAGGAGCGTCTAGGGGTTTGGGATTGTAATGCCCCCATAGACTTTGCTGTGTCCGTGTCCTTTTTCATTTTTTCTAATGCTTCGTCCACCTTTGGCCCAAATAGGTGTTGTTGGTCAAAGGGGTGATTTAGTATGGATGCCTGGACTTCTGGCTTAAACCCTGAGATCCTGAGCCAGGCATGACGGCGAAGCAGAACACTAGTATTTATAGCTCTAGAAGCAGTGTCCGCTGCGTCGAGGGCACATTTAATGGAGGTGTTAGTAATGAGCTTACCCTCCTGAATTAGTTCATGAGCTCTGTGTTTGTGTTTCTCTGGGAGGTGTTGCATAAGAGCCTCTAGCTCATCGTAGTGTGCTCTGTCATAACGCGCAAGCAGCGCCTGTGTATTCGCAATACGCCACATGTTTGCGGCTTGCGAGGCAGTGCGTTTACCAGACGCATCTAAGAGTTTTGACTCCTTATCTGGCGGTGGAGCCTCACCTGATGACTGGGAGTTGTACCGCTTTCTAGCTGTGGACACAACTAGTGAATCTAAAGGAGCAGGTCCTTTAATGTATGCAGGATCTGTGGGGGCTGCCTTGTACTTTTTTTCTATTCTGGGGTTTAAAACCCTGGCCCTGACTGGGTCCTTGAACACCTCTGCTGCATGTTTGGTAACACCCTTAAGCATGGGCAGGATGGCTGTAGATTTATCCTGAATGTCAAACGTATCCAGTAAGAAATCTTCCTCAACTGGTTCGCTATGTAGGTCTACCCCATGATAGTGTGCTGCCCGCTGCACTAAGTGGTGAAACCCTAGTGAGTCCTCCGGGGGAGATGGCCTGGATGGATAGATGTCATCCTGAGGCACATCTGGTATGTCAGCGTTTTGGTAATCCTCCCATGGGTCTGGGGTCCCTGGGGGTGTGGGGTCCAGCGGGGCGTCCGCTGGATCATAATCTGGATCCCCGTAATCAGGTTCTGGAGACGGGGTTGGGGAGTGATGAGGTAAGGGTGGTGGAGACCTGGGAGGGAGAGGAGGTGGTAGAGGTGGAGGAGATGTAGGAGGTGGTGGGGAGGGCACTCTGAAAGGAGATGTGGCAGAGTCCTTCCGTTTTGGCGGTGGAGGAGGAGCCGGTTTGTCAAGACGTCTTTTCTTGATAGACAAAATCAAGAGCCCAGTCTTTGGATCCTTTATTAAGGTCTTTTGAGAAGGATCAGGTGTAAATAGTTCCGCTGGCACCGAATCGTCTGCTGGCGCCGATGTTTTCGGAGCCGAGGACTTGGGTGGTTTCTCTGCGCCATGCTTTTTTGGAACCTCCGGTTTTTTCGGTGTCGAGGTAGGCTTTGGCGCGGGAGCGTCGGTGCCGAGGGATTTATGCTTGTGTTTTGTCGGCACCGAGAGTCCAGGCTTCGGCGCCAGTGGCTTCGGAGCCGAACTGGGTGTCACTTTCTTCGGCGCCGAGCGGTGTTTGTCGGCACCAGGAGTAGGCTGGCTCGAGCCCGAGCCGCCATGAGACTTGTGATGCTTCGACACCGGGCCCGAAGGTGGGGTGATAGAAGCTGTCTGTTTGGTTTTCCCTAGGCCCGGAGGCGAAGGTGTAAGCTGAGTCTCTTTCGACATGGGCGCGGGGGTGGGAGGGGGTAGAGTACTCACGACCCTCTGCGGCGGTGTGATGTCCTCCAGGTCGGAATCGTCGGCCTCGGAAGCGCTGACGATGTCTTCCTCCTGCTCGGTGTGTTGTTGCCCCGAAGCTCCGGTGTCGTCTCCGAAGATGTCCGGTGGAGCCGAGGTCGATGAGTGCGCCATGGTGCGTCGAGATCTTCGATCCCGGATAGTCTTTTTTGACCGAAAAGACTTGCAGGCGGGGCAGTCTTGGGCCTCGTGTTCGGGAGAGGCAAAGGTTACACACCTGATGGAGGTCGGTGTGGGGAAATTTAGACCCACATTTTGGGCACTTTTTGAACGGAGTCCTTCCCATCGGCCGGGACCGGAGTCGAGGAGGGCCCGAAGGCCGGTGCCGATGTGTGGAATCGAGAAAGTGCCTCTAAGAGAGATGAAGAAGATGATTTGATGAAGAATCTCGATGGACAAGGATTTTCCGTCGAGGCTGGAACTGGGAAAGTTCGAAGCCGGAGCACGAAGTATCACATCCGAGCCCGATGGCGGAAAAAAACAATCTGAGGATGGAGCCGAAGCCCATGCGCAGTACGGACCGAAGGAGGAGTCACCAAACTCGTGACTTCCAAAGACTGTCCAAGAACAAAAACAAACTGCAAACATCCGGGCCCAACACCAGATGGCGATCTATGCAAAAGTGTACAATCTGCAGCTCATATGCCTCGAACAGAGTTGTTTTCATCTTAGTGTCTAGAGCAGGAGATACCAGGTTACAAACACCCAGCCCCAAGGCTGCATTAATGTTCCCAAAAAGGAAAGGCTATTTACTAGTGCCAGACTGACCATTTATCTTATCAGGGAGGGAAAGGGCGAGGGGAATTTGCTGAAACCATTGAATGGTGGGTTTTAAAGGGCCACAGTTGCTGGCTCTCATATTATGTAGCTCTCTGTATCACAGCAGTTGACAGGAAAGAGAAAAAAAAAAGAAGAACAAACAAGCCTAGTTTGCATATTTTTGCCAAGGCTGTTTTTGGTTACAAGTCTGGCCCCATTATTTACTTTGACCCTTAGTTGGAAGCTCTAGTTGTGAACATCATCCAAAGGATGATGGTGGTGTTAATATTGATGCCGATGTACGCAATGATACGTGTGTATAAAAACTAAATCAAATCACTGTTGTCAAAATCTCCCGATATGACCTCTCCATCAAACCCTAGTTAGAAATTTGTGGGCAGGCATGCCTTGAGAGCTAGGCCTGAGGGTACTGATTGACAGATCACAGGTGGGGTGGCACGTAACCAGCAGGACAAATGCGCAAACAGGAAAAATCCAGATTAGTCCCACAGATAGGCAGCGACACCACAATGCATGAAGGGAGACTGGCCCCAATAAAATGTGCATGGCCGGAGTGGCTTGCGTTCCTAAAACACCATACAGTTAGATGCCACTGAAGTTAGAAACACACAGCAAAACAGGACCCTGCACATGCAGCGATCACACACGCCCCAGGCCGGTCAACTGGACAGGTTATCCACAGGCCCTCATTGTGTTCAAGCAAGTCGAGACCCACCTGCATTTGTAATCAGATGGGAGTAATTTATGGCTCCATAACTAACCCTACATTCCTTTCCCTAAACATGATCTAAGAATTGTTTATATGATGCTTCAAGAAATGACGCTCAAAACGATTGTACTTTGAAACAGTCAGTAGACCCCAACGCTATAACTGTGCTCCCGCCAGTAGTGTTTGATTAAACCAACTGTTCCTGTTTTGCCAAACGCCTCGTCTTTGTTTTTTTAACGTAAATTCATATTTGAGCAACAGTGCCAGCGGCTACTAATTTGCCCAAAAAAACTGAGAAAGCCACAGTGAAAGTTTAATGGGGCCCTGCCTTGTCTGCATTTGGGAAACATTTCAACAGGAAGGTTCTGTGATATGGGAGTGGAATTTGGTAGGAATTCCTACAAACTAGATAGGTTTGATTCCTGTAAGCTAACAAGTTTGTGGAGGACATTATGGTGTGACTCCCCGACACAAACATCCCTCCTGGCACTTTCTTGGGAATTTGATATATTCCTGGGTATCTCAAGGTGGAGTGTAAACATGACCAAAACAGATGTAGTTCAACAAACTGTGACACAAACTCACAGATCTGAAAACATGTATGCTCTTTGGTGGACCTGCAAATAGCAAATACACTTGGGGGTTAACTTCAAAACCACAATTTGAGGGGTGTTTGGAGACAACTATCATGACCTCCTTTAAGTTGTCACTAGAGCTCTGCAGAGAAGACATAACCTAACCCTTTCCTAAATGAGGAGGGTAGTGACAGATGGCAATGTCCTTACTACTGCGGGTCCTTAATTTGTTCCATTAGTTGCATAAAAGCTTGAAGTAGTGAATGTTGGCTCAGGTAAAACAACTCTGCACATATGGTCCTGGAAAACATTAGAATAGCAAACCGAGAATCATTTCTCTCAAGGGGGAATGGACATATTAGGCTTTACGGGCTACTATCAAGCAGATCCTCTCGAGCAGTCTAACCAGACCACTGACAAAGACTGGTGCATTAATTACATACACAAATGGGTTAGGAGGGAGTACAATGCAAAGGAAATTATATCTTTCTCCCGTCACCTCTACCAGTTTTGGGGTATTGGATGAAGCTGGAGTGAAAGAAGAGTTCACTAGTGTTCTGCTTTTTAGGGACATAGATTTCCAACTGGGCCAGGATAGGGGGCATTCTAGAGACGGATAGATGCAAAATAAATGATACGAGACATTCTCACTGAACATCAGATAAAAAATATTCCAACAGGAGAAGCAAGATTAAGTACTAATCGACAATCAGAGACATAAACAGGTATGAGACTGGATTCTTCCCTCCTCTATCAAGGTAGAGGGCCACTATTTTACTAACCCCATTCAAGAAGCTTCTAAAAGAAAACAAGCATTTACAATGCAATGGTCTCGGCAATATTATAGGTAGAGCTATTGGTATTGCTCATTATTTTTTTATCATTTTTGTATCCCTAAATAAATGGCATTGTCATTTCTATTGGCATTAGCTTTTTTTTTTTGCATATGTGATACCTATTGCATTAGCAGAGAGAGAGTGAGGTAGACAGAGAGTGAGGTAGATAGAGAGTGAGGTAGTGAGATAGAGAGTGAGGTAGATAGAGAGTGAGGTAGTGAGGGAGAGGGATGTTGTGAGGTAGTGATATATAAGCATAGAGTGATGTGAGGTAGTGAGATAGAGAGAGAGGTAGTGAAAGAGAGAGTGACAGTGAGTTAGTGAGATAGAAAGAGTGAGGTAGTGAGATAGAGTGATTGAGGTAGTGAGTGAGAGAGAGTGAAGTTGTGAGGTTGTGGGCTAGAGAGTGAGGTAGTGATGTTTTGAGAGAGAGAAGTTGTGAGATAGTGAGGTAGTGAGATAGAGTGGAGTAGTGAGGGAGAGGGATGTTGTGAGGTAGTGAGATTTAAGCAGAGTGGTGTTGTGAAGTAGTGAGCCTATTTGGAGGGACGGCTCTCTCCTCCAATGGCTGGCCTCCGTAGACCGGACGGTCCTTCGACTTAAACAATAACAATAAGAGGGGTGTCTGGCTTGGAGTGGTTGCGCTTGGCACTCGGTTGACAGCACAAGACGCTTTGCATGGATTGATACAAGCGCAGTGCGGTGCGGAGTGCTCAGACGGTGCTGCTTGAATGTTTTTAGACTTTGACTAGAGCTGCCTTTTGTCCCGGTGCCGCTCAGCAGCCCTTTGCTCTGCGAGGCCAATCCCCACTCTGGGTGCGTTCGGCTCGAGCAAGGTTAAGGAGATGTCTGATGCAGGGGGGTGAGGCTCAGCAATTAGTGGGCACCACCCTCCTTCGCAGGCTGCTTCTTCGGCACCCTCTCTCGGAGCGGACAAGCGGCCCAAACACACGGGCCCCTCGCGATCCTGTCACTTACACGGAAGTCAAGGCTTTCAACGCTTATAAAATGAGGGAGCCTCTTCCAGCAAAGAGCCATGTCCGTGTGCAAGTACGCACCTACATAAGAAACAGCCACAATGGACAAAGGCCCAGAGGTTAAATACCACACACGCACATCCAGAAGTACAGCCAAATAAAAAGAACCCGAAATAAACACACTCGAATCAACCGCAGACAGCCAGGGATACAGACTTTCGCATCAGATGTAGTTTGATCAGCTCGGCACACCACTATCCGACTGGCATGACTAAAGATACAAGCATTGCCAAATGTGGGTTATACATTGTATTTCTCTGCAATATCTGTGATGTGCATACATACACCCAGAAGCATAGGGTCACCTCTCACACCAAATCACGTGACTTCCAACTTCCGCACGCAGAGAGCGTAAAATCTTAGACGCAGGACCCGATGCCCAGAATGTCATCACTCAAGTGACACCAGGGACTGCACGTACATGTTAGGGATGGGGGAAATGAGATACTCTGGTGTAGGGGTGTGCAGCACACGCTCCCCCATCGGAGCTCTGGGCATGAGCAGACTGGTTCAGTGCACCAAGGCCAGCTACTAGACGTGCAGGGCATTGTTTGGAGATGCTCTTTCTTTCCGTGCCTTTAACGAAGTAGCAAGGGCAGGGTCTCCCCCGGGAATGGGACCAAGAGGGCAAAAACCCGTCCCGGAAAAGTGAGAAAACCGGAGTCCAGAAAGAGGACAACAGCAAGCGATAGGGACGCGGGTAGAAGAGGTGGGCAGTGAGGTAGAACAACATAGAAACAAGCACACCACCGCCTTTCTCCGAGGCGAAGCAGAAATGCCTCGGAGAAACGCAGTGGCGTTTTCGGATTCGGGGGCGTGTTTCTTTTTCTCTCCTCTTGCCATTGGCTAGAGGAGAGAAAAACACGCCTAAAAAAGGGCGTGGCTAAAAAGTGGAAAGAAGAGCACGGAACACGCCCCCGAATCTGAAAAAGACGGAGCCTATTTGGAGGGACGGCTCTCTCCTCCAATGGCTGGCCTCCGTTTAGGAAGCCAGCCAATGAAGGAGAGCCAAAAAGAGAGGCGGGATAAAGAGCCACTCTCAGAAACATAAGATCTCCGGACTACCGGTTCTGCCTTCGGCAGACCGGATGGTCCCTCGACCTAAAAATGATATGATAATACCCACATGATTTCCAGATTACAGAAAAGCATACAAGAAGCATATAGGAAGACTAGATGGTACTTCCAGGTGGGTAGGGAAAAGGCACTGGGACTCTCGTAATAGGAACAGTGAGGAGATCTACTGAGAAAGGCTCCCAGTTACATCAAACATGCACAAGGAATGGAAAATATACTTAAGAGTTATGTTTATGTATAGGTGGCCTCTAACCTCAGTCAGAAAACCCTCAACATATGGAAAGATCCTAACTGTGCTGGGCAGGGCGAGAGGTAACAATACCACACATTCTGGAGGCATTGCCTTTACATACATTCCTTTTTGGTAGCAGGCATGAGCTAGACGAAATAGAAAACCACGGAGATATGCTATTTCCATCATTATAGGAGACATTCTCACTGAACATCAGATAAAAAATATTCCAACAGGAGAAGCAAGATTAAGTACTAATCGACAATCAGAGACATAAACAGGTATGAGACTGGATTCTTCCCTCCTCTATCAAGGTAGAGGGCCACTATTTTACTAACCCCATTCAAGAAGCTTCTAAAAGAAAACAAGCATTTACAATGCAATGGTCTCGGCAATATTATAGGTAGAGCTATTGGTATTGCTCATTATTTTTTTATCATTTTTGTATCCCTAAATAAATGGCATTGTCATTTCTATTGGCATTAGCTTTTTTTTTTTGCATATGTGATACCTATTGCATTAGCAGAGCGAGAGTGAGGTAGACAGAGAGTGAGGTAGTGAGATAGAGAGTGAGGTAGATAGAGAGTGAGGTAGTGAGGGAGAGGGATGTTGTGAGGTAGTGATATATAAGCATAGAGTGATGTGAGGTAGTGAGATAGAGAGAGAGGTAGTGAAAGAGAGAGTGACAGTGAGTTAGTGAGATAGAAAGAGTGAGGTAGTGAGATAGAGTGATTGAGGTAGTGAGTGAGAGAGAGTGAAGTTGTGAGGTTGTGGGCTAGAGAGTGAGGTAGTGATGTTTTGAGAGAGAGAAGTTGTGAGATAGTGAGGTAGTGAGATAGAGTGGAGTAGTGAGGGAGAGGGATGTTGTGAGGTAGTGAGATGTAAGCAGAGTGGTGTTGTGAAGTAGTGAGCCTATTTGGAGGGACGGCTCTCTCCTCCAATGGCTGGCCTCCGTAGACCGGACGGTCCTTCGACTTAAACAATAACAATAAGAGGGGTGTCTGGCTTGGAGTGGTTGCGCTTGGCACTCGGTTGACAGCACAAGACGCTTTGCATGGATTGATACAAGCGCAGTGCGGTGCGGAGTGCTCAGACGGTGCTGCTTGAATGTTTTTAGACTTTGACTAGAGCTGCCTTTTGTCCCGGTGCCGCTCAGCAGCCCTTTGCTCTGCGAGGCCAATCCCCACTCTGGGTGCGTTCGGCTCGAGCAAGGTTAAGGAGATGTCTGATGCAGGGGGGTGAGGCTCAGCAATTAGTGGGCACCACCCTCCTTCGCAGGCTGCTTCTTCGGCACCCTGTCTCGGAGCGGACAAGCGGCCCAAACACACGGGCCCCTCGCGATCCTGTCACTTACACGGAAGTCAAGGCTTTCAACGCTTATAAAATGAGGGAGCCTCTTCCAGCAAAGAGCCATGTCCGTGTGCAAGTACGCACCTACATAAGAAACAGCCACAATGGACAAAGGCCCAGAGGTTAAATACCACACACGCACATCCAGAAGTACAGCCAAATAAAAAGAACCCGAAATAAACACACTCGAATCAACCGCAGACAGCCAGGGATACAGACTTTCGCATCAGATGTAGTTTGATCAGCTCGGCACACCACTATCCGACTGGCATGACTAAAGATACAAGCATTGCCAAATGTGGGTTATACATTGTATTTCTCTGCAATATCTGTGATGTGCATACATACACCCAGAAGCATAGGGTCACCTCTCACACCAAATCACGTGACTTCCAACTTCCGCACGCAGAGAGCGTAAAATCTTAGACGCAGGACCCGATGCCCAGAATGTCATCACTCAAGTGACACCAGGGACTGCACGTACATGTTAGGGATGGGGGAGATGAGATACTCTGGTGTAGGGGTGTGCAGCACACGCTCCCCCATCGGAGCTCTGGGCATGAGCAGACTGGTTCAGTGCACCAAGGCCAGCTACTAGACGTGCAGGGCATTGTTTGGAGATGCTCTTTCTTTCCGTGCCTTTAACGAAGTAGCAAGGGCAGGGTCTCCCCCGGGAATGGGACCAAGAGGGCAAAAACCCGTCCCGGAAAAGTGAGAAAACCGGAGTCCAGAAAGAGGACAACAGCAAGCGATAGGGACGCGGGTAGAAGAGGTGGGCAGTGAGGTAGAACAACATAGAAACAAGCACACCACCGCCTTTCTCCGAGGCGAAGCAGAAATGCCTCGGAGAAACGCAGTGGCGTTTTCGGATTCGGGGGCGTGTTTCTTTTTCTCTCCTCTTGCCATTGGCTAGAGGAGAGAAAAACACGCCTAAAAAAGGGCGTGGCTAAAAAGTGGAAAGAAGAGCACGGAACACGCCCCCGAATCTGAAAAAGACGGAGCCTATTTGGAGGGACGGCTCTCTCCTCCAATGGCTGGCCTCCGTTTAGGAAGCCAGCCAATGAAGGAGAGCCAAAAAGAGAGGCGGGATAAAGAGCCACTCTCAGAAACATAAGATCTCCGGACTTCCGGTTCTGCCTTCGGCAGACCGGATGGTCCCTCGACCTAAAAATGATATGATAATACCCACATGATTTCCAGATTACAGAAAAGCATACAAGAAGCATATAGGAAGACTAGATGGTACTTCCAGGTGGGTAGGGAAAAGGCACTGGGACTCTCGTAATAGGAACAGTGAGGAGATCTACTGAGAAAGGCTCCCAGTTACATCAAACATGCACAAGGAATGGAAAATATACTTAAGAGTTATGTTTATGTATAGGTGGCCTCTAACCTCAGTCAGAAAACCCTCAACATATGGAAAGATCCTAACTGTGCTGGGCAGGGCGAGAGGTAACAATACCACACATTCTGGAGGCATTGCCTTTACATACATTCCTTTTTGGTAGCAGGCATGAGCTAGACGAAATAGAAAACCACGGAGATATGCTATTTCCATCATTATAGGATAAATGCTTCAAGTTAGTCAGCCGAAGTCTGCACGGGCCAATGATTTGGTAGAGATAGGCCTTCAAGCAAAGCAGATGTTGCTAGCCAGGCAGAGATGCCAGGTCCTATAGAATGGTACTAAGGGGTCTGGAACCTGCTGGGAATGGAGAAGGTGTTACACACCCTGGAAGAGATGAACACATATTTTGGAAGGTATACAGCCCAGCCCTGCACTACTCTCAAGGGTCCCGACGGACCACACCTGTCCCTAGAAATGCTGAATTCTGAACATTTTGACAGATAAATTGTAAAGACAGGAAGTATTGCAAATGGATGATGAGATGTCGTTGTCTGAACTGTTGGATGTTTCCTGCTTTTAACCCCTTCGATGCTCATGACGGAACGGTTCCGTCATGAGCATCGGTTGAGCTGTGCTCATGACGGAACCGTTCCGTCATGACCACGCCCGCGCTAGATCCCTTCAGCACCGCGGGGGAATCCGCGCAGCGCTGAAGGGGTTAAAGGCCAGATAGGAATGCCTGCCATAGGCGTGAGGGAACTGTAAAATAGAGAACTTCACCAGAAGCTTTAGTCCAGGGGGCCCAGTTTAAGTTTACAATACTTGATATTTCAATTGTACTTTTGTGAAAATGCAAATAAAAACGAATTGAAGAGCACATTTTCTGTGGTGGTATTGTGTAGCAGCAAAACTTTAAAAGCTTATGCACGCAAGTGAAGAATTTACATAAGCTTCACTTTAATATAACATTCACAGGATCGAGGTTTCAGGTGCTACGATGTTCTACATATGAAATGCTTGCTCTGTAATTTTAGTTTTTATAAATACCTCCAACTCAGGAAGAAACACTTTATCACGCTCCAGTGCTACCACCCTGGCTCCTGCATCCAGTAACGTCCGTGTTAAAATTCCAGGGCCTGAAAAGAAAAAAATATATATATACATAATATTATACCAAGCTACAAAAAGTTCAAACTCTGGAATTTTTTTTAAAATGTTACCTTTATGGTAACTCGGTGGTTCCTAATTCACTGATCTCTCCTATTCTCAAACAATGAGTACATTGCCATACAGGAGGACCAGAAAAAGACACTCAAAGCAGGTAAAACTGGTGCCTCTGCATCGAGTACCACATTTTCAAGTATATGTACACACTCATTCCCTTGCACAGGCCAGCACCTAGGGCAGTTGCTTCGTTAAATAAACATTGGTAAAGCCACTAGGTCTCACCTATGCTAGAGCTATTGGCTTTGGCAATGCGTTTCAGCAATGTTGTACACCAGCGTGGCTCCTGTTCAGCATGGCTAAAGATTAGTGGCATATAGGAGAGAGGCGTAGAGTGTCAGTGTGGAATGGCGAAGAGTGGAGTAGAGTGTTGTGGAGTGGCATAGTGTGTTGTGTATTGGGGTGATAGAGTGAAGATGCGCACAGTGGAGAGGCATAGAGTAGACTGGTGTAGAGTGTTGCAGAGTACAGTGGAGTAGAGTGCAGCTGCATAGAATTTAGTGGCATAGATTAGAGTGTTGCATAGTAGAGTACAGTGGTGCAGAGTAGAGTGGCATACAGAGGTGCAAAGTAGAGTATAGTGCCGCAGAGAGCAGTGGTGTAGAGTTGAGTGATGCAGAGTGCACTGTTGTAGCGTGGGTAGCGTAGCGTAAGAGCGCAGTGGAACAGAGTAGAGTGCAGCTGCGCAGAGTGGCATAGAGTAGAGTGGGCTAGTGAAGACAGTTGCAGAGTACAGTGCCATAGACTGCAGTGGCACAGAATTCAGCAGCATACAATGCAGCGTCGTAGTATGCAGTGGCACAGATGAGTGGTGCCGTGGCTTAGCGTGCCGTGTAGACTAGCATAAATGGCAGTGGCGTAGGGAACGGTGGTGCACAGTGGAGTGGCAATGAGTGGAGTGGCGTACAGTGGAGTGGCATACAGTGGAGTGGCATACAGTGGAGTGGCATACAGTGGAGTGGCATACAGTGGAGTGGCATACAGTGGAGTGGCATACAGTGGAGTGGCATACAGTGGAGTGGCATATAGAGTAGCAGAGTGTGCAGGATTGCAGAGTCGAGTGTTGAAGAGTGCAGTGATGTAGAGTGCATTGACTTAGAGTACAGTGGCGTAGAGTGGCATGGAGTGCAGTGACGCAGTGAGGAGCGACGCAGAGTGCAGCGACGCAGAGTAGATGGTTTCAGAGTAGAGTGAAGTAGAGTGGAATGATGCAGGGTAGAGTGCAGTGGCGCAGTGTAAAGTGTTGCATAGTATAATGGGTTAGGGTAGAAGGGAGTAGAGTAAAATGGTGTAGAGTGCAATGGCATAGAATGCAGTGGTGCACAGTAAATAAGAGTGCTATACAGTGGATTGGCGTAAAGTGCAGGGGCGTGGACTGGTAAAGGGTAGAGTGCATTGGCAAAGAGCGCAGTGGGATAGAGTGCAGGGTTACAGCGTGGCAGAGTGGAGTTGTGCAGAGTGGCGTAGACTGGAGTGATGTAGAGTAGAGTGGTGTTGTGTGCATTCGTGCAGAGTGGAGTGGTGCAGAGTGGAGTGGTGCAGAATAGAGTGGAGTGCGCATAGTGTGGTAGCACTCAGCCATTAGAGACACCGCATTTTCAATTGAAATTACCATTACATTTGGACAGACATACAGTTTTACAAATTAAACTATACAGAGCACAAAAAATAATGTGTGGAAATGGCATCACCTAATGTATTGTTTGTTTTGATCATATTAAAGTACTAGTTTTCAACACACCAGAATTAACAACAAGCATTGGCATAGCCACTAGGTCTCGCTTTTGGGACCTTATTTCCCAGCCTCATTCCTCTGTTTGTTCTGTTGCGAGTATGAAGACAGAGTGGGAAGCAGAGGGAAGAATTTGTCACGATTCCGGAGTTCGGGTTGTACCAGATGGTACTTTTGTTGGAAGAAGGTCGTTATGCGGTTCAGACACTCACCCTGTAGAGCGCATGCCATTGTCACACGGTGGAGGGAGGGGGGGAGGAGGGGGGGATATTGGGCAGTTTCTGAATTTTTGCCAGACCGGATTGGGTAGCTCTTTTCTGCCCCATGTATATTTTGTCTGTGACGATCTGTCGCGTTTTGTGCAGTGTTGTATATCTAGCTATGTTCAGGTTTGTGTCTGTGTGTGCATTTACTTACATGTGTGCTTTGGATGTCCATGTATGTATCTGTGCTCAGGAATGCTTGGTAACGTGCCTGTGTTAGAATGTTAATATACTTGCGTGGCTTCCAGTTTGGCTGTGTTGTTTGTCCGTTTAAAAAAAAAAAAAATTATTTCCGGTGTTTATCGGGACGTTTCCACATGCCCTGGTGCAAATTTGTGTGGATGCTTTTATATGTGTGATAATGTGATTGGATGTATTTGTGTGTATGTGTAAGCTGTGTACATGTCTGTCTCTGCTGACATCTTCATTGAGTTGTGGGTCAGAACACTGAATGCAGCAAGGCACACTCAAAGGTTCATCTTCCCGATTTCGGTAACTGCACAACCTTCAAATCGCCAACTAGTAACACAATTTAATTACAGCAATTTGAAACAGCAAATGCACCTACAGGTGGCAAGCTATAAAAGGAACTTTGCAAATAATAAAGAAAACCCATTCTAAGATGGCTACCCGTTTGCATACATGCACTGCCAAAGGCAAGGTCCTATCAATTGGCTTTGCCAATGCTCGTTTTTAACTGCAGGGGACCTGAACATGGTGAAGTGAAAAGTTCAGTAAATCTGCTACAGCTGATCAAGTAGGGTTCCTTAATGCCGCTAGCTGGACACGGATACGTCAGAGCTGACATGCCTTTAGAGAACGGTGTGTGCTGGACTGATGTCAGTAGTCAGCTGATGTCTTGATGGACAGGCTCCCTCAAAAGTGCTGAAGATACCCGCCTTCCAGAAGAAAGCTGCAAATGGGGGCACGCGATGTGAACGCGACACACCCGTGGTGGGCAGGGGCACAAAAATCTAGGAGAGTCCAATAATATTCCTACAAACCACTCTTGTCACTGGAGGGCTCCGGGACGCACACGGTGGCCTGGATACGGGATGACGGAAGAAATGGTGGGATTAACTACGAGGGAGATTATCCCTACAGCTGCATTTGATTTGCTTGATTTGCTTCACAAAACACGATTGATGCCACGGTCCTGGCCCTTGAGATGAAAACTGAGTCAATGACTGCGAGGTTCCCCAAAAAGGAAGACAATTACAGGGGGCAGATAGAAAGGGAGGAATGGAAAGAAAGACACTCCTGTAAACAAACAAAACAAGCGCGCACTGAAGTTGACGAGGAGGGAGTGGGAGGGGGGGAGTGGGGGCGGGCACAGTGGTGCGGCCGCAGTGGTAAAAGGCAGGGAGAGGGTGAGATTGAGAAAGGGAAAGATAGGGATCAAAGGAAACAATAACAAGCAGGAAGGGGGTGGCAAATGGTGTGCACTTTGATGTCCTCAGTGGCCGCGCGGCTCACTGAGGACATCAAAGGGGCTGCGAAAGTGAAAGCAAACGAGTGCTTTCAGGCCTCCAAATGGTGCGCGCGCCCGCTCGGCGCACATGCACTGTATTTGGAGGCCTGAAAAGCCACTGTTTGCACTTCCAAAACTCGCTTACTATAAGTCTCGCCAGAGCAGAGCTAAAGCGCTGGCTCAGGCGAGACCTAAAAAAAAGTGCTTCATTTGTGCTTTTCTATCTCTGATATATTCAGAAATACTTTCACAGTAATTTAAATGTTGCTGTGTGCTAGAAAAAACCTTTCCTACTTCCAATATCCAGCAAGATTGTCACATAAATCTTCACACTTTCAAGTCCGAGAAATAAAATAAACATCAAGCTCCCTCGCAAGACAGAGCCTGACATTTGACCTCAGTCTTTGAATGCACAGCAAACGTGACACGATAAGACCAAGTTTTACAGGCCTGTTTACAGAAAGGAGCACGTGTGGCAGAATACAAGGAGAGGTAGTGTAAAAAGGCTTTACTCCTTGGGAGGAACAAACTCACACTGGACTGCCTAAAATAAATAAAAGCCAGCGAACATAAACCTAGAAAATAGAGGGGAAACAACTCCTACACCCTCTCCTCTTACATAGACGCTAAACAGGATTGTCAAATAAATTCTCTCCCTTTGAAGTCAAGGAATGAACAGTAAACACCAAGCTCCTTCAGAAGAGAGAGATTGACATTTGACCTCTCTCTTTGAATGCACAGCAAATTTGACAAGATAAGAACCATATTTAAAAGCCTGTTTACAGAAAGCGAGTTCATGGAAAAATACAGTTAACAAGGTTTGGGCAATGGGAGGGATTAACTCAGGCTGGACAGCCTACAGCAAATTAATCCAGAAAATGTGAGTTACAAACCACAAAGTCAATAGTAAGCAACAGGCAGAATGCATTCGACAGGGAAGCCTGCATAACTCAACTCGTTATCCAATGTCCAATATCCACAAAGCAAGTTAGCAGATAAGCCCCCTTCAACAAAATGCCCAGTGGTAAAATCTCAATCAGGCTCTCTAGATAAAAGAATGTCCTGAACGTAAACTGTAGACCCCAGCTCTAGAACCTAGCCATTAATAGCCATCAGCAGCACCCATGAGGGATTGGTGAGCTGTCGCAGGGACGATAATTGAAAAATACCATATCCCCATCAATTATGTCTGTGCCCCATGGAAATCATTTAGATTTTGTGACCTCTGAAAAGCTGGCGTGTTTTACAGAAGGAAACCCCCTTTTATTGAACCAGGTTCTTCCCAAGAAATGGAAAGTCAAAATCATGGTCACAGATATCCAATTTTCAATTGATAGTACTTCACCCACGCTTGTCGCAAAACATAAAACCAGTGGTTATGGAGCAGGAATGCCCAGTGAAAGGAAATATCTGCAGGCAAACAACCGGCAACACAGCGCCAAACAAAAAGTATGCATCTCCGGAGTGGACTTATTTAGCATCAGTCTCTGCAGATGTAGATTCAGATGTGGGCGTCTATGATTTGGCAAAGTGCTGCCAACTCATTTTTGAATAACCACCACCCAGAATTGAATTTTAAAAAAAACTTTTGAGAACTTTTTGATAGATTTTACGCTATAATTTTTGTGAAGTGTGCAAGAGAAACGTCATAATGGGTTTGCTTGGTTTAGTACTGTAGGTATCCAGTCCAGATGTCTATGAACTGAGTCAATGAACTAAAATTTGACAAGAAAAGTTGGCCTCTTTCAACTGGTTTGCAAGTGTGGCAGGGCACCACCAGATGTTAACAATGTGGAGGTGGAACAAGATGAATGTAGTGCTAGTTTAACCAATGTTTTGACAACAGATATGTTTTGGCTTGAGAAACATAACTTCTCAAGGGTCCTTTGTGTGATGTATGTGGGGGGGAGCTGTTGCACTTCAAGCAATGGTGGGCTCTGGTCCATCAATCACCATTCTTGCTAACCACATTTTCAAGGAGGATTGGTCTAAGAGTTGCTCTGAAAACAGGCATTTGGGAAGCAAGATATTGAAACGTTGGGTTGCTGTTGGTATTTTTAATATCTTTTAATGAGCAATCTAACAATTGTGAGTGAAGACTGGTAATTGTGGTTAGTTGTGTACCTGAAGCCTTTTCTGAGAGGAACTCTGAATCTATTTTATTTAAGGGTGTTCTATGTCCTGAAGTCGTAGGCGGTCAAAACATCACCTGCCTGGCAAGGGTCCAATTGAGATATTAAAATATGACAGTCAGTAAATTAATCAGCAGGGTTATTTGGCAATTGTGGAGTTCATATTATTTTAAGGGCTTCTTTTAAAAAAATAGGTTTTGCTTCAGGTTGGAAAATTGTTTGATTGGCGACTCTTGCATATTAACATGCTAAATCAATTGTATTGGAAATTGGGTTATTATTGGGTGGGTACTCACCTCAATTAATAATCACAGTCCTTGTCAGGGTAAATGAACCACTACAGTCACTAAAAAAACCTGAACTCAACCCCATGGTAGCTATGGCACAAAGCTGACAAGCTTAACGGGGTACTTTTTGTTTGCTTGACAAATGCTTTTTTGGTAAAAGTGTGCTTTCACTTTAATGGCGGTACAAAAGGGGGTGGTGATGGACGGAGCATCAGAACCAATCAAACACTCACACCCAGTCAACAGATCTGGGTTTGATCCATCACCGTTCTTTAGCCCACTCTGCCACCCCAGTTCAGACATGGCCATATGCAAATCAGTCTGACCCTGTGCCTCATGGGAACAGTCCAGCCCGAACTGCCAAGCCATGCCTTCCCTGGACCGGAAACAAGCTTCCTAGGACCGGTTTCTGGCATTTCAGCCGTCTTCAGCGAGGCTTGCTTGAATCCAGTGGCAAAGTGAGCAAGGGACTCACGTCTGAGCATACCCTGCCAACTTATGGCGAACAAAGCGGTACAAAAGGGGGTGGTGATGGACGGAGCATCAGAACCAATCAAACACTCACACCCAGTCAACAGATCTGGGTTTGATCCATCACCGTTCTTTAGCCCACTCTGCCACCCCAGTTCAGACATGGCCATATGCAAATCAGTCTGACCCTGTGCCTCATGGGAACAGTCCAGCCCGAACTGCCAAGCCATGCCTTCCCTGGACCGGAAACAAGCTTCCTAGGACCGGTTTCTGGCATTTCAGCCGTCTTCAGCGAGGCTTGCTTGAATCCAGTGGCAAAGTGAGCAAGGGACTCACGTCTGAGCATACCCTGCCAACTTATGGCGAACAAAGCGGTACAAAAGGGGGTGGTGATGGACGGAGCATCAGAACCAATCAAACACTCACACCCAGTCAACAGATCTGGGTTTGATCCATCACCGTTCTTTAGCCCACTCTGCCACCCCAGTTCAGACATGGCCATATGCAAATCAGTCTGACCCTGTGCCTCATGGGAACAGTCCAGCCCGAACTGCCAAGCCATGCCTTCCCTGGACCGGAAACAAGCTTCCTAGGACCGGTTTCTGGCATTTCAGCCGTCTTCAGCGAGGCTTGCTTGAATCCAGTGGCAAAGTGAGCAAGGGACTCACGTCTGAGCATACCCTGCCAACTTATGGCGAACAAAGCAGTACAAAAGGGGGTGGTGATGGACGGAGCATCAGAACCAATCAAACACTCACACCCAGTCAACAGATCTGGGTTTGATCCATCACCGTTCTTTAGCCCACTCTGCCACCCCAGTTCAGACATGGCCATATGCAAATCAGTCTGACCCTGTGCCTCATGGGAACAGTCCAGCCCGAACTGCCAAGCCATGCCTTCCCTGGACCGGAAACAAGCTTCCTAGGACCGGTTTCTGGCATTTCAGCCGTCTTCAGCGAGGCTTGCTTGAATCCAGTGGCAAAGTGAGCAAGGGACTCACGTCTGAGCATACCCTGCCAACTTATGGCGAACAAAGCGGTACAAAAGGGGGTGGTGATGGACGGAGCATCAGAACCAATCAAACACTCACACCCAGTCAACAGATCTGGGTTTGATCCATCACCGTTCTTTAGCCCACTCTGCCACCCCAGTTCAGACATGGCCATATGCAAATCAGTCTGACCCTGTGCCTCATGGGAACAGTCCAGCCCGAACTGCCAAGCCATGCCTTCCCTGGACCGGAAACAAGCTTCCTAGGACCGGTTTCTGGCATTTCAGCCGTCTTCAGCGAGGCTTGCTTGAATCCAGTGGCAAAGTGAGCAAGGGACTCACGTCTGAGCATACCCTGCCAACTTATGGCGAACAAAGCGGTACAAAAGGGGGTGGTGATGGACGGAGCATCAGAACCAATCAAACACTCACACCCAGTCAACAGATCTGGGTTTGATCCATCACCGTTCTTTAGCCCACTCTGCCACCCCAGTTCAGACATGGCCATATGCAAATCAGTCTGACCCTGTGCCTCATGGGAACAGTCCAGCCCGAACTGCCAAGCCATGCCTTCCCTGGACCGGAAACAAGCTTCCTAGGACCGGTTTCTGGCATTTCAGTCCTAGGATGCTTGTTTCCAGTCCAGGGAGGACCTGGCTTGGCAGTTCGGGCTGGACTGTTCCCATGGGGCACAGGGTCAAGACTGATTTGCATATGGCTGGGTTCAAACAGGAATGGCATGGTGAGCAAAAAAACGATGGATTTAGGCCCAGATCTCTGTACTGGGGTGAATGTATGACATTGTTCTGCATTCTGTCCATCAATTGTTATTTTTGCATTTGTCACCCCGAGTGGGAAGGGTATGCTCAGACGTGAGTCCCTTGCTCTCCATGCCACTGGAATCAAGCTATCCTGGCTGACGAGGGCTGAAAGCCCGAAACCGGTCCTAGGATGCTTGTTTCCAGTCCAGGGAGGACCTGGCTTGGCAGTTCGGGCTGGACTGTTCCCATGGGGCACAGGGTCAAGACTGATTTGCATATGGCTGGGTTCAAACAGGAATGGCATGGTGAGCAAAAAAACGATGGATTTAGGCCCAGATCTCTGTACTGGGGTGAATGTATGACATTGTTCTGCATTCTGTCCATCAATTGTTATTTTTGCATTTGTCACCCCGAGTGGGAAGGGTATGCTCAGACGTGAGTCCCTTGCTCTCCATGCCACTGGAATCAAGCTATCCTGGCTGACGAGGGCTGAAAGCCCGAAACCGGTCCTAGGATGCTTGTTTCCAGTCCAGGGAGGACCTGGCTTGGCAGTTCGGGCTGGACTGTTCCCATGGGGCACAGGGTCAAGACTGATTTGCATATGGCTGGGTTCAAACAGGAATGGCATGGTGAGCAAAAAAACGATGGATTTAGGCCCAGATCTCTGTACTGGGGTGAATGTATGACATTGTTCTGCATTCTGTCCATCAATTGTTATTTTTGCATTTGTCACCCCGAGTGGGAAGGGTATGCTCAGACGTGAGTCCCTTGCTCTCCATGCCACTGGAATCAAGCTATCCTGGCTGACGAGGGCTGAAAGCCCGAAACCGGTCCTAGGATGCTTGTTTCCAGTCCAGGGAGGACCTGGCTTGGCAGTTCGGGCTGGACTGTTCCCATGGGGCACAGGGTCAAGACTGATTTGCATATGGCTGGGTTCAAACAGGAATGGCATGGTGAGCAAAAAAACGATGGATTTAGGCCCAGATCTCTGTACTGGGGTGAATGTATGACATTGTTCTGCATTCTGTCCATCAATTGTTATTTTTGCATTTGTCACCCCGAGTGGGAAGGGTATGCTCAGACGTGAGTCCCTTGCTCTCCATGCCACTGGAATCAAGCTATCCTGGCTGACGAGGGCTGAAAGCCCGAAACCGGTCCTAGGATGCTTGTTTCCAGTCCAGGGAGGACCTGGCTTGGCAGTTCGGGCTGGACTGTTCCCATGGGGCACAGGGTCAAGACTGATTTGCATATGGCTGGGTTCAAACAGGAATGGCATGGTGAGCAAAAAAACGATGGATTTAGGCCCAGATCTCTGTACTGGGGTGAATGTATGACATTGTTCTGCATTCTGTCCATCAATTGTTATTTTTGCATTTGTCACCCCGAGTGGGAAGGGTATGCTCAGACGTGAGTCCCTTGCTCTCCATGCCACTGGAATCAAGCTATCCTGGCTGACGAGGGCTGAAAGCCCGAAACCGGTCCTAGGATGCTTGTTTCCAGTCCAGGGAGGACCTGGCTTGGCAGTTCGGGCTGGACTGTTCCCATGGGGCACAGGGTCAAGACTGATTTGCATATGGCTGGGTTCAAACAGGAATGGCATGGTGAGCAAAAAAACGATGGATTTAGGCCCAGATCTCTGTACTGGGGTGAATGTATGACATTGTTCTGCATTCTGTCCATCAATTGTTATTTTTGCATTTGTCACCCCGAGTGGGAAGGGTATGCTCAGACGTGAGTCCCTTGCTCTCCATGCCACTGGAATCAAGCTATCCTGGCTGACGAGGGCTGAAAGCCCGAAACCGGTCCTAGGATGCTTGTTTCCAGTCCAGGGAGGACCTGGCTTGGCAGTTCGGGCTGGACTGTTCCCATGGGGCACAGGGTCAAGACTGATTTGCATATGGCTGGGTTCAAACAGGAATGGCATGGTGAGCAAAAAAACGATGGATTTAGGCCCAGATCTCTGTACTGGGGTGAATGTATGACATTGTTCTGCATTCTGTCCATCAATTGTTATTTTTGCTTTTGTCACCCCGAGTGGGAAGGGTATGCTCAGACGTGAGTCCCTTGCTCTCCATGCCACTGGAATCAAGCTATCCTGGCTGACGAGGGCTGAAAGCCCGAAACCGGTCCTAGGATGCTTGTTTCCAGTCCAGGGAGGACCTGGCTTGGCAGTTCGGGCTGGACTGTTCCCATGGGGCACAGGGTCAAGACTGATTTGCATATGGCTGGGTTCAAACAGGAATGGCATGGTGAGCAAAAAAACGATGGATTTAGGCCCAGATCTCTGTACTGGGGTGAATGTATGACATTGTTCTGCATTCTGTCCATCAATTGTTATTTTTGCATTTGTCACCCCGAGTGGGAAGGGTATGCTCAGACGTGAGTCCCTTGCTCTCCATGCCACTGGAATCAAGCTATCCTGGCTGACGAGGGCTGAAAGCCCGAAACCGGTCCTAGGATGCTTGTTTCCAGTCCAGGGAGGACCTGGCTTGGCAGTTCGGGCTGGACTGTTCCCATGGGGCACAGGGTCAAGACTGATTTGCATATGGCTGGGTTCAAACAGGAATGGCATGGTGAGCAAAAAAACGATGGATTTAGGCCCAGATCTCTGTACTGGGGTGAATGTATGACATTGTTCTGCATTCTGTCCATCAATTGTTATTTTTGCATTTGTCACCCCGAGTGGGAAGGGTATGCTCAGACGTGAGTCCCTTGCTCTCCATGCCACTGGAATCAAGCTATCCTGGCTGACGAGGGCTGAAAGCCCGAAACCGGTCCTAGGATGCTTGTTTCCAGTCCAGGGAGGACCTGGCTTGGCAGTTCGGGCTGGACTGTTCCCATGGGGCACAGGGTCAAGACTGATTTGCATATGGCTGGGTTCAAACAGGAATGGCATGGTGAGCAAAAAAACGATGGATTTAGGCCCAGATCTCTGTACTGGGGTGAATGTATGACATTGTTCTGCATTCTGTCCATCAATTGTTATTTTTGCATTTGTCACCCCGAGTGGGAAGGGTATGCTCAGACGTGAGTCCCTTGCTCTCCATGCCACTGGAATCAAGCTATCCTGGCTGACGAGGGCTGAAAGCCCGAAACCGGTCCTAGGATGCTTGTTTCCAGTCCAGGGAGGACCTGGCTTGGCAGTTCGGGCTGGACTGTTCCCATGGGGCACAGGGTCAAGACTGATTTGCATATGGCTGGGTTCAAACAGGAATGGCATGGTGAGCAAAAAAACGATGGATTTAGGCCCAGATCTCTGTACTGGGGTGAATGTATGACATTGTTCTGCATTCTGTCCATCAATTGTTATTTTTGCATTTGTCACCCCGAGTGGGAAGGGTATGCTCAGACGTGAGTCCCTTGCTCTCCATGCCACTGGAATCAAGCTATCCTGGCTGACGAGGGCTGAAAGCCCGAAACCGGTCCTAGGATGCTTGTTTCCAGTCCAGGGAGGACCTGGCTTGGCAGTTCGGGCTGGACTGTTCCCATGGGGCACAGGGTCAAGACTGATTTGCATATGGCTGGGTTCAAACAGGAATGGCATGGTGAGCAAAAAAACGATGGATTTAGGCCCAGATCTCTGTACTGGGGTGAATGTATGACATTGTTCTGCATTCTGTCCATCAATTGTTATTTTTGCATTTGTCACCCCGAGTGGGAAGGGTATGCTCAGACGTGAGTCCCTTGCTCTCCATGCCACTGGAATCAAGCTATCCTGGCTGACGAGGGCTGAAAGCCCGAAACCGGTCCTAGGATGCTTGTTTCCAGTCCAGGGAGGACCTGGCTTGGCAGTTCGGGCTGGACTGTTCCCATGGGGCACAGGGTCAAGACTGATTTGCATATGGCTGGGTTCAAACAGGAATGGCATGGTGAGCAAAAAAACGATGGATTTAGGCCCAGATCTCTGTACTGGGGTGAATGTATGACATTGTTCTGCATTCTGTCCATCAATTGTTATTTTTTCACTTTAATGGCAGCCATGCCCCTTTCTTTAGACACTGCTTGTCTATAGAAAGGGGTGTGGGTGACATTAAAGTGTAAGTGATGCACGGGCGTTTCTACTAGCATTTGTAATGCAATAGGTGTTGCATTTACGAAACTCTTGTAAATGCGAGACCTATTGCATTGAAAATGCTTGTTGTATTTTTCGCCCTAAGTGGGATGGGTATACCCAGACATGGGTCCAGTGCTCACCATGCCACTGTAGTCAAGCTATCCAGGCTAATGAGGGGTGATACCCCAAAACCAGTCTTAGGACGCTTGTTTGCAGTCCGGGGAGTATCTGACCTGGCAGTTCCGGCTGGACAGTTCTCAGAGGGAGCAGGGTCAAGAATTAGTTGCATATGGCTGCGCCCCAAAATAGAATGGCGTGGTGAGCAAAAAAACTATAGATTTAGGGTGTACTAGTGGTGAATGTTTGCACTGTTCAGCATTCCGCCCATCAATAGTTGTTTTTAGGTCTCTTCTGGTGTGGGCTGCGCACATGCGCAGTCTCGCTGGCGCGATTGAATGATTTGGGGTATTTTCTGTACAGGGCATTAAGCCCCGCCCCTCTTTTCCATTGGCTGGCGTCACCGTTTATGCTAAACGGTGGCCAGCCATTGGAAAAGAGCTGTTTGTGACGTTTTCGTTTGGCTTTTTGAGCAGTCCCATTTGGACGGGCTTGTCTGCCTTCCTTGCGTCGTAAAAGGATTCTTATCTTTATGGGGCCATGTGTTTCAAACACATGGCCCCATAAAGACAAAAGATCCACATGCTCAGGCTGCAGCGCGGTCCTCGCTGGAATGGCGAACTGCTCCTTTGACCCGTGTGTGCTTGCGCTTCTCCTCCGGCCACGTGTGTGCTTGCGCCTCTCCTGCCGGCCCCGTGTGTGCTTGCACCTCTTCTCCCGGCCCCGTGTGTGCTTGCACCTCTTCTGCCGGCCCCGTGTGTGCTTGCACCGCTCCCCCGGCCCAGTGTGTGCTTGCGCCGCTCCTCGCTCACCATCTCTGTCCGCTTCTTAACATCGTTCCTTACAGATCTACACCCCTTTCCCGCCTTAGCTCAGGTTGTGTTTTTTTTCTTGACCTGTGAACAAGCGCCCTGCCTCCACCACACACAGAAGGCGGCGGATGGGAGGAGCAGACATGGTGCTTCCTCGTTGGGCACCGAGGAGCGACCTGTTCAGCTGCGGCGGCGCCGGTGTGAGCCCATGTTCTAGGGCACGGAATGAGAAGCTTCGATCGGTTCTCATTCCCGGAGCTGGCCTTTAACACTTTACTTTTCAAATGAATATATATTTATAAAGTGCGGCACGCCAAGCCTTGTATTCATGGCGGCCGCACACTTATCTCCCTATTCGGTGGTAGTACAAGATTTTTCCTGGCTCAGCACGGCCCCCGCCATTTCACAGAAGCCGGGTCTCCTCCCACTGCTCTTGCGGGTGTGAGCTCCCCTGGTATTGCCTTTCACACCCTCTCCTCAGGCTCCACCTAAATGCTACTTCCCCCGGCTTGTTTAGTTTGTAACCACAAAAATGCAAACTATTACAAACATATAACTCCATGGGGGGGTCCTTACTTCGAGCCCGCACGTCACCCATCACCAAACACGAACCGTGTTTCACCAATTCACCTCAAGGTGGGTCCCTTTTGCAGTATGGGGGCTAACGCACTCAATTTACCTATTTACTGAAGGACATTTGTAAAGCGCTTACATGCCACCAAGCGGCGACTTCTGAGCGCTGTGCGGATTGGAAGCAAAGAGAAGAAAGGACGGAAAAGGCCAGGGGGGGTGGGTTTAGATGATATCAGTAGATGGTAGGGAAGTTTAAACAGTTCGTTATGCTGAGTGGAAACAAGGAAAGAGTGAAACCCTTTGCACAGATCACCTTGCAGATGGTGGGTGCAATACCCAGCGAGCGGGACCATTTAATGGTCTCTCCTGGACTGGTGGCGGTTTGTTGACTTTGTACGTCACTCGATACAAGTTGCCGTGTTTCACCCACTGTGGTAGCTCTGGGTGAAGTAATGCACTCCGCACTTACAAGTGTTTTAGTGCCTGGAACTTTCTGGTGTTAAATCTTCAGGCCTGATAATCCATCCAAGAGACACGGCGGCCACTCAGAGGCGCCGAGGCTGAAGCCTTGAACCCTGCTACCCATTATGTGCTACAGTCTGGCGGGCGACCAGTGAATGCCCCCACCACAGGCACAAGAGGGATCATCATCCCTGCACTTCACTGGACACCCCCACACCATCACCAGCAGACGGTAGACAATGTCAGCATTTCGATTTCCACCAACATGGTGAAAATCTGCTTGGAAAATCAGACAGTAATTCTGGGTGAAAGCAGTTACTTCTCATTTCAGGAATGCCCCCACCCCCGTACTCCCATGCCCCCGTCCTGTATCGCCTCTGCACATTGAGCCCTGGTACCTCAGTGAAGGTGGAGGATGCTCCTGGCCCACAGTCTGGGTTGGGATTGTGCAGTGCTTGTTGGTTTCCCAAAAATCTTGCAGCTTACCTTTGGGGCTTTTCTAATGAGTGGTGGTTAGAGATTGCCGTGACACTGGAGACCATGGTACGGCCAGCTGATGGATGAAAGGAAGCCGCAGAGCATGTCCAAGGCCGGCCCTGGGGAGTAACGCTCGTTAATTAAAGACTCAGCAGGCGAGAGGGGGTGGCGACCAACGTGTCATTCCAGGTGTGTGTAGGAGGGGGGTTATGCGAGTGCACGTGTCTGCGTGTCTTTTTATGAACTGTGAATGTGTGCGCGTACATATGTGTATGTCTGCATGCTTGCGTGTGCCAATGTGTATATAAACCTGTGTGGATGCACATGGTCATATATATGCGTGTGTGTAAGCACATGCTTGTGTTTGTATGTTTCCGTGTGCCTCCGCGTGTGTAAGCGTTTGTCTGTTTCTGGGTGTGTCTCTGCATTTAATCCCACCCACTACCCCCCGAGCTGTTATCTTTCAGAGTTGTTGGATGATCAGCAGTGCTGGCTACCGTCTCCGACAATCATGAGCAAAAATCACCGAGAAATGGGCATTCACACAATCAGAGAAAAAAAAAAATCACATGACATCAAATAAATTATCAAGAAACATCCATATAAAAATCTCACGGGCCAGAGATAATCACACAATCAGAAAAAATATCTTATGAACAGAGAAACAAACGCAAAACAATGAAATAATAAGAGAGATGGTAAAGAGAAACAGGCACAAACAGAAAGAATCCAATGTAAAATCAGAGAAACAGTCACAAAGGAATCCAATAGAAAAGCACCGAAAGAGTCACATAAAAGCACGCAGACCAGCTTATAAACACTTTCTAAATCAGGCACAATTCGGATACATCATATTTCACCCAGACACTTCGGCCGACATGTCCCTGAAAGCGGGTCATCCAAGGCCTAGATTTACAACTGCGGACTGCTAGGATGCTGCAGCAGGCGCAGTAACCCACTGAGCTATTTCACCTCCCATGGGGTTATGGCAGACAAAGCACTGTGAGTACACTAGTGTAAATGCAATAGGTTTCGCATTTAAACTTTTTTTTTAGCAATTGCCGTATTAAATTACAATGCGTTTTATTTATGTTTTACAAAAGAAAAAACAATGTCATTTACAATGTCAATAGCTCAAAACAATGTCAGTGCGAGACCTTTTGCATTGTAAATGCTTGTTACTATCTGTAATAGGTCATTATTTCCTTCAGCCGCGTTCCATTCATCAGTAGTACTTGGATCAGGCACTTCCACATCAGCCACACAACAGTCATTCCAAACCACAACATTAACCTTGGTACTACATATGCATAATCCAATAGGTGCAAAAACATTTTAGCGGTGCATGGCGTCACTTTGGTCATTCCACTTCGAGTTGGTTAGGCCTCTACTAACTCAGGCTTGGGCAATATACCCTTATTGCACACCATATGCCCTAACTAAGTAACGGCCTCAGACTTCGGATAAAATAGAAAGATGCAGTTCAACACTATGTCAAACGTCAGAGTTATGTGAGGCAATAATCGCACTGTACAAAATGGGACCTCTAAAGTGAGACGCCTACCAGGGTTGCATTCCCAGATTCGAGCCCCTCGGCGGGTGAGGTCGGCAGGCTCCAGACAGCGCAACACCTCCCGCGCCAACTCAGGGTCTGCGATGAAGCGGCGGAAGCCTTTACTGGCCTGTGCCCGCTCCTGCAGGTACTCCAGGTCAGGCACTTCTCGTTTCCACCGCGCCCCGGCCGCTGCCGCAGCTGAGCCCCCACGGAGAGGTAGGATCCATATCCGAGGAAGGTGGCGCAAGAGCAGCGGAGGCAGGAGCAGTCGTCCGCTCTGGAGCGTGCACATGACGACAAAGGCGGCCCTCGCGCACAGCCCTGCAGGATGTATGTTTCCACCCTGCCGACACTGATCAGGACCCCACACAACACTCTGGTGCCATTGCACGTGTGTGACCTTCTACATGGTGCAGGGACGAGGGAGGTGGCGCAGGCCGTCAAACCAAAGCGCACACGGGCTTTTACTTCCGCTTCCGGAGCACACAGGAATGTAAACAGAACGCTCTAACAAAGCACTAGAGCGCTAACGTTGTGCTAGCATCAAGTGGAAGGTGCGGATAAACCACATTTACAATGATTTCCCTTCGCTATAAGACTGTCTGAATTTGTAAATGGCTCGGATTTTACATGTCCTAGGTATCTGCAGCAGCATTTGAGGCCGTCGAAACAGAAAACATTCCTCAAAACGCCACTATCTCTCGGACAGTAAACGTGCTTGAACCGTTTGGTGTTTTCACTGTATTTTAACCCACAGACGCTCTTAGTGTAAAGAACCCAAATCAAGAATATATTGAATTTTCCCCTCACAGTCCGTTATTGGTGCTTTCGCGACGGACTTTCCCTGCAAGTACAGAAATCACGGCAAATCGGACTAGACGATGTTATCGAGGTGTTCGCAGCCAATCAGGTAAGTCTAAGCATGTTTTATGTAGCAGTCCAATATTGATTACAGCAATCCTAACTGTACCATTGGCTAGGAGACCTTTTGCCAATTGTTAATTAGCTGCATTGCCGCAGAGAGTGCAATCAGCTGAAACAACGATCACGTGCTCTGTGGATGTTGATCGCTGAAGCCGGAGCATGCCCTCTGTTCACAGTAAGTAGCACAGTATGTACCTGCTGCACTTGTATGTCTCCCTACAGTTGACGGGTTTAGATTTCAATGCAAAAACACATTGACTGATTACTCCTCAAGGAAACCTATGGCTGGTGCATTTGTTGGGGCCTGTTCATCCAAGTGAACCTGGGCCAGGCCCGAGAGCATCCGAGAACCCCCCCACCAGTGACATGGGTACATTGAATTCGGTTACTGCAGGTAAGGAGATTCGCCCCATTGTAAATGTGAGTCTGACCGACCTCAGACGCGCAGGTCCAGTGGCGCAATCTGTGGCCTGGATCCACCCAGCCTATGTTTTCGTCGAGTGTGCGTCATCTTGTGCACGCCTACCTCCTGCTGCTCCTCTAGATCTCTGCGAGTCCCTGTTGACGGCTCCGGTCAGCTCAGGCTGTAGACCGAGCAGCTCCTTCTGGACCGTCCCTCGCAGCTCCTAGTGGACTGTCCCTGGCTTGCCCTGCTCCAACGGTCCCAGTCAGCCCCTGCGCTGGTACAAGTGCGGTGAGTAAGACGCTCAGAGGAGGCTGCTCTAGTTCTCCTTGCTAGCTTGTTCTCCTTGCTCGGGATGGAGCCTGTGTCTCCTACCGTCGCCCCACAGGCTTCTGAACCCATCTGTGTTTAAACAGTTGCTTCTTGTAATTTAGGTCGTTTATGTGTAGAGCACATATAAATAAAAGTACGACTTCGCCGTTCCTCTGGGATGCGTTATTATCGTTCTTCTATACACGGCACTTGTAGCGGACCCTCAGTCTTCTCTAGGTCTTTACCATTTAATGGAAAATAAAATTACTCTTACTAAAAATGTTGAGTTTTGCCAATTGTTGTGTTAACGAGTTAAATACCGACGGGTTTTATTTCTTCCTTGCACATCACAAAGTGGGCCCTTGTTCAAATTAATATTCTCGGTTATTGATTAAGTGTGATCTCCCAGAGGCTGAGGGAAGAGTAGGTGGTGTCTCTCAGTGCGGTGATATCTCCCAGTGCGTTGATCCAGAGAAGGGTTAGGCACGGCACTGCTGCCAGATGTAAAATGAAACCCTTTTCGCTGCCAGTCTGCATCTTTAAATAATATTGCAGTGGTGTAACAAAATATATTAGCTTTGTTAAATGGATATTCCTATTTTTTTTTTATCGATTAGTGACGCCCTCATGGTAGAGTTTACATAATTCAAAGTTATCGCTTTTAACCCTTTCTTAATTGGGGTATTTTTCTCTTTCCCCTTAAACATTCCAGTATTGGACATAAAATAGTAAATAAGCCTTATGGACAACCTGGTGGCATGTTGCATTTTTCGCAAATAATCTAGGGCCAATGTTAGACTAGTAAATGTGACCTCTCCTAATGTCTGCCTCACCCTCTATTTTCCTGCAGGTTCAACTCAAGGCAGCAAACATATATGTGCTTTGAAGCGCTACAAATGTGACAAGATAAATACAGAATTTAAAGGGATCTCCATTTATTGCTTTGGAGTTGCATATATTGTTGCAACTGAATACAACCCCTCACTTCTATTAAGAGCATTCGAACCAAAAGCATTAGCGCTTTGAGGAAATATCACAATATTTCTTTTCCACATTGAAGCCAGCCCTTTTTAAGTCTCGCCTGAGACAGAGAATGCGCTGTTGCTTGGTAAACATTTTGTTATCTTACAGTGGTCTTGGAGCCTGCCTATTGCATACCAATGGTTGACTTCGTCACTCTTGTTACCTCGCTTCTCTTTGGGGATGTTGGCTTTAATTCTACCTTGTGTGTTTGCCCTTCCCTGAAGCATGGTCCATGTACTCCTGTCCTTCTGCTGCTTGTGCTTTCGGAGCTAGTTTTTTACTTTAGTTGAAGCACTCCATAAGAGTGCATGTGTTTGTAGGACATCTTAGTCATTTGCTTCTATCCCCATTACGCTCTGTTTTGTTGTTTGCCCAATTCCAACCTCATGTTCATATCTGCGTTGTTGTTTGCACCCTCATCCTTCTGACTCAGTCCATATTGTTGCTTGCACCCTCATCCTCCCGGTCTGTGTTGTTGATCACCCCATCACCCTCTTGTCCCGGGCCATGTTCTTGCTTGCCGTCTCCTACCCCGGTCTGTGTACTTACTTGTTCCCTTCCATTGAGCTTTGTGTTGTTCTTTGCCCCATCTGCACCCTCCTCGTGTCATGCTTTGTTGCTTAACCCCTTCCCTCCCATCTCGGCAGAAAGAAACAAGTATTGGCAAAGCCAATAGATATCACCTATGCAAGCTATTTGTTTTGTCAGTGTTTTTAGCCATGTTGCACAGCGGCGCAGTTGCTGGGCAGCATGACCAAGTTTAAAATATATATTTATTTTAAACTTTCATTCATGCTGCACAGCAACTGCTCTGCTGTGCAACATGGCTAAAAACACTGACAAAGCCAATAGCTATATCTATCTCTATATATATATATATATATATATATATATATATATATATATATATATATATATATATATATATATATTCACTTAAAAAACCATAGGTTTAACACATGTTATAGTTAGCTGGACATTTCACTCGTGAAAAACCATTGAAATTCCCCCGTTATAGTTAGTGCAGGCAACTATAACTCACTCGACCGCAATCCTCTGCTGATGACGTCAGATATTACATCACTGATGACATATGTGTCTTTCTGAAAAAAAAAATATTTGTAATATATGTATAGCTAAAAATTAATGGAAGAAGACATGGGTAAATAAGTGTCTAAATACAGTGATGTAATATCTGACGTCATCAGCAGAGGATTGCGGTCGCGTTTGTTATAGTTGCCTGCACTAACTATAACGGGGGAATTTCAATGGTTTTTCACGAGTGAAATGTCCAGCTAACTATAACATGTGTGAAACCTATGGTTTTTTCAGTGAATTTGTAAGTTTTTTTAAATGCTAAGTTATGTATTTATTTTATTTTTTTAAGGTTTTTCACCGTGCGCACGGTGCGCTTCGCGCACCATGAGCGCCCACTTTACGCAGTTTGTGGAATTTTTCCGTTTCCACCGTACGCGCACGCTACGCGTACTCCGCGCTTTTAAATTAAAGGAAATTTTGGCCCTTGGGGGTCCTTCTGGGACCCCCTAACTAAGGCTTAGGGGGTCAGGAACTGTCCACCCTGCCCCCTTTTCACGTTCTCCACCTTTGTTTTTCACCCCCTCAGACTGCGAGAGACAAAATGGCGGCCGACACTTCCTGGTTTCGACAGATTCGAATGTTTTACTAAGATCTAACAACCAATCAGAATCGCTCTCGCGCACGGCAGCGTGCGCGTACGGTAAGTTTTACCATACGCGCACGGTGCGCGCTTATAGATATATATATGCTTTTAAGTGCTGTTTTCTCAGGAAATACTGAACAGATTTACACCAGACATGCAAAAGGCACATCCCTGACCTGAGGACTACCTCTCTGCCAAATTTCAAGTAATTCTGTTCAGCCGTTCGGGCTGTAGCTTGGACTAAAGGTCCTATGGAAAAATGCATGGGGAAAGCACGTTTTGGGACCCCCCCCTTTTTCTCAGCCCCCGCTTGACGAATCCCCCCGAGGCTTTCAGGGAAGGAGCGGAGCGGAGCGCCCCACCTATTTTGAAAATTTCGCGAGGATTCGTCAATCGGCGCCAAAGTTATTCCAAATAGAATGTTGCGGATTTCCTATGGAAACACGATCCTAACTATAACTATCTACTGGCGACTGCCAGTAGATAATATATGTATATATATATATATAGATATATATATATATAGATATAGCTATTGGCTTTGTCAGTGTTTTTAGCCATGTTGCACAGCAGAGCAGTTGCTGTGCAGCATGAGTGAAAGTTTAAAATAAATATATATTTTAAACTTTCAGTCATGCTGCCCAGCAACTGCGCTGCTGTGCAACAGGGCTAAAAACACTGACAAAGCCAATAGCTATATATATATATATATATATATATATATATATAATCTCCTATCACGCAGCCAGTTCTATATATCTCCTATCATGCAGCCAGTGCTGTTTTCATTACTGGTGGCAGGCATCAACATCCTCCATGTTGCACACCCTCTTCCAGCTGTGAAGCCTCCCACTAGCAATATAAAAAAAAAAATAGCAGTGACGCTGCCATGACTGACTGAGTCATAGCACGTTGCTTATTGCAACTTTTAGCTATACTGCATAGCAGCCACTTTGCTGTGCAACTTGGCAAAAATATTGACAGAGCCAGTAGTTCGAATAGTTGAAACCTATTAGCTTTGCCAAATCTAGATAACCATCGACACTTGAAAAATGCGATCCTACAGCCGCAGTGTCTTCCGCTCAAACGGATCTAAAGGTACAAAAACGTGGCTACATTTGTTTCCATGCAGGGTAAGACTCTTTGCACGGTTAACTAGTCACATTCCAGTTGCTTATCTCTCTTATTTGAGTGCTAAACTGGTTTCCTCCGACAAAAAACAAATTATTGATGTAATGTTATTACAAAATGTGCCATATTTTGCCAATTCATTTTCCCTTTTGTTGCCAACTAACAATTTCAATCCTGCTGCATACTTTGGTCTGTCCCTGCCGTATAATTTCTACCCACTGTTTACTGTTGGTTGGCTTTATTGTACTTTCATTTGTTTGTTTATTTGATGGCGTGCTTTCATTTTCTTGCGTTGTCCCACCCTTGGACAGTAACCTCTTTTTTAACACCCTTGATTGTCTGACTTGTATCTATACACTGCCTACATTTTGGGAACTTCTTTTTCAGCACTCCATGGGAAGTCATGTGTGTGTTCTGGCCCTCTGTCTAATGTGCTGCTTCCCAGATATATACCCGCTTTCTATGTTGCTCTCCTTCATTTGATCGCTCCCTCATGTGCAGCTTTTCTACTCGATACCTGCCCCCCAACTTGTGCCATATCACTCACTTCGCACCTTCCACAGCTTTCATTCCCCCCTCCCCCCCCCCCCCCCCCCCCCATTTTTAGGTCTCTCCAGAGCCAGTGCGTATGCGCTGCTGTGCGAGGCTTCTAGTAAGGACTTCCAACTGGGACCAGATGCTTGTGTGTGTGTGCTTTTTTTTTTTTTTTTGCTCACGCGCTATTGGCCTTTGCGTGCGTCTTTTTAAGAAAGCAGCACGCAATTGGCAAAAGGTGGGTGAGTTTTCATTACAAGTAGGAGTGTTTATAATTGGGTGCATTTTTTATTTTAATGCAGAGCTGCAGTGAATGTGTGATTTATATACTCACACACGTCCTATGTAGTACATGCATTTTCTAGCACAGTATATTTGCTGGTGCGCAGAGTGTAACATGCTATTTATTTCTATTGTTGAGTGTGGGGAGGGGGCCGTGACTTAAGATAATCAAAACTTCGAGTGAGTCATGACTACCCCACCGTCAACAATATTTATAAAGAGCATATTATACTCTGCTCATCTGCATATGCGGTTTATGTTATGGCATCTTTCATGTGTATTTCTTGTGGCAAACTGTATGTAACAAAAAAACGGATTCAAGGGGTTACATATGTGCGGTAAGGTCAAATCACATTCAGGAGACCTCTTCTGGGGGGCGTAATTTAGCAAAATGGCCACCTAGTTGCAAAATCTAATGGCTCTCGCTTCGGAGCAGATAATCCTTGCCCATCCACTGTTGCAGAGCGCCCGAGTAGTAACCTGAAGGCTTAGATAGCTATGGACATTCATGGGAGTCCTGCTGCAACTGCGCAGATGTACCTCGCTACACCTAAAACCGAGTCGAGTGGCCCGGCCCTCAAGAGCCGAGACCGACCGTGCCAACCGAGCCCATGCACTCGATGGATGATCCAGCACTCTGAATCAGGGGCCAGCAAACATCTGTCTTTGGGTTCTGGACCCGGGGTTGTGCCTTGGAAACAGGAGCTGCCAACCTCCTCCTGATGTGGTCCCAAACATGTTGGGCTTAATGGACTGCCAGGAAGTGGACTGGGACTGCCCCTCGCTTCCAATATAGCGCAGTGAGTGAGCTTCACTCCCCCAGTGCTGAATATTACTGTGTGACATGCATGAAGGCCACAGGTGACTACCCCTATTCCTGACAGCAACGGGTAGATGGACTGTGGCTCCCTTGCATCACTGATCACGCATCCCAGAGAGCACTAAACTCTGGAGAGCCTGTAGCATATCCTGGCTTGAGAGATGCTCCAGGAGGGCAGGCACAAACCTGACCCGAGAGAGGGGAGGGGCGGGAGGATGGCCTCCTTCTCCTTATATCGATCTTGAAGGCACCCCTTCGAGCTGCATGCCCGTTTGAAGCTGCAACCCCATTCTACGCTACACGTGAGTTCTAAACCTGCTTGCAAACACCCAAACTCTGTCGCCCTGACATGCCATCCCCCGGGGGGGGTATAAGGCCAGCATCAATGCCTATGGCAGGAGCCTTCCCGCGAAGTCTAGGGGACATAGTGCCTGCAGCATGAAGCCTAGTCCTGCCCCTTGTAGAGGAGTTCTGTAGAGAACCTTGCTGTGATCCTCTGCTCTGGGCTCCTTGTTTGATTGGGGGCAGAGACGGAATGCTTCTTCACACATCTGAACTACTGCACCTTCATGTGGTGATTCACTGAATCCTTGCGGCACTGCTTACGAGGGCAAGATACCAAGCCCCCTGGGCTGTTGAATCCCTGAAGATGGGCTGTGTGACATAACGTCTGGGAGAGTGCTGCGACTGGACCTGAAAGGTTATCGCTGTGGGTCCGGCCGGCTGGGCACGGGACGCGCCCCATGCCCTGGAGGATGCTTGCCTGGAGCTGCTGGGGCCTAGACTCAAGACGAAGCGAGTGAGCGGGGCCCTGTAACTTCATATCTCCTACAGCGGGAGATCCTTTAAGATCACCCTCAAGACAATGGAGAGAAGATGGCCTAGACCAACAAAATAGGGCAGTACACTGTGTTTAGGCCGGAGGTGCTACACTCGGAGCATGACCAGGAGCTGTGCTGGACCCGGGATCCACCACAACGGAACTCCTAGCGGCGATACAAGACTCTTGAGTTGCCTTAGAAGGGAAGATGGACACCATGGCTGTGGAAATTAGCCATCTGCGCCTGGACCTTCATAAGATCACACCACTGCTGTGGAAGACTCTGTGGACGTTTGAAACTCGAGGTTAAATCATTAAGAGCCACTTTTGAAGGACTGAAATGTAGTGTCACGTGAGCGGAGGAGCGCCTGGAGGATGCTAAATGGCGCTCCAGGCGAAACAGTATATGACTGGTGGGATTCCCGGTACGGGCGAGGGTTCTTCTGCATAGCTGTTCCTTGAAGAGTTGGTCAAGAAAACCCTCCGGCTCGAGGCGATACAACGTGTTCACCGTTGAGTGGGCCCATAGGGCGCTGGCAGCAGCCCCGCGCTCGGAGCACCTCCACGGGCCACGATAGATCACTTGTTCAACCATCTTGACCATGATGCTATTTTACAATATGTGCGCACTCGCAGCCCCCCAGGTATGAGTACAAACAAAGCATTTTTCCCGATTACACTCATAATGTTCAGAACATGCGCAACAACTTTGTCAGTGAAACGAAAGCTGAGAGAAGGCAATATCAAATATAGTTTGCTATTTCTCACCAAATTGGGCATACTGTATGATGGCCAGGTGCACTTTTATGACTACCCGCAAGACATGCTGAACTAGCTGGACTGAAAAGGCTCTGCGAGTGCATCTGGAGGCCGAGGGTCCCATGTGAGACGCTCTGGCCATAACAAGAAAATGGCCAGAGGAACTGGAGTGACTGGGAGCCCCTGTTGGGGATCGAATCCTTGTTTGCCTGGATGGCACCCTACGACCAGAGATATCCGACTCAATGGATGGCAATCCCTTCTCCCAGACTCTACTGGTGCCTGACACTTTGAGCAGTAGTATTGATGGTGGACAGAGTTGACTGGAGACGGGGAGATTCAATGGGCGCCCTGGCAGGACGCGAGCATGTTTTGTTTGTTTCAGACTTAATACTCTAATGAGCACACACCCGCCTGCCATGGTGCTCCTGGATGGCTGGTGATGTATGCACTCAATGGATTGAGGTGGTCTGAGGTAATCCGGAAGAAGATGCAGGGTATACTCGGTGACCTACCTATAATGTTTTACCACTGTATAGAAGCTTGAGTGTTTCTGTAATTGTGCCATGTTAGTTTATGTATGTGGGCTGCTAAGGCATATATGGAGACTAGTCTTGATATTGACTGCCAGGCTTAATGTGGGGGTTGATTACATTTTCACTTTGCTGTGTGGTCGGGGTACGGTCTTGCAGTTGGGTGGGGGGGTACTGATCCTCGACTTGTTTCACACCTAGGTTTTCTACTAGTTAAAAGGGGGAGGGGGCGAGTGGTTGAGAATTGGGGTGGTGACTGGTCTCCTTCTGACTGATGGTTGTGCTGGAAGGTGTTCAGCACATTCTGCCTGGGGGTGGGGGGGTGGCGGTATGATAGGGGAGTTTCGCAAGTGCTGTTTTTCAGTTTCATTGTTATGTTTTCTTTTGTTACCTGGGAAGTGCTCCGAATGCATGCACCTCTTGTTTTTCATTGTCAGTACCACTGTGGCCTGCTGGGAGGGCCTTAGCCTTTATTACACTTGGTCATGACGTACGCTGGACAGGAATGCTTACGTTGAACGTTCGTGGTCTGAACAGACCTGAGAAACGCCATAGAGTCCTCAAGCGTTACCAGATATCAATCGTGTTTTTACTGGAGTGACCAGTATGGGGAGACTGTATTTCAGTGCTGCAGCTTAAATGGCGGACCACATTTATGCTACCGCCAACTCTGGGTTCTTGAGGGGGTATTCCTTATCTGGATGTCTGTAGGGCTCCTTTTTGCAGATATGTGTGGACCTGGAAGGGCGATATGTTACCTTCCATGGAACCTTAGATGCAAAAGAGGTTTTCCTGGTCAATGTCTTTCTCCCAATCTAGATGACTGGGCATTTTTTGATAATGTGCTGTAGACGGCTCCGAAACTCCTACCCACTGAGTGGATTGTAGCTGGGGAGAGTACCTGTGTCTTGGCCGGCATGATGGGCTGCTGCCCTTTGCGGCTAGGTACTGAATGCAGACTGACTGACATCATGAAAGAGATGGTGCAGGTCTTATAGACATCTGGAGGGCTCAACACCTGCACGCTAGGACCTACTCTTGCTGCACACCGGTGGCAGATATATACAGCCGACTTGACTATTTTTCGCAGAGGCGACTCTGCAAGTGACGGACATCACTTATCTGGCCCAATAAGTTTAAGATCACTCACCCCTCATCCTGACATATTCTTTAATTAGTTGGCTGCCCCATGTCCTGCAATGGCGGATGAGGGCCGAGGGCCTCACTGATCCAATCTATAGGGCAATGTTAGCAGGCGCATTAAACTGATTACTTAAACCACAACTGGGAGGGTACCCAAAATAAATCGACAGAATGGGACACCATGAATGTTGTCATCAGGGAAGTAGGTATGGCTACTACTACGTGTATTCAGCAGACTCTAGAACAGGACCTGACATTACATGAAGAGTCCTTAGCGTCACTGGAAAAGGTATTGACACATGATCAGTCAAAACGCACTGCATGGGGCTAGGCCAAAAGACAGCTTTACTCCTCATGAGACCGACTGAAAAAGCATATGCATCTCACCTATTGACACAGGCTCCATGTGGAAGGGGACAGGGTGGGTCATTTGCTAGTCAGAATGATTAAACAGAAACACTACTCTGATCCTATACTGGCATTTATGGATAAGTCGGGGAGGGAGGTAGATGCCCAAATAACCATCAATGAGATACGGACTGACTGTGCACCTGCATCAAGTACATACGTCTCCTGGTAAGTCCCCTGAACTACTTGAACTTGTTACCATTGACACGTTAGAGGACTCTGAATGAGAGGATCTAGAGGGCTCTATGACCAAACAGGACATACTGCAAGCCATAGATTCCCATAAGACGGTGAGCAACCGGGGGGGGGGGGAGCTCTACAGAACACTCCCAGTAACCATGACAAAATATTGCTGGTGTATTTGGAAGCCTTTCCATGGAGCATACTCTCGCCCTCCATGAGAAACGCCCTTGTCATGCAAATACTGAAGTATCCATTGGATGCCGTCTCCTGTCGCCCTCCATCATTACTGAACATAGACCAAAAAATACTCAGATTCTTGCAGAACGCCTATATCACTATCCTCTGAAGGTGATCCACTCTGATAAATCGGGATTTATTCCTCACACCCTGCCTAGCTGATGATCAGTATGTTCTGGCTTTTCCATGTCTAAAAAGGCCATTTGATTTTGTCTCCTGGGCTATCTGTGACTGGTGCTCGATAGTCATAGCATGGATCAAAATGCTGTACACAACGCTGCTGGAATGGATCCGAACAAGGCGCCTTGTGTTGGAGGGCATTCATTTACAATTGGGTACCCGGCAGGAATGCCGCTTGTCCTCCTTACTATTTGCCCTGGTGATGGAGCCGGTGGCACGTAGATTGTGTCATGCAGCAGGGCTGAAGAATACAAGTGGGTCTGACGACACAAGTAGTGTCACTGTACTCGGATGGTGCAATGGTTAATTTACGCCACTGGATATATCAGCCCGATCATGCTAAAAGTGATGAGGGAATTTGGAGAGCTCTCTGGGTTACATGTGAACCACCTAAAATCTGTGTTCCTAGTGGGACAGTTAAAGAATGTGGAGCTTGCCTGGCTTCCTGCGGCAGGCCTCCACTGGTTCGATGAAGAACCAAACTGGGAAATATCCCTACTGTTAGGCACACACGGTGATGCTGATCTAGGGTCCCTATTACTCCATGGTAACAGAACACCTGGGACTCTACCTTATGATATCAAACTGGTCTGTAGACTCTGGAAACAGGCAGCTCAGGGGCACTCCGTACAGCCCCTAATGCACCGTACTTCGAAGTCCGAAAATACACCCATTCACACAAATAGCGCAGTCGATGGCCATAGTCCGCTGTTGTGAGGAGTACTGTGTCACGTTAGATTTATAACCAGCGGGTTGATCCAGTATATTACACAACGCAGTGGAAACTTAATTTGGGAAGTGGTCAGTTTCTTCATTATGCCAAGATTGCTGCTACTACGTGAGAAATATGGCCAGGATTTCTGGACTCCCCGGAATCCACACTTGTCACTGTACTGACAATGGCCAGAGACCAGAGGCTTATGATACACGTATATCGTGCCCTCCAAACAGAAAGCCAAGACACCCTCTAATGATCAAAAAACCATGGCAGCAGGAGTGCAAATTCCTCATTACATCTTCAGAACGGACCAAGATACACAGAGGGGTATGGAAAGTTTCAGTAAATTCACTGTTTAAACATATCCAATACAGCATAATTCATATAGCGTACCTCTCCTTTAAAACACCTTCATGCTATTTACCCAGACAGTAACTCCGGGTGTATGCGCTGCAGACACAAACCTGTGTATTGTTTCCATGTCGTATGGGGCTGTCTTCAAATCACGCCCTATTGGAATGAGGTATTACAACATCTACATTGGGCCATAGGCTGGATAATCCAGAGCGAACGAAAACATTGTCTACTGGGACAAGTTTCCACAACCAAAACACGTTAACTTAGTAGACGATTTGTATTGCTTGGGTTGACGTAGGCCAAATGGCGGGTAGCCATTAGATGGCTGAGCCCTAGACTTCTTTTGACGACTGACTAGCTGAGGGATATAACGGAATGGGCCGGGGAGGAAGAAAATCACATGAAAAATGTGATCTGCGCTGATAGACTGGAAGATGACTTATTTGCATGAGGGGCCATGATCCGCAACTTGACCACGGACAACCTCTGCGCCTCCTCTGCTGCAGGGGACACGCCTGAGGTTAAAACTCCTGTAGCTGCTAGCTCACAAACGCAATGATCGGAATGCTTGAGCTATAGACTGAACGGAATGACCCACTAGTGGTGATAAGGGATCTCATCTCTTCACTAATTTCCTGATTTTACCACAGAGATGACATGATACAGTTGAGGGTGCTAGATTGGAGCACGGAGAGGGGGGAGGGGAATCAGTTTCTTAAAAACGTGCTTGATTTTGAAAGACTTTGCTGCACTTGGTTGTCTTTAAGGGCATATAATAGCAGTTTTTCTCACCATAGAAGCACTACCAGCCTACCTTGGATTATTTATTTTGCTGGGCCGTGGGGGTACCTGGAAACCCTGTACTGCACATAGATGTTGAATCTTCTGTAGCACTGTATACTCGTAAAATAGCAATACAAATGTTTTTTTTAAAAGACACCTCCTAACTGGTAAGAGAATTGTAACCCTATGTAAAGAAATGATTTGTTACCTGTAATGCCGTAAACAGTATTTTCCTTATGCCAGTTTTTCTGTATGGTAGTATTAAACTCAAATTTAACCTTTGCACTGTAGTGACAAATGTGTGAATGTGTTATTAGTACAGTTCTAAATAATGAGTTGTTGGGACACATTTATTTATATTGCCATGTCATAAATGTGTATCAAAGTTTGTATTCAGGTTTGCATTCTAAAATAAACCAATTAAAGTGGAAGGGTTGATGTAGCTATGACATCAGTTCTTGTAGAACAGTGTCATGATAGACAATGCACAATGTTGATTAATACCCCAATTTATATTTTTTTTATCTGGAGTTGTTCCCTGTTTCTGGGCTCAAAAGAAGCAGTACTGAGATGTCCAAAATTAATTAGTTGGCTTTATGCAACATTTCTAAATGGGTGCTTATACATGGTTCTGTGGTTTGGATGTGAGGTGCCGTATCGGAGTCTTTTCCATTGGGCATCAGGCCTATGTGTCAAGGCATCTGACTTCAGGAAAGCAGCTCGTATGAACTGCGACCGGGCTCTTCCAGTAAGTTAGTGAAGCAGGCTTACATGTTTGCCATAATTCAGTGAGTGTCATATTTTAAAACTACCACTGGTATTGTATGCGTGGTGCACACTCGCTTTACTGACAAGGAATGAGAGCAACCAGAATGTGTCTGTACTGCTTTTGCAGGTAACTGTACAGGGTGAAGGTGCTCTTCCCATTTGAAACAGTTTGTCTGTTTCAGACCGTCTGAATAGGATACTCTGACTCACTACAACCAGGACAACCATCTGATAGGAGCAGTGATGGACGGTACACAGAGTAATACGTTACCACGCCCTCCAGAGTTGTAGTGTAAGGATTCATTAAATCATTATAGTATCATTGCATCATTTTTCTGAATAAAAAGTAAATTTCCTTTAATTTTAGAAGTAATAAAATCACCACCAATTTACATTTTCTTCACTTAACTTAAACGCAAATTTTAGGTTGGGTCAACACTGCAATGTTAAAGCTCCCCTTTTGTAACGTTAAGAAACGATGAGGTATGATACCTATTTGCTCTTCTCGAATGTAGCCGCTATACCCGTCTTCACTTGGCTTCCATACCGATCTACAAAGCTGTAAAAAACAGATGCTGAAACTGGCAGCTAATCTATATTTGTACTGCAAGGGAGCATATATGAGCCAGTATGAAACTTAATCTGATCTGGACATATCATCCCCATAAATCTGGTCTAACAAATAACATTGATGTCTTCTTTCCCAGCAGGTGTATCTGGCCCCGGCAGTCGAGCACTTGTGTACTGGCACTACTGTCTTCCTGCCAGATATCCATTCCCAAGAGAACATTGCAGCAACCTGCAGCACCTATTTCAACAAATAGTGATGCTCCACTGTAGCTCTGTACCTCCTGGTACTGTCCACACCCGATCCTGACTGCAGCGTCTGCTTCTGGTATGTACAGCAAAGGGCCAGCTTATGCTAACAAATGTGGGTATCGGCAGGGAAGAATGGGCCCTAGACTACTACTGGGTTGGCCTGATCCAGTCTTTGGATTGTTTGAACTGTCTTATACACTTTCATATGACTTTCTTGGCTATCGCTTTCTGGGCATCTCCTCTTGTGGTTTGCAGAGCCTCCAATGAAGTATTGGGTATGGGGAGCTGCTAAGGTGTGATTATTGGGCAGTTCTGCATTTGTCTGGTTATGGAAGGCACTGTCTGTACCCGTATAACCCTCTTTTCTTTCCAACACCTGCACATATTAAGATTTTCATTTATATCATATGTCATGTTACTGTCACTTCTAATGCACATATTCTGTCATTGGTATTGATATCACTAGTACAGTGGGTTTCCAACTAGGTCTGAAGTTACCATTGTATGCTTTTTTTTTTATTTTGGTTGGGTTTATGATCTATCTCAAGTGAGTTATGTTGGGAAGTATGTGGTGTATCCTGGAGTAAGTGATGTTGTGGGCATTAGTGTTGTGTTTAATACAGCGATTAAAATGCATTAAAGTATGGGAACTGTGATTCCAAGTGTGATGGGTTAGTCACTGTGTGCGGGGGTTGGGTCACTGGTTAGCAGGAGTGCAGTGCACAGCGTTCTATAGCCATCAAAAATACAAAAAATCGGGGTTACCCTGCAGTAAGGGCAAATTTCTAACAAACGACAAAAACCATCTGGGACTACTGTTTGAAGAAAACACTAAGCACAAATCTTTCCCTAACAGTAACACCGCTCACAGTGATGCATGCAGCTGTGCCGAGTGCAGGTAAGAGCGGTGGGGGGCAAATAGGGAGTCGACAGACAACGAGGGAAAATAAAATAAAAAAGAAAACCACTTAACTTGCGCTTGCCGACTTGGTGATGCAACGTGCCCAAGGTAAGTGGTTTTCTTTTTAAATTTTTTTTATTTTATTTTCCCTTGTCTGTCTGCTTAGGCCGACCCCCCCCCCCCCCCCCCTCCTTCCCACCACCACCACTCTTACCTGCACCGGCTGCAGCTGAATACATGTGAGAGGGTCCCAAAAAATGTTTGATGAGGAGATAAATATTGAAAGCTCTGTCACCACTGCAGTTTATGTGAGCCTGACTCCTCTGAACTATTGCCACCCATCCCAAGAGGAACACTTGTTCAAGGAGCTGGTCCTAGCTCTCAACCACCCCCCAAAACCAAAGAAAAAAAGTACATGCAGTGATTTAAAAAACCTTGATGAATCAGACACTCGAAGTATTGGCTTCACTGAAATCCACCTCACACTTCACTAACCCAGTTGCCTCATCACTCTCAAAAAAGATCTGTCACTCTTTCTCCCCTCTATGGACATAGAGGTCAACCACATTGCTCACTCAAAGTACAATCTCAGGCTGGCTAAATATTGAACAAGTGACACATGTACTGAAAAAAACCTGGTGCTGACCCGAAAGAGCTGAACAACGTTCGACAAGTAACTATCCTTCCCCTCCTGAAGAATGTACTAGAAAAATGTTCCTTCACCTAACTCTGTCAACACACTAAAAAATGTGACCTGCATAACAGCAGCCAATACTGTTTCCTACCCGGCCACAGCACAGAAATGTTCAGTCTGCACGTTATGAATGATTCTTTCAAAATCTTGGATCAAAACAACTCCTGTCTGCTCATCCTGTGTGATTATCCACAGCCTTTGACACTACCAACATAACACCCTAGAGAACACGCTAGAGCACAGAATTGGATTTGCAGGAAATGTGCTCAAATGACTCTTCTCTTATCTAGATAACTGCACACAACTAATGACATTAGAGGGCTTTTTAGCCAGCCTATCTCAGGTGAGGCTAGGAGTCCCCCCAAGGCTCCACTTCCTTCAACGTCTACATGGAATCACTGACTGAGATTATCCATCACTCCAATCTGGCATACTTTAAGTACTCCGGTGACACTCACCGGTACCTAAATATCTTCTGTTGAAGATATTATCCACCTCAAGAACGTGTTGGCAAAGGTCCAATCCTGGTTGGCCCAGAAACTCCTCAACCTGAACTACCTGAAGAAGGAATTCCTCCTGATCTCTCTCCCTCATAGTTATCCCCACAGTGCAGGAGTGGCTCAACTACGCAAATGCCTTCAACAGAAAACCGTCCATCATCGAATCAACTAAATACTTGGGAATAACCTTGGACAAAAACTTGAACATGCAAGCACAGGCCTTCGAAAAATCATAAAAATTTTACTAGACCTGCAGGTCTAGTGGCTTGAATCATCTACTTGACCTAACTAATGCGCTTGACCCATAATCTGGTCTCAAATTGTGTGATCCTAGGCAAATATTTTATTTCATTGAGTCACCTTTTTCTTCATTATCTAATATGAGAGCACCTTCAAATATGTGAGTTCAGCAGGTCTGCTGTACAAAAACGACTTTTTATTGATTTAAGACTCAACATTTTCTCCATATATAATACAAATCTAGCCCACATGACCCCTCACTTGCATCTTGGTTCATCAGTAGCTTTATATGTAGAAATAAAGGACCCAGTCTTTTTTCAAGCAAGAAAAGGGTGAAGGGATGTACCTTTTCTTGGGAAAAAACCTTAGGTTTTTCGTAAAACCCTCACCCATCAGGGTTACCCCTTGGTGGCATGCTTCATCATAGGGTCCTTCCCGTTCCGCTACGGAATGGGGTGTGCTGCGACCAAACGACTACGCAGGAGCTCTGATTACACAGACTATGAGAGGCAGATGTCGTGCTGCGGAGGATTGAAATTACAGGGGGAGTGTAATTAAAACTACCTGGCTTGCGGGAAAAGTGCTTTATTCTGACCCCTAATCAGCAAGGTTAAAAAACAGGGAAAAGAAATGGGGTGTTTTAGGAAAATAATGTTCATACACCCTATGGGTCGACATGTTTCTAGCTTATCCCTAGTGGCTATTCTTCAGGACCTAGTTTATGAAAGTAATTTTATCTCCAGGACTAGTTCCACTACTTAGGTTGTATAACTAAACACCACTAAATATTGAAAAGACGTGCAGTAGTCGCACATTCATGCACATGTGTGCAATAATTCCATATCACCTTATCCTTTGTAACGTTATAACATGTATTTAGTGAAGCTCGGGCTTCATGGTTGCCCCGGCGGGGAGTCCAGCCTCTAGTGATTTCACTTGGCTCAACCGGACCCCTCTGAAACACCTAATAGTATCTGCCGCTCGGGAACCGTTGCATGAATGTGCAACTGTTGGGTTTGAGCAAATATTTAACATTTGCACATCACCAAGTAAAGTGTTCTGATTTGTTTAAATCCTATTAAAGTATTTCTTTCCATCACACATCAGAATAAATAAAAAAGTGGCTTCCCAACTACTGAAATATTTTGAAATCTTTGTACAGTTAATTTGCATGCTATTTAAATGTATTCGAAAACAACCGACATCCTGTAGCCTTTCATTTCACACAGCATGATTGTCAGACAGTTCACTTTACTTTTCTTTCTGACTGCTAAGTTCTAGGATTTTGTTAACACGAACTCCAGGACAAAATAAGGAACAATTTGTAAGAAGAACACACAACAAGATTTAAAGCAATCTTTTTGCTCTATCACTTTCTGAATTTAAAGAACACCTGTTCTTTGTCAGCTGGAGTCTTTCGCCGGACAATGAAAGTAGTCCCTAAAAATAGCTTGCCCTGATAACATATGACTTGCCATAGTGAGTGGGCAAGTAGATTTCTCGAGGCCTGAAGCTCACATCATCATTTCAACATGCAGTACTCTTATTCCAACTCTGCCTCCTCAAAAAGTCCAAACCATTCATCCATCCACCTGATTTTAAGTTTAAAATGCAAGCTTTGGTTGTATCCAGACTAGAGTACGGAATTGTGACCTTAATTGGAATCCCAAAAGTTCAACTTGCTCCTCTCAAAGCAAGCCTCCATGCTGCAGCCTGGCTGGTAACAGGGACAAGACGCTTCAATCAGGTTACTCCCTCTCTTTTATCTTTCCAGTTGGTTCCTATGGAAGTAAGAACATGCTCAAGATAACATTTGTAACTCATAAAGTCTTACACACAGATCCCCCCCCCCCGCAAAATACCGCGCATGAAAACTCACCATTTTGCAGCCGTTGATTATACAGCCCAAGCTCCCTCCAACTGGAACCACAGCGATTCAAGAAAATAAAAAGCACCCCTGCTCGCACTTTTGTTGGTACAGTTCAGAGAATCTGGAACTCCCACCTACCAAAGATTTTCGCCAACCCATCTGCTATCCCATTTAAGAAGAAAGCCAAGCAGTTCTTGTTGAACAGATTTCTCCTACTCAACCTCTACCTCCAATGAACACATCCCAACAGGTTAGTGGCTCTGGTATTTCCTGATGCCCCACAGACTAGAAAAGAGGCACAAGTCCCTCATTACCTACTCCCTTCTGCCTAGCTACATAACAGGAGTTAACTTGGGGCCCTACCTGGATTAGTAGGCAAGGCATACAAAGATGGCTGGATAGATGGATGGCTGGCATATAACCTGACACAGTGCGGGGACTGTTGACTTGAGCTATACTAGTGTAAATATGTAATCTGTGTGTTGTATACTGTAGCTGTTACATCGTTTTACTATATTTCACTGTTGCCTTCTCTCCACAATTGAATATTGTAAGTTGTAATTAACTGGCATATATAGTGATCTGATACCCTTGGTTCATGTTCACAATATAGAAAGCTCTTTAAATAAATATAAGATATCGAAACCTATCTGTGGGAGAAATGAAGGCTGCAGGGGAGTAGAATTTGATAAATAATGCGTGTGTAAATGGAACGAGATGGTTAGAATCCTAGATCTGTGGGACTCTACCATACTGGCACTGTATTTGTGTCAAACCTTTTACTATTCACAGGTTCTGTTTATGTATGAACAGTTTTTAAGGCAGCTCTTTGATCACGGTTGAGCTGTAAATATACCAGCACCTTCATTACTCTATTGTAGATTGCTGAATATTTCTTTTTTTTTTTTAACGTCGGTTACCATTGATCTTTCTTATTTCAGTTTTTGAGGAAGTGTCTTGTGAATTATTCTGACAAATTTACTTCAAAGCATTCACTTAATTTCGTAAAGTGTCACTGTAAGTAAAGCCAGATTATACTTGTAGACTGGTGCCCCTTTTACCAACTGAGGATCAACAAGACCGCTAACAGTTTTACCTTCTCCACTTGACCACATTTCGTAATTCTTGGAAAATCTCTTTATCTCACTGTGCCTCCGTTCCCACGGTGGACCTAATTGTGAACATACATTTAGTACTATAGAAATGGCTGGACATTTACATTTTTACTACTAGATGAACTCAGCAAGGTCAAGAGCAAAGCATTACTGACCCGATTCTCAAACCTATTTAGCTGCTTAAATTTGCCACTCACGTACAAGAGTTGGTTTTGCATTTATCAAAGGATTAACGAAGCATGACGATTTTCATGTGAGAACATCTACTTTAGGACTTCTAGCAGGCCAGAGGGCTTGTTTCAGGGCTAGAATGCCCCTGTAAGTTTGTGCCCACTCACAAATAAACCGGTTTAAGGGTATTCACCAATTCCTCTCCAACCCTTTCTGGCCCTGCCCTGGAGAAGGTTATTTATATTCTCCATACAAGGGTAGGAGTAAAAGCTTTTTCCAATTTGGGAAGGGACCCCACCCTCTCTAAAAAGGTGGGGTGGAGGGAAAGTACGTTCTACGTAGGGGAAAACATTTTCTCCTGGATAAAAAAGTTTTAGCAAGTGAATTTAAACTTACTTTTGATATTTTCACAAGTGGATAAATACATCTGCGAAAATGGAATTCATAAATGTTTGTTTGGAGGATGCACGGAAACTAGTAACTGTTGCAGGTTTTCAGGTGTAACATTTGTGTTAGTTCCGACCAATTATAAATTTGCACTGATGTAATATCAAAGACCTGTGGGTGCTCTTTTGTGTCGTTCTTTCAAGACCAGGCCTATAATTTTTTTTTTAACTTTTTGCCTATAACTTGTTGCCTAGAGTGATTTTGGGCTATCTCTCCGTTATTATTTACAAACATATATATTGACATGCATTTAACGAAATGGCACAATGATGTCCGTAAAATTGCATCTTGGTTTAGCAACGCTGTATACAACCTTCATTTTTTGGGAGTTGTAAATAATTTTAGGCGTACTTTATTTCAAAGCAAACCATCTTCAGTCATGCTTCTTTTCTTCTGCATGAATTTGCATACTATTAAGGAGCGTTTTGGGAGCATCATAACGGTCACAAATATTTACATTTTGAAAACTTGTCGAGTTAACATTCTTATATTTTATATAGGCCTACTGGTGTCAGCAAGGCAAGCAGGCCTTGCAGTTCACTATATTTCGTAGGAGTACTTGCCCTAAAAGTAAGGGTTTTCAGGTAATAAATCATTTTACAACTCTAAGGATATTATGTGATACAGCTCTTCCTTTTGCAGCACCAGCAGACCCATCCTCTTTTCCACATCAATACTGTGGTACTGCAACATGGTAGTCAAAGGGTCCATGCTGCATGCAAGAGGGTTAGTTTTCTTTTCCAGAGCACAAAATAAACACAATGGCTTTTTGCCTTGACCCCAAGCACTATGTCCCGGGCGTTGGGTGGTAGGTATTCATCTCGAGTCAGTACACATATTAAATTGTGTTGCTTTCCTGACATGGCTATTTCCAAGAGATTGTGAAAGGGCACTGTGTGGATATTGTAAAGTATATACTTATTATTCTTATTATTGCAACAGCCTTGACATGTTAAAACTTACGGGCCCTGTTTTTAGCATTTGCGTATTTGATTGTTTTACTGATAAATTGTATTTTATTACTTCTTTCTTACTTGCTGTTCGTTTCTCTAGCAAAGATCTACATGGCAAAAGCATTATGTGCTATTTGTAGAATGTTGCCTTCTTTTGCTGTGCCCAATCTAGGAGTGGTAATTTATGTTCACTGGACCTCATAATGCTGAAAGATTCTAAATGGGAGGGAGGAGAACAAAGATGACAGACATGGCACTTTGGAATTTGTTGGTTTCTGGTAACTTCTTAGTAGCAGATGTAAAAGTATTGACGAACCAAGTAAATAAAAATAATCATCCAGAATTAGGGACTGAAGTCAATTACAAAAGAGAAGCAGATGGAGTTTTTAAGGGGTGTATGGTAGTAAGTCTTGATTCCCCTCGTGCAAGTGCAAAGATATAGGAGTAGGGAACTCAAATGTGGTTTTGAGGGGCGTTGATCATTCTTTAGCTCCCAGTGTAAATACTGAGATCGATTCAGAGGCAGTTTGACAAGGAAACAATGGAGGTGTGGTCTTCTTAGGAACATTTATGGTATCTATCAGTAAAAGAGTTGGGTAGATTTACAAAAACTCAACTTGTCCTTCGGTCGAAATGCTATAGAAATCTTGTAAGGTAAAGCAATTCATTAGGTGTCATATGGTGAGGTACTTTATAATGGCTGGGCCCAATTATTCCTCACTTTCTATTATGCCAAGGTCCGGATTGTTGTAAGGGTCATAATATGTTGGACTGAATACTTCAGACCTCTGCAGGGGCTCCATTGACGTGTTTCAAATAAATAAAAAACTTGTGTATTTTAAGCAATACAAACTTTAGAAACATAGGTATAAAATAATACCATTCTCGGGTTCTGGGCCCACATCACTGACCATATTTTAATATGCATAAAATGAGTCAAACCTGCTGTTGCATCTAAAAATTATGTTTTCATTTTTAATACAAGGCCTTCTATTCAGTTTCTGGTATAATATTTTAATAATACTTTTAATAAGTTATTTTCTGTTTCTAATCTAAAAACAATGGATAGTCAGTCAGCATGTGTTGTTTTACATATTTTACATTCTTTTGGCAAATTCACCTCCAATAATTCCTGTAATATTCAGCATGAAAGCCTTTAATTGCTGGATTTTAAGCCAGTTCTACATTTTAAAATGGCTATACGCAATTTTGATGCGCAAAGACTAATAAAAAAAACTGATGTTCCCCAGTTATTCATGGGTCCAAACCACTGAGTTCTTAGACAAGTAAGGTGAAGTCAAATTAAGGGCTGCTCTGCTCTCGTCTTCTCTATAGTATTTGTGAATGGGCATGTTTATATTTAGATCATGGTAGGTCTCAGAATAAACCTGCACTCACGGGCCTCGGTTTTGATAATAGGTTTGGCTAGCATATGGCAACATTCAGATTGCTTACTTTCATTTCTGAGGAAACCCACTCAGTGTAACACAATCCTTGATTTTTTTTCAAATTTTTTGTTGTAAATTAACTCAAAGTATGTGCGCCATCAAGGAGTCCTGTCACTGACTTCAATTGGCCTTATCTCCTAATCACATTTGTGCTTTGGATCCCTTGTTTGGCGCAATATATAGCAGTTACCAAGCCCTATATCAGTACATGTTTGAGTAAATAAACGCTGCAAAGTATGGTCAGCGTCCACATATTATGATTTTTAAATATTGGCTATGGTGTTAGTCTGGATTTTCTTTATTAAAACGTTTAAATATTGACATACCTGCATGAAACGCATATTTATTGATTCCAAACAGAAATGGTATATAAGTTGTTGTAAAATGCACAATTGTGTGTCAAAACTGTCTGCTGTCTTTGTCATTTTTTTCTTCAAGCTGCCAATCTTTTGGGCACTTTTTTCCCCAAAACACATCACAGACGTTGTGTAAGTTACTTTGGAGATTCTGTTTTCACAAAAGCTGTTTTCTTATCAAAATTGATATATAGGTTTATAGAGGACAGCAGGAAGTTCTAGGGATTCCAGCTGTAAGTTATGTTAGATAAGTAGTATGTGTTTATCTAGGCACTGGCAAAGCGGTGGAATTTTCAGGAGAAATGGATTCATTGTTCGAACAGAGGCTGTTCGATCACAGGTCAGCGGAAAAACATTTTGCTAATTAAATATGTAGCAGAAAGTAGGCCTCAGATTTCAGCTCACCAAAGACTACAAAAATTGGACTGTCAGGCCTGTTTCATTTTGACTATTTGTTCTGCTTGCCTTCGTGGTTTTGTCTATACAGAGAGGCACAGACATTTGGATGTACAGGGCTTGAATCTGGAGGCAGTAAATTACTACAGTATCTTCAGCAGGAAGGCGCTTTACCGGTGACCACAAATATTAACATATTGTGAATGTGTTGGATGTTGTTGGTTTAAAATTACTATGCTTTCCTTCTCCTCTTCAATTCTAATATTTAGGATCTTGCATTAATGGTTGATAGGATTTTGAACAGCTTGTATATTTGCAGAGAATTTGTTTTAGTTTTGTAACAGGCGACCTACTTGACTTCACTGGTAGAAAAAGGATTGTGTTGCAAGATGGTATGGAATAATGGCTCGGACTACTTGTAGAATAAACAATGGAACTTTGAGCAGTTAGAAGAGAAGGGCTCTGGGTTGTAGCAAGCATATAGTGTGTCTTAATTTTTGTCTTTGTTTACTCTCTATGGTTCGGTCTTTGAAATGTGACAGCTGTCAAGGGGAATGGCATTAGAGTAGTGCTTATTGCTAGCTTCTGGTCTTGTCAGCAGTGCTAGTATAATTTTTGTTTTGGTCGAAACCTTTAAGGGAAGCTATGGAAGGGCAAAGTAGGAATGGGGTTTAGCTTACCAAGTTGTCAGAACTATTCACCTGACCTAACTTGATTTTGGATAATATAATTCTTTATAAAATATATGTGATACAGCCAGGTATTGTCAGTTGAGTAATAAACCACATGAGCCACTTCAGTGACAAATGGTGGCTGTTTTCTGAAGATTCTCAAGACTAAAGATGCCCAAGCAGCATAGTCCCCAACAGCAAGTGAGGGCCAGGGATGGGGGAGAAGAGACAGAAGAAACTGTCAGTAAATGGCTGAAAAGAAAGCAGCAACCACCTCAAGAATAAGCATTTGCAATGCAATAGGTCTCGCATTTACGCGAGTTTAAGCTATTGGCATTGTGTAAATGAGAGTGCCTTTTATTTAAGTTTTTAAAACAAAAATAAAAGGCATTGTTAATTGCAATGTGAATAGCTCAAACTCTTCATAAATGCGAGACCTATTGCATTGCAAATGCTTGTTTTGTTTGGTGCCCGGGCCTAATTTTGATCCCATTCCGACCCTGGACTTGCATCAAAACCCATGTGTGGTTGCAAAGACATCCCAATGTGTGCTCCATAGGAGCAATTTAGTGCGAAGTGCTACTTTATGAAACGTTTAGGCTACTTTCCAGTGCCCCAAAGTTCCCGCTAACACAAAGAGCTGACAAAACTGTGTTAATTTTATGTACATTTTGATTAAATCTTGGATCGAAATATTTTGCTGGCGACACACATCAACCTACAGGAATGCTTAAACTACTGCTCCATAAATTATGCATTCACAGCCATCACTTGTGTGGGTGAGAAACCAGTATATTTAATGAAAAACCTACACCGATGTGAACTAATGACAATTTATTAGATTTGACTCGATTAGGTTCACACTTTGACTATTTTCAATTATTATGTAAAGTTGGAACGCAATGCTTTAAAATGTAAATCATTGGATAGTTAGCGACTTATGAACCATTCCAATATGGCGGAGTATACATTCGCAATGCCAGGATAACACTGTAGTCCTTTGTTTGTATTGTTATTATTTGCACTATATCATGTGATGCACGTAAAACGTCTAACGACCCGTGGCCAAGGAACTGCGGTTCTGAAACGCGTCGGGGACAGTGTTTGTCTTTGCTTTAATAAAGCACGCTACTGAAAAGAATTGGGGCTCGGCGCAATCTTTGTACCAAGAAGGATTGATTGTTGTCTGGATATTTATATATTCCTTTTTTAGGTGGTATTCTCTTTTGTTTTGGACTTGTCTAGAAGTGCTTCCTTCTTTGGACTTGTCTAGAAGTGCTTCCTTCTAAAACTCACAGAAAAAGTATAGAGGGGATACGAATGACATTTCTTTTCCTTGGGATCTCGTATTCTGCGAATTCTAGCAATCTCACATGATTCTCAAAGGGGCAGTTTCAAAAATACGTGCCCCCATGTCTTTGAAACAAGCATTGACATAGCTAATAGGTCTCGCCTGTGGTAACCTCTAAGTATTTAGCCTTGCAGCATATTATCCTGGGTGCTATAACATCTACTGTTCTTTAACGTGGACACTTTGACAGTATTACGCACATTAAAGCACTGCATTGAGAAGTACTTATTTAAAGTGTTATTTCTGTACAACTGGTAGGTAGTCTGAACTCGCATATCTAGAAGTGCTTTTATACGCGATAATGAAGCAAAAAATAGTTTTAGTGAATTCAATAATTTGCCTGATAACACAATTTAAGTGAGGAAGGCACAATGTGTCCATGTTTTCTATTTTCACTTTATACAAATCATCCAATAAATGGGGATCAATGGATCTTTCCTTACACCAAGTAATTTATAGTTCTATTGGGACCTTTGTTTGTTTTTATCTCAGTGCACTTTTCAAAATATAGTGCAGACTCGACTGAAAGGTTATTGCAGCACTTTACATGAGCACCAGTTCCAGTACACAAGGTCACATGCAATTGTTTATAGAGATGGGGACATTAAGTGATTTGCTCAGAATCACAGGATGTTGAGCTGACGCTAAGACTCTAACTTGGTTCCCCAGCTAGCAGCTCGGACTGTAATGCGACATCCTGGGCACAGAAAGGCAGGTAGAAGCCAAATGAAAGCTGGGCTCCTTATGGGGGTTGAGGTTCTAACAGGACCTCAAGCAGAACCAGGCTTTAGGCTTAAGCCTGGCTCGAGCTTTCAGTGGCTCTTGCACCTGGAAGATTGTGGTGAACAAACACTGGCTGTGGTGCGAGGGCGCTGGCTGTTGTGTGATCAGTGGTTGCAGGAGCGGCGACCATGGTGTGACCTGTGCTATGGGTGAACTGGCTCTGGTATGTGCTGTTGCACACCAGTGCTGATTGTGGTTTAACATGTTTTGTTCTGCACTGGTTGTGATGCCAGTGGGATAGCAAGTGTGCATTGAGTTCTAAAGTGAGCAATGAAAATGGGATCCTATGGCTTAGTTTTGAGTAGAAAATAGCCACTGAGTTTGGTGTAGAAGGTCCTCCAAACGTGTGAGCCTGGTTCCGCTGCACCTGCTGCACTTTGGTGCGTGTTATGGCGCAAGGAAACTGCCCATGGTGTTGGAGAGCTGACTGTCACAGGCGCGCAGATCGCTGGCTGATGTACAAGCAGAGTGTGTAATGTACAAAGAAATGTTTCCAATGGCAGCACTCAAATCCGTTGTATAGGCAAGTACGTTGTCCCAAACACAAAGCAATTTCTGAATGTATTTACCTCCAGGGGCTTTACTTGTTCTTCCATTCACTCTTTACAGTGTTGGCAATGGTGGTTCAGAATATGTATTTTTTCCTTCTCTGCTGCCACTCCCCATAACCAATCACTTGCTGCTAACAACCCGCTATAGAGCTTCTGTTTTGACTGTCCCTGATTTCACAACACTAGCATGTCTTATTCCAGCAACATTTCGATGCTTTGATGAACAGATGTCAACTAAACAAGCTGCACAGACAGCATTGTTTTAACAGCACATGAAATGATCATCAAACTTAAACACATTCGAGATTATGAAAAGCCAAATTGTTCATAGAAGCAATATTGCAAGCTTATTGCTGTAAATATTTGTGTTATTTCTGGTGCATCTATGACTGGCAGTCGGTGACGGCCATGAAGCAAACAAAACTGCATGCATTTTGCAAATGAAATGCAACCAACTAATTTTGTAAAATCAGTCACACACTGCCCCCGAATTACAAAACTGGACTGCTTGCATTGCATATGCAAAATGCTTTCTAATTATTTGCTCAACCAGTTATTGCAATGAATTACCGGCAAGCAGCAATTACCCTAGTGTCCTGTAGTTTGTTGGAGCTCTCTGCTGAAGTAGTTAGAGCAGGTGAGAGGTCCAGTCTGGGAGTCATCATCTAGTCGGGCCAGACTGGCAGACACATAATTTAGTGCCTCTGACTGACAAAAGTAGTCGAATAGATGTCGCTCACCAGTAGCAGCCTCGACAGAGGTGCAATTCGAGGTAAAGAGAGCTGGTCAAGTTATGGCACACTGCTTCACTACTTTCTGTTCATGCTCAATACAAATGAAACCAGCAACTGCAGTCACTGCATCCAGCAAACCACTGGCCAGAGGGACCTCCTGCCACCACAGCCAATTACCATCCATGCAACCAGCTCCTGGAAGGTGGGAAGGTAAAACAACTAATGGGAAACTAAATGTTTCCAGTGATAAACTTGTATGTCACCACAGAAATAGAGGAAATAAAAATCACTAGCCCCGGTTTCCAAATAAATGCAGTGGCCATTTAGAAGTAGTCAGAAATGATCGTATATGTTGAAATAATGAATAATTCAAGAACAAAACTTGGATGAGGGCGCATTTTTTGTACGAATTCAATTACGGCGCGTGTGGAAAACAATACATTTATCAAAGAATTGAAGATACCATTTTAATGGAACTCGGAAGAACTCATTTTTTTTTTTCAATAAACTGCACAATATTACCACAGAAACATAGAACAAGTTTTGCCATTGATGGGAATCGTGTTGTCACCTCTCCATTGGTAGAGGTCTTTCTAGGGGAAAAAATGACTCCAATTTCAAAACGTTCGCTAAGAATTACGAAACTGACAGAGACAAGAATCATTGTAACCTAGTTTTGTTTGAAATCATAATGAAGCAGACCCCCCAGGGTATTGAGGACATAGTGAGTGTGTCAGGGAAATAAAAGGAGACCAAAACACCAAAAGATGCTGATTGTTTTAGTGAGAGGATGTGAAATAACATCAAGAGCTGTCAACTTTGGCAAAGGGGGTACCGGGTTCAAGTCTCTGTATACAGTAAATGTAGAGACATGCTGATCTGCGATGTAAATAAAATAAAGGCAAAAAGTTTAGTAGCACTGAATGCGTACAGGAAGAAAAGCCAACATTTCAAACACACGGTAATCCCGAGGGGTGAAATGTGTACAGGAGGAAAAGCAAGCTATTTCAAACACCCAGGCTGAAACAAAATAAAAGAAGCTGGTGCATAAAGTAAACAGAACACTTAACACAAACATAGGCAAGCCAACAAAAAAAAAGATGGCTCTCAAAGTATCCTAAATAACCGGAAAAGTAAAAGCACATGTAACATGCAGTCCTCATGAGAGGATACAAAAAGTCCAAAAGGAGGAACTACTAAGTGTATTCACCAAACAAAATCCATCATTTACAAAGGAAAGTTAGAGGAACCAAAGAAAAAGATGGGCAGAGCTTCAAGCCCATATTGTAGATACAGCATGTCTCAGAGACCGTGCATGCGTTGCCTAGGCGAGACCTAAAAATGGAACAATTATGCATTTTACAGTTTGTCTGCTAGGTCGAAGAGGACTTGCTGTTTCCAAACCTAAAAACTGTGTTCTAATGCCAGTCGGGAACAATCAATTGTTGCGATCTGCTTAGTGTGTGTGTTTGTGTATTGATGTAAGTATGTGTAGTTTCCTTGCTCGAGGCAGTAGTCTGCGATTTCTAAAGCAATGGAATCTGTTTTTAACTACTGTCTTACTATGTTAAAATGCGATATTTGTTAATTACCAATGCCTTACGATGGTCTCCATACAGCGCCCCTTCCAAACCACATCATTTGTGCTGATTTGATGCATAATAACAGAGGCCTTGCATATACCTTGTGCTTGCAGTAAAGAATTGATATGTGCTTAAGACATGTAGTGTATTGAAAAAGTAGAAAGCTGAGCTCATTGCTGTTTTCATGTTTCTGTAAAGTGAAATATTGTATGAAAAATTGTCCTTGTACTTTAATGCAGATTGCAGAAATGCAGGGCCAGTTGTACAAAACATTTCAGTGATTGCTATGCCTGCATTTCACTAAATCATAGGATTGTTACAGCTAAATGTAGTTTTTTGTTAGTTTTTTTTTTTTTAAATGTACTAAATCTATTTTGTGATTCGGCAACCGGTAACTGCATCGTAAATGGGTTTAGAAAAGCATTCCGATTTTGGAAGGGCCGTGCTTAGGGCATCCTTACCAAATAGCGATTCCCCATTTTGTTAATGAAACTGTTGTGCAGGGAGTAGTGTCGTAGAGTAGAAGGTCATGGAGTTGAGTGGCACGGAGTACAGTGTCAGAGTTGAGTGGAGTGGCATAGATTGTCATGGGGTGGTGTAGAGCGTCGTAGAGTGACATATTGTGTGTTGAGTAGAGCGGAGTAGATTGTCCTAGAGTAGAGTGGCATAGAGTGGAGTCGTGTGTCGTAGAATAGAGTGAAGTAAAGTGGCATGGAGTGACATAGAGGGAGTTGCATAGACCGTCGTAGAGTGTAGTAGTGTAGTAGAATGACATAGAGTGGAGTTGAGTGCAGTAGAATAGAGTATCAGTGGATCAGAGTTTAATGGAATAGAACATCATAAAGTGGAGTATCGTGGAGTGTGGTAGAGTGGCCTAGAGTGGAGTAAAGTAGAGTGGTGTAGAGTATATTGGTTTTGAGTATTTTTGCATCTGCATAGAGTGTAGTGACGTAGAGTAGCATAGAGTGCAGGGGCATAGAGTAGAGCGGCATAGAGTAGATTGCAGTGACTTAAAGTGGAGTGGTGCAGGGTAGAGTGGAGTAGTGCAGTGGTGCAGAGTGCAGTGGCATAGTGCTGAGACGGAGTGAATTGGCACCGAGTGCAGTCATGGAGAGTGGAGTGTCCAAGTGTAGGGTCATAGAGTGCAGTGTCATAGAATGGTGCAGAGAGCAGTGACTTAGAGTACAGTGGTGCAGAGTAAAATAGAGTGCAGTGGCATAGAGTAGAATGTAGAGTATATGGACATAAATTGCAGTGGTGCACAGTAGTTGGCATAGGTGCAGTGGCTTAGGGTGCAGTGGCGTAGAGTGCAGTAGTTTAGAGCACAGTGGCATAGAGTAGACTGCAGAGACGTAGAGTGGCACAGTGTAGAGTGGTGTAGACTAGATTGTTTCAAAGTAGAGTGGAGTGTTGCACGGTAGAGTATAGTGATGCAGGATGGAGAGCAGTGGCATGGTGTAGAGTAACATGACGCAGCATTGATTGCAGAGGCATAGAATGGAGTGGCACAATTTAGAGTAGAATAGTGTAGAGTGCAGTGGTGCAGGGTAGATTGAGTGAAGTGGTGTACAGTGGAGTGGTGCTGGGTAGAGTGGAGTGGTATGGTATAGAGTAGTGGTGTAGAGTGCATTGGCATAGCTTGCAGTTGGAGACTGAAATGGCATAGAGTGCAGTGGTGCATAGTAGAGTGGGATAGAGTGCACTGGCATAAAGTAGAGTGGTGCTCAGTAGAGTAGAGAAATATGTAGAGTGGAGTGGCGTAGAGTGCAGTGATGTAGAATAGAGTAGCGTAGAGTGCAGAGTAGATTGGCTTGGGAGTGCATTGATTTTGAGTAAAGTGATGTAGAGTGCATTGGTATACAGTGTTGTGGTGCAGAATAGAGTTCAGTGGCACAGGGTGCCGTTGTGCCGAGTAGAGTGTCGTAGAGTGCAGTGGTGTAGAATAGAGTTACATAAAATACATTGGTGTAGAGTGCAGTGGCGTAGAGTATAGTGATGTGCCGTGGTGCAGAGTAGATTGCCATAGAGTTAAGTGGCATAGAGTGTATCGGTTTTGAATAAATTGATGTAGAGCATTGGTGTAGGGTGTAGTGGCAGAGAGAGCAGTGTTGCAGAGTAGAGTGGAGTGGCGCAGAGTGACTTGTACTGCTTTGGCACAGAGTAGTTTATTTCAGAGTAGAGTGAAGTGTCTTAGAGTGGATTGGCGTAGAGTACAGTGGAGTAGAGTGGAGCAATGTAGAGTAGAGTGGCGTAGAGTTCAGTGGTGAAGAGAGCAGTGTTAGCAGAATAGAGTGAAGTGGTGTGGAGTGATGCAGATTGGCCTGGAGTAGATTGTTTCAGAGTAGAGTGCAGTGTTAAGAGTGCAGTGGTGCATAGTGGAATTAGGTAGAGTGCACTGGCATAGACTAGAGTGGTGCAAAGCACAGTAGAGTGCATTGAGTGGCACAGTGGCGTAGAGTACAGTGGGGCAGAGCAGGTTGACGTGGTGTGCATTGGTTTTGAGTAAAGTGATGTATAGTGCATTAGTATACAGTGCAGTGGCATGGTGCAGAGTCGAGTGCAGTGGCGCACAGTAGATTAGAGTGGTGTAGAGTGCACTAGTATAGTGCAGTTTTACAGAGTAGGGGGCGTAGAGTGCAATGACGCATAGTAGAGTAGTGTGGGGGTTGAGTGGCATAGTGAGAATTGGTGCAGAGAAGAGTGCAGTGACACAGTGTGGAGGGGAGTGGCATAGTGTGGACTGATGCAGAGTGCAGTGGCATGAGTTTAGAAGTGCACAGTGGAGTGGAGTATGCATGGTATGGTAGAATATTGCCTGTATAGACCACACATCTACAATTGAAACGACCATTACATAAAAGTATAGAGCACACACCGATAATATGTGGAAATGTCATCACCCAATGCATTGATTTGATCGTCGCCACAGTTCATTTACGACATTTAAATTTTGTTGTGTTCTAGATAAAAAATATTGTACAGCGTTCCTCAAGCAGATCCCAATAGCCACCATGATTGTCACATAAATCCTCTCACTTTGAAGTCTGAGAAATAAAAACAGACACCAAGCACCCTGATTGGAACAAGATTTAGAGGCCTGTTTACAGAAAGGGAGTTCATGGAAGAATACAGTAAACCAGGTTTGGGCAATGGGAGCGACTAACTTGAGCTGGACAGCCAAAAGCAAATAAAGCCAGCAAATAGAAAGCCAGAAAATGTGAGGTGCAAACCACAAAGCCAATGGTAAGCAATCGGGGGAATATATTCCTAGGTCAACTATCTGAATGTCCTCAAAATGTCTTTAGCAAACCAGACCGCTGCAGTGTCTGGTAGGTTGCGACCTAAGCATTTCTGTTTCCATTACTGGATTTCCAATGGCATTCTAAACATTACCCATTTAGACGAATTCTCAGTTGACTTTTTTCTCTCAAAATGCTATGGGAATATATAGCTTAAATACTTTGGATTACTTTAATTCCTTCCATGTGGCAGAAAGATAGAGATCAGGAGCCCAATAAACGAAGAATTACGGGTCTGAATCTTTATGCCACATAAAAAATACAGGCCGACTTGGCGTCTAGAGTCCTAAACCCAACTTCTAGTGGAGGAATGTCTTCGAGAAAAAACAGCCGTTTTAAATGGTCCGTAAATCCTCAAACAACATTTTAAAACATCCATTTTTTTACAATTTGATGAACTCGGGTAAGTTTAAACAATTTGGGGAAAAAACTCAGACGGGAATTAACAGTATGGTTTGTGTTCACCGTACTTTTTCTGGTTAATATGGTTCTTACTATTGGACTGTAAGATTAGGTGATTTATAAAGGACAAATGAGAAAAAAGGTAAATTAATTGTTTCAGTTTGAGTAATATGTAGCATATGTGCCAAATATGTAATTTTATTTTGACTTCTTTGCCAATTTACACAAAAAATATGAACAACACCTCTAATTCGTTATGTTTCCTTAACAGTTGAGTTAACTCTGCTTTCTAGTGCCAAAGTCTAGAATTTCCTGCCCTTCACCCAGTTAATGTTTCCCTACACCAAACATGCAGCTTTAGTACCCCTCCTCCACGAACATGGCCTCTAGCCCCTTTGCCCATTTCTTTTTCTGTGGTTTAAAATACCAGCATAATAACCTTAGTTGGCAGTTTGCCTTTTTGATGGCAGAGTGTGTGTATATTAAACTAGGCAGCTGGTTGAAAAGATCTGCTCTTCTGTTTGTTGGTTGGTAAGTAAGTACTGGAGATCACCATGTGCTGCTTTATGAAATGGTGAAAGCAGCGACTGGGGGCAACAAACATCACACACATACGCGTGTAGAAGTATCCTTCCTATTTTGTAAACTGTGTTGAGAGAGCTAGTGGATGAAGGCATATGGCACTTCTGTAGTCTGTAGTTTTGGATGAGAGTTCATTGCTGATATGTAACCTAATGTAAAGTTGTTGTATTTTTTGGAGGCAACATGCTTCAGTTTCTAGCCACGAAATCTGGTCCAGATTAAAATTTTGTAAATTATTTGGTCTTTCATAAATTTCTGATTGCATACTTCATGGATGTAAATACCCGGCTCATTGCAGTTACTCTAGCGTTGAAGTGTAACATGTTGGATCTGTACAGAATACTAAACATAGCACTCTTCACAATTGCTTTCCATCTCATTTTGTTTTGCAGGTTCCCGGCCCTGGCCCTTTATGTTGGTCTTTCAATGTACAACATGACAGTTGTACTTATGAGGAAATGGTAAGTGGTATCAACGCTATACCCTATCAACCTGCATAAATAAGATTGTATAACAAAAAAGACCTAGCACAACACCGGAGGGGGGCCTTCTAAAGCAGATTGACCTCTGCAAAGAGTGAATGGTGCCTGATGGAGACTAGACCAAATTTATATGATTCTCTAGTATGCAAGTATGAGGTAACAGGGTAGCCAAACAAATTTAAAATTACCATTAATAGACCATTCCGTGTATTGGAGCGCTTTACATACAATTAGGATTCAGAATGTGTTATAAGTGCGAATGTGTGCAAATGAATCTAGAAATTGGCTAATTTTGGATGCCCTGAGGTGCTCTCTGCCTCTTTGTATTAAGATGATCTGGGCATGCTGAATGGGTGAGACCTGTAATAACTTTTTTTGTAACTGATTATTCAGTGATTGAATATTGTTCCATGGCTTAAAAATGCAAAGGTTTCTGTGTTTTATTTTAAGCTGGCCTGACACCCTTGTGAAAATGCGCATACCAGATCTAAATGTCAGCCGACAACTAAAAGTTGAAATTTTGAGCTTTTGTGGATCAGTTAGATCAGCAGCTTTTTGAGGTTTTCCAAATGTAATTTCTGTTGAACGCACCTTCAAAATAAAAAAAGGATCTGCAAGCGGCATCTCATTAGGAGTGGCAAACCACTGAATGTAAAAAGTGGAAAGTCTTACAATTATAAACCAGTTATTATGACGACACTTATAATAAACAACCTGAATCACTTGCATCGGAAATAAAAATAAAATACTTAACACCGAGTCAGTTACTTGCCCACCGTAACTAAGGTGGGCAAGACAAAAGTGACCTTTAAGATGAGAGGATGGGACTAAAATGAGGATATGTGGATAATTAGGGGTATGCAGTAAAGCACTGGTTCCCAAATATTGAAGAATCACTACCCACTTTTTAGACCGAAAAACTTTCTCAACCCGCCTACCTTTTAATGGACATGTAGAGGGGTGATTTTTTTTAATATAACTAAAGCATTGTCATTCACAGACAGCATATTTCCCACTAAAATGGACACTTGCTTTGTGTGTGCACACAATTTTACTTATAAAACTTTAGATCAATAAAATAATTAATGCAAATCGGGTGTCTGTGAATATTTATCATTTTTTCATCACATGTAAAGTGATTTCAATTTAAAATCTGTTTCCACCACACTTCAGAATGACAAAAAAAAATGCAAAATGTTTGTTTTCCAAACTGCTGAATGCATACAGTTCGCTTACAGGTATTGACATTTTGTTGTGTTCTGCGAAAAAACATCTTGTAGCCCTTCCTTTCAGACTTACTGTTCTCCAGCAAGGTTGTTACGAATTCACTTTGCAGTCCGAGAAAGAAAAGTACACTCCAATCCCATGTTAAAAGAATAAGCCGCAATTTGTCGGAAGACATAGCCTGCCATTTGACCTCTGTCTTTGAAGTAATCAGGTGTGGTAAGATAAACACAGGATTTAAAGGTATCTAAATTCATTGCCTAGACTTTCCCGGCCCACCAAAAGTTGGTTGCATCCCACAGTTTGGGAAGCACTCCAGTAAAGTTATTGCTTAATTGACAAAGTCCATTTGTTTACCTCCCTTTGTGTTCATCAGACTTAAAATTGTCTTTCGGAGCCCCTATTTGTTGCAACTGAGGGTGATCATGTTTGTCAATGTTTGATCTTGGACTTTTTGTTATGTAGTCACTTACAATGGTAATAATTCACTCTTTTGCTGTCTAGCAATTGTTCTTAAAATGTGTTATAGCTGTAGCTTTGTTAATACTCTTCTGTGTTGTAACGAACAAGTTACTTACCTTCGGTAACGCTTTTTCTGGTGGATACAGTATCTGCCTGTGGATTCCTCACCTTGTGAATATCCCCTGCGCCAGCATTCCACGGAACTTTTTCCCCAGCTCTCTACGCCGACGACGTCATAATGCATCGGCTTCGCTCGCGACTCCGTATGACGTCACCGGAGCCATAAGAGAGCCACGTCGGCATGATGACGTCAGTTACACCCATTTTTTCCGTGCCCCCGAGGCGCACAGGTGGACCAACGACAGATTCAAAGTATACACAGTATACAATATACCGTCAAATATACATAGAACATATACAAAAGGAAAGCTAAATAAAACAAGCATTTCCTACCAATGTACCAGAAAGCATAACAACATCTCAAACAAGACAACTTTTAAGGTATACAGAGGTGGACAACGGGGAGGCGGGTGGGCCAGTGAGGAATCCACAGGCAGATACTGTATCCACCAGAAAAAGCGGTACCGAAGGTAGGTAACTTGTTCTTCTGATGGATACATCTGCCAGTGGATTCCTCACCTTGTGAATAGATTCCCACAGCAGTCCCCACTCCCGGAGGAGGGTGTCCACCTTCCTATACCAGAAAGTCTTGCAAGACAGAGCGCGCGAAGTGGCCCTCCCTCCTCATCTCAGAGTCCAAGCAATAATGCTTTGCGAAAGGATGGAGGGAGGCCCAAGTTGCGGCTTTACAAATATCTGCCACAGGAACACCCCTGGCCAAAGCAGATGTAGATGATTTAGCTCTAGTTGAATGAGCCCTAATACCCTCAGGAGGAACCTTACCAGCCAGGGCATAGCAGATCTTGATGGCAAGGATGATCCATCTCGATAAAGTGCGCTTGTGCACCGCTCTTCCTTTAGAATGTCCAACATAACCCACGAAGAGCTGATCGTCCAGATGAAAGTCTTTCGTTCTATCCAAGTAAAAGCGGACAGCTCTTTTTGGGTCCAGACGATGAAGCCTTTCCTCCTCTTTGGAAGGATGAGGGGGAGGATAAAAAACAGGGAGAGTAATAGACTGCCCCAAATGAAATGGAGTAACTACTTTAGGCAAGAAAGCAGCCCTGGTCCTGAGGACCATCCTTTCAGCATGTAAGGACAAAAGCGGGGGTTTCGAACTAAGAGCTTGAAGCTTACTCACCCTCCTTGCCGAGGTTATGGCTACAAGAAAGACTGTCTTAAAGGACAACAGCCTCAGAGGACAACTGTGAAGAGGCTCAAACTGGGACCCCATCAGAAAAGTTAAGACAAGATTAAGGTCCCACTGTGGCATTACAAAAGGAGTAGGAGGAAACTTGTTTGTACGGCCTTTGATAAACCTTAGTACAATAGGAGATTTAAATAAGGACGGTTGATCAGGAAGACATAAAAAAGCCGATAAGGCCGATAGATAGCCCTTGACCGTGGCCACAGCACAGCCCTGCTGAGCCAAGGAAAGAGCAAACTGAAGCACATGAGAAAGGTGGGCTTTTAATGGGTCAATGGATCCCTCTCCACACCATTTAACAAACGTAGACCACCTATATGAGTAAATGGACTTGGTGGAGTGTCACCTGGCCGAACGTCCACCACATCAGGCGGGAGAGAGAAAGAACTCGGGTTGCCCCGTTCAATCTCCAGGCATGAAGGTGTAAGCTCTGGAGGTGGGGGTGTAGAACCTGCCCCTCCGACTGCGAGAGGAGGTCTGCCCTCAGAGGGAGACGGAGCGGAGGGCACGATAAGAGGTGGAGAAGATCTGTATACCACACCCTTCTTGGCCAATCCGGGGCGACCAATATAACTCGGGCCCAGTCTTGGCGAATCTTCCTCAGAACCCGAGGAATCAAGGGTATGGGAGGAAACGCGTAAAGGAGTTGCGAGCCCCAACTCAACTGAAACGCGTCCCCCAACGCTCCCTGCATCAGATAGCGAAGACTGCAAAATAACGGGCAGTGCGCGGTCTCGCAGGTGGCAAATAGGTCCACCGAGGTGTCCCCCACGTCCGAAAGACGTGACGAACCACCTCCGGATGGAGCCTCCACTCGTGGTCGGGGGAGAACTGCCGACTGAGACTGTCTGCACGCACGTTGAGAACTCCAGCCAGATGACTTGCCATCAGACAAATCTGATAGTCCTGAGTCCAGGACCATAGACGCAGGGCCTCTCTGCAGAGACAATGTGACCCCACTCCTCCCTGCTTGTTGACATAACAAATCGCGGTAGTGTTGTCCATCAGAACTTGAACAGACTGACCGCGAAGGGAAGGGAGGAAGGCCTTGAGTGCCAAACTAATCGCCTGCAATTCCAGAAGGTTGATGTGAAGCAACCTTTCCTCTGGAGACCAAAGACCCTTGATCTCCAGATCCCCCAGATGAGCACCCCACCCTAGGGAGGAGGCATCCGTTATCACCGTGGCCACCGATGGAGGCAGATGGAAGGGCTTTCCTTGAGACAGATTGCCCCCCACGCTCCACCAAGATGGATCCGCTGCAGCTTCTCTGGAGATCCTGATCGACTCCCTGAGATCTCCATTGTGCTGATACCACTGCCTGCGGAGGCACCACTGGAACGCCCTCATGTGCCAGCGTGCATGGTTGACCAACAGAATGCAGGAAGCGAACAGACCGAGCAGACGAAGGACCTTCAGAACTGGAACAACCGCTCCATTGTGGAATAAAGGGACCATCTCCTGAATGTCGAGAATTCTTTGAGGTGGAGGAAATGCTCGACACACAGTAGTGTCCAATACCGCCCCTATGAACAGGTTGCGTTGAGAGGGCACCAGGTGAGATTTGGGCACATTGATCGAAAAACTGAAGTCGAATAACAGCTGAGATGTTACCTGCAGATGATGCTGCACCATCTCTGGGGACTCTGCCTTTAGAAGCCAGTCGTCCAGGTAGGGGAAAACCGGAAACCCCGACCTCCTGAGATGAGCAGCCACCACCGCCATCACCTTCGTGAAGAATCGAGGTGCGGTAGTAAGACCAAACGGGAGGACCGCAAACTGGTAATGTTGCGACCCAACTGTATAACGGAGATACTTCCTGTGCGACTTCAGGATTGGGACATGGAAGTACGCGTCCTGCAAGTCGAGCGACACCATCCAGTCTCCTTGCTAAAATGCTTGAAGAACCTGCGCAAGGGTCAGCATCTTGAATTTCTCCTGTTTCAGGTAAAAGTTCAAGACTCTGAGGTCCAGTGTCGGACGCAATCTGCCGTCCTTCTTGGGAATCAGAAAATACTGGGAGTAGCATCCCTGACCCCTTTCCTGCTCTGGAACCACCTCTATCGCACCCTTTTGAAGCAAAGCTAGCACCTCCTTCTGCAGAAGAAGTAGATGGTCTTCTGAGCAGTAACCCTGGCAAGGAAGGTAAGGGGGAGGAAACTCCCGAAAGGGAAGGGCGTACCCAGTCTCCACGAGGTTTAAAACCCAAAGGTCGGTTGTAACAGATTTCCAACCTCGCAGAAAGTGGGACACCCGACCCCCCCCACAGGTCTTACATGATCTAGGATGGGGGATCTAGGAATGCTTCCCTGAAGCTTCATTGGGAGCAGAAGATGAAGATGAGTCCTCTTTGTCTTCCTCTATAGGACCTATAGAGGGGATTCTGCTGCTGCTGTTGCTGCTGCTGCTGAGGCTGCCGGAAGGAGCGAAATTAAGATCTCCCAAAGCCTCTGAACTTCCTAAGACCAAATCCTTTAGCAGGAGCTTGCAAACCTAAATATTTCGCCGTGACCCTGCTCTCTAAAACTCTGCAAGGCGGAATCAGCCTTTTCACCAAAAAGTTTCTGTCCGTCAAAGGGCAAATCCACCAAGGTGGCCTGAACATGCGTAGAGAAGCCAGATGAACGAAGCCACGCTTGCCTCCTAGTGGCTATAGATGACCCCATTATCCTTGCCACAGAATCAGCCGTATCAAGCCCCGACTGAATTACCTGCCTTGCAGCAGCCTGAGTGTCAGTGACCACTTCCATAAAAGACGCCTTATCATCTTCTGGCAACTTAGGGGCTAAAGATTTCATTGAGTCCATAAGAGCATGAACGTAGCGCCCTAGTAAGCAGATGGCATTAGTGGATTTAAGCGCCATGCTCCCTGAAGAAAAGGTCTTTTTAGCCGCCTGATCCGCCTTCTTAGGCTCCATATCCGCAGGAGTCTGAGGAAAAGCTCCTGAAGCATGCTTCGAGCATGACTCCTGTACCACCAGAATTTCTGGAGAAGGGTGGGAAGAAAGAAAACCTGGATCCCCAGGAGCCACCCTATATCTTCTTGCCACCTGTCTGGAGACTGCCGGCGAAGAGAGTGGCTTATGCCAGACGTCCATAACTGGCTCCAAAATAGCCTCATTAAAAGGCAACAAAGGCTCACTGGTCGAGGTAGGCGAATGTAGCACCTCCGTCAGAAGGTTAGGTTTATACTCCGCAGAGGGCAACTGCAAGTCCAGCAACTCTGTGGCCTTCTTTATTACAAGATGATAAGGAGCCAGTTCCTGCTGTGGAGAGGATCTAGTGGAAGAATGCTCCCACTCCGGAGTTGTATCGAGACCGCTAGCCTCTTGAATCCCCTCAAAGTCGTCAGAAGAAGTATCCACCTCCCCTTCTTCCACCTCCTCCCTATAACGCTCCTCTTCCAAGACTTTCAGGGCCTCTCTCCTTGAGCGGATCCGAGGAACCGGCGCCGGCGGCGCTGTACGCGGAGTCGGTGGAACCGAACGTGGAGCCGGAGGTGTCGGAGACGGCGGTGCCGGAGTCTGAGTCGACGGCGCCGGACGCGTAGCCGAGGGAGTCGGCAACGGCGTCGAGGAAGGCTCCGAAGAAGGTCGATCCAATCGAAGTCGAGATGGATCCTCAGACGGCGCCGGAAACTGCCACAAAGGCGCCATTGGCAGAAAGGGCATAAACGGGGCCTGAGCATAATGCTGCGGCACTCCCAGGGTGTTTGCCATAGGACCCACGGGACCAGTTGGTCCGCCGGATGGGAAGGCAGCCCGTTGGAAAATCCAATACATAGCATTTAGAAAATGCGTCGAATCCGCACCCGGAGTCGGGAACTGCGGATAAGGGATTGATCCCGGATCCGGCTGAGGAGTACCTGGAACCGGAGCCGTAGTGTCCTCAACAGGCGCCGTGGGATCATCCGGCTCTGGAGAAGGCTCTTTTTCCTGCTCTTGCTCGGCCTCAGAAGCAGAAGACTCCACTGGAACCGGTGACTGCGCTGGGGACTGCGCTGGGGACTGCGCCGGGGACAGCGCCGGAGTCCGCTTCGGCGAAGGAGATCTCTCTGGAGACTTGGATGGAGAAGGTGACACATCCTTACTTCGACGTCGAGGCAAAGTCGATCTCGACGCCTTGCTCTTCGAAGACCGGCGCTGAGAGGAATGCTTCCTTTTCTTATGGTGTTTCTTCGACTTCGAAGAATGCGAAGTCGACGACTCCGGTCTCAATCTCTCCTTCTTCCTACCTCTCTTCTCCTTCTTAGCCTTGGCCATGAAGAGCTTCGCCTCTCTCTCCTTCAAGGCCTTGGGATTCATCCGTCTGCAGCTGGAACAATCCTCCACGTCGTGGTCAGAAGAAAGGCACCAAAAACAATCTTCATGGGGGTCTGTCATCGACATGTGGCCCCCACATTCCTAGTCGAAGACATGGCAAATTTTTCAAAAGTAACTCACTACACGACTACAAAGTAGCAGGAGAGTGCTGGAAAACCGTTGCGCGTCGACGGCGCGGAACAAAGGGAACTGACCTCATCACGCCGACGTGGCTCTCTTATGGCTCCGGTGACGTCATACGGAGTCGCGAGCGGAGCCGATGCATTATGACGTCGTCCACGTCGGCGTAGAGAGCTGGGGAAAATGTTCCGTGGAATGCTGGCGCAGGGGATATTCACAAGGTGAGGAATCCACTGGCAGATGTATCCATCAGAAATTTACTTTTAACGGATTCAGAGTTGGCTATATTGATTAACTTTTGGCATTTATATTCTTTTTTAATGAATGAGAAGAAATCTGTAGTTTTCAGCTCCTAGCTTTGTGGGTTTTTTACAGTTAAATAGCGATAAATGTATTTTTGGACATTTGAATCTCTTTGCGTTTACGGATTGAGTTCAGCATTGTTATTTAACCCTTGGAGAATTTTAACTTTCTACATTCTCACAGAAAAAAAGTTCAAGTTCATTCTTGCTAGCCTTAAAGTAGGATATACCGGTTCTAGAAATATGTTGCCTAAAGTTGAATTTTAAAATAACTATTTACATCATAGGTTATTTTTTTCTATTCGTAGACAATCCAGTATCTGCTATATGTGCATTGTCCTGGAACACATTTTTATGGTACAACTTTTATCTTTGAAAATTATCTCAAAAGGGAAAACTTGGTTATAGAAGACATTTCCTGTCTGTTTTAAATTAAAGCTTACAAGAAATCCACTTTTGAACTACAAAGTATTTTGGGTAGAAAAACTAAATTCTCCCCCAAAAGTAAAGAAAAACAGGGTATAGTGTGCAGAGGCATCACTATTTATGGGTGAACATTCAGACTCTGCTCCTTTTGAGAATGCCTGGAGCTTCACAGTCTTTAAATATGCTCAGCAGGGTGTGCAAGGCAGTTAATTTTTCCATTCTGCAGAGCAAAGATCCATAAACACCGATGTGCCTGTTTTTTAGGTGTTCTTTTCTCTCTGAATAATTTTATCAAGTGCATCTTTCTGACTTTACTCAAAATCTTTAGATTTTCTGTGCCTAATTCTTTTGCAATAGGGAGTTCATTTCCTCTCATACTGAGGAGGGACTCGTTTCAGAGTCCTTTTAAACCATTAATAAGACAATTGATAATTGTTCTTGTGGTGGCACACTGTTTTTGGAAGAATTAACCGTTTGTATTTCCAGTATTCTCAGTTTTCACATCCTTGAGGAGTGTCATATGTCACACATTTGAGGATGTGCAATAGGCATGTAGAAGTCGGGGGATTCATATGGCTTCACCCTGTTACCCAGCGAGAAATAGGTAAATATATTAAAATCGGACACTGTGCCCTCAAAGATCTTATTTTATCATATATTTTTGTGAAAAGCGAAGCAAGGCACAATGAGCTAGTCCTGCTTCATTGGCATTGAACTGGGTATGGTTGCCCGGTTGGAAAATTGTCCCCATTGGTTAGCAAGTCCCCTCCCCCCCACCCACAAACTCAAATTTGGCATAAAAGTGGCACCCATGGCTTCCAGTTTCAGAACACTGATGGGCTTGGAATGTACAGAAGAAACGCTGCACCTGCTAAATGTATGGGTTCAGAAAAAAGGCCTTCACGTTGAAAGACTACACCTGCTGAACCAAGACAAGACTTCAGAAAGAGAGGGCCACCCCTGTTGTTGAACAGGCGGGGAGAGACCCCAGAGGCTGGACCTGCTCCCCCTACTTGTGCCATGACTTAGAAGCTCAGCTGGCTTGCTTCCTATCAATCTTCAGGGATGCAAAAGCTATAGAAGCATCTACAGTGATTTATGAAAACCTTGCAATAACCGTTACTCGGGTTCCGTCATCACATTTTGTTGTGTTTTTTTAAGGATAAGACATACTAGTCTCATAAATCGGAGTGGGTTTTTAATTATATCATGAGTCTTACTTATTGACTGTTTTGGTACTGATAAATGCTGTACTCTATTTTCTTTGAGTTAAGCCTGACTGCTCTGTGCCACAGCTACCCAGGACTGAGCTATGGTTAGATTTAAAGAAACCTGACTGGCATGTATCAGGGCATAGAATAATGATATAGGTCTCACAACCACCCCAACATATAATTCATCTTCTCACAGTGTTGGTTTCCATTTATTCCCAAATTCATTACATCACACTGTATATACAACTGAGCGGTAACTTGAGATCAGATTAAGTTTTGATACAAATACTTTAAAAGCAGATACTGGGGAGACTGCACCATAGGTATTGCAAAACTTCATAGTACTTCAAACTACTATTTGACATTTTAATGCATTTTTTTCTTTTATACTTTACAATTCAGTTTATGGAAAGATATACTAAGGTAGTCATAAAGTTGCTCGGGTTATTTTTACCCCAGCAACATACCAGTTGGCTGTCTTGTGTTCTTTTCCAAAGATCATGACCATGGGTTTTTGAAAAGATTCCTAGTCCTATGACGTTTTATGTTACAGCTTTTCAATGTATTCACAAGTCTTTGCAAACCAATTAGAGTACTAGCTTACAATAGGATAATCAACCACACCACAATATGGCAAAAAGTAAAACCCAGTTGCTGATCCATCTCTCTGATCTGTCTAATGTTTCCCGATGTAAAGTCTGTGTGTCTTGATGTACTGCTAACCAAGCTCCACCAGATATCCTATATGGGTATGTTGCAAAAAAGGCCATACAAACACACACCCACACTAGAACACTCTAGTTACTAAGTAGACAAAGGTCTAGGTGTCTGATTGCCTGTTCCCTAACCGTCTTGCACTCAAGGCAGGGAAACCATCAAGTGTGACTGACATACCAGACAAAGGCATAAAGTACACCTCCCCTGCGAAATACTATGAATCCACCTCTCCGCGTCATCGTGGCTTAGTTCATGATCTAGTGAAAGCGAGCCTCCTGGTAGAATAGCAGTTTAACCTTTGGTGCTTATGGTCTTTGTAGCATAATTTAGGTTGCTATATCAGATGATGGTTGGTTAAGTTGGTAGAAAAATGTTGGCCAATGACTTCGTAGTACACTTTCCTGTGTATTCATTCGTCTGTCTTTTTAATTTGTACTTAATTCTTATTCATTTGCAGATGCTTGTAAAATTTTGTTTTAGTTTAAATGTAGGGTTTTACCCTTGGTTTATGTTGATTTCTGGTGGCTGTTCGGTGTTGGCGTCCAGATTATTTCCTTGATTTCCGAAGCTCAAGATGAGACTAAGAAATGTAGGAACACTAGTCGTGGCAAATGCAAAACAATTTGAAAATTTTTCTCTGGTTAATCAATAAGCAATACAGAGCGTGGACTAATGTTACTATATGGATGCATGGCTGTGGCATTTTGAACTCTTGGAACAAGGAATAGTTTAATTTTCAAGGGCCCATGGATAGAGGTGTTCTAGGTTACTGCCTGCACATCACATATTTGGGGCCTTATAAAAGCCCTCCTTTTCAAGTCGGACTACAATTCTTCCCACCCTTGAACTAGGGATAGAAGTTTATAACAGTGGTGGAATGAGGCTAGATACTTAATCTGCTTTGGACCCAATAAGTCTTATTTTGTGCATACAACTCTGAAATGTACAAAGCAGTTGTTCTGAGAACTCGTAAGTTCAAAAAGAGTTAAACATTCAATCAGGGATTTGTGAGGTATCTGTAATCTTTAATCTGATCCACCAGATCAGGTCCTGGAAATTAGTTCCTGTACATCAAATCAATACATCGATGATGCATTATATACAGCCAGCCAACACTGAATGTTGTACCAGCGTGGACGAAATGGCGCTTATGGTCCACGCTGGTACAACATACAAGGAAGGAGCACTCTTTGTGACTGACGCTTTGCGTTTGGATGAAACGATACCTGAATTTGAACTGGCACTTTGAGTAGGCTTATTTTGCCCTATAAGGATCCAGAATCCTTACATCAGCCCTGATGAAGTTGGAGGCTAATTAGCCATACGACGAAACACACATTGGCTGGTTGTATATAGTTCATCACCAATGTATTGAATTGATGGACAGAAACTAATTTCCACAATGTGAAATTGTATTAATTTAACCCCACTGTTCAAGGTTATATTTGGGGTTGTTTGGTAGCCAACCCTTGTTGTAGAGCTCCATTGATTTGTGATACATTTCTTACTGTTTCCCTGAATATTTCAGTGAGTGCCTTGTCTTAGGCCTAGCTACCCTACCTCTTTGAATTAAACTCAGAAATAGGATAAAACCAGTCCTGTTGTGAAGTAGAAATCATAGAAGTGTTTAGATTTACCACACATGCCAGGGCTACAATTCGCCAGAACAATCTTGAGTTTTTTCCTCACTTTTATGAAATCATGCCAGTTCAAGTCAGCTTGCTTTCCTTTTTAGTATTTTTCATTGTCTGTTACACTTCTTCCTTAATATCTGTATTTGAGTTAAGTAAGTTAATGAATACTGTATAAAAATGCCTATGTACGAGCTGGTTTATTTCTGTGGACAGTTTTAAATCTTGAGTCTCTCTTAAGGTCTCCTTTTCTTCCTCTGTAAAAAAAAAAGTTCCAACATCATTACTATTTTTTGCATGCAAGAATGAAACTCGGCAGTTAACTTATCTTCAGCGATGGTAGTTAGGTCGACACAGGACATTACAAATTAATTAAATTAAGGGATTTTCAGTTCAAGCAACCACACCATGTCCGAATGCTAACTTGGCCTTTACCCAAAGTCCAAACTGGAGGCTTTTGGAAGTGAGTTTTTAGTTTAACTTCCAACAGAGTGTGATCACTACGTGTGAAATCTAATATATGGATTTAAGCAAATAAATCAACTAATTCATAAGGGGAAATTATGTAATCTATTATTGAGCCATCATGCCATCCTTTACAGGTCATGTGAGCAAGTATGTCAGAGTCCAACCAGTTTATTGCCTTTAATGTTTCAAGCACTCCGCATTTATTGTACTAAACTCCAAAGCCTGATTTCGTTTTGAGCATGAAAAGTTAGCCTGTCTGCCTTTGGTCTACATTCAGCATGTTGCTATCTTTAGCAGAACTTGTGAAAGTGTTAAGTCACCTAAACAATAACTTTGCTAACACATAAAGTAACAAACGTCTGACAACAGGTTCTGCGATGTCTGCGTTTCAAAGACTTGCAGCAGCTGTATAAAATAAACATGTAGTCCTAGTTTACGTATTTTCATCATGGTGGTTCAGATCAATTATATCTCATATTAATGGAAAGTCACACAATGTGAGCTAAAAAGCAGTTGTCAACCCTATATAAACCCCATGAATTGACCACTGAATTCGAGAATTATTTGCACCCAGTTTTCAAGAGAGTTCCTGCCACACTGCTGCTGCAGAGAGCCACTACAGAATCCCTTATGAACTCTGATACCCACAGCTGTTCTACTGTGAAAAAGGTATGCAGTGTGCTGAGCCCAGGAAATTTTCGAGGCAAGTTAGCTAGTCTATGCTCTTATAGTGTAGCCAATTGAAGTACTCTTTAGGGCGATAGCAACATACGGTACTAATTGTTGTAAAGCTATTCATTTTATTATTCAGTATGGGTTTCTCACGTACTAAGCAACAAGATGTGACTGTTGAAATAAAATGCTTTTAAATTTATATAGTGTATTTTATAGTGCAGTGCTTGTGTGCTATTCTAAAGAACGAAATTGGGTTTGAATTACCCCAGCGTCCCTGAGCCCATTACGGGGCTGTTAGTAACCCAGAATTGATGGACACCACATCAGCTGATATGTTCAGTGGGTTGTGTGGGACTACACGAATCTGGTCTCCCCTGCTCAAGTGATGGTTCACTGAACTCACTCCATACACCTGTGGGTAGCGAAGCCAAACCTTGTAGACCTGGGCTAAAGTCCCAGGATACACAGCATTATTTGCCTTGCAATAATGCAGAAAAATTGTTTCAGGAATATTCTTGGGGTCTCTGGAGCTTTTTTTTGGTTTTCTGAAACATCAATTTTTGTGATCAGGTGGATGGTACATGGCTTGACGTTGAATAACAGCTTGTGATGTGCATTCTGTCACTGCATTGTCCCCAGGATGAGTGGTTTACCTCATAGTTCCCTGGTCATGATGAACATTTTCAGATTGAGGTGGCGTTCACAGGACGTAAGACACCATTCACACAGTGTGTCCACACCCTGCCACATATGGCACAAGTATGCACGTGGGATTTTACATGGAGTGTTGGGGTAACAAAGTTCTGTACTGTTGACTAGGATATCAGATGCCACACACCATCATTCTCCTTATAGCCTTGAGAGAGGACCAGAAGCCTCCTGCTGCTATGTGTTTTTCCAGCCAAGTAAAGATTGTGCTCTGCCCTACTGGATGAGTTGTTGGTGGGGATATTTAAACACAGATTCAGCCTCTTAGCTATCAACTCAGTCCAAGCACTTTCTTCCCTGCACACTATAAAGGAAGCCCTATCCTTTTATGTAAAAGTGCTTTCTTGATCCAGTAGGCTATAGAGAACAGTGTAACTCTGTTGTATTAGACTATTTTTGTTAAATTGTAACAAATATTGCGAAGATGATGAATTTACAATCTAGTTTTTAGTACTGAATTTTGTAGTCGTTTTATCTAGGTTTGGTGGGTAGGACCGTGACACCACTGACTGCTTCAGTTTACTTTGACTTGAATAAATGTTTATCAATTCCAATGCTGCCTATTTTAGATGTGTTACTACAGCAAAGTGTTATCTTTTAAATGACTAACGTGTTTACATGTTGAAATATGTAAAATAAAAAATGTTGTGCACGTTTAAAAATGAAATAGTGGAATCCATTAATTTATGGGTGAGTCCTTTCATATCATACAGACAACTATGATAGATGGTATCTATGGTGCAATACAATGTATGGTGACTGATTTATTAGATCATCACTTGTCCGCTTTGGTTTGTGCAGCCACAGAGAACTAAAATGGCCTGTCTTCAGAAAGCAGAGGAACAGCATTGTACCTCACAGATTATAAAGAGGGAAAGAGAGCAGTTCTTATCCCTATTTCAATATTTACCTGAATATCATGTAATTGTGGGCAAATCGCTCGATTGTCCCATATCTGATGAATAAATGTAATATAATGTGATTGTAAACATGTAAAATGTAATGGAAGTATTCAGACAAGTAATACCTTCACTTGATGTGCATCTTGTTTTTTCAATAACCCTCACAATAACGTGCAGCGCTCATCTGCTCTCCAGCTACGTGTGCAGTTTATGATTTAATAAGTACGCTTATGTTCACATATACCATCTAGGTTTTAGACCAAAGCCTATTCAATCCGGGAACACTCTTTATACACATACATGAGAAGAATTTGTTAACTGTATGGAAGTTAAACTCAATGACAAATTACCCTTGCTATGTTGTTGTCGAAGATGAACCTAACAAAGAAATAGATGTCAAGCAAAGATTATATTCTCAAGAAAAGGCATTTTGAATATAAACACTGTTCTGTCCTTCCCCTTTGGTAGATCATCTTACAGCAAGCACCGCAGTGTACAGTGAAATGCTTCATTTTGAATAGCTCTAGCTTCACGTTGATAAACTGATGAATACATTCATGTCTAGTGTGTATTGTATAAAGGGACGATATGTAAATGTGCTTCATTGTTAATTACTTCAGCAGTAAGTAGGCTCCCAAAAATGCATGTGAACACTGCTGCATTGTGTTATCATTGCTTTGCATATAGTATGCATCTTTTCTAGCATTCCATTATTGTCATGCCTTAACTGTCTAAATTGTCAAAACTTAAACATTCTGTGCTTCATCTCCTTCGTGTCACTTTTGTTTGTTTGAGAAACAAATACAGATTAAAATCTCTGTTGACCAGTAACCTCTAACATAATGTAGGATTCCAAACAATTAGTGTTCTGGGCCTGAATCACAGGCCAATTTTAGGTCTCGCCTAAGACCCTGCATGCGCAGTCTGTTGCGAGACATATCTTACAGTGGGCCTAGAGCCCACCAATTGCTTACTGTTGGTTAGCTTTAGAAAAAAAAGATTACATCAAACACTAATTTCTTTTTTTACAAACCTTTTTTTAGCCATGAGGCACAGCAGCAGGCATGGTGTGCTGCAGGGCTAAAACTATTTGCAAGGTCAACAGGTCCCAAAGGAGAGACCGCTTGCCTTTACCAATGCTTGTTAATTCTGTGTATTTATAGGTTAGGCTTGTTGGGGCATCCACTTGCAGCTTTCTCAGTCCTTTATTTATCCAACTCTTGATCCATATGCTGTCCACTCATTCTATTCTCATTGTTTTGATGTCTGGGGAGGAGATGATTACCTCCTTGGAGAAGTAACCCGGTCTGGACATCCCTACTTGGTGTTAAGATTTGTTGATCTTAACATGCCTCACTTTATACCCTATAGTGAATGTGGACCAGTCAGAGAGGAATAGAGACTTTAGCATAGTCTTAATTTTTTTCAGTCTTCTCTTTTCAGACGGAACACATCAATTTTGAATCAAGCATTTGCTGATTATCTCGCCAGCATGGGTTTTTGGGGTTTGGGGGCGAGGTAGTTGTCAGGGAAGTAAAGTTTATCTGTAGGACTTAATTCAGAGAGCTGTAATCCTATTAAAATTGAAGGCCAGGATAGAATGAGGTTAACCATTTGGGGGCAGCTTTTTGGTGGGATAGAGTTTGAAAAAAAAAGGTGATTGATGTGATAGAGGTTCTGTCATAATAGTGGTTTAGAAAATCAAAGGAGTTTGTTGTGGATGAAAACTTTGTCATCTGACCTCAAAGAAGGCAGGAGACTAGAGATTTGAAGGTAGAATTGGAGAGAACAACGTTTCCAGGCAGGGCCAAGGTCATCCAAACATTTCTTGAGCATCCTTGTTAGAAAGATCAGCCACCTGGATATTTAGGTCACCCAAGCTTGCTCTTGATGGTGTGGAATGAGTGTCTTTTTTTCTGTGGCCAGGCAGGTCTGTATTGAAGGTATAGATATTTCTGGAGAGTGGTGAACTACTGGGCAGATAAAGGAAACTGGGCTGGCAATTAGTTACCCTCCCAGCCAACATGGCTTGGCCTTCACCTGTTTCGAGGGAGCTCTGGAGGCAGGGGTAGGGTGGATTTTCCTAGTCCCCTGTCAGCGGGCTTTAAGTGCTGAAGGCCACACCCTGCTCCCACCTTACTGTCCTCTTTGTACAACCTACCAAGTGTCCCTCAGAATTTCCCTTTTCTTTCTGTTGCTGACAGTTGCCTAGATTCACAGATTCATGGGCACATTTTGGAATTATAAATCGGCACCAAAATATCCATGCTCCTTTGCTGACAAAGACAGCTAAAATCATAATCAAATTGCATATTTTTGTCTGCCCTACAGTGATGTGCCATATTTCTCTCAACATTGTATTTTATAATATACATCTTTTAGCTCTGAAAATGTGCTTGTTACGACGCATCGATAAACCCCAATTACTGCCACAGACTTCACAAAGTGGCAGACAAAGCAGACAATTTAGTTTTGAAAATGTATGTCCATTCCTAAATGTATATGTCTGTGGACCATCCTGATGTTAATATATGTGTTTTCAGTTATTAGAGAACATTTCATGGAACACTACAAAATGTAGTGCTGTGAACACACCAAATTCAGTGACCGTGCGTCCAGCATATTCTCGGTCTGGGTTTTGACAGTGCAGCTGGCAAACTGATCTATTTCTAACAATATACATAGTGTGGACTTTAGGTCTGCCCCTTTGAAGAGTTGGCTTTCTTTGATCAGTTTCTTTCAGCCATTTGTTTGAGATAGGTCAATCATGTCGTTGCTCAGCCAGGTGAAATATTTACCTCTCCTCTAGTGCTATTAGCACTTGGGATGTATCCTTCCTCCTCTACTCGGGTGTTGGCATTAAGCTGCATAAGTGACTTCTTTGCAACTATAGCCATGATGTCCACTTCTGCGGGATCCCTCCCCAGTGTCTTGCTGTCATGTACCAATATAATGTGTCAGCACATTAAACTCAAACCTTTTGGTTTTGCAAATGCTTGTTTCTTGTAGTTCCCTTTGTCAGTTAATGTGTTAGAGATCGTGCAGATTTGTAAAGCAATGCCAGTTAGTAGTAATACATTTTCATCTCCTTTGATTTCCTTTGCTGCCTTTGTTTGATGTATATGAAGACACAAGGGCTAGTAGGTTTATCCATCTCACAACACCGAGCCTCTGACTGCAACTGCTGATCTCCTAGTTCCCCACTGTCATTTCTAACTAATGCCACATTCCAATTGCCATACCACGAGGATTGGAACGATGGCTAGCCAATCCCCAGCACATCCCCCTCACTTACAAGTTACCCACAAGCAACACTTTCCTATACAATACTTATTTGTATATTTATATAAATAAGTATTGTACTTAAATATAACTTCTCCTATATAGAAATTGTGTGAAACATGGACATCTGGAGGAGAACTTTTAAAGGAACCATCTACATTAACAAATCATTGAACTACTGATGCACAAACTTCTTCTGCTTTGAATTAGTGCAACATTCTAGACCGTCTGCAGGTTTCACTGAACCCTGACGGACACAGGACACAGTCCTCTTTGGCCTTGGTACCACCACTTCTTTGCTCTTGTTCCAGACTTTTCCATCCTCTAAAATCACAACTTGATCCCTCCCTTCCTTCACAAGATGTGGTGGTGAAAACCTAGGCTGAACCTTATGAACATGCTTGAGAATTAGTATCTTCACAAGGTATTCAGTTCGGACCCTACTTTCCTTTCTTTCGCATACTTCTCTTGTACCCATCTTCGTGCATCCAGTATACCACTCACTTTCTCACCATCCTGATTCTTTCTGTTCATCCATTCCCTATTTGAGCACATACTAACCACTCTGCCTCTCAACAAGTAGAAAGGAGCTACCCTGGTGCTAACGTGTGAGGTGATTCTCAACAGATATTAATTTGCTACCTTATCAAAGACTAATTCTTCTAGAAATCCCTCTCTGATAAGTGTCCTGGAAAACATCCATGATGGTCTTAGAATTTACATTGGTGACACATTTTATTTCTATCCACTTTGACATGTAGTCAACTAATACCAAGGCAAACTGCCCAAAACCCCACAAGGGCCAAAAACATTGAACGCCAACTTGTGCAAAGGTACTCTTGGGCGAATACAGGAGTGATAGGAGACGCTACGGTGACCTGTGACGTGTCACTTAAAACACATGCACTACACTCCCTCACACAATGTTCAACGGCTTTGTCCATTCCAGGCCACCAAAATTCCTCTCTCACACACCGCTTCATTGCACGCATGCTCACATGTGCCAACTCCAAAACTTTCGATCTCCATTGGAGACAACAAAACGTTCACATCTCAATAAAATACCATTAACGATGTATAATTCGTTGGCAGACCTTCAATACGGAACCAAATCCTCCTTCATACCATGTGCACTGGGCCATTTGTCAGTGACTCATTTTATTACTTCTTGCGACAACTTGTCTTTGGAGGCAGCTACTCTCCATTCTTATTTCGGCAATACTCCAGAATTGACCTTGCCCACAGCATATACAAATTACACATCATCATCATCATCATCTCCTTCTCTCTCACTTTCTCTCCTCCCTCACATTCCACTACAGGTAATCTAGAAAGGCTGTCCGCTGCAAAATTCCAGACCCCTGGAACATACTTGAACGTGTATTGGTACTCTTGCATGCGCTACTGCCATTTCGCGATGTGCAGCGTTGTCCTACCTCTATTGACAGTAGTAAACAATTTTACTAATGGCTTATGGTCAGTGCATAGGATGAATAGGCTCGACCAAACAATATTCCTAAAATACTGCTCACCCCACCATAAACTAAGGGCCTCTTTCTCAATGGTGGAATAGACAAGTTCTGCTCCACAAAGTGCCCTTGATGCAAACGCAGAGATTTCTTCCTTACTATTTTCTCTCTTTTGCATCAGGACAGCACCTAAACCATGGTTGCTAGCATCAGTGGTGGTGATGCATTGATAATCAGTGTTGATTGGTTTGAGGGGTTTGGCAGACACAATGTCTTTCCTAATTCATTCAAACACTGTCACACTCGTCATTCCACACATACTTTGCATTTTGTTTTTTAACAGATCACGAAAACCTCCTATTTTGGTTGCAAAATTCTTCACACATTTTGCATAGTACTCAATCATTCCTAAAAAGGACTTAATCTGATACTTATTGCTGGGTGCTGGCACCTGCTCAAAAGCTTTCAAGATTTTCATTTTAGGTTCGACACCTTTGAATGACACACTGTGTTCTAAATAATCCACCCCTTCACAGTAAAACCTACACGAATCTTTTCTTAAAGTCAAGCCTGAACTTGAGATGAGATGTGGAGGCTAGCCAGAATGGCATACGTTTAGAACAGAAGGCCCCCTCCGGAGTCACAAAAGAAGCCAGATGTCTAAACTCATGACATAACTCTGTCTGATGGTACACTGCTTACATGTCAAGCATGGTATAAATGGCAGCTCCCTTCAAAGTGGAAAATAGCTCATTGACATTGGGGAGTGGCTGGCAGTCTACCCAGATGTTGGAATTCAGGTCGCGTAAATCGATACACCAACACAGGGACTTGTCAGGTTTGCGTGCCAACACAACTAAGGCCAATCACACTGAACTTTCAGTGGGTTTTTCGATGCCTAGATCACATAGTTTTGTTTAAATTCTAACTTAAGTGATTGGCACACATTAGCATTCTCCTTCAAAATGATGCGATGTTTGAAGCCCTTCAACCTCCCAAAGTAATCCGCAAAAGCTTCTAGATACCTACTGGTCCATTTACTCTCAACCACATTGCATATCTTCTCGCTACATGTCTTTAGTTGTGGGGATAACACCGCTGCAGGAGTATTTCAAAGGATGATGGGGGAGGTATTTAAAGGTTTAAATAATATTTATTTCTAGGATGATATCTGTGTATTTGGTGACACTGTGGAGAACTGTAACAACCCCTTAAGATGTGTACTTGACAGACTCAAGAGGGCATATTAAAAAAAGGGAAATGCACATTTCTGTTCAAGAAAATTGAATATCTTGGATATACGTTATCAGAACGTGCACCATTCTAGGGTTTGGGACAATTTTAGGTCTCTGAACTGCAAAAAGTGTTTGTGGAGTAAATTAATTTCCATTTGTCTGGAGCCAGATATTTGAAAACATATAATTACAAAACAGAAAATATCTTGTAAAAAGAAATTGGTTTTTAGAAGGTATAGTCAATCAGAAGGCAATAGAGTCAATCGCTGAAGTGTGCAAACCTGTCACTCTATGCTATGCCATCATGGGCAAAATCAGAATGTGAATAACAATCAAACAAGCCAGTGGCTGGAGTGGGATGGCCCAAAGTCCAACTATGTATGGAGATGGATACATGTGTTTTTGTATGTTTTTTTTTTTTTTGTTAATTAGAAAAGCCTAACACTCCGGATCTAAAAGGTGCTTCAATACACGCAATACTAAATGTTATTCCTAACATTACAAAGATGTAGGAAATGACAGTTAGCAAAGCTGTATATAACCACCCATACGAGTTCTAACAAGAATTCTCCAATGCAATTGTTCTGTCAGAAGAGGGTAACAAACAAAAATCCTTGCCTGCTACAATAATAGGTCAGATATCATGTAACACCGTTCTGGTCAAGAGATTTTTACTCGGTGTAATAATCCATCTAAAAATGACTACTCTCTTTATCATAAGCTTTTCACCATAAATGTGTCATGCTGCCTTTCTAATTTATTTTTGTAATAAACTAATTAGACCTAAGGCATTTGAAACAACTTTTTCCAATTAACTAATCAGATCTATAGCCTTAATTATTGGCTTGTCTCCATAATCGACACTGGCCTACTGTACAGACCATAAGCGTTCGGATAACATGCATACATTTACAAATATTTACAGCATTAGGGTTGGCCAAACGGTAAACCCGCTTAAATGAGTCTAACAAGGAGTCTCACAGTAGAAATCCTCTACCATGAGCTTTTATCTGAGGTTGTAACCGACACCAATCCATTGCCTCCCACTGTAATTGGTGAGATTATATGTAAATTCCCATGTTTGGGCTTTACTGCAGTATAACAATCCACACTAAAAGGCCTGTTGGCTTTCACATATGCTTTCATACCTAACAATATGACCAACAAGGGTGTGGAATTCACAAAAATATCTGCTTGTCCATGGGACAGGTTGCTTCATAAAACTACTTGTCCTGTAACAAATCCACTTGTCCCTTTGGTGCCATGTAGTGCGGCAAATTATGGCAGCAATCTCATTATATGAGAACTCTGATAATAGCCTCTCTGAATATGCCAGAGCTCATACCATAGTAGGATTTGAATACTAGCAATTCCCTTATTTTGCCACCTTTCCACAGATCTACTTACTGGGGCTGAAGGTAGCAGTAAGCAATAGTTCCCCATGGTTGCAATGCCCTTTTGAGTCTGTGCAAACCTACTCACTTGCATGTTTTATTGGTTTTCGCCAGCTTGTCTTGAAAATGTTCCCATATAGCGAAAGGTTGGAAATTTACTCCTGACCAAGGCTGAAGTAAAACTTCTTCCAGGGTTGGGGAAAAAAGTGGTTGGTCGGAAAGTGAACTTGTTAACGCGCAACAGATTTTCGTATGAGGAAATCTACACATGAATATTTGCAAGTGCTAAAATGCAGTTCACAAATATTTTTCAAGAGTACAATTTCCTGACCTACTTGTGCAAAATCTTCTGAGTTCATGAAAGCCGTAAATCTGCACTACTGCAAGGACGTATACCATAGGTGCATTATTTTGACTTTCCTTAATAATTGGGCCCCTATTTAGGTTTGGCGTTTTTGTTTTTATCAAAAATCTATCTCTGTCTACCGGCTGGCTTCACTGTGAGTGACTGCATTCTGCTCTTTCACAAGGAGCATATTGGCACGCAAAGTTGTTTTGTTCACCGCCAGGAACTACTGTGGCAATGTGTGCTATTTGAGACCAAAAACATTTTTACTTTTGCCAATGTTTGTTACAATGATGAGGGACTGGCAGCTCCCAAAACAATAAAGTTTTACGAAATCCATGTCAAAACAAGACACGCCTTGACATAACCAAAAGGTTAACCACCAATGTCATACCTATTGGCTTTGCCAGTGCTTGTTTATTTTCATGTATCCTATCATTTTGTTGCAACTGGTTACACTGATTTTCCATTATGAATACTTATTTAAAATACTGGCATGCATCAACACATTTTGCTAAGCATGTTTCTCAGGAATGGTGCCTAAAATTTCACAATAGTTTAGCATAACATTTTTTTCCTAATTGTAGTTTTTTTATTGAACATTTTTAAAGCAAAGAGTCCTCAATCTTACTTTCAAGCTTTTGTATATATTTGCATCTAATCAGAGAGCATCCTGGAAGCTGTATTCGTCGCCTTATATTGTTAAACTTTGCAAAGCTGTGTACACATTTTATACTGGAACCACATTTCCTTAGAGCGCTCACCCTAATAAAAGGCTTTGTATTACTCAACCATAAATACAAGTACAAACAGCGTTAACATATGGACGCAAATATTATGTTAACTGCAGACAATGCCCTTCGCTGATCCATAATGTAATGGTAGTGTAATCTGGCACCAAAAGAGTTTGTGCTGATGGGGGTTGGGGCTACTTGCCCCAAAGACGAAATAAACATGGAAATGTCTTGTCCTTGAACCCAAACCATGTCCTGGGCATCAGGCTACAGGAATTCCACACCCCTGGACCAATCTTATACAGGCCTTGAAAAATCACATAAATGTCACTAGATCTGCAGTAATCTAGTCAACCTAACTGTAATGTACTTGACCCATAAACTAGTCTTATTTTGTCATCCTAGGCAAATATTTTATTTTGCAGAGCCACCTTTTTCTACACTATCACATATGGGAACACCTTCCAATATGTGAGTTCAGCATTCCTGTTGTACAAAAAAAAACAATTTGGTTTGATTTAATAGACTAAACGTTTGCTCCATTCATAGTAGGAATCTAGTCCAAATATATAGACACATATGACCCCTGACTTACCTCGTAGTTCACTAATAGCAATGTCATCAGGCCAGGAGGAGGAATGTTTCTCCGTGCATATTTAAAAAATCACTTTTAATAAATATATCAGTAAAGCACGAGGTGGTAGTGCACTGTTATTTACAGACGGGACATTTTCTATTGAAATGGCCAAAATATTCCCTCCAACATGCAGTTTTAATTATAAAACTATATAGTGTGTAAACAATCTGTGGAAATCGGGTTTCAGCAAACTTTTTTGCTTTATTTTTTCAATTTTAATATGACATTAGAACACCAACGTTACAGCAATATGTAAGCTCCTTGAAAATGGAGTTGCAATGCTGGGGTTTTCATCCTATAAAAATACATTTTCATCACACACAATTGCTAAACATGGGCCTTCATAACTACTAAAATGTATTTTGAAATGTTTGTACAGTTCACTTCTTAGCTATTTAAATGTGTGTTAGGATAAAACATAACGTCCTACTGCCTTTCTTTTCACACTTTTTGTACAGCATGTTTGTCCGATAGTTCACTTCACAAAATCCTCAAACATTGTAATCAGAGAAAGAATAGTAATTGTATATGCAAACTGACTTTTGAACTCTGTCTCTAAACAGAATAAATGTGACAAGATAAAAGCAAGATTTAAAGACCTTTTGAATGCTCCTTCACTTAGTGAGTGAACAGAACACCTGTTGTTTCTTAGCCTACCAGAGGGCTTCTAAATATAGCTCGCCCTGATAAAATCTGACTTGCCATAGAGAGTGGGCGATGAGATTTATCGAGGCCTGTTATACATACTCCTCCTTTCGCTTCTAAACCATATAGCATTAAAGCAGGAGTCCCTCGAATCTCAATCATCTCACCCATACTTTTCAACATCTATATGAAATCATTACCAGATCTGATTAATGGGTTTGACTGCACCTGCTATAGCTATGCAGATGATACACAGATACATCTGAAATTGGAAAACCCAAAGGACATTGGATCATCAAAAATCTTCAATTGCCGCTGGGTCATTGACCAACGGATGACATTGAGCCACCTCAAACTAAATGCCTCCAACTAAAATACTCACCTGTGGTGACTGGAAAACCTAAGACCCTCTCTGCGCCTGGGCTGAGGATCTAGGACCACCACCACAAATATGCAAGTGGGTAAGCAACCTTGGAATTACCCTGGACGCCAAGCTGTCAATGAATGAACTAGTGGACCATGTAGCCAAATAAAGCTTTCTTATATTAAAAACACTGCAACACATCTTCCCACACTTAGGATTCCCTCACAATGCTCAAACTACCATCTTGCTTCTTCTATCTCAACTAGATTATGCTAATGTTCTTTATCACCGAAAACCCCTGTCAAATATGATTTGATTACAGAGAATTTAGAATGCTGCCTCTAGACTACTCCTACATGTAAAGTCACAAGTACACATTTCCTCTGCCTTTAGGGCCCTACACTGGGCTATAATTTGCCAGACGATCCTCCTTCAAGCTATTTAGTATCACACACAAAGCAATATATGGCAAATTGCCACTCTTTATCAAGAAATCAACAAATGCGTACAACAAAGGAACCTATGTTTGAGAATGGCTCCCCTACTCAACATTCCAACATGCTTTCTCAGGTCAAGCAGCCAAACTATAGAATTCACTATCCTCACACATAAGATCCACTCGAGATGGCTCTTCCACAAGTTTCCCCCTACATGACCACTATAGTCACAACACAACATTGTACCACTACTGCATACTCAGACATAACCACCTATTCTTCTCACAGTATAGAGATAAAGTTGTTGTTATACATGCCATTGCACATTGTACTATGCTTCCTGTTATAAGCACACACATTCACATAAGGAAAAAACGGATATATTACACCATAAGAGATGTGCATATCAGACAATGCCATAATTACTGCTTTGATGTACGTATAGCTACATATATAGAAAAGTTTATGTCTGCTACTAAAACTGTCATTAAAATATGTGCACACATATTCACAAGATAACTATGCATATCAGATCCGGTTAAGTATTGCTGCTTCTGTGCACATATGGCTATTTCATATAGAGCAGTCCTCTCCAGCCAATGCAACCTTACCAAGTGTAATGTGCATACATGTATGTCAAAAGATATTTTTTCTAATCAAAAACTGAAATAAACTTAAACCTTTGTCTCATCCCTCCTCTCTGTTTTCTAAGTCATCCTAAATCTTTAAATCTACTATGAACCCCAGACATCCTTCTCAAACTCCCTCCCCCCTATTTAGGTCGAGCCTAGCGCAGCGCGCATGCGCTGCTTTAGGAGATGACCTTTTGGAATCGGTCTGCACTTTTCTAACACTCATGCGTGTGGTGGCAGCCACCTTGCGGGAGTGAGTAGTGGTGCACAGGTACCATCTGTTTCTAATTAGTGTGGCCAAGCGGTCGCTTTCACTTTCTTGCCTATCTCGCGGTCGCTTTCACTTTCGTGCCGTATACACATGTTTTTATCATGCTTATTTGTGTTTGCTTTGCCGTTCGTTTTTCCTTCCTATGTCTTTCTGTCTCTCTGCCAGCTGTTATGCAATATTCTGTAAACAGAAAGACATAGGAAGGCAAAACGAACGGAAAAGCAAACACATATACGCATGATCTAACTCTTTGTACCCTCTTTGACCAAAAACCATTTGCTGTCACTTTACTTGCAAACCAGCCTCCTCTCTGCACTCAGAATTAGTCTCGGCGTCGGCTCAACATCCTGTGATCCTGCGCACTTTTTTTTTTTTAGTGGAGAAACCCACTGGTTACTTTGATTGCCTTGGCTTTGAAACAAACGCGCTCTGCTGACGGCATTATTATTTTTTTAAACACAGACAGCATTCATGTATTTTTTAATTAACAATAAATAGATATTATCTCGATTGCCTCGGCCAAACAAAGCAAATCACTTACACATAGGGAGACTCGATGCCGAGACCCCTCGCACGCCCAATGTCCAGCCATAACAACCAGTGCAACTGGAGTCGTAGGAGGAGGAGCCAACACTACTGAGCACCATGGTATGGTGCAAACCTGGGATCCCAGTTTGGCATACCGCCTTTCACCACGAAGGGAAGCAACGAGGCACCGACTAAAACTCAGTTATGACACCGGCGACAGCTGTGTACACTTTTGTAAGAAACAAAATGTCAATACAGGTCCTCTGCATTTTATAACAATCACAACACTTCTAGGGGAGGTGAAGCATCGGCATGGACATAAACATAGGACAATGGCATGAAACTTTGAACCTCCCCACACCTCGTGTCAGGAGAAGTTGCAGACAGGTGGGAGAATAAGGACGTTAACTGGAAAGATCTGAGCCATCTGTTAATAATGATGCTCTCTCATAGAATAGATGATCGTAAAGGTATATCACCAGCGATACCAAACCCACTCCAACATACAACACTACTAATGTAGTTCTAAGATGGCCAATACATATGTAGCAATTGCACAAGGCACACCAGCCACTCTCTTTTGTTTCCGGAGAGCGTACTTTTCAAGGCTCCCTTTGAATTTAGTGCATCATTTCGGACCCGCCTTTTCCTTAGGGATTTTCCCACTCTTCTGGAAGTAGACTGTACTATCAGTCTCAGGCAATTGGTCAGAAGTGTGTTGACGTTACCTATTGTGATTGGCCCAGTAACTTTAATATGTGTTGTCACTCAAATCGCATTCAATAGATTAGAATTAATTGCCTTTAATGAGTTTGTGACAGTATTTCTGTTGCATACAGGTGAAAGTATGTGGGAAATTACATTGTGTGTGATCGCGTGTGTAGATAGATAATCGTGCTCACGCTTATTCATGTTTCGTGCTTGTGCATACGTGTGTGCACATATATATTTCTGTACTTGGGATATAAAATATATTATGGAATGCAAACAGAGCGAGTACATACCACCGTCTGCCCCTGTGATACCTCACTGATCACAGCTGGACCACCACAGACTCGGGTGCAGAACAATGGCCTTGGTCTGACAGAGGGTGTGGTTGAGGGAGTGACCCTCTTTTAATCAAAATCCTGTGTTTGCTTTTACAATCGGGATGTGTTAGTGATGGCCTACATCAGCACTGCCATAACCTAGTATATAGCAATTGTACAGCTCTTCAATCCCTGGTGCCACAACACACACTATAATTTACTGCATGGCTAAACACTTATAAGGTCCTAAAGGCGAGACCTATTGGCTATGCCAATGCTTGTTAAGATCAAGCCTGCGAGAGCATGCGCTAGTGCATGCATCTTGCTTGCTAACTTTATTGTATACCATTTAATGACTTCACGCCACTCTTCTTTAAAGCCTCCTTAATTGGCTAGTGCAGGTGAAACGTCATTTCCGACCATCTTCTTTTTAGTGTGCTCTGTTTTGTTTTCTCCTACATTGTCCTGTGTCATTACTTTAATTACATATCACTTTTATTTCTTACTACATTTCCCGGTATAACTTCACGTCTACTAGTAAAAGCATTGTATGTTATTGTAAACAAATAGCATTTACTTTTATTGTAAACGCATAAATAAAGCACTTACATTGTACTGATATAATCGTGATTCCCTGTTGTTGCATTTGTCACGTTGTATGCCCTTGCCATTTGCGCTGGTATTTGTAAGTAAAATTGCATCAGCAAATGGGAGTTATATTTACATTTAACCAAATGCATTGATTTTTACTCTGATTTGCCTGTACAACATTACTGTTAATGCTCGTTGGGCTTTGCCTTTTTTTGACTTTGAAAAATGGCACTTAACTAAATCCTTAACAGGACTTTTTAGGTCTCGCCTGGTGTTATCTGCGCATGCGCTGCTCTCGCTATGCGAGTGCCTTTTGCTATCTATACACTTTCCAAACTTACTTAAAGACACGCCCTTGTTTTCATTTGGGAGCGTCATCGTTTATTAAACGCTGACGCATGATTGAAAACTGGGCTTTTAGGTTACCGCCTTGTCCACTTTTAGGACGGCCCATGTGGACAAGGCAACGCCATCTTGGTTTGCTTTGCTTGGTTTGTTTGTGTTTGTGTCAGCGCATTGACTTATGTATATGTAAAGGTACGGTGTTGTAGCCTTGTCTACAATTTATCTTTATTTGTTTACAACGCGTTTTAGGTGTGTTTATTTTCCTTTGCTATTGCGCACAATATTAGTGTGGTTTGCTCCTAAATGTGTGATCGCGTCGCTTTGAAGCGCAACTAAATATGGAATATGTGTTTGTTAATGTACCCGACCATAAGGAGTTACAGCAGCAGAATCAAGTTAACCGAGCTGCTTCTCCCTTTTGATTTTTATTAAGTAACATTTGGTTGCAAAACAGCGGATGTCGCCAGCGTCATGAATTTTTGATAGTTTGTTTTCATCTGAGCTTAATGGGTAGCATCAGCGTTTATGGTAAACGCTGGCTTCCTGTTGGAAAGGAGTGTTTTTGGTTGCCACCCTGTCCACTTTTTGGACGGCCCCTTCGGACACGATCGCCTGCTTTGTGGCTGTCGTGAAGACATTTCTTATCAGCTTGTTTATTTAACAAGCTGATAAGAAAGGTCCTAACGAGAGACGTGAAGCAGGCATCCTGCAACCACGCTGGATTCGAGTATGGGCTAGCCGGCTCTCTCATTGGTCAGTCGGTGTCCAGCTGCCAGAGGGCCCCACACAAGGAAGTGGCTACGTGTCGGAAATGAGGACGCTCTGAGAAGGCGGGGCACAGAACGCTGTGGAGTGGAGCTGCGGGTCTGTGCTGAGAGACCCACTTTGTGAGACCCAGCTGCTCTGCTGGCAAAGACGGAAAACACCGGCTTGTGGCCCGCGTCTATGACTTGAAGTGGCTTGGAGCAGGAAATCAGCAGGCACTAGCGACTCTGCATAAGTATCAGCCCAAGGCACTTTATCGTGTGTGTACATATATTTTAGCTGTACCCATATATATATATATATATATATATATATATATATATATATATATTTTTTTTTTAATTGTTCCACTCTCTCCCTGGCCTCCCACCTGCCATGCTTTCCCATCCTCGCAGGCCCCACAAACCTTTGCTCTGTTCACAGGGGAAGAGTTTGGACTTTTGAAAACCCCTGTTAAAACGGCAAATTCACAGTGCTGTTATTTTCACAAAAAACACTTTGCCACATCGCTTATTTCACATCCATAGCACTCAAATCAAAGCATTAGGCAAGAATCCCAAAGCAATCCGTTATTAAGTAGTCAAGGACTCGCCGTTGCTTCACAGACACTTTATCCAAAGTCAAATGAACACTAATTTACAAGGGACAGTGCGTGGTGTCTAGAGGCTGTAGGCTACCTCTCTTAGAGAGCCAGAGCCAGTGTTCGTATGCTTGGCGTCCGCGGCACAGAGGGTAGAGGGTACTCCCGTGGAGTGTCATAAAAGAGAAGCAACGGCGCAGACATTCGTAGTGCCCACTGATATCCCCACAAACTAGGAAGCAGCGAGTGGTACGAGGGAGTGGAACTGGTGCAGGTGCACCTTACTGCTTTTGCCGGGCTGTTTCGATAACTTCTCCAGAATGCTGAATACATATGAATAATTAGCAGTGTAATGCATGCATGCGTGCGAGCAGACAGTCACTCTGCTTAATGGAAGTTGTAGTCATATGGCAGCTATTGCATTGCCCTCCTACGAAGAAGAATGTTCGTGGGTTACCAGCTCCGTATCTTAACATGACTCCTGTGGGCCAGGTGGTCCGGAGAGTTGCTGACTGCCCCCCACGGATGGGCAGCTTCCTGGAGCGGTCTGCTGGCCACCTTGGCAGAACCCCCCTGTCCTGAGACAGGTACGCATGTGGATAGACAGACACAGACCGAGTCCACGCCGCACCCCTGGCCATTCAGTGCCCAGCTCTGCCTGCCTACTGCCCTGCTCTGCCACGCTAGATCATCTGCTCATGCTGTCTGGTTGCTCATCGCTCTCCATGCTGGCCACAGTGCCCATCTACCTTCTGTCCACCTAGTGCCAAGCTCTACCCAAGTCACATCATCTGCCCATGCTGGTCCCCTTGCCTTGCTTACCCCTGCTGAACTAGTGTCCAGGTCTCGCATGCCAGCCCCACTGGCCAGTCCTAACCCTGCCTCATCAACTAGACCTACTGTCAACGCAAGACCCAGTGCTGACCATCGCCACCCGGGCCCTAGTGCCAGGCTCTACCCATGCTGGGTCCACTTCCCTGCTGTCTCTACCCTTGCCTCACTGGCCACCCCTCGCATGCTCTGCCTGCTGCCCAGCTCTGCCCTCGCTGGGTCACCTGACTGCACCTACCCCTACTGCTCAAACTGCCTGCACTTCTCTTCCCCACACCGCCTGCTTTTAAATTTTGGAGCCTGGCCTGAATGCACAGTGTGCTCTTGGGCAACTTTGACCTCGACGTGGGAGGGTGAATATCTGTAGATGCAGTGTTTACCATGCAGTGTTTTTCAATGCAGTTTAAAGAGCGCGGGTGGACCTTGTGGAGGAGGGGCCTTCTCAGCTCGGGTTCAAGTGTGGGGGGTGTGTAATGGTGGTTCCAGACCAGGGTCTGAAGCGGAACACTTACAATCAAACCTAAAGAACAGTTGCACGCCCTGCTGTTTTTTTTGTCAAACAGATTTCATTGAGGATTTCGTCAAGTGCTCAGCCGTGTTTGTTGCTGGTGTTTAGAAAGAGAGTTACCGGCTGCTGGGTAGCAGTGGGCGCAGTTCTGTGTTCAGTCTCATATACGGGTGCATGGTGTGTACTCGGGGTTTCTCGAGAGGGTATATGCTTTGTGTGCACTCATGGGGGGCATGCTGTTACACAGGGTCTCTTGGAGGGTATATGCTTTGTGTGCACTCATGGGGGGCATGCTGCTACACGGTGTCTCTGGGGAGGTTGTATGCACGGTGTGCACTCATGCGGTGCATGGATTGTATACAGTGCGTCCCGGGAGGTGGATGCTGTGCACATGGGATGTCTCAAGAGGGCTGTTGCAGTGCATGCTGTGTACATAAGGTTATGTAGGGTCTCTTGGGAGGGTACATGCTTTGTATCCATGATGTGCTCTCATGTGACGCACTGATTATATACTGTGCATCCCAGGAGGTGCATGCTCTGCACCTGGGTTAACCTTATGTTAACATTCAAGATGGATGTCTTTACGTTTAATTTGCCCGCGCGTCTCATTCAATTGAGCTCTTCATCCTTCCAAAGTTGATACACTGGCACGAAGTAATTCGATACCGTAAAACCCATTATATGAAGGGCTTAGAAAAAACACAATATAGTCCAAAACGGTGTATAAAACCAATTTTCATTTTATTGTTTGTCGTAACCTTTCTTCATAACTGCTGTGTGTAAGTTCTTACAAACTGGCACACCGTGGTGACATAGCGGTGACGTAGATACGTTTAAATTCCTGTCGGTCATCTTAGTTGGTCAGCTGAGGTGGCCCAAAGTCAGGTGTGACACCTTATACCAGTCCCGTTTATTACCCAGCAGCATGCTGCGATTCTTTTGGTAACTTCTAGTTGTAGAGAGAAAACTACAAGTCCCAGAATGCTGTTAGCTAATAGCCAATAATGGCGGTGGTACTTTGGACTGCTGAGTGCCTCATGTTGTGACAGATGTGATTAAAAACACCACCAATGGTGGTAAGATCCTGAGAGCCCCGTGTCCTGCCCTTGTTCTTCAAAACATTATTTTGAGAGCACAGCACATGCCAGACTGACTACAAGCAGTCGCTGAGATCAAAGAGCTAACCTTTGACCTTTCAGTTTCAACTGAATGTTCATGTCCAGTGGCAGCAGAATTTTCGGCATTGTGACAACCCATTAACATGACTAGCAAAACAAAAAATGATAATGAAGGTAAAGATGTGCCTCTGCTTTACATGAATTAATTATTGTTCATAATTTAAACACGTCCCATAGCATCTACTTAGGAGCAACAGAAGAGCTGCCCACTGCAAACACTAGATACAGATCGGCCAAATTCTCAATTTTAACCCACCCCTCCACCTGGAAAATGAGCTCACACTCTTGTAACTGCAATGCAATAGGTTTCGCATTTACAAAACTTTTAGCTATTGGCATTTTAAATTACAATGCCTTTTATTTATGTTTTACAAATTAAAAACAAAAAAAAACCAATAACATTTACAATGACAATAGCTCAAAATAATGTCAGTGCGAGACCTATTGCATTTCCAATGCTTGTTTTTTTTAAACTAAACTGGCACATACAGACGTTATTTACATTGCAGTGACAGAAATGGAATGCGCTCCTTTTCCATTTTGTTTTTTCCAACAGAAGTGTGACTTAAGTGCATTATTTGAAAGTCAGTCGCGTGCGCTCACAATTACATGTAATGTTGCACAGCAAAAACGAGAAATCTGACAAACTGCAACAGGGCTGACAACTCGACAAATATGGCAGTGGGGAATCTCGCTTGTATTACTACAGTGTAAGCTCTTTCGTGCATGTTTACATTAAAATGAAGTTCTACCACTAATAAAAGTACTAGGAAATTACAACTCTTAACCCATATTTTATTTAAAAATGTCCTGCTTTCTGTACAGCTCTGCGCACATGAACTCTCAGAACTGGCCACAAATATCCACCTTCACCTACACCCCAGGACGCGTGGCCAGCATGACTTTTATTAGTTATAGCACTTTGTTTCAACATTTACTGGTATAACATCACTTTTCCCATTTTTTTTGTAATCCCTTGTTACACAGCAGCATGGTTGAAAGTAAAACAAACAAGCATTGGCATAGCCAATAGGTCTCGCATTTGGGACCTTTATAAGTATTTAGTTTTGCAGCACAATATCCTTGGTGCAACAACATCAGCTGCTGCATGGCTAAACCTTGTACCTTATAAGTGTTTAGCCATGCAACAGTTGATGTTGTTGCACCAAGGATATTGTGCTGCATAACTAAATACTTATAAGGTCCCAAAAGCGAGACCAAATGCCAATGCTTGTTTTAAATGGATTGTCTCTCTGCCGGTTTATGTTATGTAGGCCTGTATAATGCTCTCTTGTAGCCTTAACTGATGGAATGAGCTTTGCATGTGTTGGTTAAACTGTTGCGCTTTCACACATTTTGATACGCGTGGGATAATGGGCTGCAGATCGCTCAATTAATTTTAAGATATTTTAATTTATATACCATTTTATATTTGTTTTAGGTTGGTGTTCTGTGTTTGCTGTATTGATTTAATTAATTGCTATTTATTGATATTTGTAATTGCTTATGTCAATGAATTGAATAATGTGCAATATTTCTGTAAGAATGCATTTCTTGGAAATAAAGAGTCTGATCTGATTATACATGTGTGCATTCATATATAGCAAACATATATTTCTGTTCTGCTGAGGCCACCCTTTTCACTGACTATAAAGATGGTTCTATATTTTGAATGAGGCCATACAAATTGCACAGAAAGGTATACTTTGCAAAAGTCTATGAAATTTGTTGCAGCTTCACAAAAGCTTGCAATCTTTGTCACGTCACTATGAAAATGATGAAATGTGGGGAAATATGTCATCAGCAAGTCCCGTAGTGGTTGCAGGCAGCAAAGAAGACACAGGCACAGACCAGGCTACGTGCAAGTAGCAGCTTTATAGGCAGATAACTGAGTTGCATTACGTTAGGAGTCACGTGATGCGGGTGTTTTACGGTGAACGTGAAATATAATGATAGTGCAAACTGATTAACTGTAATTTTGCTGCAGAGCATGACATGCACAATCACGACAATGCCCCAAATCGTGGATAGATATCCGATACCGAAATGGGGAGGTTCCGAGAACAGTGAAAGAAGTAAAGAAATGAGAGTGGCGGCGCAGTGGGGGAATAAAAATGTGAAGGAGACGCGTGAACTAGCCTAAGTTCGCATTAAAGTCTGAGGAGCGTGGGAGCTAAACGCCATAAAGACGGTGAGATGCGAGTGCGATCTCAATTAAATCTAGGGCTTATGGCTTAATCACTACGCAGTGCTGGTTAATGGAATCCCATAGGTAAAGCACAGTGGCTTGCATGGACAGGCTGACACGCAATGTAACCCCACAACCTCGTTCCAACTGTATGTAGTCCAAACTGAAACCCCAACAATAGACTGGGCAACTAGTGTGAAAACAGCTAAGCAGGGGAGGAGAAAGTTAATACAATTGGACGCTAATTGTAACAAATTAAATAAATCAAAAACGGGCACTGTGCAACAAGTTACCATATAGTGAAAAAGATCTAAGAGTGCTTAATGGTGTAACGTTGTATACAGTGATTATATGCCAAATGCGACGAAAAGAAACACACAACAAGCACCAGAAAATGTCTACTGTCTGAGGCGGCATTGGCTTAGTTGGAAGTGAATTGCTCCTTGAAGAATTCACATCAGATGCTTCCGAAGTTAAGAATAACAAGCTAACGAGGAGGGAGGGGTGAAGGGAGGGGGGTAGTGAGAGCAGACAGCAAGGGGGTGGAGGAGGCTTAATGAGCCATGACAGAAAGGCAGATGGCGGCTGCGGGCGTGCACGCTCCCGTGCACTCAAGCTTTAGGCCACCAAAAGCCTCTGGTGGCACTTTTAAATGCCACTTACTAAATGTCTCGAAGAGGCAGCATGCGCTGTCTCAGGCGAGCCCTAAAAAGCACTATTTTGCGGTCAACGCTAGCCACGTCTTATCATTTTTAATTTTTTTTTAATTACCTTGCAACCATGATGGCTGCTGGCCCGCAGGAAACGCGTACTCACGATCATTGTACCCACACGCTGCCCTACGTGGGACATACATGGGACCTCGCCCTTCCCTAACACATGACATAATTACTTGTACTATCACATTAGGAGCCCTCCATCCATCTCCCCGCTGGCTAGGGATAATTGCTCATATGTTGCTCCTACTGGCCATCCCCCTTGGCTTCCCCTACACCTGTTAGATGCGCACCATTTTCATCCAGTACAGTTTCTAGAGCTTTTATCCTTTGGATTTTCTTTTTTTTTAGGTCGAGGACTACCGGTCTGCCGAAGGCAGAACCGGAAGTCGAGATTTAATGTTTCCTAGAGTGGCTCCTTAGCCCGCCTCTCTTTTTGCCTCTCCTCCATTGGCTGGCTTCCTAAACGGAGGCCCGCCATTGGAGGAGAGAGCTGTCCCTCCAAATAGGCTCCGTCTTTTTCAGATTCGGGGGCGTGTTCCTTGCTGTTCTTTCCACTTTTTAGCCACGCCCTTTTAGAACAGCAGGAACACGCCCCCGAATCCGAAAAAGTTTCGGAGCTTCCATCCGCCATTGTTTTGCTGTCCTCTGGCCGTGAGGATCTTCGTGCTGTTGTGAGTATAGTTGGCGGCGCTGCCCTTCGATGAGCAGGGATCCGCACCGTGCCTTGGACGCCTTTCCCCCTTGTTTAGGACTTGTGCCCTGATCCTTTGCCCTCCCAAAAAACAATTCCTGGAGCCGGGCATGCTGACCTCGCTGCCCCGCACCCTACAGACTCTGGGCTCCTCCAATTGCACCCCATGCGGCCTCGTTGCTCTTGTACTGTCCCAGCGCTCCACAGACCCACCCAGGCTCCGTCCTCCTCCTCACCCTTTTGCAGCCCCTGTGGTCTATTGAAACCCCCCTTCCAGACTCGGCGGATCTCCCTTGCAACCCGTGCCCCCGTACACCCGTAGCCCTCCCGTAGTTATGTGCTCCGTTGCCGATTCAGATCCCTTACCCAGACCGAATACTCCCCCCCCCCCCCCCCCACCCCCACCCACGCACGCACGCCCCGCGTATGTGTGATAGCTCTAAAACACTGCTTGTACCCATTAATTGTTATCATTTACATAATGGTGTGGTTGACATTAAGGGCACCCCTCTCATACCCAACGGGCGTTGCGCACCCACCGGAGTCGTAGTGTGCTCACCGGACTCCTGTCAAGTCTACATATTTATTTCGGTGATTTCTATAAAGCGCCAACTTGCAGTCGCTACAGAGCGCTGGCGGGATGGGCAGCAGAGAAAGGCTTGGTAGAGTGCGGTGGGGTGTGGGCTGTGCACCCCTGTGCAGTATTCCGGCATCACTCTCCAGCTTGTACTGAAGGGTGGCTGGCTTTCATGCCTCACTAGGCCATATTAGAAGGAGCACAATTTATGAACTGCAAGTAACAAAGGGATCGCGGTCTTTAAAGCAGTGACCCATCCCCTGCTCTCGGCTCCCTCGGTGCTCCTGCCTCCGGCTGGCGCTGTTCGCTCTCCTCCCCCTGGCACTCGGGGTCCATATGTCATTCTTGCTGCAGTTAGGGTTAAAAAAGAAAGCTACTCTGCGTGGGTGTCAGGCCGAGCCGTACCGAGCAGAAGCAACCAGTCCAAGAGCACACGGATGCATTTCCCCGAGGAGAGTGTCACGGGAAGTATGATGCTGGGGTAATTGGATATCTAAAATGACTGTTGGTGCGTTCATCTGTCATGGGTATGGTAAGTCAGCCTGGCAGGCAATGCACTAGGTTTAATGTATTCGTGAAACCTAAATACGTTCTTCATAGGGTAGTTCAGTGCCAATAGTCTCTGCGGTGAAAGGGCGATTTCTTCCTTGGTTAAGTCAGTCGCTGTGTGGAAAGTGGCACTGGTAGCTCAGTCCCCCCCACACACGTGTAAAGCGCAGGGCCCCGTGGGGGTAGTGCACGTGTGTTGTCTGTGTTGAGTCGGCTCTTTTGTCTGCGCCTGGCACATGCTGCAGGGAGTCGCTCTGTTCTCAGACAGATAAACAACTGGTTAGAATAGGATGTTCTGAGCTCGGAGGCCCTTCTTCTGAAGGCAGAAAGCGAATGAGTGTGTGTGTGCTGTACAGAGGCAGTGGAAACAATGAACGCAAACAGCATTCAAAGCGCCTAGCTTTTAAACACCATTTCTAACTGCCCCACACCTTCCGAATTACAGCTCCATGACCCATCCAACTCCTTTACCCCCCACCCCCCCAGTCCTTGTGGGTCCTCCTTTGTACCTTCTCTAGTTTCTCTTCTTTCACTCGATATGTTCCACTAATTTTCCCTGAAAGACACCATCTTTTACTCTTATCGGCCACTCTTGCCCTAAATATCTGGATTTCTTACCCTCGCTCTTTTTTTCTTGTAATTTCCTACACTAATCCAAATGGGTGCTGGAGTAGCGTGCTACTCACCGTAAAAGCGCTTCAACACCTCGTCAAGTCGTCAGCGCTATTTAATTGCAATTACAATACAATACACATTATTGCTTCTGCCCTCTCCCCTTTTTCGCCCGCGCCTCTTCTCTTCGTATTCCAGCCGCACGCTGTCCTCTCTTTGAGCCCTGGACTGCTGCCTTTTGGCCATGCGCCAATCATAGGCTGAGTTCCGCTCTTCTCCCTTTCCCCTAATATCTCCCTACCTTTCTGTCCTTCAACCCCCCACCCTCGTCTCTTGTCCCAAGTTCTCGCCTTGGCTTCCAGCCCTTCGCTATTCTTTGGCCCTACATGCCCCGCTCCACCCTGACTTTGCTCCGCTCCTCACATCTGGCTTGGCCCTTGAAGTCACCCCTCCTTTTTAGGTCTGTGTGTGTGTGTGTGTGTGTGTGTGTGTGTGTGTGTGTTTGTGTGTGGGTGGGTGGCTCTGTGTGTGTGGGTGGCTGTGTGTGTGTGTGTGTGTGTGTGTGGGTGGCTCTGTGTGTGGGTGGCTCTGTGGGGGTGGCTTTTTTTGTAGGTGGTTCTATGCGTGGTGGCTCTGGCTGTGTGTGGGTAACTGTGTGTATAGGTGGCTCTGTGGGTGCCTCTATTTGTGTGTGGGTTGCTCTGTGTGGGTGGCTGTGTGGGTGAGTGGCTCTGTGTGTGTGGGTGGCTCTGTGTGGGTGGCTCTGTGGGTGTGGCTCTGTGTGTGGGTGCAAATGCAATAGGTCTCGCATTTGAGAGTGATTAAGCTATTGACATCATTGTAAATAACAATGCAGTTTCTTTAAATGTTTTAAAAACATAAACAAAAATAATGTCATGAGCAATGCCAATAGCTCTAACTTTAACAATGCCGAGACCATTGCATTGTAAATGCTTGTTTTTATTGTCAGTTGAGAAATTTTGTTCAAGTGTTTGTTGATGTCTCCTCGAGGTACGATTCAGACCTGGAAACTTGACCACCATACTGTTAAGATTCAGTATATTCTCACGCTTTAATATGTTTGATGGCTCACCTGCAGATGCTGTAACGTTGTATGCAAAACTTCATAAACACATTTAAAAAAGAATAAAAACTCACAACCTAGATGGCTAAGATAATACTTTTACCAGTTGAACATTTTTTATTAGTGATAGCAGTTCATTTTTTTTTTTTGTAAGCACGCACGTAATTAAAGTGTTTACATTGTAGTTATATAAGCACCATTCCACATTGTCGAATTTGGCACAATGTCTGCTATTTTGCCGCATTTGTTTTACTTTTCTTTTTCACAGTGGAAAAGTAATGTTATATCGGGAAATTACAAGTAGGCACACATCCATCAAAAAAGCTCCAACTTTCAGAAGACAACTGCCCCCAAAACAAATCAAATAACTGAACACAAATATCCCTCTCCGCTAATACCCCAGGGCGCGCGGGCAACACTTCTTAGCACAACATTCCTTTATTAGTCATAGCACTTTTATTTCTTCCAACATTTCCCGGTATGACATCCATCATGCGCTCCAATTATTATCTGGATATACCAGTATACGTCCAGGCCTGTTAAACACAGGTTGTATGCTTTTCATAGTTGTTTTAGAAATATTCTACCCTGGCACAGCTTCCTTAAATGCTAAAGTGCATATAAGCTATAAGGTTTAGTTAAAATTGTCCTGTTTGTTAACGAAGTCTACAAAAGGCGTGCAGTAAAAACTGCTACTTCTGGATAAACTTCCCAACTATTTCCTGAAAGACTCGGGAAATTCACTCCACTGTTGATTAGTTAATAGCAACATGCTTTTTTTTCGTTTTGCAGCTGAGGGTGACTGCGCCCATTGCCTGCTCTCCTTCCCGCTGTTGATCTCTCTTCCTGGTGGCTGTGACTAGCACGTTCTTGCCAGGTAAATACTGTAACCTTAAAACTGCCCACCACTTCCACCCCTCACCCCAAAGGCAAGCTGCAAAACTCCTCTATAGCTTTGCCAATTACATTCTAATCTGTCATACCTAAATCACCCCCAACAAACTGCAGACTCTGTGAAAATAAGAAAGAGTTGGTATTTTTTTTTTTTTAGATTCTATTTGTATACAAAGAGGCCTGGATAATATCCACAAAAATCGACTTAAGCAACCAATTACAACGCATTTAACAAACTTCATCCCACTCAATATTAAAACTTATGTTGCCCCAGCGAATCAGAGTTCTATTTGCCTTCAACCTTGTTCCTTTATTTTTACTCCGATTTTCAGGCGCAACATTAGTTTTCATTGTGAGTGCGCGTGACTGAGTTCTAAAACGTGCTCTTACCTCACGCTCCTGTCACTCCAATGTAAATAGTATGTTTAAGCGCATGTTTATAAACACAAACAGCCATGCAAACGTATAGTTTAAGCCTGTGGTTTGGAAGTAAATCTCCCTTAGTCTGCATTAAAACTAAGGTTGGACCTGCAAATCAAAGTACAAATGAATGCAATCCATTCAATTTAAATATAACCGTCAGTGGATGGTGCAACATGACTTTTAAATCTGAGCGCACTTGATTTAATTGCAATACAGATGCTTACATAAAACTTTGACATCACTTAATTTTATTTGTAAACATGCACCAAAATCAGTTCTTTGCATTGTAATGATAGAAGTATGATTTAAGCATGTGACTTCAGAGCCAATCGCGTGCACTCGCAATTAAAACTAATGTTACGCAGCAAAAACAAAAGTCAAACAACTGTGACAACATTGCAAACAACGCAACAAATACGACGTCTGGGAATGACACTTATATCACTACAATTGTTTCCGTGCATGCTTGCCGTAATGTGAATTGCTACCACTGATAAAAATGTTATACAGGGAAATTGCAAGTATGAACACAGCCTCGATAATTCAAAGTTGATTACACTATAGTGGAGTTTTTTCCGCTTTCGGCTACGCTGCTGTAGCACGTCTTTAAAAAGAAAAAAAAAACAGAGAGACACAGGCGAGATCTATTGACTTTGCCAATGCTTGTTTACCCATGTCACCCAACTAACACAGTCACCACCTCTACTTACAAAAAAAACAAAACAATCTACTGCCTCTCCTTTCCAATCCACTCCCATCATTCTGTCCCTACTCTAAACTCTACTAAACACACAAGAAATCAAGAGCACAAACCTAACGGTTGTATGGCGTTACAGCGCATTCTTTTACTCTGCATACTGTTACAACTCAACTTTTTACGACGACTTGCTGTCGGGGGTGTGCTGAAATTTAGAATAGTATAATTTACTATTCCAACTCCAGTCTGTGCAACAGTAGGGAAGGTGTTCGAGTTACATCCAACACCTTATACCCCCTAAAGCAAGCCATTTCGTTGTAATGGCATGCGGGGTAAAAGCAAGCGTTGTAAAGCATGCGTTGTAACCTGTGTTTCCCAACCTAACACAACTAATGTAAATAGAAAAATGTTACTAACCTGCTAACAATTAACCTCTTGTCTTGGGCTCCTGAGTAGCATGCTACTCACCGCAAAGTGCTTCAATTCCTCGTCCGGGGTAGTAAGCGCTATATAAATACAATTTACAGTTGCAATATGCATTTTTCAATAAATAAGTCATGTCTTCTGCATTAGTCAAAACTTTCCATAGTAAATCAGACCTACAGCCTCTAACTAAGCTTTTCCCAATGAAACAATCAGGCCTATGTACTTTATCATTAACTTGTTAGGTCTCGGCTAGCGATGGCTGCGCTTGCGCAGTCTCGCTCGCGAGACATAATGACTTGGGTGAAGAGGGGCTTGAACCCGCCCCTCTTCTTCCCTGTTCTCCATTGGCTGGCCTAGTAAATGCTGGCCAGCCATTGGAGAAGAGGTCCCGTCACTCTAATCCTGCCCCGTCCTTTTCGGATCGGGGGGCGTGTTTTTTGCGAGAAGTCTCAGGGAGGAGACAACAGCAAAACACGCCCCCCAATCCGAAAAGGACACTCCCTTTCTCCGAGGCATTTTCTGCTGTGCCTCGGAGAAAGGCGGTGGTGTCCCGGCGTTGCTCCCTCACCTGATCTCCTTCGTGCCAGATACAGTTAGTTGGACAAATAAACCTGCTTATTGTAATGCTGTCAAGAGGAAGATGACAGCTACGAGGGTCGCGTATGCTCAGCACGACTGGGAAGCCTGCTATTATGGCAGCAGAACATGGTCGTCCTCGCCCAGCCACGCAGGAAGCTTTCTTACGAGGGCAGTGGTGGATCACGGAACAGCACTGTGTCCCGATGAGCTGGAAACGGGAGCAGAGAGCGTGTTTACACTGAGGCGCCCTGCCGCCTCCTCTGTTACGCCATAGCCAGGAGTGCCCGTCTCACGTCACAAGCTGCCTCCCGCCTGCTGCACGTGACTACCACTAACCCCGCACCCCCTCCCCCCGGGCTCTAGTAACAACAAAGGGCACACAATACAGCAACACTGGTGTGCTGCTAGCTAAGCTTTACGGCCATGTGCTACGCTCCTTCACAGGCAGCTTTACACGCACGGGGCTGATGAGCACACTGCACGCCCCCTTAAACAGGCAGCGTGGAACGCGGAAGCACTCACGTGCTGCGCTGCCATCCTCCGCCTCACTCTGGTCTCGGGGCTCCGTACCCATCTGCAGTATAACCTCCCTCTACCCGCGCGAGCAGATATCTGGCTCTTTGTTGCCGCCTCCTGTCATTGCACAAGTCCCTCCCCAAACCCTGCCCCGCTCTGGGTCAAGGTCTCGTCTAGCACATGCTGCACGGAAAGTCCCGGCGGCAGGTCGGTAGGCACATGAAGCCACATCCGGAAGTCAGATATTTGGAAATTGTTGCTTGGTCACCGGTGTCATGTGCCTTCACCGCTAATGCGTATGTATACCACTGTTACAGGGGCCTTTAAGTGGGCTGGGTCCTGCCGGTGCTGTTTTAAAAAGCAGTTGCTAAGAGCTCCCCGTTTACTTTATGCCCTCACCCTCGGGGTGGGAAACATTTTTTAACGGTTTTTAATATAACTTTTTTTTTAATTCTATACTGCGTGAACTTTACCCGAATATATTGGAGCGTCTTACATTAGCACCAGTTAAATTGCACAAAGACAACGATCATGTTATTTTTAGTAGGCACGGGGATTGTCCAGAATCACGCCAGCTCCAAGGTCGGCAACTCTATTCTTACGCCGCAACTTCGCCCACAAGAAATAAACAATTTTCAATGGTATATACAACGAAGCCATATTTGTTGCTTATTTATCTTATGCAATCAACAACCATTAACAAAGTCAACAATACTGTTTGTTGTAGGTGTAATGTTACTTGTTGTCTTGTAGATCTGCATGCAATGACAAGCAGCAAAATACCAGTTGCTAAGCAGCACAGATTTCTAGTTTAAAGTGTATAAGCGACGCCCTTAATTATGTTGGTCACGCCCCTTTGGGAGACACCCCCCTCCCCACCCCGTTTTTTCATCCCACTTAAAGCCCTGCCATTACTGTAAATATTTCTCTTCCAAAAACACAATAGAACCCTACAAGATACTTCTCAACCCCTTTTGGTGGTTATTAGCCGCTTTTATTTTTATGGTCTGGCTTGACAGGCAGCTGTCGCCTGACTGAGATAACTACCAAGAGAGGGGCATTGGCTCGGCCCACGTCGGGGTCGGGGTCGTAGTACATGTTTTGATTGGGCAGAAGTTGCATGCTTCCAGAAAAATCAGTGCATGCCCTCCCCAAAGCTGTAAGCTGTGATACCTTTTTAGGTCTCGGCTAGCGATGGCTGCGCTTGCGCAGTCTCGCTCGCGAGACATAATGACTTGGGTGAAGAGGGGCTTGAACCCGCCCCTCTTCTTCCCTGTTCTCCATTGGCTGGCCTAGTAAATGCTGGCCAGCCATTGGAGAAGAGGTCCCGTCACTCTAATCCTGCCCCGTCCTTTTCGGATCGGGGGGCGTGTTTTTTGCGAGAAGTCTCAGGGAGGAGACAACAGCAAAACACGCCCCCAATCCGAAAAGGACACTCCCTTTCTCCGAGGCATTTTCTGCTGTGCCTCGGAGAAAGGCGGTGGTGTCCCGGCGTTGCTCCCTCACCTGATCTCCTTCGTACTCCCACGCTGGCTCCTGCGTGGTGTCTCCGGTCTTGCTGTTTAGGCCCAGCTCGCCCGGCAGCCTATTGCCTTCCTCCGCCATCCTTACCGGAAGTAGATCTCGCCCGCCACCGGCTCCTAAGGCACCAGAAAACAGACAGCACAGACTGAGATGGTGGCCCTTTTCTGAAAACATAGACACCTCCCCGTGAGGCCTTATAAGACTTCGGGATTTGCAAAAAAAAACCTGTATTTTTGTCTCCTTTTCGTTTTTACCGTTATATAGCGCGAACTCAACCCGAAAGTATTTGAGCTCGTTACAAGAGCTCCGTTACACAACACATTTTTGTAGGTAGGAAAATTAAGTGCTTTGCCCAGAATCATAGGATTTTGAGCCCACGCTAAAACTCGAACCCGATTCCTCCGTTACAAAGTCGGCAACTCTGGCCATTACACCACATTATCTCCCGCTCTTACATTTTCCTTTGATTTAATTCAATATGCTTCGTAATGAATAAAAAATAGCATCGTGCATTCGAAAGTTGGGAGGTTTCCCCCCTGCGTAAGCAGGCACCTGGCTCCATTAAGTCATCTCTAAACAGAATTACTATCTCACAAAATCCAACATACTCCCATTCAAAGATGGCCGCCGTAAACCCGTCTGCCGTAAACCCGTCTGCCGTATTCAGCACGCTCATGCATTCGACTGTTTACCAATGCTGCAAACCGAGGGCTGTTCTGACTGCCTCCAGCTTTCCGGGCGGTGGCGGCTACTTGGTCACGTGAGTGGCTCGTCACGCAGGGCGGAGCTCCGCGGGCCCAGCCGCCGCCGAGGTCTCTGCGCTTCCGTCTGAAGCTGGGAAGGAGGAAGCACAGCCTGGACAAGATGGAGTCGGAGTCTGTGATCGAGGACAAGACTATCGAGCTGATGGTGAGTCAGTGGCTCAGACAACAGCTACCACTCAGGTCCTATGATCGCAGTCGGTTGCGTCTGTTAGGAGCTGGACATTAGTGACGCATGCTTTTGCCCGGTTGGAGGTTGACGGCCTTCTCTCTTACAGCTACTGAATCCGTCTCCAAGTCAGGGATCTTAGCCCCACTCCCACTACAGTGTGGATTGTCCTCTCTACTCATCCAGTGGGGTGTTCTTGTCCAGTCTGGGCCTTCCCTTCTTCTGCTGAGGAGTTATTTTTCTTCCCTTAGATGTTGGGTTTTCATTTTCCTCCTCTTCCAATAGAAAGAGGAGTGCAGTGGAGGCATATTTCCTAACTTGATCGAGGCAGCCCCCCCTGCCTCTCCGGTATGGGAGAGTCTTTCCATTTCCCGTTGGGGGATCGATTCCCTTCCTTATTTAGTGTGGGGGTGTCCTGTTATTCCATCTTCCTCTATGTGGAACCTTTCTTTTGCCCACCGGGGAAGGCCTCTTCCACCATAAATCGGTAGGTGTCTACCCATTATTTTAAAATTGTAGTTTCCTTCAAAAGCCAGTCGCTGGTCACACAAAGGTGGTTGTCTCTTTCCTTCAGAGGTGATGTTTGGGGTACGGTTTTGTACCTTGCTCTTTTCACCTTTATGTATTGGCAGCGACATTATATTGTACTACCTTGCCCATCCTTTACTCGGAAAACAAACGTGAGAGAGTGCATGGTGTTTGAAGGGACGGCACCCAAGTATATCCCTTGAACCCTGCATGGGAAATCTGACTGGTGGGGAACGTCTTTGAGAATCTGGGTCCTCTTCTATGACAGGCAAAGAAGCACAGTTTGACGCATGTCCAGCGGTTCTAGAGGGTGAGACAAATAATCTTAATCGTTTTCCTAGTGGCGGCCTAATTTAAGTTCTATTAAATAACAGGTGTTCAAACCCTTATTCAAAAATGTTTGGATTATAGTTTTTGTTTTAGAGCTTAAAAGGGCTCTGAAAAGCAAGCACACATTTAATAGACGGTTCCTTATATCACTATTTGTGTTGACTTATCGTAATCATTCTTCCTATTTGTCGATGCACTTTCTACTTATTATATCATGCGACTAAGTTCATAGGAGCAAACTGCATTGACAACATTTACAACTAAATATGATTAACGCTTTACCCATCACTAATATTGTTTTAAACTGCTCTTATATGTATGGTTTCATGTTCATGTGCCTTTGTGTTTTTGTGCGCTGTCAACTGGTATATCTAGAATCCGATGACAAACTACATGTTTGTTGATTGTTAGTCTAATTTTTTTACCCCGCCCATTACGTAGAAAGCCACCTGCCATGCTACATTTTGTCATTTGTTTGAAAGGCTAGTTACCAGATCGCTTGGAAACATATGTTCCATTGGTACACCTTCAAATGTTTTTGCGTGAAAGTTTTAACACCAACAGTTGGGTAGCTCTAGATGCTGTGGTCACACACCAATTTGTTAATGGGAAAAAAAACAGAGTATGCCGAATTTAGTTTTAAACAAACCGTCTTGTAAATAGATGGCCATTTTGACTCCCGTTTATTCCGAAGATTACACATCACATCAGTGCATGGATTTTTGTGCATCAATTCGGTAATTTCGCGCATGCGTTTTGTAGCCGCATATTTTTCTACTATCCTTCAACTTTATGGTTTGGATTTCTTAATGAAGTTAGTTTCGTTCTTGTGTATGGACGTCCCTGATATGTTCCTTTGAGATGCTAGAAGTCATCTTCTTTTTCGTGTGTTAACTATTACCAATGTGATATGTCCAAAATGCAATTTGCAAGGATGAATGTTAAAATTAATGCAACTCTAAAAAGCATGTACCTCTTACCATGCACGGGCTTTCTAAGCACTAGATGTGGCTTATCAACAGCATGTTATAGAAAGTAAAGTTGCTTTGCGCCCTTGGGGTCGCAGCCCTGTAGTGCATGTTTCAGTATTTTGAAAATCAAGTATGATTTTGGGGCCCCGTGTCCATATTTCTTTCAAAGAGGTACAGAAATCAAAACTAAATGATTTTCCAATTTTTGAGAGTGCACATTTATAGTTACTTGTGTTGTGCAAAAACTCCTGTACCTCAAAAATGTTTTGGGTGAATTTACATTTAATTTATAGAAATGCACAGTTGGTCAGATGTCCTACTATTTTTATCATACCACTCCCTAACCTTGCCATTGTCCTTTGTTACGGATTGTCTGTTTACGGAATATTGCATCTTTATTTTCTCACAAGGCAGAATATTATCACTTTTAGGTTCTCTTTTGTTGGGTCTCTAGACCCGAAAAGTTGACCACCCCAGAATATATACAGACCAGTGGATTGACAGCAACCCAGCAAGTGTTTTGGTCTTACATGTGACTTTTCAGGATTACCTCTATTTTCTAGTTTAAAACAGTAGGTTTTATGAAATGATCAGTTTTCTAATAGTATTTGTTATGTCTCTTCTTAACCATTTTGTCTGGGTATTTACCCTCCTTTTCCTTTCTCCTCCTTATTCTTTCGTTTGCAGTCTCCCATTCTCTGAGCTTTCACTCCTTATGTCACCCAGACCACCTCTTCCTTTAGCTTGATGAGGTGTACATTCCACCCAACTGTCTGCCTTTTTGGGGAGATAATTAGATTTTTCCATGTGTCTGTTTTTGAAAGTGCTTATCTTTTTGAGTGATTAAACATTGTTTATGTGTAAGTAACACAAGGTTGTGTTGTATCAAATTTTTCCTGGTTTGGCAGTGCCATACTTGCATGCTTTTTCGGTCTCGGCTGCGAAAGGCTGCGCTTGCGCAGTCTCGCTCCGAGATTTAATGAGTTTGAGTGACTTTGAGAAGAGGGGCTTGCACCCGCCCCTCTTCTCTCCTGTTCTCCATTGGCTGGCCTCTTAAATGCTGGCCAGCCACTGGAGAAGAGGTCCAGTCACTCCGTTGAAGCCCCGTCCTTTTCGGATCGGGGGGCGTGTTTTTTGCGAGAAGTCTCAGGGAGGAGACAACAGCAAAACACGCCCCCAAATCCGAAAAGGACGTGGCGTTTCTCCGAGGCATTTTCTGCTGTGCCTCGGAGAAAGGCGGTGGTGTCCCGGCGTTGCTCCCTCACCTGATCTCCTTCGTACTCCCACGCTGGCTCCTGCGTGGTGTCTCCGGTCTTGCTGTTTAGGCCCAGCTCGCCCGGCAGCCTATTGCCTTCCTCCGCCATCCTTACCGGAAGTAGATCTCGCCCGCCACCGGCTCCTAAGGCACCGGAAAACAGACAGCACAGACTGAGATGGTGGCCCTTTTCTGAAAACATAGACACCTCCCCGTGATTCCTCCTGGTTACAAACGACGCCCACATGCGGGGTTGCACACTGAGGAGAGTGCGCGAGTTCCCGCGAGAACTGGCTGCCTCGCGAGAACTCAACGGTCGTTTCCCAATCGAGGTTCAGCAACCGAAAGTACGAAGCGTCCGAAGTACCAGTGGAAAGAGACGGAGATACCGAGCCAACTGACGACGGCTGCTAACACGCTAAAAGCAAATCCTGACAGGAATAAATCTCGTTTCCATGGCCATAGAAACAAAAGGACAGTTTTTGTGTCACGCAGTCCTTTCAATGTAACGGGGCCTACCATCTTGGGATAGTGACGTGTTTCTTAATGACTCTCCCATCAATTACAGCATCTTGAATTACAAGTTGGAAGTGCTCCAAACATATGGCATTCTACCAGGCCAAACGAACATTTTTTGTATTTATATTCTTTAAAAATTGTGAAATGATTAACACTCGTGAGGATGATCCAAGTTAGACATGGAGTGTTTAAAAATTATTTGCGACATGCCTCTCAGATTCACACTCGTTTCTCGTCAAAGTGCTTTTGATTGCCCGGCCTCTCTGGACGAGGCTTACAAGATGGCTGTCGTTCTTGCTATAATGTGCCCGTTTTTTGGGGCAGGTACAGGCAAAGTTCACATTGAGTTTTCTACGCGCATGTTCATCTGCATCTTTGCATGTCGCGTCGCGTAGCCATATTAAGGATGGGCAAAACGACCCTATACGAGTGGACTATTGAGTTGTTTTGTTTGGTCTCGGCATTGGTTAAGTTAGAGCTATTGGCATTGCTCATGACAATGCCGTTTCTTTACATGTTTTAAAAACAAAAACATAAACAAAAATAATGTCATGAGCAATGCCAATAGCTCTAACTTTACCAATGCCGAGACCATTGCATTGTAAATGCTTGTTTTTATAACTGGCTCAGGCCTATTGTATTGAGCATCAATGTTCCCACAAGGCAGCCATCAGACATACACTTCTAAAATTATAAATAATTAAAGTTACAATGGAATATATATATATATCAATCAAGGAGTGCTCATCTTCTGCTCCCAGGATTTGTCGAAGAGGGTAACCAACACCAAACTCATTGCTGACTGCTAATCTGTGAGATTATGTGTAGCAGAATACCTGTTCACAGCCTTTAAACGGTGTAATAACATCCAGCCCTAATGGCCTGTTGGCCTCAACTCATACTTTCCAGTCTGAATAAGCCAGCCTGTTGGATTTGTTGCTTTCAAAATAAATTGATAGGACAGACAGGTATCTGACATAACTTTTTCCAATGAACCAATCAGGCTTATAAACCTTTATCATCATTGGGTTGTCACCATTACAAACTGAGGCCTATTGTGCTGAAAGCTTTACCACTAGAAAATCATTGATCTGAAATTTTAAAATTAGAAAAATGCATAAAATTACAGTTGGCCAAACAATATTCACTCTCTCATAAGGGTGCCTAACCGGGATTATCACAGTGCTCATTTTTTTATTCTAAGGTTTTGTCAGAGAGGGTAACCAGCACCAAATGTCTTGCCCTCTAAGGTAATCTGTGAGATTCTGTCCAATAAAGTACCTGTGCATAGTCTTTAAAACGGTATAATAACCATCCAGCCTTATGGCTTTAACTTGCATTTTACCCCATACCTATGTCAGCCCTATTGCCTTAATTGTAACTTCTCAGAATAAGAATGGCATCTTACTTCCTTTTATCAAAACCAGCTCAGGCCTACTCTGTTAAACATTGCCTTTCCCATGAAGCAGCCATTTGCATACAGTCATAACATTAAAAAACGTACAAAATTGCAGCTGACAAAATAACCTACAGGACATGAAAACTGGGCCTCGCAAGGTTTATCAGTGCCTACCTTCTATCCCCAATGGTTTGTCAGAGAATGTAACCAAAGCCCTTCCATACAGTGTTAATCTGTGACATTCGTTGTTAATAAAATGCCTATGTATAGTCTTTGCCACAATGTAATAGCAATCCACCCCTACGGGCATATTGACTTTAACATTGGCTTTTCACAGAAAATAAGTCAGGCCTACTGCCTTTGTCATAATTTTTCATGGTAACAAATCAGACTTGTGGCCTCTGACAAATGCATCATTGGCTTGTCATCACCAGTACGGGCCTAGTGTATTGAGCATAGGCTTTCCAACAAGCCATAAAGCGTAATTAATTTGCTTTTTCAGCAGGATCGCACCCAATCAAATGCTTTGGTTTATGGAATCAACTTGAAGGAGGAGCCAAAAAACCCTCTCCAGTAGTGCTCCTTTTTAGCTCATTTTCTGTTCCTCACACAAGGTATGGCGTTACCTGCACAGTCAAGCCAGACCTAAAAAGAGTTCCCGGATTGCAAGCAGTGTGAGGACACAAGGGCATCTAATCAGAAAGAAGAAGAATTGTTCCAGAGGTGGGACAAAGAAACAATAAGGAGGAAAACCATTGAATAACAAGCATTTGCAATGCAATAGGTCTCGCATTTACACAAGTTTGAGCTATTGCCATTGTAAATGACAGTGCCTTTTATTTATGGTTTGGTTCTAAAAAATAAATAAAAGTCATTGTCATTTACAATGCCAAGTGCATTGCAAATGCTTGTTAACCAATGTAACTTGCATGCTGGGTTTGGTGTCCCATACTAAGTGTTAAAAAAAAAAAATACAAATCCCAAACGGCAACATGCTGTTGACTGAAAAGCCATAATAACAAATGTCGTCACATTTCAGATAGGCACTTGGCAGCGCTGTGAAAAGCAACATATTTTTTCAAGTGTTGAACAGCGAGTGAGCAAGAGGGTGGATATGGTCTTACCCGTACAGATGAGCCATTCCTACCAAACAGCTCCACCAAACTGTCTGCAAGGATGCCACTGAGTAATGAAGGAAGCAGGAAGATGCTGGAGCTCTCTCTGCACTTTCAAGTTTTGTGTCACTGTTAGAAGGTGGTTCTGACACTATGGGCCGCCCGGATTTTTTGCTTTTTGAGCACCTAATTGTTGAGCTTTTACTGTGGGGGAGCCTCATAAGTTGGGACTCACCCACAGTGAACTCAGGATGTAAGAGACTGCATGGGGATTTTACTGGTGTTCCCCTGGCTTGACCAGGCCACTGCGCAGCAGCTGGAGTAAGGGACACCGGGCTGGTTACATGCAGACACATGTGTACATGCGTGTGCACACGTGTATGGGCTGCGCAGGGAGATTCCTAGCGTGCGCAGTCCAGGAGCAGCTACAAAGTGAATGGTGTGGCAGGACTTATGCACTATTGGGTAGTGATATGGAATAGGCTTTATACGCTGGAAAGAAACATGCCAGGGAAAGTCAGTGTGTTTTACTGTGTTCTCACTTCATTATTTCCCTAAGGGAATATGGGGCCCATGGCTAAATTAACTTCCACAAGGCCTACAGTTTCCAGACATGCACTAGTCCATTGTATTGGAGGTGAAAAGAAGTATTCTGCAGAGTCCAAAGTCCTATTTGTACTGCTTTTGGGTCATCCAGAACTGTCATATTTCTGTGAGCCAGCCAGGACCAGACCCAGGCTGAGGGCTGACCTCAGCTGGATGGATTGATAACCTTTCTTCCACAAGCTAGGGCCTCCTCTCCACGAAGAGAAGATGGGAGGGGCTACAGGCTCATCAATTAGCAGCTGTCACTGGGTGCCAGGCACCAGGCTGCACCAAGGAGGGAAGGCAGCGTGGGGGATGAGGCCTAAGACATGTGGCCAGAAACCCTGGACGACACCATTTTGAACAAGCTCAGAGGCTGGACAAGAAGGAGGGAGCAGGGGCAGGGACGTGATGTGTCGCTGTTTGATAGGACCAACAGAGACTTCCTGCCAGCCCCCTACTCAACTTTTAAAAAGTGCTTGCACAGGAAGAAAAGGGCTCTCTGGGGTGTGGTCTGCGGAGGGTGAAGGTGCTGGAGCCTGGTGCAATGGGCAGTTGGAAGGAGAGACCCCCTGACTGCCCTCAGGACCCTATCAGCACCAGAAGAAGAGCCCAGGACTGGTGCACAGAAGCAGGGGCCTCTGCGCAGGGAGAACAGAGTCCCAGAAGGAGAGCCTGGCAAAAGACTGGCGCAGGGAGCCAGTGAAGACAGCACACTGCTGAATCTACCCTCTCAGAGTCCCAGAGGGAAGACGAGAGTGTTCCCAGTGGCGGGGGCTGGTAAAGAGGAGCATGAAGCGCCCCTTAATGCGTTGCCAGGCATTTGGAAATCTGCCGTTTTGGTGCTTTGTGGCCCCCAGAGGAGGGGGGTCACCCTCACTTGTGAAAAGGTGCTGGGGGAGCTGCTGGAGAGGCCCAGTCTTCCCCCCCCCCCCCCCCCCCCCCACAGCACGAAGAAATCTGCCATTTTGGTGACTGGTGGCCCCCAGAGGAGGGGGGTCACCCTCACGTGTGAAAAGGGGTGCAGGGGGGCTGCAGGAGCACGCAGTCTCCCCCAGCATAAAGAAGAACAGTCCACCCCTAAGTTTCACGGGGCATCTGAAAGAATAACCTCTCAAGGGCTCAGCCAGCCTTTAACACCTTCTAGGCTGGAACTTATGTTCTACAGCTGAGGGTGTACTATGAAGTGCATCACGGAGTGAAGGGCTGAGTTGGGGGATGTCTGGAGAAGGGCATCCCCTGGGGGTGAAGTGGTGTAATTGCACCGACATGCATTTACTATTGGTTATTTCTTTCTAGGTGGACTGAAAGTCACATATGTAAAGTGAAGTACCCGTGTAAGGTGATGTTAAGCTAAATGGAGTTATGTTGCTGGACCTTCCTGCTAGGGGGTCTGGCTGTATTTACGTAATCCCATGCTTTTACCTGGGATTCCTTTTAAAGTGAAGAGGCACCCTGCAGGAGAAGTGTAGTTGCCAGGAGTACTTCGTTTGGAGGGACTGTAAGTCACATGTGTAAGGAGATGTCATCAGCCAAGTGGGGTTATGTTGCAAGACAGTCCTGCTAGGGTGTCTGGCTGTATATACGCAATCCTGTGATTTCATCTGTGATGCCCTTAGGGGCTGTAATTGCAATGCACTCAAATGATCAACCAAGGAGATGAGTACTGTCTTTCTAAATTGTGCGTAAACATGGATTCTTGCTGCTGCGCTTAGGTGAAGACCCCAGACTGCTAGCCCTTAAGATATAGAGGTGCATACTTTATGGTCAGTAGGAGATGTTCAGTCAGGGTCATGTGTCACCAAGGCAGGTTTACCCCTTTTTAATGCTTGTTGAGGTAATGGGGTTGGTCGCCACTGGGATGGTGCCAGTGCGCAGGGCCCTCGCTCCAGGTTATGTTCAATTAACTGCATTGGGGCAAGTTGATGTGCATACATGGGAGTGGTGGTACTAGACCCCACCCCCCCTGCGGGAGGGGTGGAGATGTTCTGCAATGTCACAAAGTAATTCCAACAGCTTATGTATATTTGTAAATTGGTGCATAGTATTAAGTGGTGTGTGTGTTTAATAAATGTACTCTTACTTTTATAAAGCAAAGTACAGACTGGACAATCAATTATTGAGTGTTATTTTTGTGCACCTGCAAATGGCGATTACTAGCCCACACCACCTCCCTTGAGTAAGCCTCAGACTGCTCTGCAACGCTACCCTCTGAGAGTCAGGCGCTACAATTGGGTGTTTGGTTCCCAGTGAAGGACAAATGTAGTCATGTTGTTTGTGCAGGCCTCACAGATGCTGCCTCGTTTTCCAACAGTCACCCTGCGCACTCCAGCCGCAGGAGTCCAGCTCACTTTCAAGTGGAGGCCTGAGGAGGTTGCATTGCCTTTTCCTAAGCAACAAAGAACCTAAGCATGATCACTTAAATTGTCCATTTTGTCAGCCATCATACATGAATTCCTATATTCAGTGAAACAAGCTCACACATACAGGCCCAACATACACCCTGCTCTCTGCATGCTACTCTGCATTCACTCCTCATCCATTTCCCACATGAATGGAGCACTAGACGTGGCTCAGGGAGACTGTGTAAACCTTTTATCAGGGGAAAGCAGAGGGTGTATCTCCCTTGAAGATGACCGGGAAAACGTGCCCATGTTTTTCACTACAATTACCGCAGCTGCTACTTCCGGGTTCATCCTTTCGCGAGGACAGTAGCCATACTCCAAAGGATAGGTGCACTTTCGGTGTGCTTCTTGACCTTAGAGCTATGCTCTGGGGTGTCACGTCATTTATGAGGGGCCCTCAGTGAACATGTGTGATTACCGTATTAACTTAGGGAAAAGTTTTTAAAAACTGCATGGACATACCATAATTTAATAGCAGTCTATCAAAGGTAAGAGGTGTACACTGTCCAGAGCCATGCTAGGGGGCCCATCCCACACCCACAAAGTTTCACAAATTTAGTTTGGATTTTCTTTGATGACACTGGCAAAGTTTTAGGAATTGCCAACATCACCAAAGCATCGCCTACACAACTGTGCAGTTTTCCAGCCACAATATGTCAGTAAAGGGGTGAGACATCCTACGACTGGAACACCTATGGACCGACACCGGTATATGGGGAATGAGGTACAGGGCGGGCATGGGCCTGAAATGGGCTGATCGTGCAAGGTTGTTTAGGGACATGCTACCATGGACACTGCATGGAGTAATGGAGGTCATGGTCAGTATGGTTCTTACCCCTGGTCAGGGTGTGATGGATGGCTACCACAGACTGATGGCAGTCCACTCACAGCTCATCGCAACCACTGGTGATCAGTTAGCCAAGGCCTTGAACCGTGATGTTCCCTTCCTCACACAAGCACTTCTCACCAGTGAACGTGTGTGCAACCAGCAGTCCCTGTCTCTGTCCCCTCAACCCCTTTTCTAATCTGAGGCTTACCCAGAAAATGCATCTCTTAAGGACATCACCTGGTGGTGTCTTTCCTTCTTGTCTTCTCGGGCAGAGATTGGAAACTCTGGCAGTGCTGCTGGATTACTCTGGTGCAGAGGACACGGGTCAGAAATTCTAAGTGTGAAACCAGTTTGGGAAAGACCCAACCATGAAGCAGCTTCGTCCTCATAGCAATCGGTGTCCAGAACAACCATTAAAAATGCAATAGGTCTCGCCTTTCATTAAGTTAAAGCCATTTGCTTTGCTATACAATACCATTAGCAAAGCAAATGGCTTTAACTTAATCAAAGGCGAGACCTATTGCATTTTCAATGCAATAGGTCTCGCATTTCCGAGAGTTTAAGCTATTGGCATTGTAAATGACAATGCATTTTATTTGTTTTGACAACTAACACATAAATAAAAGGCATTGTCATTTACAATGCCAACAGCTCAAACTCTTGTAAATGCGAGACCTATTTAATTTCAAAGAAGCGACAGCCATTATTATCCCCTGCTGCATGGAAAGTGAAAATGCCCATGGCGCGCTGAATGTTGCAGGAAAGCATTTCGTGCCTGCAGTAGGAGAAACTCGTTAAAGAAAATAGTGCTTACAGACTAAATGAGTCATACTGTGTAACAAAAGAAGTAAAAGGGCCAGTCCTCATGGGAGGTTACAAATGAAGACAAGGCGGTACTAATGAGGGACTAACAAGCCTATTAACGAATCAGAAGCCAGCATTTACAAAAGACAATGACACAAGCCAGTGAAAGCTATGGGCGGAGAGTGGGCGGAGCTTAATGTCCTTACTAAAATACAACATTCCTCGCAGAGCAGCGCATGTGCTGCACAGGTTCGACCTAAAAAGGGGTTAAAATATTGTAATTTAGCAATGGTGGTGGGTGCTGATCAGTGGGCGCTGCTAAAGTCAAGAAACAAGGAGTTCCATATGCTGGGTTACACAATACATCCTGCAATATAAAAAAGTACTCACTGGAAAGAACTTTTAGAAGTTCTTAATTCACGAGCTGATGATCACTCAAGCATCAATTTAGGATTGAGTCGTAGAATCAGAAACCAGCGACATCTATAGCAGAGTGAGGAGTCTAACTGCACTGTGGTGCTCTGTGCCAAATGACGAACAAATGTCACTGTAAAGAAGCTATATGAATGACCTATAAAATGTACTACTTAATGTGTGCCCCATAAAAGGATGAAAAGCAGAGTTAACCATAATGGACCCAAAACCTGCAAATGTGCCCTCGTTGAAGTGTGAGACTGTTTTAAACTAAAAAGAAGACCTCCAAAAATGTACAGCGCCAAGGAAATCCTGATTCTGACAGTAGGCACGGTATATATGAAATGTTATTTCTTTGTATACATCTCACATCCCATCTGAAATAACTCCAAGATCTTCAACTTTCAGAGATTTCACATGGCCTTGTAGTGATGGTAAATTACAAGTGAATTGGTACAGTTCATCAAAATGGCAAATCCACATATATATCAAAGGAGTAGGAAAGGTATCTCCGAACCGGAGTGCAATAATATGGAATCCTGATGAAAATTCGAGCAAATCAAATACATATAGAAAAGCTTTATAAAGCATCATATTGCTCCCGTTTCATATTTATGCTGTAACAATGACAAATATTTAGTTTTTGCATGACAACTCCTGAGGAATCGCAGCACACAAATACCAGACATTGCCAGCAGTTTCCATCTTCTTTGCTGCTTCAGAAGAGAGATGACTACAGCCTGCGCCAGACATTCTGGCATCATCCTCTTGGCTGTTGGTGTTGGGGGAAGTGTATGGAAAAAATCCTTGCTGTATGAGGAGGTGTGAAGTTTTTATTTAGCCTCTTTGCTACTTACCCGCCCATTCTGTAAGGGTTTGAAGGAGGAAAAGAAGGATACCATTGAATGGTCATGAAGATTCTCCCAGGTCATATGTAGTGATTGAATGCTTGTTATTGTGAATTCGGAGAATGACGCGAAGGTTTCACAGAGTTGGTCAATGATCAGAAACACGGCCTGACATCGTGAGGTATAACTCAACCGGTAGGCAACATTTTTTGCCTTGCCCCATACGCCCTACTATTCTGTAATACATTTTTCCACAATGGAGAGAAATGAAAACACCCATAACAAATGTATTTTACTATTTAGAAGTGGAAGACATGAGCAGTTTCTGCCATTTGACCAGGTCAAACTTTCCAATGGGTGGAGGGTGGCCTGCTTTTTAAGCAAATGCTCTATTCTGAGTTATGTGCTCGAATTGTTGTTTTTTTCTTTCCTTTCCCCTTAATTGACCCTCTTTGGTTTATGGAAGTTTTAGGGAGCAAGAAAGTGTGTTTTTACTTCCTGATGATCAGCGAATGCATCTGAGAGAGTGACCTTGCCATCAAACTCTTCAGGTGTCTTCTCATGGGTGCAAATGATTGTTGCAATCAAAATTGTACTCGGACACAAGTTATTTTCTTTTGTAGTTCTTTTGCATATATTATAATGGAAAAAAGCAACATCCATTTAAAATATGATATTAAAAACCTCAGTTAACAGGAGATAGCCATTAAGGGGGTGTCTGGTATGTGGAGTGCGTGTGGCACATTCCATCGTTTGACTGTCACATGCCTACGGGGAATCATGTGTGCTTAGAGCAAACAGCACCCCCTTGATTCATTGGATGCATGGGTGTGGCTCTGGAAGTCACCCAAATATTGTAGAAAACAGAAATACAGTTGCGTACATGTAAAGTGGTTGAAATAATGCACATTACACAACAAAAAGCATAGCAGTAAGACGTTATGACTCTAATCCATCTATGCCTGTCTGTCTGTCTCTGCTGTATTCTACACAAACGACTTTCCACTGCAGGGCGTGGCTGGGCGCTCGGTAATGGATGCCGTTGCCTGCAGTAACAAATTACTGTTCCTCAGGAATGGGATTTCGATGGCTGGTTATTTGCATTCGAAGCATGCGTGTTAAACATCTGGTTATATGAAGTTCAGAATTCACTTATTATATTTTCTTTGACTCCTAACCCACGTGGCCCCCTCTCAAGTAGCTTCTGTGCGCTCTACTCCTCGGTAAGCAACCACTGCTCACAAGACACAGCTCGAGCTCTGTTCCATTGAAAGTGTACAGAACACCAGCGTGCCATCAGATCTGTTTGTGCCCTGTGTCTCGCACAAAGGCAAGAACTATTTGTGAAACATCTAGCGTGGTTTTGCTCCAACAGTTGAACATTGTATAGAGCTGCAAACCGAGAAGATTCCACGTGTCTTGTCTGTTCGCTAGTGATTTTGTTTCACATCGAGATTAATTTGTTTTTAAAGTGGACAGGTCTGTTATCTCCCACAGGTTAGGAGCATATGCGGGTTGGCTGCTCTGAAGCCTTATACAAGTGGACATCTAGGGCACCTTCTGTGCAAGGTACACACTGCGAAGGAGGCCCCGAGAACCTCTGCAGAAGGCAGGGAAGTCGCTTTCATTGCGCAGTAGGTGCAGTGGCGCCGGCGCCAAGAGGCCTGAGGGGTATACACTGAGCCATGATAATTACTGAGGGCTCATTCCGATCCTTGAACTAGGGCTGTGCTACTGACCGCAGACCCCACACTCGTTCAGCATACACAATGTAAACGGCGTATCCAGCTTGAGGAAATATGTCCGGCTTGCATGTTGAGTCCTGGCTAAAACGTTAAAAAAAAAAAAAAAAAGACTATGCAGTGAACCAAGCAAAATAAAAATTAAAAAAATGTATTCTCTGTGTACCAAACACAAGCATAAATGAACAAGCGCGTGTCTGCCTTGTATAGTTGGAGCGCGCAGTGAAACTAAAAGCTGAATCAAGTGCGTGGTGGGAGCGTGTGAGGCAGAGAGGAGACGCCATGCGCGTGCACATCACCTGTCCGTGCGCGCACATGGTTTGTCTCCCTTCGGGCACCAAACCGACAACAATAGTCTTGGCAAAGCAGCACATGCGCTGCGTTCGCTAGGCGAGACCTAAAAACAAGTCACTGCCAGTGCAGACATGCCTCAGACGGAGCTCTACAACACAAGAGGCTACTTGTGTGAACAGAGAATGTGAGGGTGGAAATAGTGTCAAGTGAAACAAATCTGTGCCTCTGTGTCTTAAAGAGTAAACTATGGCCTACAGAGTTAATCTAATTTAGCAGCGTGTATATAAATGTATATACAGCTTTTTGACGTATTATTTGGTTTACAGGAGAGATGTGCTGTAATTGAGTTGACATTATCATGGAATTATAGAAGGCGCATTGTGCTGGGGGTTCTAAACTGGCAGCTACAGTTTGCTGTGGTTGGGGTGAGGGCTTCCAGCTGTCTTGTTCATTGTCTTGAGAATAAATAAAACATGCTCCCGATACAAAGCTTGTACACTCATTTTACAAACTCTACCACGCATTTGCTTGTTGATTAATTCTAGACACAGAATTGAGAGGTTTGCTTTTTTGGTGAATATTTGCCGATCCGAGGCTATATCAAACTACATATTATGTCACGCGATGGGAAATGGAGGCTGGCCTTGGGTAAAACCTTTGCACGGGATAAACAAACAAAGCAGGTATACAGACATACAGTAGTACCCTTTTCGATTTTAAAGGGGGAACAAACAAAAAAAACACACTCCTCCTCCTCCTCCTGTTCCGTTTTGTGACTACGCCTACATTCATTAAGTAGCGAACATTAGAACACATTGCAACAAGATAAATAAAGTCAAACGCATAAATAGTGCAAATGATACTTTACAACTGCTAAGCAGTTTATGTGAAATCCCAAAGAAATAAGAGGTTAATCTGGAAGATGGCACTTTAATTCTCCTACACCTTCACGATCACTGGTATACTGGCACTAGTGTTTTTTTATTTCACTTGAGCCGGATTGGCACTCAGCCAAAATACCTGGATGATCAGTAAGTCGCTGGCACCGACAGCTTTTGTGTAGTAGCCATGTTGGACTTATCTGTATGAGGATTCTAAAAGTAGTTGGTGTCTTCTAACAGTTTGAACATTCCTTTCTAACACAATTATGACTGAATCACTTCTGTAAAGGTGGTTTTTATAAGGGACGGAGGGCGGAAGGAATAAAAATGTAATTGTCTGTGGGTGATTATGGAGAACTTTGTAGAAGCGAGTCAGTCTGTTGTTTCTATGGTGGGATCTGCCAGAGATGTGCAACCGAAGGGCTTCTTTCACTGTGGTTTTTTATAAAAATACCTGGGTATAAATTGTCGGTTATATGTGAAGGGGTCTGATATAGGGTTATAGGGGTGCTGGTGTGTGTTTGTAGAGCTGTATCTGAGAGCTGTACTGGTGTGTCATGTGGTTCTATGAAGGGTCTCAGTGAGGCTTAAGAGTGTTCTGCATTAGTATGTTTTTTCATTGACGACTTTGCTTCGAGGGAGTGATTTTATGTGCTATCTGGGTTGTTAAGAAATGTACCTCTGTAGCCTCAAGGTTGTATCTCAAGCTTTATATAAGCTTCTGCTGCGAACAGGACTTGGTAGGTCCCAGTCATCAGTGTTTATATCCTTGTCTAGTAGGTCTGTGGGTTTTACAGCTGTTGTGGGTGTGTCAGTCCCCAGGGGTCTCTTGGGTCACAAGTACCAGCATACCAACCCTCCCAAACCACACAGGAAGTTGGCGAACAAGGACCTTACCTCACGCTAGTAGATCATAACAAGCCAGTTACAAGACGTGCTTCTCCACGGAAAACACGCCAGAGCTGCCCTTGTCGCAATGTAAGGTGCCATTGTGGCTGCGCATGGCGTCGTCCTGCCGGGGGCGCTTTGGGTCTTCTGAACATGAAGACCGCTGGACTGTTGATCAAAATGGAGTCGCTGCGTTGGTTATAACCGAGACCAACCAACGCACATCTAACGATACCGATAAACGATATCACAATATTAGCATTTTTAGTTTATGTTGAATAAAAGTCCAGCTTAATGTTGCGTTTGAATTTTTAACTTTTAACTGTGTCCTGGTGGCGCTGCGAAAACACTGCCCAACAGAGTTTGTCAAAGAAAATTAAGGTGTGGCTTGCCAAACTTTCTTTTTTCAATACTTTATGTGTTTAGTAAGCAGCGCAGCAGGTCGCCTGTGCCACACTGCATGTTAAAAGCCTAAAATATTTAAAAAACAGTAAAAATGTCCATAAAGCGTGGCGGTGCGCACTGTTTCAGGAAAGCAGGTCATGGGCAGAATGGGTCAAAATCATTAAAGAAAATAGTGCTCACAGATGGAGATAAAACAGACCGAGTAACGCCACCAGTTAAAGGTCCAGTCCTCATGGGAGGTAACAAATGGCGACTAGGCAGTACCAAGGAGGGACTAACAAGCCTCATAATGAAGGGGGAGCCAGCGTTTTCAAAGGACAATGACGCAAGCCAATTAAAGATATGGGCGGAAAGTGGGCGGGGCTTCCACAGCATACTCTATTACAGCATGCCTCGCAGAGCGTGCAGCGCATGCGCGCTGCCGCTTGGGTCGACCTAAAAAGTAGTGAAATGAGATAGACAAGTGCAAATAACAAGGAAAGGGCTGAGTCGAAGCCCATTTTAATGTGTTCGTGAAAATAGGTCTTTAATAACAGGCAGCTAAAGCGGTCTATAAGGAGACCTGTTTTTTTTTTTTTTTATACAATTGCATATCCACTTTGTGTTTAATGCAAAATATTTTAGAGGCCAATGGTATAGCAAAATCCATGCTGAGACTGGATGAATTCTTTAGCCATATTTCCGATATAAAAAGAAAAAATGTGTCCTCATAGTCTAATACCAAATCTCTGATTTCAATACTGTGTTTATTTAAGTACCCCAAGTTGAGGAGAAAACAAGGCAGCTGCTTGGTATTAAGAGACATGACGGAGTAACTGCGCTCTAAAGGCCCTAATGATTTAGCCAAAAAAGCTTGTTGGGTGCATGAGTAGTAATACTGACCTCAACGCTACCCTAATCTAACCATTGCGCTCTACCCCACTCTATTCTACTCTGCACCACTGTACTCTAGACCACTATACTCTGCACCACTCTTCTCTAGGCCACTGCACTCTACTCTGCACCACTCGACTCTACGCCACTCCACTGCACCGTATGCCAATGCATTCTACGCCACTGTGCTCTGCATCACTCCACTCTACGCCACTACACTCTACACCACTGAGCTCTACACCACTGTACTCCACCCCACTGCACTCTACGCAACTCTACTCTATGCCACTCTTCTCTACCTCACTGCACAACCCTGCGCCACTCCACCCTGCACCACTCCACTCTGCACCATTCAATGCCAATCTACTCTGCGTCACTGCACTCTACACCAATGCACGCTACACCAATCTACTCTGCCCCACTTAACTCTAGGCCACTCTACAACACTCTACGACACTAATCCACTCTACGACATTCTACGCAACACCCTCTATGACATTCCATTCCACCTTACTCCACTCTATTCTATGACACATTACTTCACTCTGCTCTACTCAATGCCACTCTATACCACTTTACTCCACTCCTCAGCCACTGTCTACTCTACTCTGCCATTCCCCTCTATCACACTTCTCCACTCTACGCCAGTCTAATGCGCTCTACTCTACAACACTCTACTCAACACCTTCTACGCCACTTCACAATCCTACTCCACTCTGACACTGTACTCCACTCTATAGCAGTCTACACCCTTTCCCACTACAACATGCTACTCCCTCCACTACACTCTATGCCACTCCACTTCACTCATCGCCACTCTACACCACTCTATAACACTCCACGCCACAGTCCTTTACATCACTAACTTTTAGCCATGCTGAATAGCCGCCACGCTGCTGTACAACATGGCTAAAACATATTGGCAAAGCCAATAGCTCTTGTATAGGCGAGACCTATTGGCTTTGCTAATGCTTGTTTCCTCCTTTTCGCTTGGTTTCCCTGCCTGTGGAGTTGATGAATGATTTTACTATTGTATTCTTGTTTAGCTGGCATTGCTATATGCTCACCGCCTGTTGAACTTATATTTGCTCTATTCCCCTTAAGTGAGCAGTGTTGAAATTCTCATGACCTCTGTATTTTTCTGCCTTCTTTTGGTTTTTGCCAGGTTTTTTTTAGCAGAACTTTAATTCTGTTTGACTTTATTAAAACAAAGACAATGGTGCCTTCTACTATCCGTTTTCCTTTGAACATGTGGAAGTTTTAGCTGTTTTCACGTTTAGAAGATAACTATCATTGGAAACTAGGTTTATATGCAACGTTTCCTTGAAAGATGAACGGTTCAAGGCCCACACCCACCATAATGGTATGGGCCTTGCTGAAGGCCGCTTTACTGAGGCAACCACCTCTGATAAGTTTTGTGCTGCTTTGTTTGAGTGCTACCACAATCTGTGTTATTTTTTTGTTTTTGGAAGATCCCTTACCGTTCAGTATCTTATTATTTGGATATGCGTTGTGAAAACTATACCTCCTTAATGCTTTCCGTTCATCAAAAATATAGTTGGCATTCATTTGAAATCTTGTGCACCTATGCACTATATTGTATAGAGGTGTCTCTTTTATTAAACCTAAGACGAAATATATTGGGTACTAAGCACAACCAAATGTTCATGTTTTCACCCATGCTCCCATTTTTCACCTCTCTCCCACATCCCCATCCTCTTATCCCCATCTTTCTCACTCAGTTTTCACTCTTAGCTCGCTGCACTTCCTCCTTTGTCTTTCTTGCACTAATTTCTATGTCCTTCGGTTAAAATTTCTTGTGTGGATAGTCCACATTAAAGAAAAACTGAAATATAAAAAGCAAACCGTGAACCCTCGCCACTAAATGCGTACGCATCACTACTTAATTTCCTACATTGCTTGATTTTTGAAAAATGTGTAGGGTCCACAGTATTTATTAGTAGTTCGCCACTTCTGAAATGCAAAATAATAAGGTTACCATGCCTCTTCCACCACCCTTCCTATCTGTCTTTTTATGTCTCTCTTGCATCCGTGTTTTCATTCCTGCTTCTCAATGTTTTCTCTCGACCCATCTTTCTCCCTTCTTTTTTCTCCCATTTCGAAACTTTCTCTCTTGCAGAGAGTGTGATGAAAAACAATGAATGCTGAGTCCCGATGATTTGCAAACACCAGTGCAAATTAAGCACGGGCTACTTACTTGTTTGTACTCTAAAGAAATGTGTAGCCTATAACCTCTTTTCACAACCAGTCTTGGATACCATAAGGTTCAAGGTCGGCATGACACCGATGTGGTTTCCTAGCAAGCCTGCCTCAGACCCAGGGGAGATTGCTTTAGGGTTATTTTAATCGCAGGTAGATGTTGAAGTCTACGCCTTGTTCAGAATTTCATAAGCCTGGTTACTTGTTGAGAGTGCTTCAAATGTGTTTTTGTTTACCTGATAAAAAAAAAATAGATGACTCAATTTTTAGAAATAAAAAAGATGTAGGTTAAATACAAGGTATTCTAAATTTGTTCTGAACTGCATCTCCTGGGATAAGTGGCTTGCGCCTTGCAGTGTATTATTATAATGCAGATAGACTATTTATGAACTGCTTTTCGAATGTTTTCCAAAGTGATTTTTAGTGACGACAGATTATGCACTCATTGCATAAGATAACCGGTTGTTTTTGTGATTCACTTTTCTTAGGCACTTGTCTAGGGCGAAAGCAGAGCCTTTCTTGATCAAATCATGGGATGTGTTCAGTACATGCTGCTTATGCTTGCTTCGAAATGAAAATACTAAACCTATTAATTAAAAGTTTTTGCTTCTCGAAGTAAGTTGATAGTTCTTTTCCCCCAGGGTGGTCAAATTTAACTTCATTTTGCTGGGGGGCTGCTAAGTGGCATGAGAAGGTGTAACTGCACTCGTAGGTTTCCCAGTCACATACATGATGCCCAGATTTTAAAATCCTAATCTTAATAGCGGACAACAGGGCTAAAAAGAAATGTAATGGCACAATGTTTAGCATAGCTCTTTAAGAGCTGCATAAATACAACCTATCTTAAAATCCTAGTTCTAGCTTGACGTCTTCTCTCTTAATCTCCATATTGGATAGGACATACTAATACCCTTTACCTTGTAACTTTGAATGGCTCTGAATGTCTGTCTCCTACTTGCCCTTGAGGACTTACTACCATCACTCTGTCTGTCTGCGCTAAAGTGTGTTTATTTTTAAATCAATCAGTATGTGTCTTAAAACATTTAAACTAAACTCCTGTGCTTCAAACAGTGTGCCACCTAACCAGGACTTGCTTGCTTTTCTTCGAGATTTCTTTTACTGCATCCAGTCATATCAGCCAACACCTGCACATATACCTGAAACAAGCCAGACCTGTTATGTTCTATTCTATGAGCTTTTTATTATAGTGCATAGCTACCCGTAGGCATCTCATCACTAATAGTGCAGCACAGAGAATGCGATAAAGACACTAGGGTCCTTACTGGAAAAAAACAAGTTTTCAGTTGTTTTCTAAAGGAAAGTTCCTTCTCCTCAGATCGTAGAGCGAATGGAAGGCTGTTCCACAGCTTAGCCACATTATAGGAGAATGCCCGCCCTCCATATTTTGTTTTTTTATTAGAGGGATCCCCGCCAGATAGGCGTTTGAGGAACGCTGTGTTCTCCAATATATATATAGGGAGAGATCAATGGTCCTCTTTCCCGGAGAACCCCGTGGACAATGCAGAGGGACTCAACTTTGATCCTCTTGGTCACAGTGGGCCAGTGAAAGAGGCGTAAGGATTGTCGGGAAGATTGGTGTCTCACTATATTATGTAGGAGTCGAGCAGCGGCATTCTGCACAACCAGCAGCTTTTTTTACGGTAGCTTTAGGTGCTCCTAAATACAGTTAACTGCCGTAGTCAATGCGAGAAAGAATGCACGCCTGAACAACCAATCTTTTTGAAATTACTGGGAGAAGAGGAAGAATCTTGCACAACAGACCTGTTGGCTTTGCCAATGCTCCTTAATTGTATTAGATAAATGAATAACGGCAATGATTTTGTAATGAGTAATTGGAATTGAAAATGCTTCAATTCTGAAAATATGACGTTGAATTAAACAGTACTGAAGTCAGTGGAAGTGGTAGTGGCCTTCAGAGTCTGACTTCTGTTCTACCTTTCAACCACTTACCTCTGCAGTCTCCATGCTGTTCCCGCATGTTTATGAAATCCTCCATCTGTATATTTCACATGCAATCTCTTTCCTCTTAGCCACAGTATTTTTCACTCTCCTTCTACACGTTCTTTCTTTGATTTGCTCCACTACGCAATCACCTTCGAGCGCCAATACCGTCCATGCACTAACCTGTAGAAGTGGGTGAGCCAACAAATGATCCGGGAGAGCTGAGCCAAAGGTCGGCTCTGGCTCGAAGAGTCTATGCACGAGCCGAGCTATGCAATGGTTTGTCTTGTAAATCGTGCAATAAACATGTAAACCTATAAAGTCGCTTCAAAATTAAAGTGAATTTCTTTAACTTGCGGAAACGTTTCACCTTAGTCCATGAGATTATATCACTGCATTGAGAGACCTTTATTAAAAGCTATTTTTTTTAACATTGACTATAAAACATCACCCCTCAGCCACACCCTGACGACACTGCCTTTAGTGACCAAAAAAGGAAAGTCAGTTGTGGACCTTATATGGACGCTACGTCCTTATTATACATGGGGCTATGTTCTAGTCCGGTAAATCATACACAAGAGAGATGTTTGTACTTCAGACATCCAGAACTCGCGTTGTACTGCAGGTGTCCAGAACTCACATATCTCAAGGTCCGCTCATATGCAATAATGAAGGCACAGTGAAAATAAATAATTCCCTACAATCATAATGGGTCAGGCGGGAATGCTAGGATTGATTGTGGTTTCACATTTGTGCAATTCTGCCACTAGAAGGAAAGCTCTTTCTCTCTTGTGTTTTACATTAAATGTTCATGCTTTGCCTTTAATTATTAGCAAATGAGGTTGTAGTGTGGGTAACAGACAGTAGCCCTGTGAAAGGACTTGAGAGTCCAAGAGGTCCTTGAGTTGAGCTAAAGTTAGGGATCCGGCCCGAACCTTCAGTGGCTCACCCACCTCTACTCTCCAGTAAAGGTAAGGACATGATTTTAGAGAGGGACCTGTTTCAAAGTCGCTTTTTTTGCCCGCCCCACTTAAAGCCCTGCTGACGTCTGTCCTAAGCATTGTACAGACTGTAAGAATTTGGGTTGTTAGTTGAGGGGGGTAAGTACACACCTCAAATATTAATCGCAATCCTTGTCTGGGTGAATCCCTAAATAAATCTGAGATTAAACCCCTAGTAGCTATAGAACACAGCAGATAGACTTAACTTGGAGGCAATGTGTAAAGTATTAATGCAGTACTAATACAGTAATAAAGTCAAAATGCAAAACAATAAAAGACCCAAAAACAAATGAGAAAAATAGAGTAAAATACATTAGACAAAATTGCACCTTAATGACAAAAATCCAATAAGGAGAACCGAAGTTATGGGTTTCTAAAGTTTAAGGTAGCAATAGCGCCAAGAAGCACAAAGTGCCAATGGTAGTCAATTGCCACGGTAGAACAGGACCCAGGAGCAATTTGACGCTGAGTGCAGGTTGAGTACACTAACCAAGTTCAGCGTGGTCAAAGATTTTACTTTCCAAATCTAGTCTTTAAGTGCCAATCCGCAAAATGAGTACACTTTTAAAGCCTCCCAGGACCTCGGGGCAGGCAACTAGAGACTCACTGGGTGTCGGGCAGAGTCCAGCCCAGGTCCAGTTGCTACTTATCAACTGTGCAGTTGCAGGAAAGGCCTCTAGGAAATTGTTGTATCCATGTATCTTGAACAGGAGATCAGCCTTATGACCCTTGGAGTCCTCGTCTTTTTCCTGGGCCTTCTAGACTATTCTCAGGTCTCAGACAGCAGGGGCAGTCCTCTTCTGAACTTTTACAGGTCCAGGAGGAGTATTCTGATGAGGGTGCCTGAAGATGCCAAATGTATGCCTACCATGAGATAGTGGGTGGGAATGACCCCATGGGGCATTCTAACCAATGAGACAAAGGTTCCTGGGGCTAACCCTACCTGTTTTGGGCATTTTCTAAGATGGACAAAATCTTTGGCCACACTAAACTTTGGCTGTGAGGGCTCGGGCGTGTGGGAAGTGTACTGTGGGAGACCTAGTGTTCTTCCACATCGAACACGAAAATCCAGTTTGTGGCATTCCCTGTACCTCAGAGACTATAGCCTGGTAGAACAAGTCTGAGTTTTCAGCAGCCAGACATGGGATATACAAGGATTGTTTTGGCCTCTTGCCTTCGCCCTTTGAAGTGCACTCCCAATGTTGAATGTAAACTCACCACACCAGTCAAACGGACGGTAACGTTGTGATTGGGGCCTGACCCGGTGGGGGAGAGGAGGACAGGAAAAAGAAGGTACCTACTTATGTGTCCGCTAATTTCTGCCTGTAGCAGGGGAGACCATTTTGAAGTGTGCCTCAGGTGTCATGAAAAACCCTAGCAGACGTGTCAAGCAGGATGTGACATTCATGCAGGACTTGAAACTTAAATGTCAAAAATGATCCTCCTAGTCCTTTGCTTATATTATTTTGTCAGGTTAATATGGGTCATCTCTGCCTATTCAGGTCAGCACACCTTTTCAAATGCTAATTAATGGCTGGGAGCAGTTGGATTGCAAAATGCAAATTTAGCTCCCAGGGACATCAGGCAGGACAAAGCTAGCATTCTAAAACCTACTTTTCCATAATATTTAGAAACATCTGACTTCACCATTGATTTGGATTTTTAACGACTGTTAAAATAGTTGTTTAATATTTTTTATAGCTAGATTCATTGCCCAGATACAGCAGTTTTATGTAATAATACATCCCATTGTTTTCCTGTGGAATAGCCAGCCTTGCTACAGTGACAATAGCAGTCCACTTATGACATTTAACTTGCATGCCCTAGGTGAACCTTTGTACCATATACTTATAGGAATGTTAAATATGCAAATCCAGTGTATCCCAATTTCATCATATTGAAAGGAGGAGCACAAGCAGTTTACCACCTGTTCACAGGGAAAAATGTACTGCGTTCTATAGCCAGCAAAAAGCATGGTCAGCAAAAAAATTAATCAAAAAGCTGGGGTGACCCTGCAGAAAGGGCAGATTTCCAACATATACTTGTATAGCTGGAGCGGAAACAAACCATTAATAAATCTGTGTTGCCTCCTGTGGATTTGTACAGTTATTTTCTGTCTTTTTGTCCACATATACATCACTAAGCATCGAAGGAGCTGTTCTAGTTTCCAATATAGGTGCCGCAAGCCTGGCTCACATGCGGATATACATAGGCAAGCTTGTTTGGTTTTACAGTTGTATATGCAAAACTTTATTGTTGAAGAAGCTGCAGGGCCCCTCGTCAATCTCAATCAATCAATCGGGGAATTGTAAGTGCGCTACTCACCCGTGAGGGTCTCAAGGCGCTGAGTGGGGGGTCCGCATATCTGTTTAGCCGAAGAGCCAGGTCTTGAGGATCTTCCTGAAGGTGTTCAGGGAGGGGGCGCGTCTGATGTCTGCTGGTAGCTCGTTCCAGTACTTGGCTGCAATGTGAGAGAAGGATCTTCCGCCTGCTCTAGATGCGCGGGGTTTCGGCCAGTGCGAGGTTGGAAGATCAGAGGTTTCTTTTGGGTACGTGGAAGTTGATTCTGTCGTTGAGGTATTTGTGTCCATTGTTGTGTAGGCATTTGTAGGCGTGAGTGAGGATTTTGAAAGTGATTCTTTTCTCCACTGTGAGCCAGTGGAGACTTCGTAGGTGTTGACTGATGTGTTCGTGTCGGGGGATGCCGAGGACAAGTCTGGCGGCGGTGTTCTGTATTGTCTGGAGTTTGCGGAGTAGGGACTTGTTGATGCCGGCATAGAGTGCGTTTCCATAGTCCAGTCTGCTGGTGATGAGTGGGTGGGTGACTGTCTTCCTTGACTCGAGGGGGGGAGGGAGGGATCCACTTGAAGGTTTTACGGAGGATGCGGAGGGTGTTGAAGCATCTGGAGGTGACGGCGTTGACCTGTCAGTTCATGGTGAGTGATGAGTTGAGTACGATGCCGAGGTTCTTGGCGTGGTCTGAGGGGGTAGGTGGGCTTCCGAGGGTGGTCGGCCACCAGGTGCTGGCCCATGCAGAAGGGGTGGTACAGAGGACGAGGACTTCTGTCTTCTCGGCATTGACCTTCAGGCAGCTGTTGGTCATCCAGAATGCGACGTCTTGCATTCCTTTCTGAAAGTTGAGTTTGGCAGTGGTAGGGTCTTTGGTGAGGGAGAGGATGAGCTGGGTGTTGTCGGCGTAGGATACAATGTTGAGGCTGTGTCGTCGGACGATGGCTGCAAGGGGGGCCATGTAGATGTTGAAGAGGGTGGGGCTTAGGGATGAACCCTGTGGGACTCCGCAGGTGATTTTCGTGTGGTCGGAGAGGAAGGGTCGGAGTCTGATCCTTTGGTTCTTTCGGTGAGGAATGATTGGATCCAGTCCAAGGCTGTTCCTTGTATGCCTGCGTCGTGTAGTCTGGCGACTAGTGTGCGGTGGGAAATGGTGTTGAAGGCCGCTGATAGGTCGAGTAGGATGCGGGCTGTGGAGTGGCCTTGGTCCAGGAGGGTGTGGATGTCATCTGTGGCGGTGGGTAGGGTGGTCTCTGTGCTGTGGTTGCTTCAGAATCCGGATAGGGACGGGTCGAGGACGGCATTCTCTTCAATGAATCGTGTCAGTTTCCTGTTGACTGTTTTCTCTGCAACTTTGGGTGCGGAGGGGAGGAGCGGGATGGGCCGATAGTTTTTGAGGTCAGTGGGGTCAGCTGTGGGCTTCTTGAGCAGAGGAATGACTTCTGTGCGCTTCCAGTCGTCTGGAAAGGTGCCTGTTTTGAAGGTGGTGTTGATGGTACGTTGTAGTTCGGGTGCGATGGCAGCCGTGGCTCTGTGGTAGATGTGAGGGGGGGCAGGGGTCGGTGGGGGCCCCCGAGTGGATGCTTTTCATGGTCGAGGCGGCGTCTTCGGCCATGATCTGTGTCCAGTTGGAGATGGTGGGCTGGCTGGTGTATCTGGGGGGCGGGACACGTCTGTGGCGCCTGGTGGATGGTCGATGAAGTTGTCATAGAGGTTTTTGATCTTGAGGTGGAAATAGGTTCCAAACTTGTCGCAGAGGTCTTGGGATGGGGTGATGTCTGTGGCTTCGCTGCGTGGGTTGGTGAATTCTTGAATGACACTGAAAAGTTCCTTGGAGTTGGTGGAGATGGCCAGGATTTTTTTTGTTGGCTCCGATCTGGTTGTGGTAGTCCGTCATGGCGTCCTTGTAGGTGGTGTGGTTTTTGGTTGTCTTTGTGTTTCTCCAGTTCTTCTCCAGGCATCTGCAGGTACGTCTGGCTTCTTGGAGAGTGGTGGTGAACCAGGTGCCATTCCTAGGGCGTTGTCTGTCGGGGTTGCATAGCGGGCGAGCTCGTCTGCGCAGTCGGAGATCCAGGTGTGGAGTTCTCTGGCTGCATCGTTTGCGTCGGATGCCCAGGTGTGGTTGTCTCGGGTGAGGGTAGAGTTAAATTGCTCGTCGGTAACCTTGCTCCAGTTCCTTTGTGGTGGGTGTGGGGCTGGTTTGGGTGCCTTAGGTTTGTTGATAGCGAAGTGTACGCAGTGGTGGTCGGTCCATGGCGGCTGCGTTGTGTGGCTGAATTGGACGCTGTTTCCTGCCGCGAAGATGGGGTCGGGGGTGTGTCCTGCTCTGTGGGTTGATGTGTTGACGAGTTTTTAAGTCCGATGCTGGCGAGGTTGTCACGAAGGATAGTGGAGTTTGGGTCGCTGGGGTTGTCGAGGTGGAAGTTCAGGTCTCCAATGAGTATGTCGTTTGTTGAGGTGATGGCGTGGGGTGCGATGAAGTTGGTGATGGTGGTGGCGAAGGGTGTTCGGGAGCCAGGGGGTCTGTAGACGTGGGTTCCTCGGAGTGTGGCTTCGGTGGTGGTCTGGATCTAGAAGTGCAGCTGTTTGGCGGAGGGGAAGGTTTCGCTGGAGGTGGTGAGGCGGAGGGTGCCCTTGTGGGCGATGGCGAGGCCCTCTCCTGGGTGGTTGGGGCGGTCTTTCCTCTGGATCTTGTATCTGTCTGGGATGGCAGTGCTGATGTCGGGGGTGGAGGATGCATTGGTCCAGGTCTCTGTGAAGAAGGCTATGTCGGGAGAGAGAGTCGAGTAGGTTCCAGATTTCCATGGTGTGTTTGTGTACGGAGCGTACGTTGAGGAGGATGTATTTTAGGGTGTCGCCGGTGCTGGCGTCGGCGGCCGGGGTGGCGGTGAGGGTCTGGCGGCAGTGGAGGCAGGAGAACTGGCTGTGGGTCGTGTTCGGCGAGGCCTGTTGGCATTCTCTCAGTCTTCCAGGGTTGAGTGCGAGGAGGGTGGTGGTGTCGTAGCAATGGGTAGTGGGAGGTCCAGGGTTCCTGGCGCTGGCCACGGTCGGTTCGCGGCCAGGCGCACACGAGCTTGCCTTTGGCGAGCCTTCGGCGCGCCAGCGGCACGTCCGCTGCACGGCCGCGCAGCGGCTGCCATTAAGTAGGGGAGGTGGGAGGGAGGAGAGGCTGGGAGTCAGGAGTGGGGGAGTTCCGGGGGGAATTCCAGAGGGTAGGGGCCACAGGGGCAGCAGCGGCGAAAGGATCAGGCAGGCACGAGAAAATTAAATTAGAGCAAGACACAGATGGGCACAATAACAGTGGCACAACAGGGAAGAATTAAGAAAAAAAACGGCTGAGAAAGGTTACGGTGGTTGCAGGCAGTCTGGTCCCAGTTGGAGCGGGCAGCAGGCGCAGGAGCGGACAGCAGCCTCGAACCTCCCAAGGAGTAGGTTGGGGTCTGGAGGCAAGAGACGACACAGCAGAGCTGCGGGGAGAGAGTGGACCTAGACCGAATCTAACATCAAAAGTATTTTTTAGTCTTAAAATCACACACCCGCCTGCCATAGTTGGCCCTGGCAATGAAGGTAACTACTTTGTGTGGGGATGTACTCTTTGTGCAAGGACAGAGTGCCATCGTAACAGTGATTTTAGGCAATGGCTGTAGTGGGCTGACCTATCGTCCTATGCTGTATACTGAATTGTGTGAAGAAAAATGTGAATGGCACAATAACAGATTTGTGAATTAAGAGGGATGGCTGAAAAGCCGCTACAAGTGAATATATTTTATTTGTAGAGTTTCACATGGTGCAAACTTGACCCGAAGGCATCAGAGGGGTTCAGAGTTTGCACAGTAGCAAATTATATGTAGTTTACATATTGGGGTAGGCATAACAACATATTGACAGTACGTAAGTGAGACGAGTGAAGGCGTAAGGATCAGTAGATTATACATTTATGAGGTAGAAACAGCATATATAAATAAATATAGTCTTGACGGCGCATTGTATCAGTACATATTGGGGTAGACATAAAGACAAAATGGCAGCACGAAAGCAAAACATATGAAGGCATTTGGATCAAAAGCTGATACATTTTTAAGGTCGAAACGGCATGAAACTATAGAGATTGTTTTAACAGTGCCTGGTATCAAGTTCAGAAGATTACACTTGGAATAATAATAAACAAATATATTATATCTCATAAGTAAACATAAATAGTGACCGTATATAACTGATTATATTATACATATCATTTTAGGAAAATCATAATGTCTTGAGTAACACCAGACTTAAAACAGCTCGTGCCCTGGGGTGATATTTTTATCAGGGCAGTTCAGATAATCCACTGCTGGCTAAAAAATCATTGGATTTGTAACAAAAAATAATGGGAATTATCTTTAGATTATAGTATACAAACTCTGGTTTACAAACTACGAGAGAAAGTTTGCAGGAGACCAGCAGGAAAAGAAATGACACAACGGTGATAGAAGTATTTTTTATTTTAGAGTTTTATATCGCTTTCACACCATTAAATATCCAAGCGCTAAGCAATGGGTAAATGCAGAAGTGGTGAAAATAGTGTGAAGTAACTCAATGGATCACAAATTGTATGCTTCAGGTGAGCATTTTCCAGTGGCTACGTACAGGATGCATTTATCTTTCAGACACCTGTGAAAGAGCTGGATTAAAAACACTGAAGCAAAAGTCCTCAATATGCAGTGGTGGCTGGTGAACTTTGAAACTGATTGGGTGTAAGACCGAACCATAAAACTACCTGAGCACGAGAGTGTAGCAAGCTAGCTCAAATGTCCCATTTCTCCACCAAGATTTTAAAAAAATATATAAAATGGGGTACAATGGTGCATTTCCAGCATTGGCTCACGCACAAAAACTCAAATCAGTACAAATGCGTATGGTCACAAACATCTGCAGACTCAGTGGCACACAAAGACGCCCATCCTCTGCCTCAACGGCTGCCTTACAGGTTTCCATACTTTTAAGCCACTATCTAGCACACAGGAATAAGTACACACACTCACCTTCTAGATCACCCACCATACTCCGTTGCACTCAGTGACTTTTGGCCACTTGCCCCCCATGCACCAGCCTGTTTCACTGTCATGCACACTCTGACATACATATCCTTTATATATATATATATATATATATATATAGATCTCTCTCTCTCTCTCTCTCTCTCTCTCTCTCTCTCTCTCTCACACTCTCTCTCTCTCTCTCTTTCTCTTTCTCTCTCTCTCTCTTTCTCTCTCTCTCTCTTTCTCTCTCTTTCTCTCTCTCTCTCTCTCTTTCTCTCTCTCTCTCTTTCTCTCTCTCTCTCTTTCTCTCTCTCTCGGATTTATTGTAGCATGGAACAGACGAGAGCACAATGGAGCAGTCATACCTCTTGGACCAGATTGTTACATTAAAACATCAGAATATCTCCAGAGCAAGCAAAAAGACTTACCAAGCCACTTTTGAAGAAATAACAGAATCCAGAAGGGCATGATATTCAGAAATGTGTCAAAGACCTTCTCTAGTCTGTCAGACTAGGCTGATGCATCTCAATTAACCCTAGACAAAACATTTAGGACTGTGAGGATTTCCCTCCTGATAAGGATGGACTTCTTTGACGAGAAGGAAGACATAATGAGGTGGATCAGGGAGAAAGAAGCTGCTCTCTATAATGGTCACCAAATCCACTTCTTCCAGGACTTGTCAGTGGTGACTCTCCGCACATGTAAAGACTTTAGCTCAGTCACTGATGTCTTTGAAGAACAGTAAATCCTTTGTGAGTGGAGCACCTCTTTTGTCTCATTTCAGTAGAATGACAAGCAGAGAGCCCATAAAGAGCTTTCTGAAGCAAGAATTCTTTTAGAACTGAAGATTGAACAAAACAAGATGGAGAGAATTGGGGGTGGGGGGGAGGGTGGGGGGGAGGGGGGGGGGGATTGCCGGGACGAGTACATCCACAAGAAGCCACAGCAGACAAAGACGATGTGCTCCGGTACTTGAGTAAGGTAGGATGAAGGAAGCCAAAGCATATAAGTTAGCAGACACAGTGATCAAAGATGCAGAGGCAGATCAGCTGCCAAAAGCATAATGTACCTGGTCTCCCGGAAGCACCATGGGGTTTGTGTTTGGGAGGAAAATAAGGCTGCGGTAGGGTGGGCCTGTAAGCTCAGAACCTTAGCATAGTTCACTGTAAAGGTTTCAACAGATATTATGCTAATACACACAAACTGCCCCTCACACAGGCTGTTTGATCTGTTGAACATAGGCAAGAAACTTCTCAGCAAGATTCTGTCCAAATGCCTGAAAGCAATAATGGCCCAGCTGATGGACAATCCACACAGTCCCCATTATTATTCACCCTTGTAGTGAAGCCCTTAAAAAAATCCAATCTTGCGTAGATAATAGAGGCGTAACATTTGGCAGTAAGGAGTTTTTGTTTACTAAATATAATATGTTTCACCCTCACTCCCAGCAGCAGAAGAAAATGTGCAACGGGTCTCTCTGTTATAATGGATCAAAATATTCATAATCTTCTTGACTCTAATGAGTGCTAATGATTTGGAAAGGCGGAGGGGGGCCAACTGGCTGGCAGTTCAAAAGAAAATACTTAAGATCCTAGACCCTGCCATCCTTTGTATATTTTTTGACTAGGACAAATCAATGTGTTTAAAATGGAACATAAGCCCCAGGTCCTTTACCTCTTTCAATCACTACTAATAAACATTCAGACATTTAACATCTGCAGAATAGGGTCTTGGACTTTATCTGGGGAGAAGGACGACCTAGTGTTTTCGAGAAAACCTTGCTGGTGCCCAAAGAAAAGGGTTGTTTAGCATGCCCTATACTTCTGGGGTATTACAGAGCGGTGCACTTCTGTTTCATAGTTCAGTGGGACATGCCAGAGGGTGAGAAGAGATGCCTCTTCTTGGACAGAGCTGTCACAGGCTGTTCGGTATGGAACCTAACATGACTCAAACCAACACAACGGCTTTACAGTGCCTACGTAGCCTCCTAGAGGAGGACTGTGCTACAGGCCTGGGACTAGGTGGTGGGTCACAGAGAACTGACCACCTTTCCGTCACCAAACACCACAGTCATCACTAACCCAGGCCTCTCACTGACTCTTAGGAGAAAGACCGTTTCTAGCTGGGCCAAGGGAGAGTGCTAAATGAGTAGTGACCACTTGTTGGGGCTCAATCAAATCTTTTGAATAATGCAAGACAGACTTTGATATCCCTATAACAAACTGCATTCTGTATATTGGGCCCTACACCCAACTAATTCTACTGCTGCTACTTTGACCATTCGAAAAGTTGTCCCATCCATTAGCTCCTCAGACTCCAAGGGTCTGATCTCTAATATCCATAGGACACTTCATATTAGCAAAGAGGAAGCACAGCTGCCCATTCAATTGAGATGGGACTCTGACCTGGGCAAGCAGATTATGAATGCCCAATGGGAGACCGTATGGAAATCCATACCCAAAATATATTGAATCTTCCCCCACAGAGAAGCTGCCCTCAAGGTGATGTGCCATGACCCTAACATCTGTAAGCTGGATATTCCCTAGTAGGTTAATGCATAGCTGATTGCTGGCAATGTGGAAGCTAGAGTAGGACCATACTTCATATCTGGTGGTTGTGTGCGATTATACAGACCTTCTCGAAGGAGGTCCTGGGACACATCATGGGGAACCTGGAATTCTCTATTATAGAAGACCCCAGGGCTACTATTGCTGAGGACCCAGCTGGCTTTCATTGTGGACATGATAGTCTACAATTCAATCAATCAGATTTCTTATAAAGCGTGACTACTCACCGTAAGGGTCTCAAGGCGCTGATTGGGAGGGGGAGTGGGTCTGCGGTTCAGGCGAAGAGCCAGGTCTTGAGGTCCTTCCTGAATTGCCGCAGTGATCTTGATAGCCTGAGGTACAGCAGTAAGGAGTTCCAGGTCGTTGCAGCGAGGTAGGAGAAGGATCTTCCACCAGCCGTGGTCTTGCGGATCAGTGGGATGGTGGCCAGGGCCAGTTGGGTAGAGCGGAGATGTCTGGTGGGAGTGTAGAAGGCGAGTCGGTGGTTGAGGTATGCAGGTCCGGCATTGTGGAGGGCTTTGTAGGCGTGCGTGAGGAACTTGACGGTAATTCTGTTGTTGATTAGTAGCCAGTGAAGTTCTCTCATGTGCCGGTGATGTGGCCGCGGTGTGGGATGTTCAGGATGAGTCTGGCGGAGGCCTTTTGGATGTTCTGCAGTTTCTGTAGGAGTTCCTGGGTGGTGCCGTAGTCGAGTCTACTGCTGACGAGCGCATGGGTGACCATTTTCCTGGACTCTGTGGGGATCCACTTGAAGATCTTGCATAGCAGGCAGGACATGTGGAAGCAGGAGGACAAAACAGCGTTGATTTGGCTGTTCATTGAAAGTGAGGAGTCTAGGATGATGGTGAGGTTTTGTGCGAGGTCCGTGGAGGTGGGGGGATTCCGAGCTCTGCTGGCCACCAGGAGTCTTCCCAGGGGGAGGGGATGGAGCCCAAGATGAGGACTTCAGTCGTGTCTGAGATTAGCTTGAGGCAACTGTCCTTCATCCAGATGCCTACTGCCTTCATCCTGTTGTGGAAGGTGCTCTTGGCTGCTTTGGTTCGTCTGTGAAGGAGTGGATCAGCTGGGTGTCATCGGAGTAGGTGACTATGTTGAGTCTGTGGGTTCTGACAATGGCTGCAAGCGGGGCCTTGTAGATATTAAAGCGGGTGGGGCTCAGGGAGGATCCCCGAGGCACTCCGCAGCTGATCTCTGTAGGTGCTACGTTGAACAATGGAAGTGTGACTCTCTTTTCAGGAGGTGAAGGAGCGGATCCATTCTAGTGCTTTGTCGTAGATGCCGGCATTGTGGAGTCTAGCGCAGAGGGTTTGGTGGGAGACTGTGTTGAAGGCAGCTGGGAGGTCCAGGAGGATGAGGGCAGAAGTTTTGCCTCGGTTGAGGAGGGTGCGTATGTCGTCTGTAGCAGCAAGGAGAGCGGCCTTGTGCTATGGTTGTTTCTGAAGCCTGATTGGGAGAGGTCCAGGATGTGGTTTGTTTCGATGAACTCTGAGACTTGGGCATAAATGGCTTTCTCAGTGAACTTGGCTGGGAAGAGGATAAGAGAGATGGGTCTGTAGTTCTTGAGGTCCGTCGGGTTAGCAGAGCATAGCTTCAACAGGGGGTAGATCTCTGCATGCCTCCAGTCTTCAGGGAAGGTGGCGAACTCCAAGGAGCAGTTGATGGTGCGGCTGAGTTTGGTTGTGAGGAAGGTGCCGGCTCTGTTGAAGGCAGAGATTCAAGGGGGCTCCGCAGTGGATGCTCTTCATAATCCTGAGGATGTCGTCAATTGGGTCCATACACTATATAATCTGGGAGCAGCAAAACCTCTTCTCATCCTCTTCTGGAAAAACGAGGTACACTTGACCATCGCATTATGGTTTCCAAGACTGCTGCATCTTTTGATGCTGGTACAGCTTACTCACAACTTATTGCAGACCAAATGTGAATGAAGGGGCAGATGAAAAACCTTTTTTGACAATTTCTCAAAAGTAGAGCTACTGTGCTTCGCTGGTGTCGCCATACTTTGATAGTTGGTAGCATGTGGGTTTAGTATGGTTTCTCCATTTCTCACACTTTTAGGTACCAAGAGTTGAAGTTAAATTGCAAACTAGTTTTTCCTGCCCCACTGATTATTTTGCAAGTAACTTCATAACAGAGAGAAAAACATTATGAATAGAATGCATGAATGTAGAAAAAGTTGCCGTTTTAGTAAAGGACGAGCCTGTCCTTGTTATTAATAGGATATTTAAATTAACCCCAATCTTTAATGCTGCTAACCGTCTTTAATTCTGATTGAGAAAAAAAAAGTTTAAAAGTCCCTCACATCTCTGTTTTGAACCTGCCCATGGATGTCCCTTTTGATTTGTCACACTCTTTCAGACGGATCCATTCCAGTTAACCAAACTATTAGATGGAACTGGAGAACAATCCTCGATCGTATCTAAATACCTCCACGTTCTTTATTTTCCTCATTCAATAATTACTTCCCGCTTCCGGCCGCAGTGCATCTAAGAGGGGATTTATGGACAGAAAATACATGGGGGCAACTATCGGTATAGTAAGTGGCTGTTTTCGTATCCCTTTCAGTTGAGTTAAAAAGCGCACAGAAAAGACTGCATAATGCTACTTTTAGTGACTGTTCAGCAGCATTTACTTGCATTATTTATAATAATTGCTAAAATCCCAAAGCTCGCACAAAGACTGATTGTACATATTTATTGATGTGTAATGCAGGCCAGTCCAGCTTCTAAATTGTAAAGTTTTCTGGCATATTAATGTTGCAGAAGAAATTAAATCTATGACGATCTGTTTTTTACAATTCACGACTGGGTATTAAAAATGCGTTAAATGTAGCAGGGTTGTGTTTTTTGATCTTCCACCCCCACTTCGCCTAAAATTTGACAGTTGCTTTTAGTAAATTTAGTACCGTATGAAATATTCAAAAGTATTGGCTGCATTAGAAGACAGACATTCTTGCGGTGAATGGTCCTGCACAGGTTTACTGCAGGCCCAGACAGTCCTCTTGAGTGCAATCTAAATAAGAAATGGGAAATGTTTTCTGCCTCTTGTGCGTTACATGGGGCACCTCCTTTGTCCTGCTTGAAATCCAGGAGACTCCAAAAGAAGGCCCACTTTAAAGCAGATTTATGGGCAGCCAAAGGACAAAGGGCCTGGATTAGAGTTTGACGGTCCATGGACCGCCAAACCCGCGGTGATGCAGTGGTGCCGGTCCGGCCATCGCTGCATTGGTGGTCCGACAGCTGAAAAACAACATGGGCGGTCGGACCGCCCTGGGACTGCCGCAAGATCCCTGGCAGTGGCACGGCTGTCTTGAGGCCGCATTATGCTTGGTGGTGACCTCCTCACCGCCGGCAGTGTCATTGAGATTCTTACTCCATGAAACTGCTGGTGGTGAGGAAAGGAAGGGGGCCCTACAGGGCTCCCTCTTGGCCCTCTGCAGGGGGGCACATGTTGCTGGAATGTGCACTGGCGGTACAGCAGCGGTGCAGTTTTATGGCTCACATATGATCCTTTGAACTGTACCGCTGCAGGTGCCGGCGCAGTTTGGCGGTCCTGGAGCAGGGCGGTGGTGTGGCGGCCTGCTCCCAGACCGCCAAACTCTATACCGGGCCCTAAGACTCTGGAATTACCTCCCTTTTACCTCAGACGTTCTCCTTAACATTCACAATTCATGAAAGGTCTCATAATCTACTTCTTAACAATTTTCTTACCTACTTTGCGTTTATCCACCTCCCCAACCTGTTGTTCTCTGCACTGAGATGTATTTATCTGCATTCATTTCCTGTTGGCTTGAGTTGTTGTTATAAACATTCCTGCATATTTCTATCTTTTTTTGTGATAAAACTTGCAGATTTGATGGTAGAATGATACTCCATTTCAGTCCAGCTGTTTTAGAAGCGTTTTTTAGGACTGCCCTGTTCCCTACAACATACATACAGTTTGCATTGGATCCACCCATTCAACTTTTGGGTTTCTTTGGCCTTTCAGCCATTGTCATGAGACTTTGTCAATCATGTCTTAGCTTAGCCCTCTAGAGTATTCATCTCTCACCTAATGTTATTGGCTGTTTGGACGTATCTTTCCAACTCCACTAAAGTGTTTGTATTGACAACTATTTCCCTCTCAGTCCCTTTTGGCTCTGTCCAGCATGTCTCACACTAATGGGCTAATGGACCCAAGCCTATTGGCTTTGCTAGAGCTTGCTAAACATTGTTTTTTTTTCTTTTGTGGATTTATTGAGTTTAGCATACATTTACAAAACATAAAGCCATGCTGTATGCCATTGTGACACTCAAGACTCAAAGGTAATTCATCAGATGCAGATTGAAGCCTAGGTTAGCCACAAAATTAGCAATTCGGGGTTACGATAAAAGCAGTATGAAACCCAACCAATCAATACCAGCACCTTCCAGCCAGGCCATACAATAGATCACCAGTCCACGAGGTGTGTTTGGAGAGCATGTCTAAGATCTGCATGACAGTATGCTCTGGAGCCGAGAGGCGTTCCATCCCAACAAAGGTGCATCGTGTGCCAGGAGATAACTTTGCGGTGGCTGGTTCTTTGAAGGGATCATTGAGTAATACAATTTGAGTTCATCATTACAGTAGATCAAGTCCATGAACCAGGCCTTCTCAGTGGGGACTTTGTTCCTGCCCGACACGCACACTACCAGTCTCTTTGCCAAGAGCACTGCCATGGAGACAAAGCATCTAATGCTTTGGGGTACTTTCCTGGTGCAGCCTAAGAGAGCGACCTGCTGGGATGGTGCAGTAGCTTCTTCCATAATCTCAGACAGGCATCTGAACACTTTTCCTCAGTACCTGGCTATTGATGGGCATATGCCTTCCATGCCATCTGGGAAAAAATCGGCCCCGGGGCATGGATTCTGAAGCACTGAGTTGCTTCTGAGATGACTTGTACAATTTCAATTTTGTATAGGGCATTTGGTGGAGAAACTTGAAATCTAAGAGTCAGAGGCGGCCTTTTCAGAGACAGTCCCCAACTTGTCACAGCAATAGAGGCAGTCTTTGTAGGAGATTGGCGACCAAATTCTGCCCCAAGTTGGGCATTAGCACCCAGCGCCACTAGCAGGGCCTCTGCCTGCATAGAAATGTATCACTGAGAGACCAGTCATTTAGGGGATTGCGCGTTCTAAGCAGATTGAGTGTTTGTGACTTAGGTGACTCCCTCAGAAAGACTGGATAGTGCTCCCTTCAGAGGGCTCTAAGTTGGAGAAATGTGAAGGTGTCAAGGGCAGTGGGATTCCCTGTATCTGCAAGCGGTGTGCAATCGGGAATACCCCATAAGGAAAGAGGTCCCCAATCGTATGAACTCCCACATTTCGTATGAAAGCGTAGGGCAAGCCGCTCCCCAGTGAGTAGTGGTATGGTTATAAGTGTGTGATTGCTTGGTGTGGGGAGTAGAGGATATGGGTAGCCATTCAAGCACGAAGCTTGTCCCAGGCCAGCTGGGAACAGGCTGTAGTGCCTCGTGCCATCCGGCCAATTAAGGTTGGCAATGGATTCAGATGGCAAGGTGCCTCATATATAGGAGTGGGCACAGCCAATAGTAGGCAAAGTGTGCATGTGTACACAAGTGGTGGAGCTTGAAATCATGGACAGCCAAGCCGCCTTGGTAATATGCTATGGTGAGTATTTCCATACAAATCCGGGGCTACTTACTGGTGCTGGCTAATGTGACCATCAAGGATCAAACGTTTTGAAGAGTTGACTAAGCAGGGTGGTAGAGACATTGTAAAACAGGTACAGTAGCTTAGGGAGAACAATCAACTTCATAATTGTAAGATTACCCAGGAGAGACCACAGAAGTCTGTTCCAACCCTGTCTTTTGTCTTTGAGTTGGGCAATGGTCACACCCTAATTTTCTGCAATCACTGTTGTTTTATTGCTATTGATCCATATGCCCAGATATTTTACCAAGGCTGTTGACCACAGTAGTGGGAACTCTAGCTCCCATACACGTATGGTTGGTTTCAGCTGGAATATGGTGGGCTTAGTCTCGTTGATGGCCATGCCAGAAATTGCCTTGAATAGCATGAATTCAGAGATGACTGAACTACGGTTGCGGACTGGATTGTAGATGTATATCATCTGCATAAAGGGACACCGTGAGATTTCACGGGGAGAAGGCAATGGCTCTACCTCCATGCAACTGTCATATGGTTCAGACCAATGGTCCAATTGCCATGGCATATAGCAGTGGCAATAGCGGGCATCCCTGTTGTGTGCCCCTCTCAATGGGAATAGGGTCCTATAGTAGCATGTTTTGACAAATTCTGACGAAGGGATCAGTATACATAACCTTCACTGCTTTGGTGAAGTTTGGTGGCACTCCCGGCCCAGAACAGCGAGCAAGAAGTGCCATTCCAGTATGTAGAAAACCATGATAACATAAAAAAGCACCTCCATGGCCTCCTCCTTGTTTGGGTCCAGCTGATGAAGAAGGGCAAACCGGGTGCGTAGATTGTGCATTGTGGACCTACCTGGGATGAACCCAGCCTGGCCTGGGAGGACCAGATCGGGGAGAAGTATGAGTAAGCGGTTGACTAAAAATTGAGCCAGTATTTTCGTATCAGTGTTGAGGAGAGATATGGGCCAGTAGGAATTCACATGTTCACAAGGTTTACCAGGCTTTAGAGGAGTACTATGGAAGGCCTCCTTCAAGGAGGGAGGAAGGACACCTCGCTGCAGTGCCCCTTGTTACATTTCCAGAAGACAGGGAGCCAACAGCAGGGAAAAGGATTTATAGAATATGGTAGGGAATCCGTTGTTCATGGGGCTTTACTAGTGGGGAGCTTGGCATTGGCGGCGGTGACCTCGGCCAATGTAAGCAGGGCATAACGAAAGAGATGACTGGGGCCCTCAAACCATGCCAGGGCAATTCTGCAAAATAGGTGGTGTGCTCCTCAAGTGTGTGAGACGTTCTGGAAGTGTACAGGGTAGTGTAATGTGTTACAAATTCAGACATTATGTCTTCCTCATCTTACACCATGACTCTATCTTCTCATAGGAGCTGGGACACCTCATTGGGCTGTTGGACTTGATGGGATAGCATGGCTAGAGTTCTGCCCGGTTTCTCACCCTCCCCGTACACCCGGGTTCGGGCATGTTGATGGACATGTTTGACTTCCTTATCGGCCAGTTCCGTGTATTCCACTAGCTTGGTTTTTATGTCTGCCAGTATGTGCGAGTCTGGTCCATGCGCATATTGTCTTTCTAGATGCAGGCTCTCTTTCCAGCTGACCCAGTCAGTCACGGAGCAACCTGTGTACCCCATGGTGCTTGGCTGCTTGGCTATACAGATTTACTGTATGTAGGCTTTGAATGCTCCCGCAAGGCATTATTGTGAAAGAAAGCATGTATTCAAGATTTAATCCATTCTCTGAAGACCGCATCAAGTAATGAATAAGGAGATAATCGCCAGGTGTTATGAATGTGAAATTGACTGACTAGTACTCAGAGAGCTTGCGTGGGAGGTGCTCAGTTCGCTTGGTCCACTCACCAATGTCGCATGAGCCAAACCAGTAGTTGCATTTGGTCCGTGTCCCGTGTGCTGTAGATACATGTTCGCTCCCTCTCCAGATGTCGACTAGCCTATGAGCCTCGAGAATATTAGGCAGTTCAGTTGCAGCTGCATGATGTGCCCAAGTGGTGGCATTCAAACTGACTTGTCTGTCAAGGACAGATTAATGTCCCCTCTCCATAGCAGAGTGCGAGGTGAGATGGCCATGCATCTTTACCAGAGTTGTTGGAGGTAATGGGGATCATCCGTGCTGTGGTTATAAGTGCTAACAAGTGTCAGGTGTCGACCAGCAAGCCAGGTTTGGACTATGTTGTATCAGCCTTTTGGTTCATTTTCCTCATGCAATTAGTGAAAATGTAGGCCAAGTCTCATCAGGAGAGCCATACCCCTAGCATAGGAGAAGCAGTTTGCAAAGGATCTTTAGCTGGCCCATTTCGTCATGAATGTAGAAGTGGTTGAGGCACTAATGTGCCTATCCTGTAATAGGTCTATGTCGATCTTGTGAAGAGTGAAATAGAGTACTGGCTGGGCCTTATGAGGATTATTCACCCCCTTACATTCCAGGTTAGTGAGTGAACAGTCTCCAAGTTATTGAAGACCTTGGTTAATCGACGTCTTGTGTTGCGTGATCTCGGTAACCATAGTGTTCGGGATGGGGTCAGAGATGTCCCACATCCTCCCAGTGTCTTGGTACAGATCGCGATATTCAGTCTGCATAACAATAGCACAACTGTGTGTAAAACACCTCTTTCCCCCCCTCCCCCCCTCCAAAGCAGCCACTACCCAATTTGCTAGTGAAGAAACCAATAATCATGAAATGAAACATATTCAGAAATAACATATCAGTAACACTGAACATTTAGTGCAATTTAATTGAAAACAACAGGGATTACCCTGTTGAGGAAGGCCAGAATTAGGGGTGGGTGGAATTTGCGTAGTCTCGCTACGCAAAGCTCCGCAAAACGGTAAAAATTCTCCTCGAGCACGCAGAATTGGTTGTTCGTGATACTTTTTTCCTGTTCGCGAACTCTGTTTGCTTGCTTGGGGGGAAATATCTTGCGAACACGCATTTTGAGAACACGAACAAGCAAAAAATTCTGCAAAGCTGCGAAACGCAGAATTTTGGGCAGTTCCGCGTTCTCCGCGGAAAGCGAAATGACCCAAATTCCGCGAGCGGAATGGAAGTTACCACCCAGGCCTAGCCAGAATGCCAACCGATCAACACTTTCCAACAGGGAGGTGTTTGCCGGCATAGCATCATATGTGAATTGACCAGGAGTCCGTGCAGGTGGACTTAAGATTGTCACATACTAGTCCTGGACGGCATATTCCGCAAATAACAATTCTATTATGGGACAGGTTGGTTCTCTGGGTGGGCAGAGCTATAGCAGACGATGGGTCACATTTGCCATGTCTTGGCCGTCTGGTGGGTGGCCGGTAGGCAGTCCGACTGTTCACCTGTTCCACATCCCTCATGCTTTGCCTCTGGTCCTCGGAGGGCTGGGGTAGCTTGCCTTCTGCACTAGTCAGTTTTTTTTAACGAAAGGTGATACATCTTGTGGAGTAGAAAAAACACGGGGTCGCTCACAATAGGTGATTTTGAGATACGCCAGGTGTAGCATGGCATATTGTATGCCCGTCTGGCACATTTTCCTTTTTAGTGGCAAGTATTCCCCACGTGCCTTCTGCACTGCCAGAGTAAAGTCAGGGAGTATTGAATCGGTAAAGTTGTCATGTGCCAGTGAGCTCTTCTCGCAGGCTATCTGTAGAACTGCATCTCAGTCTCTGTAGTTTAGAAGCTGAGCTATGATGGGATGAGGCACTGCCCGAGGGAGCTGTCGGCTTGTTCCACTGCAGATGGCCACATGCACGGAATTGTTGTGACATGATCTAACTTCCAAATCTTCATTTTTGGCTTTTATGAGGTCAAGGGCCTTAGTAATATCAAGAAGCCTTATGTTGCTGGCAGTGGTGTCATCTCCCAGAGTTGATATTCTCATTTTGGTGGCAGTTACTCGTTTCTTGTTTTTATTATGTTTCTGGTAATTTTATCAACTCTAGCACTGAGGGCGTCAAGCTTATTGTCGACCGGGTTTAGGCTTTTCTGCATTGTTATCTGCAGTGTCTTAATGTCCAGGCCATCCGCCGTCTCGTGGATGTCCTGCGAAGTCCCACGATATTCCGTTGGGTGTGCTTTCTTGCTGTGAAAGGGGAGTTTAATCTGGTTGGCGTTGCTTTTCCCCATCGTCGGTGGCTGTCCCGTAGTGCCGAAAATAATGACTACTGTCCTGGCCGCGGTCTGACCTCAGGAGGGGCCTGACTGTCAATATAAGGTGAGCTTGGTCAAGTAACAAAAACTGCCTCATCCGGTCCAAGGCTGCACAGGGTAGTCCAAATGTCCAAACCGGGCATGCAGTGGGTCCTGTCCTCCCGGCGACCAGGGAACACAGGAAACTTGTTCAGGCCCAAACCACTACCACACAGCCGCCCAGGAGCTACAGGGCCTGTTACATAGGGCACCGGCCCGACACTCCTGCTGTGGGTGCCTCAGTCGCCTGCGCGCTCACAGCCTCTTACTGCCCCATCAGTGCAACGCCAGGAAGCCCATGAAGTTGCCAAGCCCACCTTCGGTCCTCCATGTCTTGCAGGAGGGCACTACGATGGTGCCTACAGAGCTTCTCGGCACTTTGCAGATGTTTATGAGGAATGGGGGCACTGGATGACCCCACCAGTCAGACTCTGTTTGCCATATCTTGTCAGGCGGCCACCATCTTAACCACAGGTCGCAATGCAGGTTGTTCAGCCCGGTTTTCCAGCGGTATCGAGGGGAGTCACAGCCCAATCAATGGGTGTAATTCTCATCCAGGTGAGGGTTTTTACTCCACTGACTGCCCGGATTGAGACGGATTACACTCCCGGCACTAGGAGCCTCACGCAAGTGTAGCCATCTTGAGGCGAGGCCCTCTGACACCTCCCTGTTAAACATGGTTAAAGAATCAGGAAGTGTTCTGATTTTCTCAGTAGAGTTGGTTTGAGTACTTCAATATGGTAACTGGTTGAACTAAACTAAGACTTTCATAGAAGTGTGGTACAGAATTAAAATGAGTTGCGTTACAGTGTTAGGAGCTGAAGCCTAAGTCTAAATTTTGTATTTGTGTAGTATTTTGCAGGCATTGTACAATTAACTGTTGCCCTTACACTTTCTGCACCCTTTTGACACATACATCTTTGTCCTCTCCAAAATGGGAGGTTTGTGCTGGGCTCGTGTTGGTGTGCACAGATGCATCTGTGCAGTTAGCACTGAAAGATCCATTCATAACACTGCATTTTTTCCTCTACAATTGCAATAAATCCTGCTTGCTCGGAAGACGCCATTGCTTACAAGGTTTACAAAGCAGCATTGTGCAGTCTAAGTGATACTCTGCACTGGTATTTGTAGATTGCTGGTGCAGACTACTGTTGGTCTCCTATTACTTTTGTAACTGTTACTTAGTGTCACTAGAAATTATATATGACTTAGTCTATCTTCCTACTCAAATATCCTCTTCCAGATTCACACATTCAATGTGTTTTTATATATTCTCCGATATAAACAGTAACCCTGTAGGGTAACAACGTGATCCCAGGTGTCCCTTATACCTTTTCAGCTCCATCGCTCCCACCCTTCAACAGCCTTGGCTCTCCTGCTCTAAGGGAATGAAACAATACAGTGAACGCCTAGAACGCAAAGGGCCATCCATTTCTGTCTCCCATGACAAAGATAATGACGTGAAAACTCTCCACACCTAATAAAAGTAAAGATATTTTTAGGCCTCGCTTGGCGTTAGCAGCGCGCATGCGCTGCTCTCGCCATGCGAGTGCCTTTTGGAATCAATACGGATTCCAAAGCGTGCACGCGGACGGACAGAAGATTTGCACGCACGGCTTAGAATTACACGTGACATCGCCTACTGCATTCTGTGCACGGGCGTCGGCGATATATCCGGATTTAGTTACTTAAATATACTTAAGAATGAAGCTTTTCTTGCAGAAGTGCTGTGTGTACTATCAAGAAGCCTTTCTTGCAGAAGTGCTGTGTGTACTATCAAGGCTAGAAGTTAGTTCACCGTTGACAGAATGGTTACATACTGGCAATACATAGATAGTACTTTACACATAGCAGAGCGATGCATACATATACCTTACGTGTATTTTACATGCAAGCCTGATGGAGATGCCCTTTTGCCCCGGGTCACACAATTACTGCTCAAGTACAGATTTTTAGGTTCAGCAATTCGCCACCAGACACCAAATTCTCCCTGAACCTTCATCAGAGAAAGGTTTTAAAGCAGTCGAGGGTAAGTCACTGTCCAGTGCGTGCAGTGGGTAGATATATTTCTGCACCCCTCCCTCTTTCTTCAATGCCAGCAGGGCACTGCATGAACATTGTACGATAAATAGCTCCTTATCTAATAACAATAACATGGTTGGTAAAGCTGGTTGTGTGGCTCTGGGAGTTGAACTGCCACTGCAGAACTATATGGTGACTTGGCCTAGAGTTCAAATCAATTTCAATGCACCTAATTTTATCAACATTAGAAGGATGAAATCCAAAGTAGAGCCTAGCTGGGTAGGATACAAGCAGTGGGCACTGTAGCTCACTTTATGTGGCCTTTCTTAAAATAAAATCATACTTCTTTGTGTAATGTTTATCAAGCTATTGCCTCTCTTAAAAAAGGTACCACACTGTATTATATTATCATGCAAGTAGTGTACACATGTAGTTTTATTACTTGGTTATCGCTGTTCACTGTGTAAACATTTTATCACAGACAACCATATAATTGTTTGATCTTCATTTCAGCCTTCTAAAAAAGTTTTTAATCCAACTATCCTTAAGTCTGTCACTTAGAACTCTGTATCTTAATTGTAAGTTATTTGTTTCAATTTGTTTTTATACGGCACATACTATACACATACACATACTACTACTGAGGAGGATCATGAGAAACATGCTACTCCAGAACCCAATATTAAAGTTAAATAGTTAGTAGATTAGTAATATGTGCTTTCTTTCCTTACTCTGGATTCATTGTGGTACGGTTGTTATGTTGTAGAGTTATCATGCATTTAGTAGAGATTTTAGTAGGGGCAGATTGATGAAATTGGATTAAAAAAGGTAAGTTGTCATTGGGAAAAGTGGACAGGTGTGCATGTTCAGACAATTATGTAAAAAGGGGGATGAAGTTTGAGAAGCATGTTTGGGAGTTCATAGTAGTCAGAAAAGATGAGTTCGAGAGAGGTGAGTTGGGACAAAGGTTGAAGGGAATAGATTTCTTCAAACAAAGAACTGAAATTAACGTGTACATCTATAGAGACATACCCACACATCTAAATATGTAGTGATATGCGTACATACATAAACGTGTATATATACGTCACTTAGTAAAGTTTTATTACCAGGCATAAACTCCTAGATATGCACCCATATGTACATAAAAGCCAAAATATGTATTCTATCAACCATTGGGCACTCTAGAAAAGTTATTATATTGGCTATCTGGAAAGTATGAACATGGCTGCATGTTTTATTGGTTATTACGACCCCTGATAGAAAGCAACCTATCCCCCCTCAAGAAGGGACATGTAAAGCTGTATACGAAAATAGAAGATGCCACTTCTGAAAGCATAAAATGAACTGCTGGATTTTAAATAACATTACAATGTGGGATCTAGATTGCGGTACACTTTATTCTAAAGAACGAAATAGATAAAAATCAGACATTGCAATAGTTAGTACTCGCTAGCTGGTAGGGGCTGCCATTGTTATATGCCATGAGACAGACATCCTAATTGTAGTAAATTATACATCTCTCCCTCCCGTAAAAGACATGAAGGTGAATCCTTCAGGGAGTGCAAAAAGCCTGATGGATCACAAAGTAAACAAGCATTTGCAATGCAATCGGTCTCGCATTTACGCAAGTTTAAGCTATTAGCATTGTAAATGACAATGCCTTTTCTTTGTTTTAAAAACAAAAATAAAAAGCATTGTTATTTGCAATGTCTACAGATCAAACTTGCGTAAATGCGAGACCTATTGCATTGCAAATGCTTGTTAACATTTACATCCCTCTATGTGCCTGTGCAGACCCTATGGGATGGTCTGTCTGATTAATTTCATAGAAAAATCATGGACATCTTAAAGACTGCCCAAACCAGGTTAGTAGCAGCCCCTATCTTGGAGCCCTTCTCTCCCACCCTCTTTTGCTTTTCTACCCACACATGAGTTATGTTACTTCCAGGAGTATTGTTCCTAGCATCCAAATCATGATACTTACTCAGCTAAATATCTTAAATAATGAGCTCTTGTCATTGCGGCCTACCTCACCAGGCTCTATGATCTATCTTTTGACTCGTTCCAGACTTCTAGAAATGAGCGCTTGTTATCCTGCTATCTAAAGAAGCCTTCCATAATCCTTCAATTATTATCTAAAGAAGATTAATCCCCTTCCTTTCTGCATCATCAGAAAGGTTTGAATCTTATGTGAAGGACAAGCTCTTCGCTCACTTAGAATCCCCCCAGTACCATGATTTTCATCCCTCTGGCTTCCGCTCAGGGTTTAGTACAGACTCAGGCCCAGTTTGCGTTCTTAGTGAAATCTGTATGTGCCCTGACTCTGGCAACTCTGCCATATTGATCCTCCTGGATATTTTCACTATTTTTGAAACTGTATCCCATTCCATCCTAGTTCTGCATTTTATCAAGGCTGGTGTGAGAGGTCTTGCCCCTTGACTGACTTATTTAATTTTATCTGACCACTCTCAACCAGTTTTCTCTTTACCCTATTTCAGTTAGAAGTCAGAAAGACCCATTGTAGGGTACCTCGAGACTCAACCCTGGGCCCCACTTTCTTTAACCTTTGTGATTCCGCTTACTGCTATCGTATCTTGATTTAATCTATTTTCCTTATGCGGATGAAACCCACCTAATAATAAGATGAGAAGGTGTCTTCCATCTCTTCAGCCCAGATTTTCCTCCACACGTTTTCCACAGCTGACTGGATGAACCGAAGCTCACTCCGACTTAACTCCTCTGAAACTAAAATACTAGTTTTTGGAGACACCTCTGTTTGGAACTCGAATAGATGGCCTGCAGAGTATGTCCCCTAAACCTCAGACCTTCTTGGCAAAAAATGGAGGGATATTTCTTTTCCCTAACTTGTATTTCCTTGAATGCATCTAAAAAACACTATCCAATTGCTTCTTAATGCCCTTAAGGTGTTAAAGAAAATACTCTGTTGCTCCAAGAGGTCACTGGAAAATTATTGTCCTGCAGCTCTGTTTACTAGGGCTACCCACAAAGCAGCTTCATCGCATTCAGATCATTAAAACATCTGCGGCTCCTCTCTTATTGGAGATTAGGAAACTGGATCTCTCCCCCCTCCATCTCAATCATTACTGGCTAACTTTAAAGATCTGCTAGCTCTCCCTGAACTTAGAATCGACCCAGTACTATGATTCTAATCATTTTTAAAGCCTTCTATTTCTGCCACCTTGCAGTCCATTGTCAAGGCCACACTACCCGTCGAGACATGTTCAAAAGGAATACCATTCCCCTCGAGGTTAGATCTGCCTTTGCTATTTTGTTGTTTATTCCATGCATGAATAAAACTATAATAGAGGGTCATTCATGTCCCATTGACCGCTAAAGCTTGGAACAACTTGCGTTCCGCTCTTAGGGCCCTTCCTTCTTAAACCATCTTCAGGAAACACCTGAAAACCCACCTCTTCACAATATAGCCTTCATTTTCCATACTGCTGTATTCTCAATCCTAGCACACCCCTGCTGGGGCAGTGTCCTGTTTTACAAATATTACAATCAATCAATTCTTTCCTCAGTACCATTTGGTTATGTGTCTTGTCCTAGACCTATATATTAAGTGTATTGATAACAGAGCCCCCCAAACTTGTTAAAATCCGCTACGTGAGATTTCTGTATTGCCTTTGGCGATAATGTGCTTCAACGACGTACATAGCCAATTTCATTATTCTGCATTGATTTCAATTTTGGTTGAACAACCCAACAGTCTTCTCTGACTAGGTCTGCAGCCATACCACAGCTGCGAACCATGACCCGGAACTAGAGTTCTTTCAAATACTCGACCACATAGTTCCTTAGCCTTGAAAAAGACCCTGGACTGTGGGCCATCTAGGGGGTGAAACGTGTTGACTGGCTCATCTCTTCTCACTTATACTTTACTCAGATAAGCCACTGTTATTGCAATTTAGATCATGACTATAATTGCATGATTGAATATTGAGATTTATCTCATTAGGAATGCTATTTAAATTACATACTGTCTACATTACCTGCCTCAACTGAATTTTAATGTGTAGGGGTATTGCCCCTTCCTAGGCAGAGGCAGTCTCAATCCGATTTAGGGTAGCTCAGTCCAAGGACATTTATCCCTCCGGTCTATCTACCTGTATTCACCCTGTACCACTGAGCCAGCTGTGCAGTCTTTGGCTGGGCACTGTTGGCCTTAGCCAGAGATACTGCAGTGCTCACTGTGTATGTTCTATGCTATGTAAAGCTGCATAGTGCATTTGTTGTTCTGTTGCCTCAACGCTTGTATTCTGGCTTTGAGAAAGAAATCTGTTTTTTCAAAATATTGGAGGATCTGCTCACACATTTAAGGAGCCACATACTTAAAATGGGATCCATGAATCGTACAAGAAGAATGGGGCATTTATTTTAGCTTTCAGAGTAATGTCTGCCCCAAAATCCTCTATGGGGTCAGGGATGCTTACCCAGGTCCCATATTCATTCTTTGTTACTTTTGTCAGGATGCTGGTTTTTAGGTCTCGCTGGCGTTGCAGCGCGAAGCGCTGCCGCCAACGAGACTTATTGTTGCCGTGTTTGCTCCCAAGGGAGACAGACCAGGGCACGCGCAGCGATCGGGGTCTGTGGACGCGCTTCTGAGACGCTCTTGCGCAGATGCACAGACACACGCGCGCGCACACACTCTGCCGCTGCCGACCCCCCTCACCGCATCCCCTGCTGCCTAACGCGCGCGCACACACCTCGCCACCGCCCCCCCTGTTAGAGACCAGTGTCTGGATCAAAAATTTCTGATCGCTGCAGGGGCAACATTAATGTCATTTAGGCGTCAAAAGATGCATGATGCCATCCCCGCCACGCAGACTTTTTGATAAATCAATGTACATAAATAACATCACGGTAAATGTACATAGGGTTCACTCCGAAAGGTTGCGAATAATAGTTGTTAAAACAATGAGAACCCCTTGATTGATTGCATGAGAAAGATCTCCGCTTGACGCCAAGTATTTATTGGAACATGAGGAGATGATACGCCAACAAGCACACAGTGTGTCCGCGGAGTCGCGCTCGCTACTCACAACCAGTGCCTTAAAAAACACTCCGTACGCTCCAGCCGCCAACACCGCAGACAGAATGAAGGGAGGGATCTGCAGGAAGGTCTTTGCCAGTCTAAATAAACCGAACATTACTGCAGCACTCCACTCTCAGACGGAGCAGCCGGCACCCACTCTGGATAAGGGAGGAGTTTCCTTGGCGGAAACTTAATTCCGTCCTTTATTGCTGTCTCCTCTCTCATAAGCCTAGCGCGAGGCCAGCAGTGCAGCTGGCAGTCCACAGACCCGAGCGGCGGCAGCAGCGAACGCAGTGAGGCGTCAGTGCGTGCTGACATACTAGGACGGTAAGAGATGCTTCCGTGCACGCGAACAGGACAGTGGGAGGCAATGCGTGCCTACGCACCTGCCTGACATCATCCCATCGTGGCAGAAGACTGTCCCATCATGAATATAAACGAAGCAGCCTCTACAGCTCTCCGATGAGTCTTTACAGGTGAAAAAGATTGTCGTGATGGTAAAACGATTTGGGTGATGTGTGTCTTGTTGTACCAACTCACGAGGCAGCGTTGCCTTTAGAGTTTACTATAGCAAGGACCTGTTTAATTGTGCGGCAATGAAGCATCATACTGTTTTTCTCTGAGGCATGAGAATACAAATTATGTGGCAAAATGAAATACTCCCGATGCACTATTATTCCTTAATGTTGTAATTTTAACACATATTACCACAGGGCCCAAGTTTAATCTCTTTATAATCGTTTAATACCTGAATACAACAAGGTGGCAACTTAATCTTTCCAACAGGTCTGCTACAGGCGCTCTATCACCAGCTGCGTGTAAAAAAGCACATTTTCATCCCCTTGAACTAGAAACATTTTTTGTTGTAATTTGGAAAATATGTAGAAGATGGAGGCTTATAGGGCAATTGCGTTAACTCTATAATTAGATGGACAATGTCGTGGTAATAGAATCGTGTAGTGTAGTTCAAGTGGCCAAGATTACAATGCGGCATAGAACGTTTTCCCTGGAATATACAAACTGGATGTATGTGCTTCCCTCTGAAAATGATTATTCTCACTAATTGTACTTGTGCCTGGATTCTGGGCGGATATCCAAGGATAGGAAGCTGTCACCAGGCATACCATGTTCTAATAGTGGACTTTCATTTTACAAGCTGATGCATTCTGGGATTTGTGAGCTCCGTGACATCAAATGAACCAATTAGACTAATATAAAAAGATGTAGTGGTTTAAAAGAGAGGAAGTATGCTAGGAACATGATGCCCTGGTGTCATGGAGGTATCTGGTAACCTTAGCAGAGCGAGCATACCTTAAAGAGTGGGTATGGTACAGGATACTGTAAAATAAGTCTATAACTTTATAGTATTTAAAGGCGAGGCGTTAAGGTGTGCCTTTGCTTTTTACCGCACTTTGCCCAAATCTACCCGATATATTAGGGTCATTGTTGCCAGACTTGCTATTTTTTCTATTGATTTTTTTACTGTTTAGTTTAAGCAAAATTACATTAAGTTACAATAAAACAAGACGATCAGTAATAATTCATTAATACCTTTAACACATTCAGCATTATTTGATTACATGTGAGAGTGCGAAGTAAACTATTTCCTGAGTATGCTAGGATAATATTTTGTGCTGCAGGGCATCAGACTACTAGCGCCCTATCATTGTTGTGTGGAGGCTGAACCGATCCCTCTCCTGCCATCACTGGCCTCACTGACCGCTATCTCATCACTTTTGCCTTATTTGCCTCCCCTCCGTCAGTATATACATTTCACTAAAAATATAATTACCCTAACAGCATTAACTCGTTATTGTCTTTAACTCGCTCAGATCTCCTAATCCTAATCCTATCTCTTACCCTTAACCTGGTCCTATTGATTACATTTATTTTACCTTAACCTTAACAATAACTTCAAATTAGTCCTATATCTCTAGGTTACCATTTTACCTGCACCCATGTCCACTGGAATTATGCAATTCTTCAATCTACACCTGTGGTCGCTAAATGTGCTCTTGCAGTAGGATTGTTTTCCCCCACATTACTCTTAATTACGTGAGCAGACGTAATCACGTTATTGTTGGAAATTCCGTGTCAAAGGGTAATGCAGAATTACTGAAATTACTCCAGCATAATTAGAATTACACCCAAGCCTATTTGGTACTCCTGGCAAGGGCTCTGCTACCCCCTTTCTCAGAGGTCGGGATGATGCAGTGGAAGGACAATATTTCTATACCTTGTCATTCCCTTAGCTTCTCAGCAACAAATATAAGATTGTTTAGAGGCTAATGGTGGAACCATGTGCCAACAGTGCAAAAGTGTGCATTATTCTTCTGCCTTTTTTGGGGAATTTATGTCCATTCCCCCATTTTCTTAGCAGGTCTTCATTCCGTTGCATGTTTAGGTTTGACGTGTAATGACGTTTACACTATTTCGAGAAAACATTCTGAATTATGTACATACTCCATGGGGATTTGGTTCATCCTTCTTCACCCACTAGTCTTTGGCTCGGGATTCTTTAGACACAGACTGTTTTTGGTTGTATCCTTCCACCTCCACTGAAATGCATGTCAGTCTATTTTACATCTGCAATGTCTCTTGTCACTCATTTAATTCTTTATCTCATCCATGCTTTGAAAACATTCCTATTTAGGTCTCGCCTGGCGTTAGCAGCGCGCATGCGTTGCCTTCGCCATGCGAGGGCTTCTTGGAAACTATACGGTTCCAGAAGTTGTGTGTCCGCTCCGCCTGCAATTGTCATTGGCGCGCATCGGTTTTCGTCACTTATTATGCTGAATATGCTTCGTTGATTGCACTGGGGGGGCGGGTTTAGTCCCTCCTGGTTGCCACCCTGTCTGCTTTAGGCCACGCCTACCGGGATTGGATCTTTCACTGACGGAGTGCGACGGTGGGTTTTATAATGACTGGCCGCACTTTTTTTTTACTATTGCGTGCTGTTTGTGTTCTTGTTGTTCCTGTTTGCCTTTGGCGCTCACACAGTCTTTCAGGGGCGCATACCTTGTATCAGAGGTGTTAGTTGTGTTGGACCCGAAGGCGTCGCAGCACTTTACATAAGTGCACAAGCAGCAGTCACGTTACCAAAGGTAACAACTTCATTTTTTGTAGCAACATGAGTTGGCCATCTTGGTTGGCGCTAGTTGAATAAATCGCATTCCAGCTCAGAGTTTCCTGTTGTGGCTGCTACTTTTGTTGTTCTTTCAGCGCTTGTTTAATTACGCTTCCTCTCCCAGATGGAAGATAATTCGTCACTCAGCAGGGGTTCACTGTGTGTGTCCAGGTTCTGGTGTGAGCAGTGCTGAAGTGGGAACTCATGGGAGGGGGAAGTGTTACTGGGGCCGGAGCTGCTCTGGCCGGTTTGAGTCTGTTCTCTCGCAGCTTGTAACTGGAGGTGAGGGGTGTTAGAGCTATCCCCACACCCACCCCACGAGGTGGGCCTCAGGCCGTGAGAGGAGAAAGGGAGAGATTGATTGCGAACAGCAGGAGTGCAGTAAGGGTTGAGCTGCTCCTTTCCACAGTCTTTTAAAAGTTGTCTCGAAGACTCGAAAGCGAGGAGGAAGACTAACCACCTCAACCCTACCCTACATTAACAAGCATTTACAATGCAATAGGTCTCTCATTTACACGAGTTTGAGCTATTGACATAGCAAATGACAATGCCTTTTATTTTTGTTTTCGTTTTTAAAACATAACTAAAAGGCATTGTCATTTACAATGCCAATAGCTCAAACTTGCGTAAATGCGAGACCTATTGCATTGCAAATGCTTGTTCTTGCATAGCAACCTATACAGGTCGTCACAATAGAACATTTCAGTTGCTGGTAATATGATCCAATATTGCCTTCTAGTTGTTCTAGTGAACTCATAAACCCTGAGGCTGAAGGCAGAGTGGTTTGTAAATGTCAACAGAGCCCAGGGATGGCACCATTGGACCATATTCTACATTACCCATTATGTACCTTTTATATTATATGTGTATTTTGGGGTAGTTACCTTGAAAAAGGGATTTTCTTCAAATTGCAGACAACAGTGGTCAGTGACTGCTATTTGAATATTTAGGTTTACCTTTCTTGAATAAATTGTTGGTAAAACTTTGCAGATTTCGCAGAAATTGTTGTTCTGGCTAAACTGGATGACAATTCTACTTCCAGATAATGTACTGCATATTTTTTTGTGCTCCATATTAAAGATGATTTTGCCACATAATTTGTTCCTTCATGTCGCATAAATCCAGTAGCCCAGACGTTGGCAAAGCTATGCAGAATGGGTTGGGGTTAAAATAGATGTTATATCAAGGTTCATTGTGAAATATGGAATTTTATACTACTGCATTTTGTGCAATAAAAGCACCCAGACATGTTATACATCTGTGCCTGGACTTGCAAATCAGTTACTATTAAATAATGGGCACTTGATGTGGGCAGATGGCTGGCATGAAACTTATCGGACCAATTACTTGCCTCCATGTGTGCTACTTGTGGGTTACACATATCCGTTCGAGTCTGTGTTTTTTGTTCTTGTTGCTAGCAGTGCTCCCTGTGGTTCAGTTCACACCCACACAAGAAAGCTATTCTTCTGTGTTAATGCTACCTGGAGAATCAACGATCTGTTAAAGCTGAATCCAAAAGTGGGCGGACTGTTTAGTTCAAAATTAACGGAACGTTGAATGTATTTTTTCTTATATTTAATTTTAGCTGGGGCGGCCTACTTGTTTGAGTTCAGAGAGGGAGGCTGCAGCGAAGTGGTTACTTCGCGTTGCATCAGGACTTCGTACGGCTGATCATTTTCCATTGAACGAGCATGAGAGGTAAACATAGGGTGCAATAGAGGCTGTTTGACACCAGAAGTGCAGAGTGCCATCCCTTACTGATTGAGTTCAAATTGGCGGATTGGCAGTGCGGGCAATCGGCCTTTGCCCGCGGGGCCTGAGGCGAAGGACCAGCTTGTGGGCTGGTTTTTCAGCTGTAGATAAAATCACCTTTGCCTAGGACGGCTAGGCTGCTGGCGCTTGAACACAAAGACTGCGGCTACATCTTGATAACGGCTGGCTCATTGTCTTGTGCACATTTTTACAGTGTATAAAAATATCATCCGTAACAATTTTGTTATTTTTTTATCACAAATGTTTTATTATATAAGTTATCAAAAACCAGACAATGATAAATAATTAGCAATATAAAAACCAACAATAATATTTTGATGTAGTGTCCTAGATTGCAATGTGCATATAAAGTAGTACACTTTCAATTATGCATTTATTTTATTTTTTTTCCTTTTTGGTGTTCGCTTGTTTAGATACACATTAGTCATGCAGTAAGCCGTATGATTAATCGAAGGGTCCACAGAGTGCATAGCTGGGAAGAGCCAGAAGTCTGGCGATATGGTGACACACAAAGTTACGCATGATATTCTGATTTACTGTAAATGTGTGGTGTTATTTTGGTTTGCCTGCACATACAATACTATTTTCACGTGCCTAGGTTTTTTCTTGATTGTTACATATTCCCTGCGTCTGGCAAGTGTATCTTGTATGTAGGGGCCCCTATTTTCCAAATTCACTGTCTTGTGCAGTCGGACAATGGGCCAAACTGAGCATGCACACCATGTGGTGCCCTCCCTCTCAGCGTGACATTGAGGCCACTGGGAGTGGATGCTCTCTTTTTGCGCACCACAGCTAGCAGTAATGTTACCTGGGGTTGGGGCGAAGGGATGCAGTACAGGGAGACGCTTCCCGAGCAGTAGTAGATCCCGATCTCTGTAGTTTAGTATCTTAACTATTAAGGGAAGTGGCAGCATTCCAGCTTTTGGTTTGCCAATGAAGATCCAGTGGGCCCTCTCCACACAGAAAAAGGAATATCGGCCCTCTGGGGCCACATTGTCACAGAACCATTGTTCCATGAAGCTGGCGGCATTGGGTCCCTCGCTGCGCTCCTGAAGTCCAATGACACGCACGTTATTTCTGCTGTTCCTGCCTTCCGCGTCTTCAATCCTGTCCTGCAGGCCGTTCACTTGCTGTTGTAATTGTTGGATTTGCATCTAATTATCTTTAACTTGATGCTTGATCTTAGTTAGGGTTATCCCTTGCGATTTCACAGTTTCAGCCAATTTGGCGTGGTCAGCCATAAGCAGCGTGAGTGATCGATCTGATCTGCTGTTCAATAGCTTTCCGGGAATCCCTAACTTCCTGCAGGATCATGTCCAGTTTGTCATGGGGCGCTTCCGCTCCAGTGGGGGGAACTGAGCTAGGCGATGTTGGCCTTCTCAGGATGTCCGGGTCCTCCACAGGATGGCTTATTGTAGTGGTTGTGTCCACATTTTTCCCCTTGTTCCGCCCCATCTCTCTTGTTTGCTCACCTTTTTGTTTGGGATTGGCCGCAAGGAGTGCATATCCAGGAAGCATGCAGACACTTTACCACATATGGGCCAGTTGTAGTGTTTGCGAAATGCGTGCCCGAGTCAGTAGGGTGGTGATCCGGTGCAGGTGCAACCCCCAGCAGTGGGTCCAATTATTAGTGGTGTCGGGGCCTAAATAGTGTCGCAAGCGCGAACATACGGGTATTTGCAGTACCATCAGCCTCACCGGGGGTCAGGCGGGACCCAATGGGAGCACCAATTTGGCGTGCATATCTTCCTGGGTCTCAGCCCTGTATGTGCCCCCAGCCAAGTGCATCAACAAGCAGGGTGGCAGAGAAGGGGGAGAGGAGCAGCACCATAGGTCAGCCAGCCCACACAACCCAGGCGCTAGATGCCCAGTCCCCCAGCACTCCTCACCACTGTAGGCGCAGGCAGGCACACTGTACCCCCTGTCTGCCTGCCGTCTGTACATGATGGGGGTAGTGCAGGGCGGCGTGGGAAGGAGGCAGCACCAGGCGAGCAGTATGCTCTTCTCACTTTGCCCAATGTTCTCCAGACTTCAGTGGTCCCAGCACTCGCCAAAATCTGCAGCCTCGATGTAGCGCCCCGTCAGAGAGTGCCTTCTCCCAGCCATGCACTTATGGCGCACACTGTGTCTGGAAGCGCCCCTCCTCCATCGGCCCTCAGCCCTCGTTCTCCCTCTTGTTTGGCGTGCCAGGGCCCAACCACTCAGGCAGAGTGTCAGAGTATGCACCGGAATACTGCAATTACAGTTTAGTGGGACCGCTGGGCAGGTGTCTCGGGCAGCGTCACACTCCAGGGCCGCTTCACACAGCACTCATAGCTGGGCCGGACAGGTGCTCCGCAGGACCCCCCAGCCAGCGCGCAGGCCCCACATGTAACCGGTCCGCCTGCTGCTTCTCATGCTGTTCGCACCGGGATCAATTCACCCTCAGCCAGTAACGTTGATTCTCGCTGTCCCGCCAGGGGACAGTGGGCAGGAGCCGGCAGCAGGCGAGCGACACCGAACACTCACCGGAGGAGAGCCGCTGCAATTCCGACACAGGCTGCGGGACATCCGGCCTGGGGCACGAGCGCGCCCGGCCTTTCCAAGTGCCGCCACTCCGGCCCCGGGCAGGCGACAGCAGCAATTGGGGAGTCGACCACCATCCTGCTCAGTGCTCACTGGTCGGGGGTCCTGCAGGGCCCATCGGAGAGCGCGCCGCACCCGTATATGTCGCTCTTGGCCAGGTGGACCCCAGCACTAGGCAGGCCCCGCCTCGTGAATGCGCCTCAGCAAACTGTTTTTGGCAGAAATGTCGGGCAGATCTTCCTCCCGAAGTGCGGCAGCAGTAGCATCAGGCAGGAAGGCTCGATGTAGCACTGCAACCGATGGTGCAGCAGGATTCTGATCGTCTGAGTCCGGAGCCTCATTAGTCCGTGTCCGCCATCTTAGGCGGTCAGCCATACTCCCATTCTCTGCTATGTTTAATAGCTTTAGCCCCACATCCCTGCAGTTGTTAAGAATAAAATAAAATAAAAATGTCCATCTCTCCCAGAGCAGTGATCGCAGTTTGTGCTTTGGTTTCAATGCTACTACAAGCAGGAAACCTTCATTAGTGGAACACTATGCTACTAAGAGAGCCATTCCCAGCCATACCAGACCCCTCCCACATCCATTGATATGAGAAATGGAGATTAAAAAGCAATTAAATGAATCTTGTATAGTTGCCAAGTTCCACCCATGACCAGCCTCCTGGTCTCGTGTAAGAGAGGGGTGCAACAGAAAAATCCATCTACTCAATCCAGCTTGTGTAGGTCATTTTAAGGCTGATCTTTCTATGCACGCCCATGCTACATAGTCACTTCACCACACATTCGCATGCCACTCGATTCACAAAGATTTTGCTGGGTCAAACTTAGTAGTAGTACTTGCAGCAACATCTTTTTGAGTCGGCTCAAGTGAATTTTGGTAGATAAGGCGGCCACGAGGCACGTGCTGTCGTTCAGTGTTTCCTGCTGCGTAGGTATGTCTTGATCAGCTATTCCTCTACTCAGTTAATTCCCACTCACTTTCCACAGTCACAAACCCCTATTCCCCCCCCCCCCTTTGCTCTGTTCTTCTGTATTGTCCAGCCACTTTCTCTCTCCTGCTGCTTTTTTGGAGGTTGGACACAAACACTCTAGCTTCCCACATATAAGCTTTCAGTTGAGTCCTACCAGGGAGGTGCTAGCTCCATCCCAGGCGTGAGAGCACTGGTAGAATTGGAGTTGCTGTGCTAGTGTTGAAATATTTTTGCCTTTAACCAACGGGTTTCTTTTGTTTTTTTTTTTTAGATTAATGGCCCAGCTACTTCCCCCACAATAAGGTTTTGCACAAACCATAATAGAACAAAACTAGAATTGCCAAAGCTGAAAGACTGGTGGCAGACACCAGACCAATTGGCTTTGTTAATGCTTGTTTATATTGCCAATGACCTGGCAGCACTCATAACAATACCGTTTTTATAATAAAAAAAACATAACACAAAACCACCATGAACACAGCCAAAATACCAGACCTATTGACTTTGCCGATGCTTGTTTTAAAAAAAAAAATCCCAACATTTACCACCATAAAGCTCATGAGCAATATATATCTATCTATGGGTCTACCTATGTGGGCAACTTCTTTTTTCCATACGGCTTTCCACAGCATTTCAATCCTTTGTGAATAAAAGGTCATCCTAGGAACGAGGAAGGATTTTTTTAAGCGCATGTAAAATACCCTGGTTACTCATTACATTTTTTGACCATAACATGTTTTTTGACCATGAATGCTCTTCATTTTTAATTTTTTATAGTCTTTTGCTGTTTTCTTTTTCGTGCGTGATCCCTTATTCGGTCCACTTTTACCATTAGCACCGTATGTCCACTTTGTGCACTGAGTGTGTGTATTTTTTTATTTACTGCCTAACAAATGATTATATTATGTCCTAAATAATGGTTTTATATTATGTCCTAAATAATGGTTTATATAAATGTATTTATTCTGGGTATTCAAAGTCGTGTCAATTCTCCTCGTTTACATTTTGTGTTCGCATTCGTTTGGTCTTAACACACACTTAAGATATCTGGTCATTATCTTTTTCCTAATATTGAATCCTCTTTACTCACCAACCTTTGGACATCCTCGTGAGGAAAAGAAGTCTGTCAAAGCTCAAAAGTGGAGGAAAAGGGCTCCACTTGGGAATAATTGTGGCAGTGATGTTTCCAGAGCGAGATTTCCTCATCATTAAATAAGAAAACAGTGTGTCTTCAGTCAAGGTCTCGACGAATCGGAAGGGGAGCTCTTGAATGCCTTATGGTAGAAAGGCAAAACATGCTAAATGGAGACAGCGCTCTTACACCCCTCAACCAGCTACATACATACTACTGGAAGCATTCATCACCTACTAGCAGTTTCACTCTATCAACAATATTCCCACACCATCAGAGTAACAGCCACACACTACTGGAAACTCTCTCACACCACCGACCGACTACTAGTCACACTCTAGCGACTGTAGTCACCCCTCGTAGACAGCAGCAGTCTAGCACTACTGACGGCACAATAACACGCTTAATTCACTGTGCCCTCAAATCCCTCACAGACTGGCCATCAAAACCCTCCCCTACATAAGAACAGCAAAATCATTATATATGGTTGTTATCTAAAAGTGCCTGTTCATTGATTAGTGAGTTTCTGTGTGGTTTTGAGGACGGGTGAGTAGGTGAATGCAATAATTAGTCCATAGGTGAATCAATAGATTACCGAGTTGAAGAGTGAGTGACTGAGTGCCTAGACAGATGAAATAGTGACTACATGTTTGGAAGCATCGAAGCACCTTGATATAAACCATACCTTTTGGTTTTGCTAATGTTTGTTTTGTATTGTTGGTTGAATGGCGAACATTAGTTTGGAGAAAGAGCTTCAGAACAATTTTATAGGCCATACAGGTTGTTGTGGGACGCTCAGCGTAGCTGAAGCCTTTTGGGGGTGATTAACTCGAGGAACAAGCGCCCAGTGGACTACAGGCACCAGGAGGCAGAGGGGCAGCGTCAGCAGCAGCGGCCACTCCCTCCCGCACCGGACATTTAAAATCACATAGCGCCTCCCGCTTCGCGGGACGCGCAGCGTAGCTGAATCCTTTTGGGGGTGATTAACTCGAGGAGCAAGCGCCCAGTGGACTACAGGCACCAGGAGGCAGAGGGGCAGCGTCAGCAGCAGCGGCCCCTCCCTCCCGCACCGGACATTTAAAATCACCTCGCGCCTCCCGCTTCGCGGTACGCTCAGCGTAGCTGAAGCCTTTTGGGGGTGATTAACTCGAGGAACAAGCGCCCAGTGGACTACAGGCACCAGGAGGCAGAGGGGCAGCGTCAGCAGCAGCGGCCCCTCCCTCCCGCACCGGACATTTAAAATCACCTCGCGCCTCTCGCTTCGCGGGACGCTCAGCGTAGCTGAAGCCTTTTGGGGGTGATTAACTCGAGGAACAAGCGCCCAGTGGACTACAGGCACCAGGAGGCAGAGGGGCAGCGTCAGCAGCAGCGGCCCCTCCCTCCCACACCGGACATTTAAAATCACCTTGCGCCTTCCGCTTCGCGGGACGCTCAGCGTAGCTGAAGCATTTTGGGGGTGATTAACTCGAGGAACAAGCGCCCAGTGGACTACAGGCACCAGGAGGCAGAGGGGCAGCGTCAGCAGCAGCGGCCCCTCCCTCCCGCACCGGACATTTAAAATCACCTCGCGCCTCCCGCTTCGCGGGACGCTCAGCATAGCTGAAGCCTTTTGGGGGTGATTAACTCGAGGAACAAGCGCCCAGTGGACTACAGGCACCAGGAGGCAGAGGGGCAGCGTCAGCAGCAGCGGCCCCTCCCTCCCGTACCGGACATTTAAAATCACATAGCACCTCCCGCATCGCGGGACGCGCGCGGGTAGCGCCGGGCTAAGCCCAGGACAAGGGCGGGGCCGTCTGTGGCCGTCCGAGGCCGGAGGAGGCCGGGTCGGGCCAGGTCCCTTCAATTTCGTTATTCGGCTCTGGAATACACGTAACTAACTCAGCGACAAGTTAAGTTATTAAGTGACTTTCGTTCTCTATTTGAAGAGCGACGTTAGTGTGGGGGCTTCTTTGATTGTTTACTAGTATTTTTTCTCTGAGAAGGTTGAAAGTAACATGGCTAAATCTATTGTCAATTCTAAAGGGGGGGCTGGGACATTGGATGCGTATCTTAAACGGGCTGAAACTGCTGTGGCCAAGGAGATAGAACTGGTAGAGAGGAGGCTATCTCTTGACCCATCTAGTAACAATACTAACAACTTGAATCATACACTAACTACTATCTTAACGGGAAGTTCTCAAGCCCCTATAGAGATGTTACAAAGCCCAGACCCACTAACCAATGATGCCCTTACTAGGATAAATACTTCCTGCCCTCCTGCTCTTAGCCCGCCGCCTTCCCCCCCTAATACACGCACTAGGCAGGCACGGGTTGAGCATGTTACTAGAGCTAAAGAGCAGCAGAGGAAGCGGAAGGCAGATAGTGCTATTAAGGGTAGTAAATCACATGCTAAACAAGCCAGGAAAAGTAATTCCACTCTTGGCCTGGGTTGTCAAGTAGAAAGCCAATTGACCCAGGTCAACCAATCCAAGACTCATGTAGAGGGTGACCCAATGATCTCCACACTGGGTAACCCAATTGAGGGTGACCAAGTGTTGAGATTCTTGGGGAACCTAGAGGAGTGCCTCAAAGCTCTTATTACTCCTGTTATGGAAAAGCTCGAGCTAATTGATTATAGATTAATAGCCCTGGAAAGACAGTTACTAAACCAACAGGGTTCTCTGATAGAGACTAAATTAATAGCTACATGTCCTGATAGTGCTCCCTCCCATTTACCAATAGTCACTAGTTTGAATGCTGGAGCGCACGTACCTAGAGAATATGTAGTAGCTCAGACAACAATTGCACCAACTATCCTAACCTCCGAAGGAGGTACCATTTCTGGTTGTGGAGGTTCTAGGGGTAGTCCAAATCGAATTCACCATATTCCCCAGAAACACATAAAACTTCATCTCCCCCCTGAGGCGTGCCCATATACCATTATTTTGGCTAATGTCCCTAAAACATCGGACGGTAAAGAGGAACATTGGTCATCACTTAAAAACAAAGCACTACACTACTTGAATACTAGAACAGTGTTGGGTGATAACCTTTACAATAATTTTAAGATGGTTCGAAGGGTGAATTGGGTGGGAGACACTAGGAAGGGTATGGAGAGAGACTGTGTCGTTGTTAATTTTGCATCCCCTAAACTGGTAGACCATATCTTAAGACCGGCAGACTCACTGAGGATACACCATGATCGCATTAATATCCTGCCATTAGGGTATTTTTACCCTCCATGCCCAAAACCCGCCACTAAAGGGAGAGATTTTGCTCCTCGTCTGGATCCTCATGTTAGATTTACACCAGTAAGCAATAGACTTGAGGTGTTGAGTTCACTAGATTGCAACGACTGACTTGTTCATGGTCAAGACCTGGGCCCACGAGGAATCCATTCGGTCGACCTCCTTGGAGCAAATGTATCATTTGGTGGTGGACCACATGGTGAAATTCGCCCAGTGCCCATTGACATAGCCCAGACAAGTGGAACTGTTAACACCAATAATCTTGTACAAGAGGCTCCTCAACATGGGGACCAAGTTACTGGAGACATGCAGGAAGCCTTATTATGTGGCACCCAAGGTAGGGACGATGATATCGTCCCTTCATTTCTAGTCTCTTGAAACGTGGCAGGTTTTAGGAATAAAGTAGTGTCATCTGATTGGTCCAAATTCCTTGACAATAGGGATATTATATTATTACAGGAAACTTGGTCGACTGTCTTAGACTACAGACATGGTTACCTCCGTTTTTATGTTCCTGCTGTCCCTAGCCTCCATGGAAGAGCTAAGGGGGGACTCTTAACATGGATTAAACAGGATAGCAGGTATAATTTGACTCGATTGGACTCAAAAAGTAATGACATTTTACTTATTCTTGTCCAGTGCCCTGGATTAAAAGATCTTTTCGTTTTTAACATTTATGCTAGAGGGTTGCCGGGGGGTAAATCTTCAAATACTGTGGAGGAGTTGGACCTGCTTCTTGACTTGTATTGTAAAAAGGGTAATGTCATAGTAGCGGGTGATTTTAATTGCTGCTTTTAACCTTTGGACACCAATGATATCGATCTTACTTTAGAAGAGGATTGTTCATGGAATATTCCCCATCTGACACTTTCGCCAATTAAAAAATGGACCGAGGCTGCACTTCAGCTAAAGGTACTTTGTATTGGACATGGGCTACGTGCAATAAATGGTAGATCAGCTTCTGACAAACATGGGGCCTTTACGTTTAATAATGGACTTCGTAAAAGCCGCATTTATTATATACTTACCAATAAAGAACATTGGTCTAGCATCAAGGATATGATAGTGGTGGATAGGGTGGAAAGTGATCATGACCCCTTACTACTATCATTTAAATTTTTTAAGATTAATTGTCAGGAGGTTCCTTCTAGGAAGGTGGAAATTGTCCAATCTAACGACTCAAGGCGTGTCAAATGGGTTAATTGTCTAAGGAATGAGAGGCACATTTTAACAATTAGAAATTTAACTATTCATGCCACTAACGCCTTACAAAACTGTATTGCTAAGAAGGAAGATATGGGAAATGCAAATACTATCCACACAATTTTTTTTAATCAACTTAGGGTCTTCTTTATAAAACAGACTCATGCCAAATCCAATAGGCAACCCAGAAAAGAGGACCAATGGTATGGGAAAACATGCAGGATTGCATATAAGACCTTGTCAGATGCTGTAAAAACTAAGGACATTGTTTGTATTAGGGATGCTCGTGCATCTTATAAAAAAGGCCAGTATGATGCCAAACGAGCATGGGACCAGGATTACTGGAGGGATCTCCACTCGGCTAGTAAGGAACGTTCAATGTGTTCCTTTTGGGACTTGGTCAGGTGGGGTAGGGGCACAAAAAGAGAAGAACCAATTAATTATGTGCCACCTAATCTGTGGGTCTTGCATTATGCATCCCAGTTTGCATCTACTGATGCATATGAGGGGTGTTGCACACCAATTATTTCCCCTATCATGGATATATCTCCTTTGGCATTTGATTTAAACGAGGTACGAAAGGTACTGAAATCCATCCCTAGAGGTAGAGCACCAGGTATAGATTTGGTTCCGGCAGACCTGTTTATGCAGGACAAAGAACTGTGGGCACCCTATATTTTGTGCCTAGCTAATTGCATTTCTAACGGCTCACCCATACCTAATACCTGGAAGGGCGCCCAGATCATCCCGGTCTTTAAAAAGGGAGAGCGCTCTGATCCAGGCAATTATAGGCCTATAAGCCTGATCGACTGTATACAGAAGGTGGTAGCTAGGCTTGTTTTATTAGGAATCCAAGGGTGGATTGAGGAGGAGGAAGTCTTATCACCACTTCAGGCAGGCTTTTGCAGCCACACAAGTACCATAGACCAGGTATTTAGGTTTTTGTTAATATATTGGCGGGTGGTTCAGTTGGGAGAGGGAATGTTATTTGCAGCCTTTGTTGATCTTAAATCGGCTTTCGATTTGGTCCCTCGAGCAAAAATGTAGTCAGTTTTTAAAGATCAAGGCATGCCTATAGATATTTTAATTTTCTTAATGAAATTACATGAGGACAATTTTGCCCAGGTCAGATGGAATCAATTAGGCAGCGTCACAGATAAATTTCCAATTGCCAGGGGAGTTCGCCAAGGGTGCGTTTTAGCCCCGACTCTTTTCTCATTATACATCAACAGAGTGATCAACTATTTTAAGCAAATTCCTACCGATGCTCCAAAGTTGGACGGTAAGTTGATTCCTCTGTTGATGTTTGCAGATGATACTCTATTAATTTCTAAGACCCAACAGGGCCTACAAAAAGCTATAGACGTGTTTGAATTCTTCTGCAAAGATCATGGGCTTATTGTAAATGTAACCAAAACGAAATTTATGGTCTTACATAAGTCCAAACACGTTAGAGGGAACGTGTTAATGAATGGAATTAAATTAGAGCAGACTAAGGTCTTCTCATATTTGGGTATAACCCTTGCGTCGAAGTTAGAATGGAAACCGCATATAGATCAAGTGATAATAAAACATGCTCAGTTAACTGGTGCACTAACAAAAGAACTACACTTGTCTCACACTAGACCCATAATACCAGCACTTAAAATATATGATGCTAAGATAGGCTCGGCAATTCTTTATGGAGCAGAACTGTGGGGCTACAGTAACCTTACCCAGTTGACTAGGGCCCAAAACAAGTTTTTTGCGTATAATCACTGGCCTTCCAGCATCCACTCCTCTTATTCCCCTTTACTACGACTTGGGGGTTTTGCGTTTAGAGGATATTGCACGATATAGACCAGTGGCTTACTGGAGGCGGCTTTGGGTTACCCCTGAACTCTTAGAGTACGCTCGGGCTTTCCTGGACGTCAGGGGGGCCGACAAGGCGCAAAAGATCTTATGGATGCGGGAGGTCAAGTTACTTTACTTTGCTATGGGCCTAGCAAGTTTATGGGAAGAGCCCATGGCACATACTTTTCCCCCCAGAAAAACTTTAAAAGACTTATATTGGCGGATGGTTTTTGAAAGAAGATTTGGCTCAAGCATTGGCCCGTCTTTAACTTCGGACTATCTGGCATTGAAGGACAGGCCCCTGTTTGAAAATTATTGGGACTGTATTACAGTTGTGGAGGATAGAAAGCGATATCACCAATTCAGGGTGGGCACTCTTCCTATTAATTCTTTTGTTGCTAAATGGCGAGGAGGCATTAACCCTGATTGTCCCTTTTGTCCAGCACAACGGGAAAACATTGCGCATATTTTATTTGCCCGGAGTACAAAATTCCACGGCGGGTCTGGCTTAAACCAATTTGTCTTTTATTGGGTTTTCGGACAGGTGTTGAGGCTTTGCGGTGCCTTAAAACAAATACTTCTCAATCTGTGACTATTGCAAAATTTCTCCATTGGATTTGGGTTATTCGTGCATATAAATTACGCCTCATTTGATTATTTGGTTACCTTTTAACATTTTTTATGACTTTTAATAATGAGATATTTGTTTATAACTGTCGCTGCTATGTACATTACACTTGTAATTTATGATGAGATTAAGGTCCATCCTCCTTTTTTGTATCCCTCTTTTAAAATTGTTTAATATATTAATGTTGTCTTTTATGATGAAAATCGAAATAAAGACTTGAAATTGAATTGGGAAACCCATGCCTGTTGGATTATACATGATAACTGAAACACCGATTGCCTATTGTATGAAAAACTCAAAATAAGGATTGCCTTTATGAGGGCATGCTCGGATCCTCACACCACTAGACTCAACTGAAGCATTAAGAATTTGTTTTTATCATTTTGTGCTGGTATATGTCATCACGCAGTACTTTATCTGATGACACGGGTTTTTACAATAGATACTTTTCGATATTGCTTTGTTCTGTCCAAAAGACATGAGTGATCGGGTGCATTGCCTTAATGGAACATTAACCAAGACTTGTCGACCCTATCTCACCTTGAATAAATTTTAATTAATATGTTTTGAAGTTTCCCTCTCCTTTTTATTACGAACGGCACATTAATATTCAGTGGTCATTCTAGTGTGGCGTGAAGAGGCCCTTCCTGATTTAAGTGTGTAGTACGTGTATTTGCAGCAGACTGACAGAAGTATATTTCCAAGGCCTGCAAATGTGAATACAGTGGAGTGGTAAGCAGCTAAATGGGAAACAGCACTTCTATTATTTAATGATGGATGATCCATTAACTAAAAAATGACTCTCTTCCAGAAATGACCGCCCCCAAGCACTCTAACCTTTTTTTTTTTTTTTGTAGCGAAAACAATAATACAGCAGCCAGACCTTTGCGCGTTTACACTCCGATTAGAATGATATACTTTATATCGCTAACCACCAAAGATCACACTGTACTTGCCTTTTTACGTCTCACTGCCCACTGTAGCTGTCTCCAAAGAGCTAATGTCTGCAGACACTATACAGTGTAAGTCTCACAATGTACGTCTACTCATACACATGCCAAACAGATACAGAAAGGGGCTTCTGGATGATGCCTTTTAGCCTCTGAAAATAATTTGGAAGGGCAACCTAACAGTCCCTTGCGAGCATGGGTAAATACAAAGAAAATACCCATTGGCTTTCTCAGTGATTTTTTTTACATGTAATACTTGTATTATTTGCATCATAGGCAAAAATATAGGCACATCTGATCACCGTCCTGGACTGTATTGTAATTTTTGCATTTATGATATGTGCATAGTCTTCTCTCAGTCTCGTACACTCCACCCGCTCCCACCACTGCCGGAACACAGTAATTTCCATGCCCAAATCAGCGTGGGTAGTGAACATGTCTTTGCTCCTGCCTGGCTGGAGCATTTTTATATCTCCTGCCTGATGGGAGCAAACATGCCTTCCTCACCTGCAGCAGAATGCGGGGGACCAGTCAGGGCCTCCGAGGCACTGAAGGGGGGTCCTCTTTTAGCCCCTAACTAATGTGTTTTGGGTTCCCTGGGTGGGCACCTGAGCACAAGCCTCGGGATGGGCTCCCCAGGGTCCAAGGAGTCATGTGGAGGGGGTCCACCTGCCCTACCTCTTCATTTAAAAATTAGGCCCTGGGGGATGGAGTACCTGGGGCCAAGGAGGGTTGTGGAGGTGGACCGTGCCAGAAACCGTGCGTGACGGAGGGGCTGTCTAGGGTGAGGGTGGTTCGCAGGTCCTTGCCATAGTGCACAGTCAAAGTAATAAAATATAACTTTACATTTTTTTTAAAACTAGAAATTCCCTAAAAAAACAAAGGTTAAAGTGATATTATAGCTGGGTGAAAATGTCAGTTAAAACATGCCATTTTAGAGGTACAAATCCACTGAAATTCAGCAGTTCTATTTATCTAAAGTAATTATAACTCATGCCCTAAGGTAACTGTAACTCGTGCCCTCTCCATGCACTGATAACTATCTCCCATATTACAGCACTCATGACATCTTCTATGACATCATTGATAATAGCCCAGCAGCATTTGCTAAACAATTATTAACGACAAAGGTGCATGGCGGGAGCACAAGTTATAGTTCCTTGAGATACATATAACTGGTGAATTTCGCTGGTTTTGTTGATTTAAAAAAATACAGAAGGTAGTGGGGAGTCCAAGTCTGCTTATTACATATAATAATTCATACAACTTTGCTAGTTTACAAATTTACCTTAGTAGAATGTGGCGCAGGGTAGAGTAGAGTGGTGCAGAGTAGAGTGCAGTGGCATAGAGTAGTATAGCGTAGAGTACAGTGGTGCATAGTAGAATAGGGTAGAGTGCATTGCATAGAGTAGAGTGGTGGAGAGTAGAGAGGAGTAGAGTAAAGTGTGGTAGAGTGCAGTGCCAGAGTGTAGTGTCGGAGAGTGCATTGGTGTAGAGTGCAGTGCCATAGTGTGCAGTGGTGTAGGATAGAGTGGAGAGGAGTGGCGTAGGGTAGATTGCAGTGGCGTAGAGTAGACTGTTTAACAGAGTGCAAAGACGTAGAGTGCAGTGGTGCAGAGTAGATTAGAGTGGATTGGCATACAGTGCAGGAGCGTAGAGTGGAGCGAGGCCGTGTAGACCTAAAAGCAGCCCGCTAAATTGCCTACGCCTGATAACAGACATAGATAAATTCCCCATTCCTGACAAGAGGCATAGTTCGCAGATTGTCATACACAAATTGAGTATTTCAAAGCACCCCCTCAGCAGTGCCCAATTTGTTTAAAAAAAAATATAAAAAAATAAAAGTGCCAGGTCCCCGTCAGGATGCCACTGCAGCCTGCACCACCCATCGCCCCTGCCAGCGCTGTCAATGACCGTACCAACACAACTAGAATTAAGTGCCGGTGTCGAGCACCGGAAGCCACCGGCTCAAATCAAGCACTGCCTCAGTCTGGGTCTCTATGTAAATGCAGACATCCTGCAGACCATTGTGGGATAAGGTGTCCGAGGCGGTTGGTGGCATTGTCTGTCCCTCCCAGGTGGAATGAGGGAGGGGTGGCAGTGGCCAATTCTTCTGGAACCTGCAGCTCTAATGTGATCGCACAGAACCTCGAAACCAACCCAAACTCAGCAGGTATAATTTGGCTAATGAGCCACAGGGAGGGGGGAGTGGCTATTGAAAGCTTGCTTGACCAAGAAACCTTGCTAGTGGAAGAACTCTGCCATGAACACTTTTTTCATCAATAATCAACAACAAGAATATTTTTCTCCGCCAGTTGATACAGATATGGGTGTATGCTTACATTTGTGGGGTGCAGAGGTGAGAAGAAAAGATTAAACCTTTATTTGCATAAAACTTTCTTCAGAAAGGCCATTGTGAAAAAACAAGATTGTGCCTATTTGTGCCATGTAACGAAGCACACACAAGCCTGTCACTTACAGAGCATGAAACAGGCTAGTCACAATGGCTAGGCGGTGGGCTCTAATAAAGATTACTATTGACCATTTAGAAAGTGAAACTGCAAAGTAAAAAACCTCTTTTTATGTTTATAATAGTACTTATCGCTATAGAACTCATGGGACCAGTATTTGCACAGGAAAGGCATAGCTAGCTGAATTATACTGATATTTGAGAAACTGTGCAAAAAAATCACCTAGTTCTGAGTGATGTTACTGTTCGTTGGTAGTGTAATAGGACATTTCATGATACAAGTCCAGCATTACAAAAGCTAGAACGCAAGGAAGGAGAACTAGACTACTTCCTTGCACTTGAAACGAAACCATGTTAGCTGTGCTAAATTGCACCAGATTACTCCAAGAGATGCACAGAAAAGCAAAATACACAGATTGCTTACATTTCATAGGCTCACATGTGTAGCCCATCCAGGCCTGATTTTACCTTATCCTTCCTAGACTTGTAGTCTTAGTGCTATTGTGTCGTAAACATAATTAAAAGTTGGAGAATGCAATACACCTGGGCTGGATGAGCTTCTCATAAGCAGGCCTCGAAAAATTATAAAAATGTTCCTAGACCTGTAGGTCCAGTAACTTCAATAATCTACTTGACCGAACTGTAATGTACTTGACCCATGTCTAACTGTTATGTACTTGTCCGGTAAACTGGTCTTAAATTGTGTGATCGTTGGCAAATATCTTATTTTACAGTCGCCTTTTTCTTCCTTCTCACATATGACATCACCTTCAAATACATGAGTTCAGCATTTCTGTATTAGACTAAACGTTTGCTCCATGTTTAATAAGAATCTAGCCCACATATAGGGTTACGCGTGATCCGTGATATGCATCTCAGTTTACTAATAGCATTGCCATCAGGGCAGGGGCAGGAGTGTTTCTCCAGAACATATTTGCACAGTCACTTTTAACCTCTTCAGTGCCCCGCCCTTTCCACGCCCTGTGCCGGGCGTTTCATTAGCGGGCGGGGTTCATGACGAGATAGTCTCGTCATGGGCACAGCGCAACCGCGCTCCATGACGAGACTATCTCGTCATGGGCACTGAAGGGGTTAATATATTTAGTACTAAGGCATGATGTTGTAGCGCACTATCATTAAAAGACAGTACATTTCCAAGAAATGGCCAAAAACCTTCCAACTACCTTGCAGCTTTACTGATATAACTATATAGTGTATTAACAATAATCTGTGAACATTGGATTCCAGAAAATATATTTATCATTTGCACATCACCAAGTTAAGTTTACTGATTTTGTTTTTCATCCTCTTAAAATATTTATTTCATCACACAGAAGTACAACAAATGGGCTTCCACAACTACTGAAATATAGTTTTAAATGTTTGTACAGTTGACTTATTAGCTATTTAAATGTGTGTTAGGAAAAACAGCCATTCATTTCACGCTTCGTACAGCAGGTCAGACAGTTCACTTTACAAAATCCTGGAACTCTGCAGTCAGAGAAGGAAAAGTAAATCCTGGAACTGTCAGAGAAGGAAACATGATTGTAAACTGACTTCTGACCTCTGAACACAGAGCAAATATGACAAGATAAAAACAAGATTTAAAGGCATCTTCATTGCTCCTTTACTGTCTGACTCAACAGGACATGTGTTCTTTGTCAACTTGCCTGAATGGGCAGGTCCTAAATATAGCCTGATAAGTCATGTTTTGAAGCCAAATGGCTTGGAATCCTTGTTTACTGCCATGTGGTCCGAATTTTGAGGTTCCAGTATCGTCCATAGAATTACTTTTTCCCCGTGTCTTTTTTTGGTGTTGGTGGGCACTCCCTATCCCTTTATGGTTCATCAATCTGCATGAAACCTGTTTGGACCGCTCCACTTCCATTTACTTCCAGTTTTTTTACTTTTGAATTTTCAAAGTGATTACAGGAGCTGCAGACAATAGTACCAGAGTGGGAATGAAGTGATCGTGCGAGGCTTCATTATTTTTTGGAGCATGGGTTCAGATTACATGAGACACCACACTTCTCCCATAAAGCCTGCAGTCTTTATCCCCATTGGGTAAACAGTAGCAATCAAATGGCTTGAACCATGCTGTCCCTTTACAACGCGGTCTGAACTACAAATGCGTCTGTACTACGCATTCCTTTACCACGCAAGTTTTTAGAATGAGATGCCTTAGGAAGTCCAATACTTTCCCTACTGTTGTGCAGACTGGAGTTGGCATAGTAAATTATACTATTCCAAAGTCCACTGCTTTCCCTAAGGCAAGTTGTACCTACTTGCGTGGCAAAGGAGTACGTTGTAAAGACGCTTTTGTGGTTTGGACCGCATTGTAAAGGCATGCGTGGGAAATGCATGCTTGGTTTGAACATACAACCCCTTCATTGTTGTCATATAAACCAAAAACGGGCTAAGAGGAGAGGAGCTTTTGTACTTAGCTGACAATTTACTTAAAGCGGTTCCTAAAGAGGAGCTAACACTTGGTGCATGTGTCCACTACGGCAGCTCGCTGGGAAAGAGGAAGATGAAGCAGGTTCCAGAGTAGGAAGAAAATGCCCTATGGAGGGAGTGGGAGATGGGGTAAGAAATAGTACCTCAATCATATCGGGAGCAGCAGGCAGGTCTGATTAACGTGAATCAATGTGTGCTTGCTTATTGCTCCACAGAAAGGATCAAAAGTGTTTAGGCTGCAAAGGAGGCTTTTTGGAAACAATAGTGTCAATTGTGCATGCTTTTGCAGTCTCGACGCTTAAAATATATTTTCTGGATGAGACAGATAAAGCTGCATAAGCAAGAGCCATTACGGGAGGAAAACTAGTTTATAACTCTTTACTTCTGGAGACATGGAAAGGTTGACAAACTACAGATCTTACAAAATGTAGGAGCAAAAACAGAGCTGAGCCTGCTAAGGCAGGCACGTCTCTACCAAGATCTGAAGAAGTTACACTAGATATCCATGGCCTCACAAAGGAAATTCAGATCTCTAGTGCACACTCACAGTGCGGTGCGTACTAAAGTGAACATTATGCTAGCACATAGCCGTTGCCTTGGTCCTCAAAGAAGAATAGGAAAAGAAACATTTTAAAACGGAGGAATGGGACGTGATTATTGAACGCACAGAGCACGGGGCAGGGATCCTTCTCATTGGAAAAGCAAGAACAAGCAATCTTACTCTCGCTCTCTTTCTCTCTCTCAGCAGTTTGTTTGGAACCTACATTAACAAATTGCGGAGAGGTTACAGCCGTTCTTATGGACATCCCCTAGAACCACAGCTTCCAATGGCTAAAAGGGGTCATCCATGGGCCCCTTTCTGTTTGTATGTGCAAGTTTATATTGAAGGGGGTTTGTTGTTGGGGTTTGTTGTGTAGTGTGTGCCGACATGGGCTTTAGTCAGACAGCTAAAGCTGCGAGTGAGACCTTAAAAGGTAAGAACAATGTGATCCTTCGTGGTAAGCAGATGAGAAGAATATATTTCTGATCTAAGTGTGAACAGTGGTCTGTGCTTGGGGGAGGGTTTGTTCCTGGAAGATAGTAATTTTATATGTAATGGAACCATTACATGACAGAAGAGTTGCTTCCCATTTAGCTGCTTACAACTCAAGACAGCAGGATTCACATTTGCAGCTCTTCGAGATAACCATTCTGTGAGTACTGCAGCTAAAATGTGCACTGCACATTTCAATCACAATTTCTCAGGTCTGTAGGTGAAGGGCCTCTTCAGGCCTCACTAGAAGGACTACTGAATATTAATGTGCCGCTTATAATAAACAGGAAAGGGAACATTCAAAACTTGTTCATTAAAATATATTCAGGTTGAGATGGGGTCAGCATAAATATTCACAAAAGGGCACCTTGTTTAAAGCTACATTAAGACAATGCTCCAGATAACTCAGTTCTTTTAGGCAGAAGTATGCAATATCTAAATGTATGTTTTGTGAAAGCATGTGCCTGTGTCTTATCAGATGTACTGCGTGATGACTAATGTCAATGCAAATTAATAAAGCAAACTCTTAATGCCATATTCAGGTCTACTGGTGTGACTGCTGCCTGATTACTGAGCCAATTGTCATGCAGGTTATTTGTAGGACCTATGCTGGTCACTAGTATCTATATAACTCAACATGCTTCAAGCAATGCATGGGTTTCTGAAAGACGTTCCTCATATCACTTGGGTCAACTCAGTACTGCAAGAAAGGGTCACCACAAAGTTCCCTGGAATTGTTGTGCACAGTTAACCAATGCTGTAAAATTGTGTGTGTGTGTGTGTCTGTGTGTGTGTGTACACACGTACTAGACCCGAGATATCGGGTATCAAAGCGCTTTACATGCGCACCAGTTTCGTTACAGACCGACACATTCATTTTTGTTAGGCACGGGGAGATTAAGTGATTTGCCCAGAATCACAGGATGTTGAGCGTCGTTGCCGAGACTCGAACCCGGTTCCCCAGCTTCGAGGTTGACCGCTCTAGCCGTAAGGCTACATCCATATTCATTACCAATTCCGGAAAAACTGTGGTTAATAGTGGGTACCTGTGGCGTTTTTTACTTTCTAAGGTAACAAACTATGATGGCTGCTAGTGAAGATGTCAAAATGTCTGTGATGTGGTAATAAAACATATCCCAAAAAACAGACGCTTAGTTAATGTCAGACCTCTTTAGGGGGCCATGGGGTGAGCAAGAGCTACTGGAACTCAACAGTGGGAGTTGAGGGCAATGTGTCTCTTATGTTCATAAGTCCGTCCTACTATGGCTCTGCAAACTCGGCGAAGTGCAGCCCTTTCAGCACTTGAGTCTTAGTGGTAGCAATGGCGAGCTGTCACATGCTTCTCAGGGAGGTAGTGTACAGGTGCTTGAGCTCAGCGCTCAACAACCGCTCATCCATATAATAGCTAATTATCAAACCCAATGTTGGATTTTTTTTTTACCCCCAAATATTTTTTTTTTATTTTGCAATACTTGTGAACATTGACATAACTGTTACAATAACATTGCACTAAGACCACATTCAGCCATCCGACCCGTCCCACAATCAGTAAGCATCTGAGGAACACAAATCATAATATGAAAACAGTTTACATAAAGGACCTTAGTACACATCCAAATATGGCCATTTCTCGCAGCCCACCCCCCCATCCTCCCACTGGGACCAGCAGAAACATCATTAGTCCAACCTCTCAGTTGCGGTAGATTGAGTATCTTCTTCAGTCAAGTACAAACCGTAATATCTCATCCAACCCCCCCCATATCTTCTTAAATTTTTTGTGACAACCTCTGCTTTTATAGATGACCCTTTCAGCGCCATGTACAAATCCATACCCCCTTTCCATTCTTGTAACGTAGGGGTTTCTTACACACCTCCAACGTCGGGCAATATCCCGCTTAGCCACAATCGGGCCCAGTGCGCTAAACAGGAGTTGGGGTCTGGGGACATCCACCTTACTTGGGATCCCCAAAAGGACGAATCTAGGGTCCAATGGTAGGGTGATTCCCTTATTGCGCTAAGTTCAGTGATTTATTGTCTGCCAATAAATGGCTATTTGTGGACATTCCCACAGCGTGTGGAAAAAATTGGCATATTAAGTGTGACAACGCAAGCATAGAGGCGACTCTGCTCATCCCATTTTGTGTAGTTTGTTTCTATCGTAATAGGTCCGATGGAGGATTTTGAATTGAATGAGGCGAAACCTGGCTTTTATTGCTACCTCCCAAGGGTGCATCAGGGCTGCCTGCCAATCAATGTATTCCATTTTCCCTAGTTCTCCCTCCCACACCCCCCTTAATTTAGCCAGGGTGTCGGGCATATTATTGTTTATAGTTTTATGGGTAGTAGAGACTGCCTTCGTTTGTAGTTCTTCCTGAAGTAGTATGCCCTCCAGTGGTGCAAACTCAGGGAGCTCAGACACCTCTAATCCTTCTGCCATCCAGGCATGTCGCAGTTGCGCATACTTAAAAATTTGGGCCCTGGTTGCGGGGAGTAATCTGTGTGTCCCTTTGCCGCCATACAGATAGTCTTGAAATGTTTTTTGTGTAAATGTTTCTCTTTCTAACCTATAGGTGGGGTGATCTCCTGGGAGGTGTATCCATTTGTTTATGGGAATAAGATGGGCCGCCCAATAATAAGCCTCTATACTCGGAAGTGCGAGACCCCATTGTACGGGTTTTGCTGTAACATCTTTAATGCAATTCTGGGGTGACCCTTTAACCTGAGAAGTGTTCGGAGTTCGGAGTCGATTTCCCTAAATAATGACCAAGGGAGGGGGTGGTATGTGTTCTGCAGGGCATACAGAAATTGGGGTAGGGCGATCATTTTATACATTGCTGCGCGGCCCATGATTACGAGTGGCAGTTCTCTCCACCTGTCTGGATCTTGCTTAAAGCTAGAGAGGACCCGGTATATGTTATGTGTACAACATATTATAGGGTTGAGGTTGAGGAGAATCCCCAAGTATTTGAAGCCTTCTGTGGCTATACATAGATTTCCGGGTAGTGAGGGCCACTCCAAATCTTGCGTTGAACTGTATATTATAGACTTGTGGTAGTTAATTTTATAACCCGAAAACCGGCTATATTCCTCCAAGATCGAGAACACAGTTGGGATCATGGTTGCTATGTTGGTGATGAACAGAAGAACATCATCCGCATTCAGCGATATTCTTTCCTCCTCCCAGTTGTCGGCTGAGACCCGAAACCCGGTGATTCTCGGGTGTTGTCTAATTAGGCAAGCAAAAGTTTCTATCAATAGAGCGAATAATAAAGGGGACAAAGGACAGCCCTGCCTGGTCTCGCGGGAGATCAGGAACTCAGAGAAGAGCCGTCCATTAACCCTAATCTTTGCCCTTGGTTCTGTGTAGAGTAGTGCCACCCATCTCCTAAAGTTCGGACCGAAGCCAAGCCTGACGAGGACGGCATCAAAGAATGGCCAGTGCACGGCTTCGAATGCCTTCTCTGCGTCCAACGCCAGAAAAGCATGCTGGGTAGTCCGTGTCCTGAGCATCATCATCCAGTTATGGGCTCGTCGGAGGTTGCACTTGGTCGACCTACCCGACATGAAGTCGGATTGGTCCTAGTTGATAAGAGAGATAACTACTTTTAATAAACGCGTGGCCAATATGGTCGTGAGAATTTTGACCTCCATGTTTAGGAGAGAGATTGGGCGATAAGAGTTGCACATGTCCCTGGGTTTTCCGTGTTTGTGGATAACCATAATAGTAGCAGTATGAAGATCCCTCCCTTGTATGCGTCCCTATATAGAGCCAGAAGGTGAGAGTCAATGAGGTCTCTAATCATTTTTGAAAAACTCGGCAGGGAACCCATTCGGTCCAAGGGTTTTACCTGATCTCAACCTATTTATTACATCCCCCACCTCTACCAGTGTTCTGTCTTCCTCTAGGGGTTTCACATCTTCATCCCCTAGCCCTGGGATGTTAAGATTTGCAAGATAATTAGTAATTTTGTCAGTGGTGCTGGATGTTTTCCGGTCATAAAAATCAGCATTGTACTGGGCAAATGCGGATGAAATCTGTTTGTCCGTGTTGTGTGTCCTTCCCTTTTCGTCAACATTAGAGTCTACCCACCTAGCCTCGTTTTCTTTCTTACTAAGCCATGCCAGCCCAATGTTTGATTTTCTAGATGAAAAGTACTTTGAATGCACACTAGAACTTGATACTGCACACAGACTGTGCACCCAATGCAATTTAGTGTCCCTGGCTCCTCTTCCTTGACCTCCTTAGTTCTCATGTTGGGTCCTCTTCATGGCTTGTCTAAAAGGTGCTTGTAGCAGCCCCGCCGGGCTGTTTGGGTCTGGATCAACTCAACCAGAGGTGAATGTTTAGCACAGACCTCTCTGGTACTTTGTTGGCTTACTGTTTCTGGAAAACTGCAGAGTTTGTCACACACGTCCAGTGCAGCAGCTGGGTCTACACCGTGGATTCACTTTCCGGGCGAAGTAACTCAGAACACGCCACTGTCTTCAATAGTTCAGGCGGAGTAGCACAGATTAGGCCACATCTCTGAGATGGAGCATATCAGCTTCAGTCATGTTGCACTAAGGGCTACAGTTTAGTGAGTAAGGTTCTCTCCCTTTCTTCCTTTAGCTGACCTTTTCCTTTTATTGCCCCGGTGGAAGGTACACACACTATGCCAGATTTGATACCTTTGTATTCCGAGGATTATATCCAAAAACTTCTAAAAGGGCCCTCTATTTTCTAATGATACTGAGGACGCTCTGCCCTCTACAGATCTTCCTGATAAACTGGAGAGATGTCAAAAGAAATGTACACACCTCCAATTAATGATTAAGATGATGACAGAATATTTGAAAGCAGATGTGATACCATTTGGGCTGCAAGTAAGGAACATTCTTGTGTTTTTACCGAGTATAAGTAGCACATATAAGGTTTTAATCACATTCGCATTACTTGCTCCAGACATTTAATGGTACTGGGCATAGATACGGCACTGGATCATTGCAAAAGACTTCTTGAGGAATTTTCAGAATTGGGAAAACAAATCAAAGACTCGGCATGATTTTGGATGCTAAAGCAGAGAAAATTATATTCGAATATACATGCATTGGACAAGCGAAAAAACCAAAGTCAGGAAAGATGTACAAGATTGAGAGGGCTTACACTTATCTGATCAAAGATTACTATACCAACAGGTCTTACAACAATGTTGGACCGAACCATCCATCGGGCAGGTAAACCAGTCCAAAAGAACTTTGTAGCATTCACAGAGACCTTTGAGCATTCAGGGGATAACTCTGACCCAGGAAAGGATACCAGTGGACCTACAAACCCTAAATATCAGGAATATGTTTTAGGGACAGGACAGATGCGACCACCAAACTGAGGGAGGGGGTACATAACCCCGGAATGCAGGCTTACACACCAGAAATACTACCACTGTTGATCGCCAAAAGATTTATTGATTGAGACTAAATTCATGTCTTTAATTTCTCCTTCACATTGGTTATCATCAGATTCTTACTTAGATGAGGACTTAATGTTTGTCCCGACAGAGTGTGTACATTTTTGGGATGTACAGGCTGATCTGTAGAGATTCTTTAGAAGATTAAGACTCTGAGCCTATTTTGGAGAAGGTGAGATCTGCAGGCATACTGAACTGTCAGGTCTGAGTCCTCCTTCCACTTTCTCTCCCCCTGCCAGCTCCATCCCGGTTGAATTGCTGATTTAAACAAATTAATCATGAAGGATATCCTAGCCTTACAGCAAAAAAAGTTTTTGTACCTTACAATATTACCAAACAGGAACGTTCTGCTCTCAAAACACTGAAGGAAGACACATCCCTCATAATTAAACCTGCAGACAAGGGAGGGGGATAGTATTACAAGCGAAAGAGTCCAACAGACTGGAAATACATTGCCAACTCAGTAGTAGAGAATATTACATTAAGCTGGATAGGACCCTCCCCCCCCCCTGAGAAAACTAGGAGAGATTCGGGAGTCTCACATTCAATTCAGGGGAGAAAGGGTTTCTCACTTTTCTAAACGTCAAGCATCCCTGGACTCTTGTCTTGTACACTTTACACATGGTGCATAAATACATCAATGAGACCCATTGTTTTCAAATGTGGTTCAGTACTGGAGCCTGTTGGAAAACATGTAAAAATTTTCATTAAACCTTTCACTCCACTGACCCGATATCCTTAATTTGATTGAAGATTTTCCCTTTTTCCCCACACTGACGGTCTACTGGCAACGTTAGACATTGAATCACTTGACACAAATATTCCCCCAGGTTGAAGGTTTGACTGTGATACAGAACATACTTGATAACAGACCCAATCCACCCGCCGTACACACCATTTTCATCATGGATTTACTGAACCTGTTATTGACAACAATAAAAGATTTGTAATTTTACTACGGCTTTTATTTACAAGTGAAAGGTACTTCTATGGGGGCTGCTTTTGCTCCTGATTTTGCCATTCTGTACATGGACAACATTGTTGTTTATTATCCTAGCCCCCTCCAGCCCCTTTCAACAATACATTTTACAGTGGAAAGCGTACATAGACAACTTTTGATTTCATCTGGCAAGGCACCTCCAAGACTTTGACTTGTAAGTGGACCTTCCTCCTGGCCATTTTAAACACCTGCATTCCTTTTTACACAACTGCATTCCTTTCTTTTTCAGTCCCTAGCACTATCTTACTGCCACAGACACCTTTCTTGTTTCTACCCGCATATTCCACGCCTTCAAGCGAGGTTAGTTTCCATTTTATGGCCATCGTAATTTATGTCACCTCTCTGGCTAGGATTCTTCTCACCCTTAGCCTATGGCATCCTTCCTCATCGTGCACTACCTTCGTATCAGAGTGCCCCCGTCATAACGATGTCTCCAGCAGCACGTGTCCCTTCAGGTTCATCCCTGGTGCCTTCTCAGTCTTTAGTTTCTTATCCTGTCCACTTCGAAATCTTTCTGTTTTCTATTATTGCTTGTCCCGGTCCATTTTTGATTGGTTTGTCTCTTCTCCTATACAGCACCCTTATAAAATTAGTAACCTGGTCCTGATGATGGCCTGCAATCTGAACAGGTCGAAACACCATCGACACTGCAGAGCAATCTTTGCCTCCATCCTTGTGGTTCCCACAAAATTAACTGTATTCATTATTGTATTAATGTATGAGAGCCAATAAGAGTTCACTGTATATATTGTTGTTCTTTTCCGTGCAGTCTCCCGCTGTATATAACCCTCCACTTGTGCCGTTCACCTTTGTCACGAGCACTTGTGCACAGTTTTGTACAGGTTACATAACATTTTATGTAACAGAGTGCTGTTGGTTTATCTTTTGACCAAATACAAGAAAATAATTGTTGCCTTCATTGTTCGCTAGTTTCTTGTCTCCCTTCCCCCCTCCCCTGCAACTTGCTATGTGCATGTTTTTTGATGAGTAAAACTGTCAACTAATGAATACCTGTAAGAGACATTGTATCACGCTACAAGCAGGAAAACTTATCAGCAGCTCCTCAGCTATAGGCCATATGACATTTCTAAAGGAGCCTTGTCTTCGATGCTTGAAGGCCTTTATTACTCTGGTTTATTCATACACATGATACATGTACCATGCAGGCTACACACACAAATTGCACGGCATACACTTGGAATGTTAGTACTAAGATTCAGCTTGGCACATAGAAGCGGAACTTTGCATGAGTGGGCTTTGTCTCCACTCCAGTGACACAGATGTGACCAGAACTATGTATTCACAAAAGACGTTACACTGCCACCACCACTCTATGCTAAACCCAAGTGAGGGACAGTAGTCCGTTAGCTGTAACATGAGAGCACACTTGGTGCGCCTTTCCAGGTCACTGGACGGGTCCAGGACCTCACAAATATCAAGAGAAAGGTCTAGGACTCTACATGCTGCTTGTGCATGCATACACTAGATGAGGTGTGAGGCTAGGGCCAAAATCAAAAAACATAATACCAGGTACATGCATTCAGGCACTGAGGCCTGGGCACCACATCTCCACATCATACAGGAGACAGTTATACAATTCTACAAACCCTGAAAATAAATATGTACTGAAATCTGTTTTGTGAATAACTTAAAATGTTATGCAGTAGTACTAACAAATGTTTGTCATGTTACAAAAATGCTAGTCAATGAAAGGAAATTACGGATTTCTAATCATACACTTAGAATATTACTCCTTTCCTTAATTTGCTCTAGAGTAGAGCACTCTCTCTTTTTTTTTTTGTATTTTTTTTTGTTTAAATTACTCGTAGTATTATAATTATTATGGGCACCTCAGCATATTAATAAAATCAGATAATTGTTCAAGGGCTAGCTTGCTCAGACTGTGTAGTGATGGTGATCTTGGCTGTGCAATCTTTAGTTCTCACTTGATATTGTGGTATGATCACTAAGGAAAACAGCTTGATTGCTGCGCAGTACTGGGCGGCTTAATGCATCATAATGGGTGATAACTACACAACTATAGGCGATGGATGACCTTAAAAAAGAACACTAGGTGAGTGTTAAAGGTGTCAAGAGTCCAGAAGGATGTGTCCGCAAGAGTTTGATAAAACCTCTCTGATCTTAGGTGTGTGAACTTTCTTATTCACACCCGAGGGGAGTGTCCTAGAAACCTTCGCCATAGTACTCAGCCCCTCCATGTATTTCATGTAAACCCAACATTTTAATTTTGTGGTTTCGTCCTTGTTTTGCGGTGCAGTATGACCAGCAATATTGTTTGCTCAGTTATGTATTAGGTGGTGGCGTTAGTTAAATAAAGCCCTCTTAGTTGCTGTCATTTTTCTCTCCAGATGTTTATCACTCAGTCTGTTGCAGACTTTGAAGGTGGGGAACCCGATTTTTTTTTTAGAGCGAGTGGAATTTTACAAAACCAGGTTCTGCTCTTACATCTGGCTTTTGTGATCACTTTAGTGCCCTGATAATCTCAAGGCAGGCAATGAAAAGTCGTTACTGATGACCCTCAATGCTTTAATAAGTTAAAGAAATTCGTGTTTTTTAAGCCAGATTGTTATAAAATTGTACACATTTCTTAATTTTTCTCAATTCAGTAATTTTGTAAACCTAGTTGATTGTTTTACTCAATTCGGTGTCATTAGGAGCTACATGTTGTATATTGCTTTCCCCTTTCCATGCATGTAAAAGTTGTAGTAGCAGTGTACTCAATAAAATGTTCCTCTAGTGTCTGCCTGTTATCTTGATCAGTGCTCTCTATTCTTCTACTTGTAGACGTGAAGACTGCTTCTACTAAATTCTAAACCACATGAAAGGTGAGGCCGCTGTAATGGACGACATCGGTCAAATGCAGAGTGATGCATTGGATGCGGGGGACCTCATGCAGGTGGCAGAGACGCTTCAAACGTCGGTCCCTGACGAGAACGAGAACAGGCTCCCTGGTTGCCCAAGCGAGGCGGCAATGACCGTGGATGGTGTGATGGGGCTACAGGATCACGTAGAGGAGGACAGCATTAACAACAATGAAAGCTGTAACCATAGTGATGGCTTCCAAAGCCAGGAGAGCAGCTGCATGGAAGAGGACCTGACCACGCCCTGCACGGCAGAGCCCATGCTGAGTATGGGTAAACGTACCTTAGGAATGAGAAACATAAGGAACGAGAATGGCTTAAATGGAAATCCCACAGGTAACGTTAACTATCATTACCCTTTCTGAAACTTTGTTTTATTGAAAAGACTTGATTCTGCTGCGCCATATGTAGGATGCCCACTTTTCTTTTAGGAACAACTTAGCCTTGTGTCTCTCAATATAGTTTCCTCGCCCAACTGGAAAGGTAAATCTGCTTCTCAGGATAATCCACCGGCTGCGAGTAATCATTTTATTAATAACAATGAATGACATAAGTACTACTGTTAACTAATCATCAGGAACATACTTTCCAGAATTTCAAATAAAAGGTGTATTACTCAAGCCAGATGTGATTTTGAACTTGGAAGAATAAAATATTGCTTTGGGCTTTCCTGGTGTTTAACTTGACCTGAAGACACCTGTCCAGCTTTCCAGCCATTGAGTTGGCAATGTCGATGGCAAGATGTTGTTTTTGCATTTAAAATTATAAGTGCAAGAAGTTAATTAGGAGTTCGTTTTGTGTTGCATTGTGGAAGGCCTCATAGTCTTCTTATTTCATATAAAAACTTGGAACAATGTTGAGAGCATCAACTCAACCTCATGCTATTAGGAGCCTGTAATTCTCCTTGGAAGCTAAACATCAGGGGATTGACCCACGCTGCACTCTCTCTGCCATAGTGAGATTTGGTCCGGCTTGACAGTACAGTCGTTGCAAGTTCATATCTAATCAACAGGGAAAAAAAGGTCTTTAAGAAGCACTACTAACAGAGGTTTTCTTTTTTTGGTCCGTCAAAATGTTGATTTCTTTGAATATTGATTTAGATTGGGCATACGTTATGTGCTTCGGTCAAGAGTGCTTTTATTGCATTTTCTGCCTTGTTGGAAAGCTTATGCTCCACACTGAAGGGCTTGGTTGGTTATGGTGACAAGACATTAATAAAGGTTGGAGGCCTGATGTGTTTACTGTCTGTTTATTATGAAGTAGGTTTAAGGATGGATCGTCATTACACTATTTTAAAGCTTGTAGACAGGTTTGATCTAGGAAATCTCACAGATTACCATAGTAGGCAAGATTATTGGTCACACAACTTCAGGTTACAAAATTACAAGAATCCTTGCTATGCTGTTTTAGGAAGGATTGTCAATGGCAATTTTTTATATTATTTGTGATTTTATGATTGTATAGCAATAGTTGCCTTGTTGGGAAGGTTATGTGGCATTTTGTAGTCATGAATTGGTTATAGTGATAAGCCAAGGATATAGTCTAGATTGGTGCATTGGAAAAAGTTATGTGGAGGCCATAGGTCTAATTGTTTTATTATGAAACTTTATGGCAAATGTAGTTGGTCAGAGTTATTTATTTTGTGAGAATGATATGTTGGAGACAATATGCTTTTAAGGATGGATTGCTATAACACTGTAGACCAGCATTGGTTACATGGATCCTCACAGATTAGTGTAGTAGGCATGGGTTTTGGTGTGTTTCTCCTTTCCCCCCCCCCCCCTTCACCCGCACCTATGCTAACCGTGGGGTAGCATGTTTGCCCTTTGATAATTGTTGTTAACCCTCTTACAAGAGGTTGAACATTGTTTTGCAAACAATAATTTTGTATAGATTTATAATTTTCCGAAATATTTGTTAGTGTTTGTAATTTTATGACTGTATATGTGGTTACCTTGTAGGAACGCCTATGTTCTGTATAATTGCCCTAAGTTTGTTACGGTGATGAACCAGTGATAACGGGTATAGGACAGATTTGTTAATTAGGAAAAGTTACCCAACATGCCATAGCTTTAATTTGTTTATTATGAAAAATTACAACCTACACAGAATGATTGACTTATTTATTATGAAAATTGTACGTAAAAGCCAATAGGCCTTTTTGGGTTGATTTGTACTACACTATGTTAATAATGCCTGTAGACAGACATTTCATTACATGGATTCTCAGATTACTTGCACTGTGATACTCCTTGCTGGACAAACATAAATACTCTAACTGCACTGCTAACAAGCATTTGCAATGTAATAGGTCTCGCAATGACATTATTTTGAGCTATTGACATTGTAAATGGCAATGCCTTTAAAAAAATTAAAAGGCATTGTTATTTACAATACCAAAAGCAACACCTATTGCATTGCATAGCGCGGTGTCCTTGAAGACGGCGCCGCGCTTATTAAAGTTAAAAAAAAAAAAAAAGTGTGTTGGTTGGGGCAGAGAGCATTGGCATAGCCAATAGGTCTCGCTTTTGTGACCTTATAAGTTTTTAGTTATGCAGCACAAAATCCTTGGTGCAACAACATCAACTGTTGCATGGCTAAACACTTATAAGGTCCCAAAGGCAAGACCTCTTGGCTATGCCAATACTTGTTTTACTTTCTTTTCACACCCACACAGGAGCTCTTCTGCAGTCCTCCCCACACATCCTTCTGTGCCCCCACCCCCAACATTTGCCCCTCTCCCAAAATGCGTTTAACTCCCAACTCTTATCCGCTCACTATCTGAGCTTGTAAAAACGTTCTTTAAACACAAATGTTGTGGCTGACATCTGACAATTGATTAACCAGCCCCCCTCCCGAAGACGAGAAAACTCTGATTTAGGAGCAGATAAAAAAGATGTTTAATGTGACAGAGGCGACATAAATTCCTCCTAAGTGGCGAGAAAAGCTGCCAGTGAGAGGGCGAGCGCCCACAAGTCAGGGCTGCACTGAGAGCGCCTAGGGTGTGGGGGGCGGCGGACACCCATCTGCGCCGCTCGGAGGCCGCCTCAATGAGTTGCTAATTAATGCGCAATGAGGTACCTGGGATCGGATGGTCACCATAAAACATTATAAACATTTCCAAACTCCCCTTTGTGTTCCCCCTCCCACCCCTCAGGTCTACGCTCCATTTTGTGGGGACTGTGGAGCTCTAGTTGGTTTGTGGGGAAATTAACAAAGGTGACCCCCAAACGTCACTGCATGACCCTTGGACCATTGTGTTCAGAAATATTGTGTACATATTTTCTTTAAATCGGGTAATTACACTTTGGAACAATTGAAATGCACACACAGCCCGAGGCACTGTGAAATACAGCGATTTGACCAAAACTACACAATCATCCGTAAAGCCAGGATTTGAACCCCCTACTCTGCTTGATACCTGGGTCACACGCCTCTATTCTTTAGAGCGCTTCATTACTTCTAGAGACAATTACATTTAAAGCAAACTCACTGCCTCCATATATATAAATTATTCATAAAATAATCACGTTTCTGATCAAAAACCCGTTTTAATTGAATTTTAATCTGTCCATTCACAATCATGTGGTAACGAAAGCATTTAAAAGATGCATTTTTGAAGTAGAGCGCGGCCTTGAGAAATCCTAGGATTAAATGGTATGCGACGTTAGAGGAAACAATGTTATAAATTGATTTTCTGGAAGTATTCGCTGGTGCTCTGGTTAGGAATTGAGAATGGTTCGAAGCGAGGTGTGTTTGTGTTGATTTCCTGTGTACAGCGTTGGCCCCACTTTTCTGTCATTTGGAGGTTCTCCTCGGACTCTGGCCTAATGCGCTAGTTCACCTCAGGCTCTGGGGTTGGTGTGTTCAGCATGCAGGTGGGGGAGGAGAGAGGAGGGGCGGGGGGGAACTGATCCCTCTGTCATTAACGCTCGCGTCATTCCCACTACAGCCCCATTTACCTTAGAACGCTTCCGTTTTAACTGTCTGGAGTACGTAGATTCCCCGATCACAAATCGGCGCTATACGCCGAGGCGCTACACCAACAACAGCGGAGTAAGAATGCGTCGCACACCAGACACTGAGGCTTATTTTTATGACAGCTCATTAGCGCCTCGGATCACCCATCCGTCACCCGACGAACCCCAGCGACACCCCGGCCCCGAGGCGCCATCTGTGCTGTTTGAGGCTTGAAGGAATGCAGATACTCTGGGCAAAAGCCACCATGCTATGACGTAGGCGTACGCGGCCTGCCAGGCCCAGATCTGCAGTTCCATCACCCCCACAATTGCAATGCAGCTCCTTCATTTTCGAAGAACTGTAACTACAACTCCCAGAATGCAACAGCTGTGTATATGGACGTTCAGAACTACAACTTATCCTCAGCCGAATCAATCATTCAGACTCTAACCCAGTGTTAGAGAAGGCGCTTTAGTGGCCTTTCCAAAGGCACACAACAGTAAATTGAACGGCCTCTTGGCGCTCTGAATAACAAGTGTTCCAACTTCACAGCGATAGACCCAGGAAGAATGAAAGCCTCAGCCAGGCCTGCTGGGATTCGAGCGTGTGACCAGTGAGTTAGAAACACAGGTTTCTGCAGCATGTGCGCAGCCCACTGAGCTATCTTAATGGTGTGTGCTCCCAGGGAACCCCTGTTTCAAGCAATTCTCCACGCCCAGCTACTCCATAGGCGCCTTTTTTTTATTTTGCAAGAGCGCAAAGCGAGCACAAATGGAGCAGTCAGGCTGAGCCGTGATATACCGCCCGCGTCCTGTTCTGCGAGGTCGTAGATTATCACAACACTCCGCAACATCTGAGAGGCAGCCCTTTTCTTTAAGATGAAGACGCAGACCAGACTGCCGATTTTTGAAAGGAGAAACAGATATATTTTAGCGTCTCCCGCCCAAAATTATATCTTTAATGGTATAAGCCAATGGGGAAACGAAATTCCCATGACCTTTATTTTAAAATCTCCCACTTGCCAGCTGTAAAATGACTGGGGGTGAGTGCTTGCAATGTTCGACACTCCGTCCATCATTTCCTTTGGTTTTTGCTTTGTTCGCCATAAGTTGGCAGGGTATGCTCAGACGTGAGTCCCTTGCTCACTTTGCCACTGGATTCAAGCAAGCCTGGCTGAAGACGGCTGAAATGCCAGAAACCGGTCCAAGGAAGCTTGTTTCCGGTCCAGGGAAGACATGGCTTGGCAGTTCGGGCTGGACTGTTCCCATGAGGCACAGAGGCAGACTGATTTGCATATGACCATGTCTGAACTGGGGTGGCAGAGTGGGCTAAAGAACGGTGATGGATTAAACCCAGATCAGTTGACTGGGGGTGAGTGCTTGCAATGTTTGACACTCCGTCCATCATTTCCTTTGTTTTTTGCTTTTTTCGCCATAAGTTGTCAGGGTATGCTCAGACGTGAGTCCCTTGCTCACTTTGCCACTGGATTCAAGCAAGCCTGGCTGAAGACGGCTGAAATGCCAGAAACCGGTCCTAGGAAGCTTGTTTCCGGTCCAGGGAAGACATGGCTTGGCCGTTCGGGCTGGACTGTTCCCATGAGGCACAGGGTCAGACTGATTTGCATATGGCCATGTCTGAACTGGGGTGGCAGAGTGGGCTAAAGAATGGTGATGGATTAAACCCAGATCAGTTGACTGGGGGTGAGTGCTTGCAATGTTCGACACTCCGTCCATCATTTCCTTTGGTTTTAGCTGTAAAATGTTGGCATGTATGAAACATGAAATAAACCCTGCAACTCCTCAACCCGGTGTTCTGGTGCACACGTGCACCATTGCTGTGGCATACCGGATGGGGCCTCATGCGTACACCCTGGCTCCCGGTGCCTTTTGTATGTGATCTGGTTACTATAATGCTCCGAGGAGGCTGCAAGGCGCCGTTGGCGCTTTGTAACACACTTGCACCATTGTAGTGAAATGCCGGATGGGGCCTCATGCGTACACCCTGGCTCCCGGTGCCTTTTGTATGTGATCTGGTTACTATAGCGCTCCGAGGAGGCTGCAAGGCGCCGTTGGCGCTTTGTAACACACGTGCACCACTGCCGTGGAGCCTCACGCACATACCCTGGCTCTCTCCGTGCCTTTTGTATGTGATCAGATTACTATAGTGCTCTGAAGAGGCTGAAAGGCGCCGTTGGCGCTTTGTAACACACTTGCACCATTGCCGTGGAATACCGGATGCGGCCTCACGCGTAAACCTTGGCTCTCTCCTTGCCTTTAGTATGTGATCTGGTTACTATAGTGCTCCGAGGAGGCTGCAAGGCGACGTTGACGCTTTGTAACACTTGCACCATTATAGTGAAATACCGGATTGGGCTTCAAGCGCAAAGTGAACGGCCTCTTGGCGCTCTGAATAACAAGTGTTCCAACTTCACAGCGATAGACCTATGAAGAATGAACGCCTCGACCAGGCCTGCTGGGATTCGAGCGTGTGACCAGTGAGTTAGAAACCCAGGTTTCTGCAGCATGTGCACAGCCCACTGAGCTATCTTAATGGTGTGTGTGTTCCTAGGGAACCCCTGTTTCAAGCAATTCTCCACGCCCAGCTACTCCATAGGCGCCTTTTATTTATTTTGCAGGAGCGCAAAGCGAGCACAAATGGAGCAGTCAGGCTGAGCCGTGATTATCACAACACTCCACAGCATCTGAGAGGTAGCCCTTGTCTTTAAGATGAACATGCAGCAAGGGGCTCGTTCCAGCAGAGCCCACTCTTGCACGCCTCAGCTGCTTTGCATAACAAGCGCGGTCCCGAAAGTGAAAGAGGACCGCACAGCAGCCGATCTCTTGTCTTTATGGGGCCATGTGTTTTGAACACATTGCCCCATAAAGATAAGAAAACGTTTACGACAAAAGGAAAGCAGGCGAGCCAGTCCAAGTGGGACGGCACAAAAAGCCAAAGGGAGGCAACATACATAGTTCATTTCCAATGGCTGGCCACTGTTTAGCATAAACTGTGACGCCAGCCAATGGAAATGAGGGGCGGGCTTAAAGCCCTTTACTGAAAGTACTCATTTGCATTAAATCTCGCCGAGTGAGCTACGCATGTGCGCAGCAACGCTAGGCGAGACCTAAAAGGGTCTTTGGATCAGACCTTTGCTGTTTGTTAGTGTCATTCACATTCTACTTCTCTCCATTACATCATACTGTGTGGGGTGATGGGTTAGCCCATCTCTGCCATTGGTCCTGTTGACTTGTGATTAGTGTAATTTTGCCTGATCACATGAGCACATCCACCTGAAAATGAATGCCCTGTTAAATGTATTTATTTATTTTTACTTTTCGTGTCTCCTACTGGGCCACTTGCTTGCCACTGATTTTATCTGTGGTGTGCTGCGTCCTTTGCAGCCTCTAATTCTAAACTGAGCAGCCATCTTGAAATTATATTGTCCATTGGGCAACATTGTTTTACTGTTTCGACCATGTGTAGAAGCATTATGTTGGCCATCTTGTGTCTGCACAAAATTAATATAGTATACATGTTGACATTCAAAGGCGGCCTCCCAGTGCGATGTTTACAGAGCAGCCATCTTGGAATAGTATTGTGCACATTGTATTATTGTTTTTTGTTCCAAGATGGACAGTATGGTGCTTCTAAACATTTCGACTATGTTGGAACTGTAAAAGAAGGACACACTATGTGCAATACCATTGCAAAACGACCTTCTTCTGTGATGTTTAATTTTGTAATGCAAGCATATGCCTAACAAGTTTAGGTGGCTTCATGTCGTATTTTTTCTGTTTTTATTCTTTTAATTTATCTTCCATGGGCTTGCTCAGTTCGCCTGTCTGCTGTATTACCGGTGGATGAATTCAAGAAGTTGTTAGTGGGTGGGAGGATGAGTGGATAAATGAGTGCAAGGATAAATGAAAGGGTTCATATATGTTGAACTATTGCGTTCCTAAACACATCAATAATTGAAGAGGCACTTTCAGTAAGTAGCCAAGTCTAATGGCATTACTAGCACTTTTTTGGGCAGGACGGGAGTGTGTGTTTTATTGATGCACAAATGCTTTCTTTAATTGCGGACTTTAAAATGCTTCTAGGGTTTGAAGTAGTGGTTTAGAAGCATTGACGACTTTCTGAGATGCTGTGAAATAAAATGATGTCTTTAAGGTGTGTCTACTCCAAACTGGGTTATAGGCATCTTACTGTGGATGGACTGGTGTTCACAAGAACAACCTTGAAAGATGAAACTTGACTCCCTCTCAGCCTTAGATGCAGACCTCATCTCCTCTTATGTCTGCCCTGCGGAGTGAACGTCTTTTTCTGCTTGGCTTTTCTACTGTGACATATTATGTTTCTCTTCTACAGTGGTCACTTTTTGGGGATATTCTAATGATACTTTGGGGAAGGGTGTGTGTGTGTCCGTGCATGTGTGTGTGTCCGTGTTCCAAACAGTGGGGACCGGTTCGGTCCTTATAGCGTGGGTTAACCTTGACAGAACCAGATAAACATTATCTTTGTGAAGACCGGTCCCCATAGTGTGTGTTTAGGTATTTTTGAGCAAGTGAATCAAAAAACTAAAAGTGCAGTTTGATTGATTCGGTCAGCTTTATAACCTTCCCTACTATCAAGGCGAAGCGTGGAGTTAGAATAGTAATTACACACTTCATTACGGTCAATGGCCGGTCCTCATAATGATATATAAACACTACTGTGTGTGTTTAAAAAAAAAATAGTATTTTAAAATGACCTAGATTAAAGTAACTTTATCAGCAAGGCATACTAAATCTTTTAACATAAGCATGTTCTTGCAATCCACAGCTAGGTTGTAGCTAATAATTAGTGTAAAAAAACTAATATTGTAATTAAAATAACCTTTTTAGATCAGGTAGCAACGTTACATGGGGTTCTTTTTATGGCAGTATGGGTTTGATCACTGAGTTTACCGTTTCAGTGGAACACCTCTGACTCCATCATTTATTGTTTTACTTGTTGGTGGTATTTACGTATCCAAAGGGAGTAAAATAGCCACATTTCTATATTAATCCTTAAGCTGTTTCCAGGGGTGTGGAATTTAATAAAATATCTACTTGTCCATGGGGAAGGCTGCTTCATAAATCTACTTGTCCTGTTACAAAATCCACTTGTCCCTTTGGTGCCATGTAGTGCGGAGACAAATTATGGCAGCAATCTCATTATATAAGAGCTCTGATATAGCCTCTATGATTATGCCAGGCTCATACCATAGTAGTGGTTGAATACTTGCAATCCCCTTATGTTGCCACGTTTCTGCAGATCTACATACTGGGGCTGAAGTTAGTGGTAAGCAATAGTTCGAGGGTTAGAATGCTCTTTTGAGTCTGTGCAAAACTAATAACTTGCATGTTTTAAGGGTTTTCAACAACTCTTCTCTAATCTTTTCCCATACTGAGAAATGTTGGAAATTTACCCCTGACAATGGCAGATGTAAACCTTCTTCCAGAGTTGGGAAAAACAGTGGTTGAAGGGAAAGTGAACTTGAAGCGTGGAGTTAGAATAGTAATTACACACTTCATTACGGTCAATGGCCGGTCCTCATAATGATATATAAACACTACTGTGTGTGTTTAAAAAAAAAATAGTATTTTAAAATGACCTAGATTAAAGTAACTTTATCAGCAAGGCATACTAAATCTTTTAACATAAGCATGTTCTTGCAATCCACAGCTAGGTTGTAGCTAATAATTAGTGTAAAAAAACTAATATTGTAATTAAAATAACCTTTTTAGATCAGGTAGCAACGTTACATGGGGTTCTTTTTATGGCAGTATGGGTTTGATCACTGAGTTTACCGTTTCAGTGGAACACCTCTGACTCCATCATTTATTGTTTTACTTGTTGGTGGTATTTACGTATCCAAAGGGAGTAAAATAGCCACATTTCTATATTAATCCTTAAGCTGTTTCCAGGGGTGTGGAATTTAATAAAATATCTACTTGTCCATGGGGAAGGCTGCTTCATAAATCTACTTGTCCTGTTACAAAATCCACTTGTCCCTTTGGTGCCATGTAGTGCGGAGACAAATTATGGCAGCAATCTCATTATATAAGAGCTCTGATATAGCCTCTATGATTATGCCAGGCTCATACCATAGTAGTGGTTGAATACTTGCAATCCCCTTATGTTGCCACGTTTCTGCAGATCTACATACTGGGGCTGAAGTTAGTGGTAAGCAATAGTTCGAGGGTTAGAATGCTCTTTTGAGTCTGTGCAAAACTAATAACTTGCATGTTTTAAGGGTTTTCAACAACTCTTCTCTAATCTTTTCCCATACTGAGAAATGTTGGAAATTTACCCCTGACAATGGCAGATGTAAACCTTCTTCCAGAGTTGGGAAAAACAGTGGTTGAAGGGAAAGTGAACTTGATATCACTCAGATTTTTGCATGGCCAAATCTACACATGAACATTTGTTCATGCTAAAATGCAGTTCACTAATATTTTCTAGGAGTACTATTTCTTGTCCTACTTTTGTAAATTCATAGGAATTCACAAAAGCCGCATAGCTGCACTTAATGCAAGGACATATACCATGAGTACACTTTTGAGACTTTCTTTAATAATTGGGCCCCTAATTTTGTCTGGCGTTGACCATGACCTTTTGTATTTATTAAAATCTGTCTCTCTGTATCGGCTGGCTTCACTGTGAGTGACATCATTCTGCTCTTTCACAAGGAGCAAATCGGCACACCAAGTAGTTTTGTTCAGTGCCAGTAACTACTGTGGCAGTGTGTGCTTTTTGAGACTAAAAACAATTTTTGCTTTTGCCAATGTTTGTTAGAAGTGTGAGGGCCCGGCATCTGCCACACCAATAAGGTTTTACAAAAACCATGCCAAAACAATTCACACATTGACGAAAGTAAAAAGGTTACCACCAATTTCAGACCCACTGGCTTTGCCAATGCCTGTTTACTTGTTTCCCATACTCCCATTGAAACTAGTTGCACTGTTTTTCCATTATGAATATTTTTGGGAAATATTAGCATGCATCAAGACATGTTACTAAATGATGCTGCAAATAAATGGTACCTGAAATTTGACAGTAGTTTAGAAACATTTTTTTTTCCTGCGTTCATTTATTTTAATGAACATTTTATTTTGAAAGTAAAGAATCATCAATCTCACTTTCAAGCTTCTGAAAGTATTTGCATCAAATCGGAGAGCATTCTGGAAGCATCATACATAGCCGTAGATTGCTGAACTTTGAAAACATGTGTACACATTTTTATACTGGAACCACGGTTGGTAGTGCAGTCAGAGCTTACAACATCTACTTCGAGCGCTCACCCTAATAATAAAGGCTTTCAATTAGTGAACCATAAATACAAGATTGAACAGCATTAACATATGGACAAAAATATTACCTTAACTGCAGACAGTGCCCTTCCTTGATATATAATGTGGCACTGCAAACTGGCATCCAAAGGGTTTGTGCTGCAGGGGGTTGGGCCTACTTGTCCCAAGACCAAGATATACATGAAAACGTTTTGCCCTTGACCATAAACAATATGTCCTGGTCGTCGGGCTATAGGAATATCTCCATTGCCTTATGGTCAAGTTAAACAACTGCTACACAACTCTTGTGATATATTTATTTATATTCAGTACCCATTGTGTCCTATAAAAGTCGAGTCGAGTACGTCATGCTTGGGTGCATGGTGGAATGGCAGCAAAGTAGTTTACTGTAGTCCTAGGACTTCCCTGGTTCTTCCCGCTCTGTCACTCCCTCTGCATGGGTAGGGCCTTCGGTGTTGACTCCTACCAATCTAGTTTTAAGGTCTCCATAACCTACCCTGTTTTCATGACAGCGCGGTGCCCAATTATGGATGCTGCGCTTTATCTTTCAAAAATGCTCCCTGAACAGCGCAGCTCTTCTGCACACACTATGCTGCTTAACAAATACTTTTTTTGTAAAAGCAACTGTTAGAAGGTGGTTCTGACCATCTGAGCCGCCCGGATTTTTTGCTTTTTGAACACCTAATTATTTTGCTTTTACTGTGGGAGAGCCTCATAGGCTGGGACTCACCCATAGTGAACTCATGATGAAACAGACTGCATGTGGATTGCACCGGTGTCCCCCTTGTAAAAGAAGGCCGCTGCCCTGCAGCCGGGGTAAAAGTCCCTGGACTGGTTACAGGTAGACACGTGTGCTCCCGTGTAAGGGCTGCGCGGGGGCGATTCCTGTTGTGCGCAGCCCAGGAGCAGGTACAGATAGAATGGTCTGGCAGGAATTTTGTAGAGTTGGGTGGTGACACGGAATAGGCTTTATAGTATGGGAAGACATGTGAGGGAAAGTCAGTGTGCTTACTGTTTTCACTATAGGAATACTCGAGTACTCTCCTATGAAGATGGGGACCACATGGGGTAGTTTTACTTCCCTAGGGCCTACAGATTCCAGACACGCACCAAAGTACACTGTAGGTTTTGTAAAATGAAGTATTCTGCTGAGTCCAAAGCCTTCGCTGTACTGCTTATGGGTCATCCAGAAATGTCACATTCCTCTGACTCGGCTCATAACCAGAGCCTGGCTGGGTGTGACCCTGCCAGGCTGGATTAATGAGCTTCCTCCCCAAGCTGTAGCATCAGAGGCCTAGCCCTTCATTGAAAGCATTCCAAGGGTGAAGGTCTCCTCTCCAAGAGGGAGAGATGGCGGGTGGAGCTGCAGGTTATATATCAGCAGCTGTCTCCTGGTGCCAGGCACCAAGTTGCTCTGGGCCATGAAGGCAGCAAAGGGGGAAGGGGGCTTTTCAGAGACCATGTGGCCTGAGACCCCTGGACGACGCCATTTTGAACTATCCCAGAGGCCTTTGCAGGAAGGAGGGGAGAGGTGATGTGTCGCTGCAGGATAGGGCAGAAGAGCCTTCCTGCCAGCCCCCTCCAAATTCTTTTAAAAGGTCTTGCACAGGAAGAGGAGCCCTCTCTGGGGAGTGGTCTGCTGAGGAAGACAGGTTCTGTAGCCTGGCACCATGGGCAGTTGGAAGGAGGAACCCCCTGACTGTCCCAGGACCCTGGATTGCGCCTGTGGGGGAGTCCAGGATCAGTGAGGAGGCCTCTGTGCAAGGAGAAGAGAGGCACAGGAGGAGAGCCGAGTGAAAGGCTGACGCAGGGAGCCAGTAAAGCCACTCCCTGCTCATCCTCTTGGAGGCGAGGAGGGCGGTGAAAAGTGCTCCCGATGGCTAAGACAAGCCATCAGGAGCGACAAGAGGCCACAGTGGTGCAGATCAGTCCCCTGAGGGCTGAGATATGCCTCCCAGAAGGTAGGTGACCTTTGACCGCTGGCCTGACCAATGACGAAGCGCATGGGGCTCCAACGCCGGTCTTGAATTGGCCCCTGGGGTGGGTCAGGTCACGGGGGCTGCCCCCAGAAGAAGTAAAGTCGGGGAGCAACGTCGCGCTGAAATTGCCCAGGAGGGGTGCCAGGAGCCCACCCTGGCCCCTGAAGACACCTGAGGAGGGGGAGCGCCGTCACGCCCCCCTCCGAGGGATCTCTGGGGCCGAAGCCGGGGAGCGCCATTGCGCTCCCCGTGAAGGTCTAGGGGGCCCGGGATCCCCAGGTCAGGGCCCAATGTCTTCAAATGGGTAGGGGAAGAGGGGGGCAGTGCCGTTGCACTAAGTCCATGGCGGAAGAAGCCAAGCCGGGGAGCGCCATCGCGCTCCCCGTGAAAATTGTCCAGCCGGCCCGGGATCCCCAACTCCGGGCCCCAGTGTCGTAGAGGAGGAGGGGGAGTGCCGCCGCACTCCCCCGCAGCAACAGGAAGACGGTGCACTCCCCTAAGGACCCGCCAGGCCAGGAACAGCCTCTGTGACTTCCCGCGGGCAGACCAGAATGAAAGGCCGGCTCCCGCGGCAGCATGCGAGGGTGCTGGCCAGTCGGGGAGCTGGCGAGGGCAGCCGGGGGTGGGTTCCCCGAGCTGCTCTCCAACGCACCTGGCAGTAAGGGGTCCGGGTGGGACCGGGCCCTCCACAAGAAATGGTTGGAGCAGCCGGGGGTGGAGTCCCCGAGCTGCCGTGACATTCACCTGGCATGCACGGGGTCCGGGTGGGACTGGGCCCCCAACAATGGGCAGATACGGCGTGAGCCCACTGGCATTGGCCGTGCGGCTGATATGCACGGGCTGTGCATGAAGCACTCCATAATGACTTGCAAGGCATGGGGAAAGCTCTTTGTTTTGGCGCATGGTGGCCCCTGAAGAAGGGGGTCACTACCATTTTCTGGAAGGGGTATAGGGGGAGCTGCAAGAGCACGCAGACTGCCCCCCCTCCCCCCCCCCCACCCCAACTGGAAGATTGGAAGTCCCTACCCTAAGTCTCTGGGGACTTAACAGAAATAATCCCTCAAGGCCTCAGCCATGTGTCAGCAGCAGCCTGTAGCGGGAACTTTTGTTGTTCAGCTGGGGAAGGCGGGTGGGTGTTTGGGACTGCACCAAGGTGTGAAGGGCTGAACTGGGGAAGTCTGGAGAGGGGCATTCCCTGGGGGTGAAGAGGTGCAATTGCATGGTGCATTTACCTGATGTTATTTCTTTTTAGGGACTGAAAACCACGTGAGTAATGTGAAGTCATAAGCAAAGTGGGGTTATGTTGCTGGCCATTCCTGCTAGGGTGTCTGGCTGTACATGCTTAATCCTGTGATTATAATGGTGATTCCTTTTAGGGGCTTTAATTGCAAGGCATTATAACTGTCATCAGCTATAAGTACTGTCATTTTCAATGATGCCTAAACATGTATTCTTGCTGCTAGTTAGGTGAAGAACAACCCAGACTATTTGCCACTAAGATGTAGAAGTGTATACTGTATGCTCAGTATGAGATGCTCAGTGTGGGTTATGTGTCACCATGGCAAGTGTGCCCATTTTAAATGCTTGTTGAGATAATGGAGTGGGTCGCCACTGGGATGGTGCCAGTGGGAAAGGACCTCACTCCAGGTTATGGTCAACCCACTGCATTAGGGCAAGATGATGAGCATGCATGGGAGTGGTGGTACAAGACCCCACACCCCCTGAGAGAGGCATGTATTTGTTATGCAATGTCACAAAGTAATTCCAACAGCTTATTTATATTTGTTGCACAGTATTGAGTAGTGTGTGTGTTTAATAAATGTACTCTTCCTTTTATAAAGCAAAGTACAGAATTGACAATCCATTATTGAGTGTTATTTCTGCGTACTGGGAAATGGAGATAACTAGCCCACACCACCTCCCTTGAGTAAGCCTTAGACTGCTCTGCAATGCTACCCTCTGAGAGTCAAGCGCTACAAAGGGGTGTTTGATTCCCAGTGAAGGACAAATGTAGTCATGTTATTTGTGCAGGCCTCACAGATACTGCCTCGTTTTCCAACAGCGCCCCATACCGCGCTTTCACTTTAGTAGCGGCTGCGCACCTTTCTTTACAAGAGCCGCATCTAAAGAAAGGGGCGTGGCCGCTACTAAAGTCAAAGTGTGGAATTTGCGAGAGTTTAAGCTATTGCATTGTAAATGACAATGCCTTTTATTTGTGTTTTAAAAATCAAAACATAAATAAAAAGCATTCTCATATACAATGCCAATAGCTCAAACTTGCGTAAATGCAAGACCTATTGCATTGCAGATGCTTGTTATAGATAGTTTCCCTTAACCTTCTGATATTTTCCTAGATCCCCCTTGCTATTCTGCAACATCTCAGTAATTAGCTTTTACTCTCCACTTTTTTGTGGCCTTTAAACGTACTGGTCTGTATTTTTGGGTTTGATAATTTTCAGATCAGGGACGTCCCTAATTACCTTACCGAGGAGGAGGAACCTAATTCACTTGTTTAAAAATGGCATGTAGCACTGCCCTTCTCAGGATCTTTGCTGCTGGGATTCTCCTGCAGCTGGGGAGTTACAGGCACCAGAGGTGCGTGCACTCCGTTACATGGGTGATGCAATCTTCCTTTTGCATGCCTCTCCGGCAGATGCGCGAGATAGCTGAACACGCCACCTCATTTCCACCAGTGAGCCCTATGAACAACAAACCAGACTTTGCATCATTCTCGTGAGAGTTAGGTTTCTTTGTGATCTTGCTTTTGTGACGCGTTGCAAGAGAGAAGGACACAGCACAACAGCAAGATTACCAACATCATCTCTGTCCTCGAACTTCACTTTACATACTTTAAACAGGTCTCAGCCATTTCTGTTATCCTGACCAAAGACCTTCCTATACCCTAACCATCCCTTTGAAAATAATAAAAGTGAACCAAAAGTCTCTTGAACGTCCAGCCATCCATGAATAAAACCAGGTCTATTGCATAGTGTCAATGAAATCTGTAAAATAGCAACTGGAAATTCAGAATGGTAGCTCGTTTTTCAGGTCGAGCCTAGGCTGCGCATGTGCTGCTCTGACAGGCATACTGTATTCAGTTAGGGACTTAAAACTCTGCCCATTTCCCGCCCATCTTTTCATTTGGCTCCTCTTACTGTGCTTTCTAAATTGTTGCATTTGATTCATGAATAGGCTTAGAAGTCCCTCTTTGGTACCCCCTTGTCTGCATTTGTAACCTCCCATGAGGACTGAACTTTGTACTTGTGTTGTAACACGGTCTGCTTTATTTAGTCTGTGCAAAAACAACAGTTGATGGACAGAATGCAGAAAAATGTCATGCATTCACCCCAGTACAGAGATCTGGGCCTAAATCCATCGTTTTTTTTGCTCACCATGCCATTCCAGTTTGAACCCAGCCATATGCAAATCAGTCTTGACCCTGTGCCTCATGGGAACAGTCCAGCCCGAACTGCCAAGCCAGGTCCTCCCTGGACTGGAACCAAGCATCCTAGGACCGGCTTCGGGGTTTCACCTCTCTTCAGCCAGGATAGCTTGATTCCAGTGGCATGGAGAGCACGGGACTCACATCTGAGCATACCCGTCCCACTCGAGGTGACAAATGCAAAAACAACAGTTGATGGACAGAATGCAGAACAATGTCATACATTCACCCCAGTACAGAGATCTGGGCCTAAATCCATCGTTTTTTTGCTCACCATGCCATTCCAGTTTGAACCCAGCCATATGCAAATCAGTCTTGACCCTGTGCCTCATGGGAACAGTCCAGCCCGAACTGCCAAGCCAGGTCCTCCCTGGGCTGGAACCAAGCATCCTAGGACTGGTTTTGGGGTTTCACCCCTCTTCAGCCAGGATAGCTTGATTCCAGTGGCATGGAGAGCACGGGACTCACGTCTGAGCATACCCGTCCCACTCGGGGTGACAAATGCAAAAACAACAGTTGATGGACAGAATGCAGAACAATGTCATACATTCACCCCAGTACAGTGACTGGGGGTGAATGTTTGCATTATCCAGCATTCCGTCCATCAATTGTTTCTTGCGTTCGTCGCCCTAAGTGGGAAGGGTATGCCCAGACGTGGGTCCCGTGCTCACTACACCACTGGATTCAAGCTAGCCTGGCTGAAGAAGGGTGATGCCCTGAAACCGGTCCCAGGATGCTTGTTTCCGGCCCAGTGAGGTCCTGGCTTGGCAGTTCGGGCTGGACTGTTCCCACAAGGAACAGGGTCAAGACTGATTTGCATATGGCTGGGTCCAAACTTGGGTGGTGTGGTGAGCAAAACAATGATGGATTAAACCCAGATCTTTGTGACTGGGGGTGAATGTTTGCATTGTCCAGCATTCCGTCCATCAATTGTTTCTTGTGCGTTATTTAGTCTGTGAGCACTATTTTCTTTAATGACTTTCCCCTATTCCACCCAAAACATGCTTTCCTACAAGGCAGCATGCAGCCCAATTTTATATTTTAATTAGTAATGGCGGTCCACTTTAACTATAGCGGGCGGGCGCTTCTTTATTTATTTACTTTGGCAGCGAGGTACGCTTTAAGTATAGATGCCTCGCTTTGTTATTTATTTAATTTGTCAGCGCAGTCCGCTGTTATGGCAGCGCTTCTTTATGTATTGGATGCCAGCGCAGTCCACTTTAACTGTAGCTGCCGTGCTACGAAACCTTTTTTTTTTTTTCTTTCTTTTCAGTGTTATCGCTCTATAACATACTTTCACTTTACTAGTGGCCATGCCACTTTCTTTAGACCCTGCTCGCCGTATTCAGGTTATAGCGAGCCGTGTCTATACAAAGGGGCGCTGCCGCCATTAAACTGAAAGTGTTACAGCAAATAAATGATGGACGGAATGCTGACAATGCAAACATTCTCCCCCAGTCAAAAGATCTGGGTTAAATCCATCGTTGCTTTGCTCACCATGCCATTCCAGTTTGGACCCAGCCATATGCAAATCAGTCTTGACCCTGTACCCAATGGGAACAGTCCAGCCCGAACTGCCATGCCAGGTCCTCCCTGGACTGAAAACAAGCATCCTAGGACCGGTTTCGTGGTTTCTACCTGGATTAAAGTGGTTCCTCCTTTTTCCACACTGCTTGAGAGTATAAATTTGCTACCATTCTTGGGTGTCACAGAGCTTAGTTTTAATTATCATCATATATTTTGTTGCTGTGCTCCGTAAACCTCTTAGATAGTATTGTTTGAATCTTCAGGACTGGTTCTAACAAAACCAGTTCATTGAAGCACTACTTTTGCGTGACAACCACAAACCGGGCAACTGGTTTAATTGTTCATCCTCTTTTCCATCATGGCCATGCAGCAGGAATCCTTTCCAGGAGACTGAAGTCTGTTTTTCAAAATGTTCAGTATTGAGGGGCTGGTAGCAGAAAGGCAGGCTAGATTAAGTAGCAGGCTCAAAGCACCACAGCACACATGGCATGTGAGGTTTCCTCATGAAACAGCCTTTCGTAAGCATTAGTAGCCTGTCTTAAATTAAGAAAACACTCCAATGGTGAGAACAGTTTTGCTGTTGCAAGGAAAGCAAGAGTATTCTTCTATTTTAGGACTTGTACCAGGCAGAGACAATCCAGAGTGGCATTATAAAGTGCCCAGCTAAGGTGTCACTGCAGTGTCTCCAGGAACCTGTGCCTGGCTGCCTTTATCGTATCTTACTCCCTTTTTACCAGAGTGCATTGTAGTTGGATTCTAGTCCAAGAAATTACATGCCTCATCCCACCAAAGATGGCTGAGGTATAGTTTCCACCCTTTCTCAATCAAAGACGTTCTCTATATCCCAGAAGAGCAAGGCAGGTCCATCACTCCCCCATGTAGTGGAGAGAGAGTTCCCAGCATCTACCCAGTGGACAGCAGAAAAGGTGCGAGTGAGCACTTCACACCTAAATGCAGTATGCAAGCAGAGCCCCTGAGTTTTCTCCATCTTAGTCTGCAATAATGTTTTGAATACTATTTTAGTCAGCAAGACAGTTTGCTCCAAGAGCAAGTCCTCTGCATTATTTAAAAGGACTCTCCTCCTGACCGTTGTTGTGACTTAATCTTATCATTTTAGAGCAAAATTTCTTTACATTTTCTATCTCATTACTTTCGATTTAAATTGGCTGCTCCTAATTCATTTTCAATGGGTGTATTGTACCCAGCTCTACAAGGCTTTAAATTGCTTAATACCTGCCACCAAGCCAGTGATAAGGATATCAGTTAAGTAAAGGTATAGAGGCAGCCTTTGGATGCCTGGCAGCTCTGTGGTTAGCAAAATAGGAGACAGTGGAAAGAACTACATTCACTCCTGGCTCATAACTCAAGGGCACATATTACCAAAAGGCGTTGATCAGGTAAACCTATAGGCAACTTGCAGTGTGCTGGTTATTTATATTTTACACATCAGTGGGAACCTGGTAACTTGACTAATGTATTGCATGTCAAAAGTTATACCAATCATATAGGGGCAGAGCATTGATTAGGAAGCATGCAGCCCTCGCTGGGGGGAAAAAGTTCCCAAAAACAGATAGTTTTGGAAACCACAACAGACAAATGGGTTTTCTTATAAACGTAAATGGTGTAGAATCCCTCACACTCCCTCCTTAGAGAGGAAGTCTAGGATGCTATTTCCTCTAGTGTTGTCTCCGTCTTTGGATTTGAGGGTGGTTCAGAAATTGTGTATCCACTTTTATTTCTTCGCTTGAGGCTTTTCATAATATGCTTAATTTCCAGTTTTTGTTGCAGATATTCTGTGTACACGTCTTGGTAGAACATGCATGTATGCCCTTACATGGCACTTATTTCAGTTTGTGTGTGCTGGTTAAAAAAATGGTTGCACCATATAGTGGTAGAACCTCACAAGAATATCTCTGAAACTAGATGCTGTTAAAATTTCTTTCTGGCTGCACCTCATTTGCCATATTGAGGTTGATCAAGGTTGGGACATCTGCACCACCACAGCCATCATTTTATTGACCAATTTTTTGATAGCTTCACAATCTGCATCTTCCTTCAATGTTTAATTCCAATATTCTAACATGATGATCTATTTTCTGGGACTTTCGGTTTTGAGGGTCGTTCCAAGGCCTCCTTCTCCAAAATCTGTTGTTTGTGCATCATCCTGGATTGTGCACATTGGTCCCCGCTAATTTCTTTCTGCTGTGGAAATAACAGCTTTGCAACGTTCTAGTAGCATTATATACAGATGTTGTTTGAGTGCTGATAGACCTGGGTTGAGTTCCTCTCATTTCTGCATTTACCTTTCCAATGCCGTCAATGAAGACTTCTTTGGTACAACAGGTAGAGGTATCTGCTATCATGGTTGGCTTTCTAGACGTTCGGCGGAAGGCTTCCTTTTGTATTGTTTCTACTGGGAAAGGTCTCTAAGCCTCTTTGCCACTGGATGACATGGGGTCACGCATGATCACTTGTAGAAGAGTGGGGCAGGCCTCCTCAGTCTCCAGACTCAGTGAAATGTTCTCCGAGTAGCCAAGGAAAGTTATGAGAACATTTTCCCCCCCCTCTCCTGCCAAGCACTCTTCTCTTTTGAAGTCCGATGTTTTGTTCATCAATAATGAAGTTTTCTGAAAAAACCCCTCCCATGGCACTCCAAACTAGTGGGGCACTGGGTCCCCCACATTTTGATCACTTTACATCCCTCATCTGTTCAGGAAGGATTTCATCTTCTTGTGCAGAGGAACGGTTCTCAGTTAGATATTCTAGTCATGCCAGACGTGGTAAAACTCACATTCGGGGGTCTGCTAATAGAGGATTTTGGCCTCTGAATCCTCCGACCTCACCCAGCTGGTCATGGTGGTATGTTGTTCACTGTTGCTGCGTTTCAAGTAGGGGGTTGTGCCCTTTGACCCTATCTATCAGTCCAGGTGAGTGCCTGTGGTGCATTTCACTTTTCCACCTCTTGGTCATACCCTAACTATGGTGCCTTGGCAATGTATAGGAAAACTTCAGAATTCAACTTTTGTCTAAGTCTGCAATTCATTTATTAAAAAGCTGTGCTCGCAGAAAAATGGAGCAGGAGGTCCCCTTGCATTAGTTAAGCTCCCTACGGAGTAGGAGTGCACTCATTTATACCCAGTTTCAAAAGCTTCTATAACAAGTCTCATATCTCCAAGTTATTTTTTAATTAGCATGTGCAGGTGAGCTCATCGAAGTGTGAGAAATAGAGAGCAGACTACCCTCATAAGTATTAACACATGTATTCATACCATGAGTGCCACTATCCTCGGATGCATGGCATGCGCATCCGATTAGCAGGTTTGCGAAAAGACACCATGACCATTTATTATGCTGAGCAGTTTGTATGTATCTCTCATCAAATACCACAGCCCCAACAAGAATCCTAACATTAACTGACGCTTTTGGTTAGTGGTGCATTTTCCTGAGTCTGGTAATGGACACCCAGATTTGATAATGCACATCGATACCCCCTATTCAGTACATGCTTGAGCCTTACCAATGTAGTTTGTCCCCTGAACTCTTCTACCCTAGAATTGAAGTTTGGCTTTCCTTGTCAAGTGCAGTACTTTTCAGACCGCACCACATGAACCAGTGTACCCCCCTGTATAGAACGCCACATTACTAACCTGGCCCAGAAATGCTGCCACATTGTCTCCTCTCTCCTAATCACTTTAAGGCGACCCTCACCAGCTGCCTTTCTTAGTTTTCCATCTGCAGCTTCTTAGCTCATACTGGCCTCCTCCATCTGCTTTATTTTGCTTCCCCAGAGCTTAGCGCTCTACACTTGGCTCATAAAGGGCCTCATGCTGGAGCTTACTCAGGTTGTTAACCAGGCCCTGCCTTAGGCACTTTCGGAGGCCATGGTGAAATAACCCAAACACTACAAGCTTGAAAAATGGTGCTCAGTCTATAGGTATAATCTCAGGGCATGAATTGATAGAGAATTGATTCTAGATCCAATTGGCTTAGTATGGAGGAGCTGGTAAGACGGTCTCCTATTCAGAGACTCTCCTAGGCTGTGCCATGCTGCACACTACCACAGCTAAGCTGTGCACTGCCAGGTGGTCTTGTGGTGGCTCATTGGGAGGAATGTTCCCTTAGGAATCCCCTTTAGTGCCTGATTGCATTTTTGGAATTTTCTCCTCAGGGAGAGATTCACCCGCAAATCAATAAATTGAAGCAGTATATAGGAAGGAAACACAAGACTCTAAACTGTTGTGGTATAACCTGCGTATGTACAGGGACTCACTCAATGTTAGCGGTGGGCCAGCTGGGCCTACAGGTGCTCTTGAAGTAAAGTGCTAAGTCGACTCTTTGGATGCTCTGGGTGCCTTGAGAGGATTCTTGTATGCTTCTGTCAACATGTGGAGTAGTATCCAAGGAATAAATGGGGAGGAGTCATTGTGTAGTTGGGGAGGTGCCAACATCTGAGAATATGTTTTCATTGGACAGGAACAAATATGTCAGGAGTCAAGCAACCTGTCTTGCTGATAAGATGATTGGTAGGGAAGACGACATTAAGAGAAGCAGTACCTCTTCACTTGGGATCACTGACGAGGAAGAGGCAAGTGGTACTACCTACAATCTTTTTCTTTCCTACAGGCAAAAATGCCAAATGGGGTCCCGCAGGGAGATGAATGGCATATAGCATAACACCCAATAAACCGAATTATAGGCATTGCGATACGTAGTATCCTTTGTATGTGACCACTTTTTGAGGAAACTTGGGCACTCACACATCCCATCATCCCCCCACCTGGCATTACATTATTTACTAATTAATTTGTTGAGTGCACACCAAGCCTGATGGCTGCAAAGTCATGTGCAATAAATTAATGATGAAACATGGTGAATCAAATATATATAGTGATAACCTAGGACAAAAACCAGAGTTCAATGGTAAAATATTTTGAAATATTTAAATACTTAGTGATGGGGGTCACTGAAATCATTGTGTTTCATTGACCACATATATATTTAACAACTATTTAAGGGAATTTTACTCTTGATGTTGGTAAGTAAATGCAGGAAAGAACCCGTTCGCAAATCCGCTTCAAATGATCCACAGATTTCAAGAACTGATGTTCTAGTTGAGCTTACTGGTGTGAGAGAGGTTCTGCGTGTGTTACAAAGCCCAGATTATGCGCTCTCATCAGTCATGTATTCGCGCCTCCAGCATGCACCAAAGCGGCTTTAAGTTTAGAAGCGAAAACAATGTTAATGAAAACACCCCTACATTTGGTGTGCAAAATCAGATGTTTGTATGTACCTGTGTAACAACAATTCCTTTTAATATCGATAATACCTTTGAGTGTTGTTCTAATGAAGTAAGTTTATAATTATAGCCCAGAGTTGGCCACGAGCACCATGAATCATTGTTGGTCCACGGGCTCTCCCGTCGGGTTCGCTCTTCTTTGTACGTGCGCATGCGCTGTACGTCGTTTGTTGGATTTATAACTGCTCCCGTCTCTGAATAAACGTACGTGTGCCAAGATATCGTGCTCAAGAAAGTAGGCGCGAAGAAGGGCAGCTGCTAGCAACAGCATAAACAAACGCTGAGTGAATGCGGTGAGACGCACCAGTGATGTGGCAAATCTCTTAGTGAGAGGTTAGGCTTGTAGAGACGCATTGCTCTCCGCACATACCTGTGTCAAGTCACGTGGAAACAACATTTTTTTCTTAATCATTTATTTGTCTACTCTGAGAGGAGAGGGTTTGTGAAAATTGCATCCAAGGTGTTCTAATCAGTTTTGCCACATCCATAATCCTCGTTTTGATTAACATTTTATACTGCTATATTATAGTTAGTTCTTTTTGTGAAAGGAATGTTTCACTAGTCAGGAATGTGGATGAGCCGTCCCGTCATGTATTTTAAATTAATATTTAGGTACATGCGGTGACTCATCACGTATGCAATGCCAAATGCTCCATAGAAGGCGGTCTTTCTTAACACACTAAGAGTTGTGACCGTGTTCTAAAGTTTATATTGATTTATGCTTTCTGTAAATCTACTCGTTGCTCTTCTTTCAGTGTCAAATTTATCTTTTTTTGTAAGAAAAGTTTCAATTTCATTGTGGCGCATTTTTGAGTGACAGATTTCATATCTGTAGAAAAATGTCATGTCCTGGGAGGTGGTTGTGACGCGAGTATTTCCGATATGTATGTGCCACCCAAAAGCGAAAGAAATATGTTTCGTTGTTGGAAATCATTGATTACTTGAAATAGAGTGAAGATACTTTTAACCTGTAATTTTTTTTTTATATCAAGCAGAGGACATAGTAAGTGGTGTGGCCTAATGGTTAGGGCGGTCGACCCCGGAGCTGGGGAACTGGGTTCGAGTCTCGGCATGGACGCTCAACATTCTGTGATTCTGGGCAAATCTCTTAGTCTGTAACAAAACTGGTGGTCACGTAAAGCGCTCTGATAACATCGGGTCAGGTTCACGCTATATAATCCCCCCCCCCCCCTTAAAAAAGTGGTAGTATCCTAAGTAACTAGAGAAATCGAGAGGGAAAAAAATCATCTTTACATAAGAGAACAAAAAAAAAAGCGTGAGCAATAGTTCTAACCGTTCAAGCCGACATCAACATTGCCAGAATTTGATCTAACAATTTAATGCTCCAGTGCATATTCCTCATTCAGATCCTCTCCACTAATCAAAAGCAGTAGGTGGTTGATCGCACCTCTAATGTGCAACTGTTAACATAAGTTAGGATAATAAAAATAAAAATGTACAAATAACATGGCATTATGATGTTAACGTAGGCAACGTGTGTTTAGGCATTTATAGATTTCAGCATCCACCTTAAGTCAATGCTTTAAATTAGCAAGTACACTTCTTTCACTTAAAAGGGACAGTCCCGGCACTTTCCAGCACTGTTGCAATACATTTTAAAGGAGTGTACCAGCACTTCTCAGGAGCAAACAGGTACTCTAATAGTGAGTACCTACACTCAGTGGTGGCTGGCATCTACTGAGGGGGTGAAGGCAGCAGACAAAAGAAAAACATTTAGCAGCGCGTGACGACGACGTCCTCTTCACTCCGACCTCTTCTGCTGGGACTGCAGAGTAGGCCCCAGCAAACTTCCTTGACCTGCTCACGTGCTGTTACCCAGCATGTGAGCAGAGGCCTCATCGGTGGGAGTAGCCTCTGGCGGTGCTCCCGAGGGCACTGGATTCCTGCACTTGCTCTCACCCTAGCTGTCTTTGGACGGCTGGGTTGAGAGGTTTAAAGTGCACGTCTGGCTGGCCATCGCAAGACGTCCGGCCAAAGGGATATGCGCACTTTAAACAGTGTAAAGGCAGCCCTCTGCCTACCACTCCTTTCTGCTGTCACTCAGCAGGCTCTGCCCGTCCTGACGCTCAGTTTAGGACGGGACAATGAAAAATAAAATGGTAATACATTACCATTTTATTTTTCATCTCTGGGGCTTTGGGGTGCACTTTTGAGGCAACTCTCCTCTGCTCCAATGGAGGAGCCGCCCCTGCCTGCACTTCTAAATTCCCATTTAAAGCACTGCGTTAAGTGTATTTATAGGTAAATATTTCATATTTTAGACACTCGTCTCTTATATACTGTGGTTTCCATGGTCTCTAGTGCCATCTATCCCCATAAAGTAACTGCCCGATACTCCATTTAAACCAGTGGCTGTCCTTTTTCAGCTGAAGCATCTGTCAACACATACCTTTCAAACGCACAAAACACAGCTGCATGCCTTACCTTTGGTGTTAAATTAAGATCCCATACCACAGACCACTTCGCTACCTTACACTGACTTCTGTTTCAAAAGTTGTATCTTCAGAGCTTTATGCCTTTGTTACAAAGCAACAGATACTCATCTCAAACCTGAATCACGGCCTGCTTTGCACATTATCAGCCAACTCTCTCTCAGATATAGTTCTTCCAGTCTCTTGACTGTACCTCACTTTAGCATATATCGGATGTACGATCATGCCTTCTCTGTAGTCTGCTTGGAATTCACTCCCCACAATTTTTATTTCAGCCCCATGCATCCTCAAGAACTTAAAGAAAAGACTGAAGACTCATTTTCCCGATTAGGATAGGTGGGCTTATAGACGTTTTCTACTGCCCATCATTGCCTTGCAAACCCTGGCAGTAAGGGGCAATAAAAAACAAAGAATGCCCCCATTATCATGGGACTCCCATGGCGTGAATGGTATTTTCTTTTTATTATTTTCAAAAAGAAGATTACCTGCTCACGTGCTGGGTATCTTGCTGGCGAATTTGCCTACTGTGGCCAGTCAGGCACCATGGATCTGGTGTTGGATCCTGAGTGACTCCACCCACAAGACCACGATCTTCCACAGAGCCCACTCCGGTACCATTGTTCCCAGTGCCGCCAAAGCCCCTCCCATGGCAGCGTCAATCCCATCATCATTCCCAAACCCGATGCAATCGGCTGCGCTCGGCGTAGACTCTGGCACCGGCCAGTACAATGCTTTTGAGTCGGAGCCAGTGCCTTTTTCTTTTGATAGACCTGGAGAGGGAGATGATGGGGAGGAGTTTGAGGACCCTTATTTGTTTTGTCTCCCCCTAGATGAACCACAGGACAACAGGTATGAGAAATTGGCAGATGCCAATGGGTTAGACACCTCACCGGACCCTTACTTGGTCTCTCCTCCAACCATGGCTGGCTGAGGTCATGGACCCTCAGTTGCCCTCGGTGGCAGTCAAGACGAATGTCTTGATGGAGGGGCTTCAGCCGGGAGTTACCCCTTCTGAACCTCCTCCCGTCAAACAAAGTCCTCACTGACGTTATATTTGGGGCCTGGTCCAAGCCATGCATAGAGGCTCCTGTGCATAGGACGATTGCCCGCCGTCATAACCACGCTCCTTGGGCCAGCACCTCACCCGGAAGAGCTTGGTGGTCCAAACCTCCACCTCAAGGATCAACCCCAGCGCGGATTCCCTACCCTCCAGCTGACAGGGAATCCAAAAGTCTGGATACCATTGGCAAGCGGATGTTCTCTTCCGCAAGCCTCGCATTGTGGTCGATTAACACCGCATGGCTTTTGGGCCGATACACAGATGTGTGGGATTAGGTTGCGCAAATGCAGCCTATGGTTTCGGAGGAGGCCCAAGCCATACTCCCCCAAGTCATATCAGACGGGCGAGATGCGCAAAGTTCACCATTAGATGATGGCTGGACACGACCAACTCGCTAGGAAAAACAATTGCGTCATCTGTGTTATTTAAACACCATGCCTGGTTGAGAACCACTGTGGTTTCAGGGTATGTCCAAACTACCCTCATGAACATGCCCTTTCATGGCTCTCGCGTTTTTGACGAAAAGACATCAGAGCTATAGCCAGGTCTATGGGCCTCTCCATGGTCCCTGCCTACACCAGTCTGCCTTTCTCCTATTCCTTGACTACAGGAGGGGCTACCAACTGCGACTTTTCCCCTATAGCCAAGTCCAGCAGACTTCCCAGCTTTTTCATGGCCTATTCTAGACCTGTGCCTTCTCAAGTTGTTCCTGAAAAAGGAGAAGTTCAAGATGCTCAACTTAGCTCAGGTCCCATCTGTCCTGTATCCTGGAGACTGGATGGTAGCTCTGGATTTGCAGGACGTATATTTTCACATCCCCTTCCTGCCTGCCCACAGACGTTACCTGCAGTTCATGGTGGCCCAGGAGCACTTTCAGTTTGCTGAGTTTCCCTTTGGTTGTACCAGCACCCCTAGGGTGTTCACCCTGGGGTTGGTGGTGGTTGAAGCACATCTACTTCGGTCAGCGGTTCCAGTCTTTCCCTATCTCGATGTTTGACTGTTCAAGGCGGGCTCTCCCCAGGCAGTCCTCTCCCACCTCCCTACAGCAGACCACCTGCATTCAATGGGGTTCACTATAAGCATGCCAAAGTTATACCTCATTCCTTCTCAGATGATCCCTTTCATAAGAGCTGTTCTAGACACAGTGCTGTTTCGGGCCTATGCTCCTGAACGACTGGTCTAGGATATTCGGGCTATGATTCCGATGTTTCAGCCTCTATCCTGGATTAAGATGACTGACTCTGAGGCTGTTGGGCCTTATGGCGTCCTGCTAGTGACACATGCCCGTTGTCTTGTGCGGATTCTGCAGTGGGAGCTGAAGTTCCAGTTGGCGCAGTATCAGGGGAATCTCTTTGACCTGGTCCAGCTATCAGAGGGAACTGCAAATGACCTGCAGTGGTCGCAGCTGAATTGCGATTGGGGCAGCAGCAGACGCATCTCACTTCCCCAACCAGTGCTGACTGTAGTGACAGATGCTTCACTCCTGGGCTGAGGGGGCCACCTGGGTGAGGCAGAGATCAGATGACTCTGGTCTCCAGCAGAGTCCAGGCTCTACATCAACGTGTTAAAGCTGCAGGCAATCCGGTTGGCATTGAAAGCGTTTCTTCCTTCGATCAAGGGAATGCTAGTTCAGATGTTAACGTATAACAACACCTCCATGTGCTACTGCAACACACAGGGCTAGATGGGATCATGGACCCTTTGTCAGGACGCCTTGCTACTCTGAACATGGCTAGAATGATCCAGGGTTTTTGTGTTTCGGTTTAGGGAGGACCTAGCTTAGCAGTTCGGTCTGGACTGTACCCATGAGGAGCAGGATCAAGACTGATTTTTAAATGTCTGGGTCATATCAAGGTGTGATAGTGAGCCGAAGAACAACAGGTTAGGATGCTACCCTGAGCAATTGCCAGTGGTTGGACAAATTGCAAGCCTTCCTCCCATCACCTTTTATGTGTTTCATGGACCACCCTAAATGGCATTGGTATGCCTAGACATGGGTCCGTGCCCACTATCATTGGAACCAAGCTTTACCCGCCTGATGAGACCATAGCTCAGGCAAAGCTGGTCCTAGGTTGTTTGTGTTCCAGTTTGGGAATTACCTGGCCTGGCAGTTCAGGCTGGACTGTTCCCATGAGGAGCAGGGTCAAGACTGACTTGCATATGACTGGGTCCAAACTGAGGTGGCATGGTGAGCAGACGAACGATGGGTTCGGATATTACCCTGAGTAATTGTCAGTGGTTAGACAAATTACAAGCATGTGTCTCATCCACTTTTGTGTGTTTTACTGACGTTTTCCCTTCCTAGGGCCTCCTTCCTAAATAAATTAAAGTGGCAGACACTGGTGGTTGGTCCAAGTTATGACGTGGATGTCATTGGCCTGAGTGACGAGAGAATCTTCCCCGATCTGGCCAACTGAATCAATGGGTTGATGAGTCTGCAATTGGCTGTGCAACCTCTGACCAATCAACTGTGATCTTATCCTTGAAGAAAACACTTTGTGACGAAACACATGTCGGCTGTCTTTTCCTGGTCTCAATACACGTTTTTGATCTACAACCATCTGGCTTTTTTTCTCTGATTAGAATCAACAGTAACCAAATAATCAAATTTGTGATGATTTAAATTACTTTGTCGGACTACTTTTTGAGTGCTTTGGTACTACGGTTTTGCATGTTCACACGGAGGTACTTTTGCACCAATGTGTTTTAGGCATCCATGGTAGTAGGGTGCTACTGTACTAATACAGCACCAACCATACATAGTTTATGAATTTTCTAGCATCCCTTGTACTGTATAATGAGAGGTGCAGTCAACAAAACCACTACTACCTGATGGAATTATTCATTTGGATTTTGGTTCTGCTCTGGTTTTCCTTCTCCCTTCATGGTGGGGGTACTGTTCTTTCCTTTTAAGGGTAGGGAGTGTTTCACACTAGCATTTTACATGTGTCCTTGCAAACTGCCGGTCCTCATGTCGCTGATGTTCCTTGCCTGACATTGTTCCTTCCCAGGGCTTCCTTCCTCAATAAATGGAAGTGACGGGCACTGGTGGTTGGGTCCAATCATGGTGTGGAGGTCATTGGCCTGAGATAGGAGACTCTTTTGCCATCTTGTCCGATCTGGCCAGCTGGTGCAAGGGGATGATGAGCCTGCAATTGGCTGTTCTGGGTGATGTCCAGCTCACTGTTGGCAGTTCGTTAGGGACTGAAGGGGCATGGATTTGGCCTGCTATGCCACCAGTACCAAACTGTTGAAATGAGTGTAGAGGGGTGAAGTTTTGAGGTAGTAGTGGCAGTATGAATGACCTGAGATTGGGAGGAACTCATGTTTCATGACTGTTGCATATTGAAAGGTACAATTGTCAAATAATGTTAATGCTCTCACTGAAAGGGACAGAACACACCACTATAGCGAGGGGAACATCAGAGGAAGCAACATTTCAAACCTTGAATCAATAAATGCATATCTGGCATCTTAGACCGCATCACAAGAAATTAATGTTTTGAGATACATAAGAGACTATTGTGTACGTAGACCCTTTATTTTTTTTTACCCTGCCTACTGGCAAACATAACTGTGTAGCATCAAGAACAATCCAGTCTGACCACCATACGAAATGGAATGGTGCAGTTGGGAATGGAGGTCCCAACCATTTGAGGAAAATAGATGCAGAGAGGGAGGAGATGGGAGATGTGGTACTGGGGATGAAAGACTACGGATGGAATGGGATGGGATGGGACCAGAGAGACAGAGCTTTTCACTCTAGGTAGATTGAAAAGTGCTGTTGCACCAGCTGCAAGGTGGGAGAGTCATGGTTCTGACCGCAATGCTTTCCCAGGAGATGAGAGTGGGAAGAACATCTGTACACATGAGGCATCCAACAAGAGACCTTTGATAGAACACATAAGATAGTGCAGATACATTATACAGGCCAGTATCGCCGTGTCACAACTGTACTCCCCTTCTAGTAACAACACCCATCCAACACGCTTTAGATATTCCCTAAAGTTTGGTATCAATGGACGTAAAAGAGCACACATGACAATAAACCCCACTCAATAGTGCGCACTTCTCAGCATATGGAGGACCGAGTATATGTGACTTGTACTTAGTTCTGAAGACAACAATGCATTACCCTTGATAACTGGCCACATCCTTTGTTGCACATTACACAGAACAATGAGCGCACATAAAACACAGCTCAGATGTCCCATTTAGATGGGTATTACCAACCTCTATACTGTATCAAACGTAAAACAAAACATTCACTACCTCCAACAGAATTTACATAACACCACACACCCCCACCCCTCAATGCATCAGATAGGTAGATTTCACCAAGCTCTCATCTGCACTACACTACTCTCAAAACCTCCTTCCACAAGACAACTAATAACACATAAACCAATACCCACTCAAAATCCTTAAGCTATGCCTTACGTAAAGGGATACTCTGGACTTTAACAAGACACAATCTCTGTCAACTGACTGGTATACCTCAAGTGGGACAATGCACATAGCAATCTTTCAGATGGCACATACTCCAAATGGTAAAGCTCTTAGGCTACATATAACAATCGGCACAACATAATTGTAGCCCCCACCCCCAATATGTGTTCACTGAAAAAAACAAAGGTTAAATTACTTATATAGTTAAGTGTTAAAATGGTTTAAAAACTAATGCTTAAAACCCAAAAAACACTGAAATTCCCCAGTTCTAGTTCAGTGAGCTAATTCTAACTTGCTCCCCTTCCATGCACTTCTTATGACCTCACACATTAAATCACTCATGACATCATTGATGACCTAGATGTTCCTATGTGCTTTCCTACATTTAATACAGGCATCCGGCTTCCTATCTATGTTGCTTTCTACACCTGAGTTACACCCACAACTGTACTACCATACGCCACTTTACTGTACACCACTCTATGCCCATCCATTCCACACAGTGTCATTCTGTGCCACTTCCCTCTGCCATTCCATTCTGCACCACTCCTCTCTACACCACTCCAATCCACTCTATGCCACTCCACTTCGCCACTCTCCGTACACCACTCTACTCTACACCACCCTACTCCACTCTCCTCTACGTCTCTGCTCTACGCCACACACTGTTAACCATGCTGAACAGCAGCCACGGTGCTTTACAACATGACTAAAAAACATTGACAAAGCCAATCGCTCTTACATAGGTATGAGCTATTGGTTTTGCCAGTCTTTGTTAAACCATTTTAACACCTAACGTTAACTTTACTTTAACCTTTGTTTAGTTTCACTGAGTATCGTGGGATTTTTCATGTTAGGGGAAATAAGATTACAGTACCTGAGCATAACATCTATTTAACCTTTTATTTTGTTCAGTGACTTTCTTGGGTTCTTTCAACATATTCAGCCAACACCTCCACTGTGCACAGCCTTCTGCAATTTGCAACAGGTGCTTAGCACACGCCCTTCCTCTGTCTTGTGGCTTACCCCCACAGTCTGCCCTCCATGGTCAGCTTGCTGTCCCTGCCCCTGTTCCCGTCTTGCTTGACCTCCCTTCTCTCTCAGCTTGCTTCTTCCTACACCTCCTGCCCTATGTTGTCAGGCTACTGCCTCTGCCCTCTCCTGCTGCTTACAGTTTTTCTGTCAGCGTTTCACATGCCCAGCTGTCTGCCCTCCATGGTCAGCTAGCTGCACCCTCCCGACTGCCCTCCGTTCTCCAAGTGCATGCCACTGCCCCTTTCTCCTGCCATCCATTGTGCCAACCCTGTGCATGCAGGCCTGCTCTCTGTGGTCAGATTGCTGCCCCTGACCCCCTTCTGCCTGCCCTCCGTTCACCATCTGCATGCCCCTACCCATCCCGTCAGCCCTCTGTGAACAGCTTACTGCCCCTGCCAGCTTGCCCTGTGGTCAGCTTCCTGTCTCTGCTTCTGCTCCCCTGTCTCCCTGTTCATTGTTCTATTTATGTTGGCACCTGCCCACTCATTCCTGCTATCCATGGTCCATTGTGCTGCTCCTGCTCCTGCATGCCTTTCCTCCATGGTCAGCTTGTTGCCCTTGTCTGCCTCCAGCCTTCCTTCTATTGTCCAAGTGTCGGTGTCCCCTCACTTCTGCTTGTGTGGTCTTTTGTGCTGCCACTGCCTCTCCAACTTGCCTTCTGTGCTTAGCTTTCTCCCCTTCTCACCTCCTCTTTTCCTCAGTTGTCCGAGTCCATGCCCCTGCCCCCTTACTCCAGCACTGCATGGCCCATTGTGTTGTCAATGCCCCTTCCCACTTGCCCTACATACTTAGCTTGCCACCCCCTCCCGGCTTCTCCCTGCCCTCCATTGTCCATGTGCATGCAACTGCCCCCTCTGGCCCGTCATGGTCTTTTGAGCTGCCACTGCCCTCCTGCCTGCCCTGCGCAGTCCGATGTGCTGCCATTGTCCATCCCACCTGCCCATCATAGTCACCTTGCTGCACCTTTCCATACTCCCTTCCTCTGTCATGCATCATCCAAGTCAATGCCTGTATCCTCTCCCTCCTGCCCTCCATGGTGCTACTGCTTGGTCTATCAAAAAAAGGGGAAGATGGGGGACCAGGGAGCCAATTACGGTCCAGTGTCCATGCTCCACATACAATACATTTGAACAAACAAGGGGACGCTGTTCTTGAGGCGGGGTGCAAAAAGTCACCCAAGTGCCTATAGAAAAAGAGAAATGAGAAATGAAATAGAATCCCAGGTTAAACTGACCCGCTAAAAAGGAGGAAGAACAAGTCTTGCCTCCTGTTGCCCTCACACACCCAGAGAGGTGGATAATGGATGGATGATATGTCCCTGGATGGTTGCGGCGCTGCCTCTTTCAGGTATCTAGTCTGTGAAAATCTATCTGTAGGTGCTCAAGGGGAAAGGGGTCACCCGTCCCTCCCAATTCGTAATCCCTAGGGATCACACACAAAATAGATTCCGTACCCGAGCACACATACAATATCAAATAATAATTATCATATAACAATATGAAACCGGACAGATTCGTTGGTGGTTGCACTTTAATTTTCTTTCTTCTGTTGGTCCAGCCAACACGTGTTTCGTCGCCCGGGAGTACCCGCGACTTCCTCAGGGCTGGAAGAATAAGTTACAAGAACTTGCTTGTGATGTATACATATCATTGAAAACATTAGAATAAAACACAGGTGGAGCCCACATGGTGTATAAAAATATACACTTGATGATTGGGTGTAAAACGTCCCAGTGGACCCATGGTCCATGCGGATGAATTTTGCAAAGATCAACATTGCTGATGCAGAGTGTGAGGAAAAACTAGAATGGTCTGTTGTGCCGCAACTGCTCCCCCTGCCTGCCTTTAATGGTCAGCTTGCTGCCTTTGCCTCCCTCCCTCTTGCCTTCCATGGTCCGTGTGCATGCCCCTACCCCCCTCCCTTCTGCTCTCCATGGTTGGTTGTGCTGCTACTCTCCCTCCCTTCTGTCCTGCGTGGTCAGGTTGCTGCCCCTGCCCCCTGTCCACTGTTGTTTGTAAGCATTCCCCTGCCCCTCTCCTGTTGTCTTCCATGGTCAGTTGTGCTGCCACTACCTTCCCACCTGTTCTGTGTGGTCTATTGTGCTGCCACTACCCTTGCAAATTGCCATACATGGTCAGCTTGCTGTCCCTGCCTCCTACCTCCTGCCCTCAATTGTTCAAGTCTGTGTTCCTTCCACATCCGTTCTTCCCTCTGTTGTCCATTGTACTGACACTGCCCCTGCCCTGTGTGGTATTTTTTGCTGACCCTCCCGGCTGCTCAGCATGATCAGCTTGGTGCCTCTGTCCCCTCCCCTGACCTCTGTTATCAGTCAATGCCCCTGCCACCTCCATACCCACAATGGTTCTAGTGAACAACTAGAGAATTCTGTATATGACCAAAGTGTGGCGCACCTGAAGTCATCTTGATGGAATCAAAACTGTAAAACTTAAAGCATCTCCTGAATAAATGAACACAGTGGGATCTTTTACTCATAGAAATTATTGTTATAAATTATTGTTAGTGCTCCAGAAAGCTAAAATGAGGACACTTATCCAGAGTTCTCAAATAGCAGAAAATGGCTTATAAACAGGTTGCTATATTTCACTTTTTTTTAAAACCTGTTGATCACTTGCTTAATTGTAGGAAGAGTTATTTAAGCATTTTGCACAATCCTATTTTTGGACTATATTTGGGCAACATAGTGTGTGTGTGGGGGGGTGATAGTTGAGCTACATTGTGAGACTTTTTTCTCGGGCAACCTTCTTGGGATACATTTTAGTTATCAAGTTCCCTCATTTCTTCATTTAGTGTGGTATCCTCTGTAGGAAATGCTTTCAGTTTTATAGCTTTGATTTGATCAAGACAGTGACGTGGCACACTTTTGTCATAAATACAGAATTTTAACACTAGTTTCTCATTAGAGTGTTGTACTAAAGCTGTTGTTGAATCTCAGGGAGTTAAATGGCAGGCTGCTGCTGATGTTGAATTTACATAGTTCAGTCTGCATGCCAGAATGTTTTACTGAAATAAATGTAGAAGCTATAGGAGAACTCGTTCAAAATGTGTTTTAATTTTCCTTTCTGCAGCACTAACCAGAATTTAAATGACACAACAAACCTTCTTGTTTTGTTAGTTTCTAATTGGAAATGTTTTAAGTTTTACAGTTTTGATTCAATGAAACGTTAGTTATAAATAAGAATGTTAGCGCTTTAGTTGTTCATTACAATATTGAAGGATATTGCAATAGGTTACTGGCCGGCGGCTGCTACTGTTAGGAGTTTTTCACCGCAAGTCAGACTTTATTCTCTAATGGTTGAAGAAAAGCATGAGAATTTACAAAAAATATGCTCTCATTTTTGCTTTAGGAGGACCTTTCATAGCCTCTATGAGGAAACCATGTGAGAAAACAGTTTTTTTTATCAACATGGTTTATCTAATCCCAGCAGAGGATCTGCATTTTACACTGGGTAAAATCACCTAAGAATACATCACAATTCCTAAAATTAGTATGGTACCACCAACAAATGGTTTATATTGTGACTAAAATCAGTTATCATTCTTTGTATGTTCTCCTTTATGTGAACCTCAAAAACAGACTTTCACTACTATGCATTTCAATAAGGGACATGTCCCTGGCTCTGTAGTGGCTGCCACAACATATTGTGACCAACCAATCGGTGTTGAATAGTCCCTTTTAAGGTGCATATCTGGACCACAACTGCTAATTTATCCATATATTTTAAGCCTTAATTTCTCAAACTACTGAACAGATATACTCCCATCACAAAAAGCACAGATCTTGCTTTCTGCCAAACTTGATATAATTATATTCAGCTGTTTTGGATGTAAGCAGTTTAAAATTCTCTATGGAAAATAGATGGGGGGGGGGGGGGCGAAAGCATTTTGGGATCCCTCATCCCCTTTTTCTCAGCCTCTGCTTGACATATCACCACAAAACTGTCCAGGAAGCAGCTGGGGTGGTTGAACTTTTTTTTGGGACAGTTTCATGAAGGTGTGTCAAACCACGCTAAGGTTATTAGCAAAACAAACAACACTCTTCCTAAGGAAAGTCAACTAACTATACACAGTGGTACCAATTGTACAGATGATCCTACTTAAACAGATGACAGATTCAATTTGTGACACAATCCCCAAGGCTAGGGTGTGAAGGTTCCCAAACCCAGCAGCACTGTGAGTCCATACAAATGGCAGTACAGCGCTATAAAAATCTGGGTGATCGTTTACAGTTTGTTATGTTGGGTGAAGCAATTGCGAGGACAGACCGACACTTAAATGACAAACAACAATAATTTCTTAGCCTCAATATAGTTCTAGACACACCACAAGAAAAGCATAGTCAATATATTCATATATGTATTTCATTTGATAAATAAGGCTGCTATACATAGAATAGACCAACAAAAATGAAAAAAGACAAATATCAGTGACTAATGTAACATACAGTGCAACATAGTGTGGTACCAATTATAGACTGACACACATTACATCAATACGTAAGTAATACATGTACAGGATTAATTGCTTCTTCCAATACTTCTTTAGGGTATGGTATTTGCACCCTGTTTAATCTTCAAGGCCCCGGTATTAGTGGGTTCCATTTTGCAATTCCGCCTCCAATCTTGCAAAGATTTGTGATTTTGATTACAGTATTAGTTGTTCGTATTAAAATACTGATTACGTGTTAATTAAGTAATAAGTATGAGTGTTGTCTTCTTATTTCCACAGCTGCTCCCTGGCTCATCCTTTGACAGCTCTGCCTCATTGCACTGAGAGTCAGGTTTTACATTGTGGACTCTTTGACAGATGCAGTGGGCATAGGCTTTATACTATGCACTGTCTGACAAATGGGAAACAATAGGGTTTTTGTACATTGGGAACGCTAGGTCACCAGCAGCAGAAAGACCTTCCTGTTGTGAACTCATTTAGGGATACCGTAAGGAGGGTATATAAATTTTTTAACTCTAGCATACTGTCTTTCAATGATCTTTAATTGAGGGGGTACTGGTGCTGTCTTTTTTCATTATGTACATTTGTAATTTTATATTCAGTGTTTAGTTGTGTGTGAATTAAAGCACTTTTATTTTTAAAAGTAAAACCAATAAATATTTGGTTGTATTAAGAAAAAAATATCACTGAGTTTAACATTTATTTAACACTTTTAAATAGCTTTAATTTGCGTGGTTGGCTGTACCTTTTTTATTACATTGTTGATACTCTGTTTCTGATACAACAAAGTAGGTAGTAACGCTGATCTTCGTCCTAAAGTTCGGTAATGTCTTTCTTATGTTCCATTTTAGATGACTATTAACCTTTTGAAGCTGAATGCATATAAAACTGAGGTCTTGGTTCTAGGCTGTCATTCTTGCGTATGGAGCTCCGGTGGAAGTCATTGGCTTTTGGCTCTTTTCTTGTCTCTGCGACTTTAAGTATATTGATATTACATCAGCCCTGATCTTATTTCTGCCCACTGTCAAGATCTCTCGCACATGTTGCTCACTTTTGAGGACCTTCCTTGCCTCGGAGTTGAAGGGACAGGCTTGGTGACCTGGGAAGTTGTCCCATCCTTTTTGGAGTATAGGGATGTAGTCTTCCTTGGTTTACCTAATAACTTATCTGTGACTTTTCAAATTGTTGCGTCTGTTACTTAATTTTCCTCAGAAAAAAAGTCTCTTAAATCCCACTTGAACTTCCTCCAAAGGTAATCAGTGAAAAATCAGATCTTGTGTAAGACACTTTTTGTGGTGCCCAAGGCACTTGCTGGCCCTTACCCTGAGTATCTGGACTTTAGGATTCAGTCCTATGTGCCCTCTCATGCGATTCTTGACACTCCTCGTGCACTCTTGTGCCCATATTCCATTGCAACAGGGAGACAGAGGCTCTTTCTTGTTTGTGGCTCAAAGTAAACCAAAGGTAAAAACTGTGCCATGTGAGTCCAGAGGTGAGCGGTGTGCCTGTCTGCGTGCAGAGAGCAACATATTAAAGTCAGACCTATGTGCTTTGCCGATGCTAGTTTGTTTTCGATTGTGGCCACTATTAAGAGTATCTTCGTGTCCTTTTAATGTTAGAATCAAATTGTAATGAAACGGCAAGTAGATACATTGTAAAGACTAACAACAGGGAACTACTTTTGCGAGTCTCCTGTGCTGACTAGACTGACAGGAATATTGGCATTTCTAGGCATAGAACATCAAGCAGGAACATGCTTCTGCCATGCATGTTTTGCCTTGATAAAACTGATCTGTGCGTGGCGTCTTGTACATATATTTTTTTATCCTAAACCTAGATGTACCGGAGGCTAAATGCAACGTAGACATTTAAACACTATGCTAGTCCTGTTGGGAAGAACAGCTCATTGTAATCATGTGCTGCTGTGCAGTAGCAGACCACAATGTGAGGTAGAGCCAGGTATGTTTCCTCCTATTTCGTTATTTGAATAAATGTGTGTTTTGTGTACGTTTTAGTATTTAAATAGTACGTACTTGGGTAGAGAGAAACAGCGGGCAGCACTTTCAAGTGGGGAATTGGATGTTATGAATTACACAATTACATTTCACATATTTTCCTTTTTTGTGGCACAGGAGGATTACATTATTTACTTACCGAGGCCAAGAATAGAACCCAGGTCCCTGCATTCCAAAGACACTAGTTTGCCCCCAAGGCTAATTCGCCTCCTTACATTCAGCAGTTTTTTTTTTTACATCTTAATGTGAAGGTTAAATATAAAGTCCAATATAGAAATGCAATAAAAAATTATTTACGATTTACTCACACGTGCAACAAACTAGTTCAAATATAATTAAGAACACATAGCATCGGACACGCATTACCGTTACAGAAATTGAAAGCACCATTAATAACCGATGTCCATTCCTTTCCACCGATTCGTAAATTTTATTTTTTTAAATGAAAAAAAGGACCGCCAGTGTCATGCAACAAAAAATTCAAGACTTCATGTCTATCGTGCTTAACAAATTTAATTAATAATAATTAATCTTTAACTCTTAGGATGTGAGGCAAAAAGAATATGAATTAGAATTTCCTGCTGGTCACTAGCAGGCTGAAAAAGTCTGCTGGTCCCAAACCTAATGTCAAGAAATGTGGTCTGACATCTGGGTTTATTGCCATTTTCAAGTAACCGTGCAGTCTTGCACGATCACTATCTTTTAAATGACATTATGAATGCAATAGGTGTGAGATGTCTTGAAATGTCTGGCACTGGCCCGTGCGACTGAAATAGTCTGATATAAAATGGTTAAATATGGCTAAAGACGAAGTATGTAACCTTACTCTGTTTTTTCCATCTGAATTCTAAAGAAATTGTTTACAAGACTTAGCAGGAACTGCAAAGTTCATATTTTGCAAGGTGATGACTATTAAAATATTTTTTCTCTTCTATATGGCTATTGCGCTTACAATGATACTCTACAAACGGTAAATACCGCCATTCCTTATCATTGTAATGGCCCAGAATTAATTAATAATAACTCGTTTTGCATAGTGCTTCTTCTTGCACGTCGGTGCGCCTATTGCTGTTATTACTCATTTTAATGGTACTCCTATTACCGACCCTGAAAGGCTGAATCTGCCTCCGCATATGAACATGTGACCCGGATCTCACAAGCATTTTGCATCAATGTGCTCTGGGTGATCTTAACTCCTGTTGGCAGCTCTTACCTTAAATCAGTTTTTTCCTAAAAAGAGAAAAAAAAATACTGTTAAATATTGTCATGTCCGCATTACAGTGGCAGCAAGAAAGAATTAGTTCGTGTTTGCATGCTGTAGAGTGTGCCCGTTTGTGCATCTCCCTGCTGATATATTTTAGCCGTTATCTCTGTGTCAGCTTGGAGGCCTTGTTTTGAGTTGGCTTCTAGTTTCTACTCCAATATACAGTTTGTCTTTTGTCTTCATTAGGCCTATCGTCTCAGTTTGTGTATATCTGGTGGGCAAGTGTGGGATGAATGAACCCTTTAGCCCCAGTTTTCTTGATAACCACTGGCCCCCAAAGACTCTGTTCTGATTAATACTTCTAACTGCAGATTTGTCATCTTTAGAATAACCTCAAGGGCCAGAGTGGATCCAGAAAATTTTAAGAGCAATGTTTGTGAGGTGGTGTTGTGCGGCTGCGAGTTGGCTTCGTACCACCCTGGAGCTGCATATAAGCACCATCTGGGCTCTTATGTCAGTTTAAGCTTTTGGCATTGTAAATGACAATGCCTTTTATTTATGTTTTAAAAAACCAAAACATAAATAAAAGGCATTGTCATTTGCAATGCCAATAGCAAATAGCTATGCCAATAGCTCAAACTCGCGTAAATGTGGGACCTATTGCAGATGCTTGTTCCTAAGGTCCTAAAGACTCCATGTCACCAGAGACACCATTTTCCTGTCCTGCGCCTTTTGATAACAGGCCGGTGCATTACTGGGAATTTTAATCTGTGCTAGTGCTTTAAGTAGGATGAAAAAGTTCGGGGTCTTTTAAAAGCTACGCAGCAAACAAAGCGTAACTACGAATCCTTTCCAAAAGCAGTGGCCTCTACACCTAGGGTGCGGTTTAAAAACTATGAACTAGAATTCTGTGCTTCACAAAGAGTGCCACCTGACCAGTATTAAGGTGCCCCTGAGTTTTCTGTTATCGCACCCAGACTTATCACAAAGGAATGAACATATGCCTAAAACAAATGAAACCTATTGGCTTTGCCACTGTTTGTCGGTATGAGATAAATGAGTAATTACAATGGGTTTGTTATACGTTTTTAGAATTACAACTATGTCAATTCTGAAAGTATGAGACACTGAATTAAATATTACTAAGGAGTGTGGACTGGTGGTCTTCGGAGTGTCTGTCACCCCCGTTGTCTCCTTCCCATCCGTTTCCTCTGCAGTCTCACTCTGTTAGTCACTTACTCCCTTAATGCCCACATCTTTCTAAAATCCTCCTTCTGAATATATCATGTTCGCTCCTTTTATTTAATCACCGAGTTGTCACTTTTTCTACGTCATTCATTGCATCACCTCCCCTTCAGCACCTCTTTAACACAGCCACTTATTCTCCTCTCCTGTAAACCTCTGCATTTTCTTTTCCAGTGTCGCTGTCAATGTTTCTCACTGTTGGCTGTCATGATTTAAAGGAGTGAGACTAGCAGTGCAACAAACCTGAAGTCGTTTAGTGTCAGTCTGTACAGTAGTTTTCATGTGAAGTGTATCTTTTGTTCTGATTTCCCTTGGTGTGAGTGTTAACTTGGACTCATTACCGGTCTTATTTACGGTGGATCTGGGCATGGTGTTTGAGGGTAGGCAACTGGCAAAGCATGAACGTATGCAATTAATGAGGAGTTTACAATGCCCTTTTGTGTACAGAGGTTGACAGTTGATTAGAGCTTTGACTTGAATCTGGTATTATCCATTCTCAGGATGGAGGACTACTTTGTCTCGCCTGCTCTTCAGCATAAAGTTTCTATAAAGAGATACGGCTATACATTTCTCACTGCCATTGTGCCGTTTTAGGCTCAACCTGTTACACCGCATTTTAGCTTATCCTCCAGGTTTCACAGTAACGGTTGAGCAGAAGGGTGCCTGCGGCTGCGACAATAGGTCTCCGCAGGACACCCTTCATTTTGTACTTCTGTGTTCTTTTTATCAAATCCCCCGTCGCATATTTCTTGTTAATATCCTAAAGGAGGCTAAAATACGTGAAGCCAAGAGTGCCCTGAATTTCTTACAAATGGCCGTGGACACCCGCACTTTGTGCTCGATTGTAAATTTCTTGAGAGTGTCGGGAAGATTGAGGAATACCCGTGACTGAATAATGATAAATTAATAATGTAATGCGCCCTTTGCAAAGTGCCTTTTTAAAGTTTCGTTTTTAACCTGTTTTTAATGTCCATCGGCTCAGATCTAATGTAAATATACTGTACACTGTATATTGTATTTGTATTTTTTACTTTTTATGTTGATTTTTAATCAGCGAAATAAAGATTTACTGAACTGAACACTGCCATTGTGAGAAAATGGTTTCTGGCAGTGTGTTATTGATTGCAGTTTTTTTTCAATACTTCATTAGGTCATACTCGGAGCATTGACCCTGTGATCTTATTGAATGCAGATTACTGAGTGTGTGCACCAAAGCCTGGTACCACTTTTCCCAGTGTAGGGAATCACTGTCTGTAGAACCCCTAATTTCACTTTCCACTGTGTGGGCTAAATATTCATATACTGTAGTCCTTGTGGGGGGGAAAAAGAATCTTTTGGTCATTTGAGCGCCTGTTTTACAGGTGGTTTGGTGTGTTCTGTTTGCTGGATCTGAGAACCAGCAGTACCTGCTTCTTTTAAAGCACTGGTATTGGTTTAAGTTAATCTGAAACAATTAGACTAGCACAACTGAAAACAATGATTTTTTTAAAGGGAAAGCCCTGAGCTGGACGATGGTGTACCTGGTGACATGGCGCCATCAGGTAACCTTAGTTTCTCCACATTTCTTAAGCTGAAGTTAGGCTTTGGCACTAGGATAGGGGTGCTGGAGCAGCGGAGGAGAGAACGCGATGTTAACACATAATAATAATAAACTCAAGAAGCCAAAACGAGGCTCCTGCTGGCTGCACTCCTCTTTGACACATCCCTTGCAGGTCCACTGAGGCAGCTGAGCCAATAAAATGAACAATGACAGCTGAGCCAAGACTTGGCTCTGGCTCTAGGAGCCCACACACGAGCCGAGCCCTGAATATATTTGCCATGTAGACAATGCCGCAAATATCATGTTAGAATATGAACATGGTGTTTTAAAAATATTAAAAAGTGTGTTTCTTCAAGACGCCGAAGCATTTCCCCTTAGTACATTAGGTTATATATCTGTATTGAGAGGTAAAGTGAGTTTTATAAATAGGAACTCAGAAACATTCCTTCCCCCGCCTTGATGACAATGCTCTTTGTGAAATAAGAGGCAAATCAGTTGTCACTTGTATCCTATATGAGGCTAGATTCTTATTATAGATGGAGCAACATTATATGGTATTAAAACAAACACAAGACAGGCTGTTTTAGAGCGTGCACGCTGAGCTCGCGTATTTGAAGGTGCTGTGATATGCGATAATAAACAAAAAAGAGGCTCGGTGAAATAAAGCATTTGCTTAGGATCACACCTTGTGGTCAACCATTGATTCAGCACTTAGCAATTCAACCACTAGATGGGCATCTGTGACATGAAAGGTCAATGCTTTGTACTGAATTCTTGGAGGATGAGATTAGAACGAGTGTGACAGGCAGACGCCAAATTTCATTTTTCGCAGATTTACATAGAGCAAACTTTGTCCAAAAACGTTGGAGCGCTTTACAACAGACACAGACGAGATACACGTTTTTATGGGGTTTTTTTTGGCACAGGAACATTTGCCGGAATTTACAGGATGTTGAGCTGAGGGTGAGATTCGAACCAGATAGGTTCCTCATGGCAGCTGATGCCATTACGCCACATCATCTCTCGCGAAAGCTCGGCTCGCTTTGTGCTCGAGGTTTTAAGAGGACCTCGCTCCGAGCCCAGAGACAGGCATCCGGATCGAGCGTTCAGTGCCTCGCCCACCCTTACTGGGCCATGGGGGCTGCCAGTTCAGTAGATTTGAAGATAAAATACTTACCGAGATACTTCACATTGCTATATTTTATTCTTGCTGTTCAGAGTGACAGTGGCGGTTACCGATAATTTGCTCCACTACGTATTGCCCTTTGAGTGCGCCTATGTTTCCACAGCTCTATAAAGTAATGCTGGAATGGATGGCAGCGTGCCGTGGGCATGAAAGGGCTGCTGTTTGCAGAACTGAAAAATGTCTGATACCACTGCCAGAAAACACTGCCACTTGTTATGCGATCGTTCCTTTGTATTCTGGTATGTGTAAATAGAGGAAAGACAACCACCGTTTATTATTCCAGTTAATTACACTGGTGCCACAGTGTTTGCATAGACTTGTTCTGTCTGTATGCATGTCCTTTCAGACAGCCTTCCATAGACTAATTCTATTTTAGTATTTTTTTTGTAACTTCGCGTTTTTAGGTCGAAGCCTACCAGACAGCGCAGCTGTCTGATTATCTGAAAACTTCTTAGGGACATTCTTAAGCTTCCCTGGGAATGCAATCCGCCCATTGCCTACCATTGGCTTTGTAACTGACATTTCTGGCTCTCTATTTGCTGGCGTTATTTGTTTTAGGGTGTACAGCTTCATTTCGTCTCTGCCAAGGATCAAAGTCTTTTCACACTACCTCTCCTTTTATTCTTCCACGAGTGCACTTTTCTGTAAACAGGCCCAGTAGCGGCTCCTCGCGGGAGTGCGGTGGGGCGAGGCGGGGGAGGGTCAGGGTGGGGGGTAATAAACTCAGGCATACGGCCGAACGGAGGTAAGTAAATAAATAAATAAATCAAACAAATTACATTGCGTAACATGGCGATGCAGAGCGCGCAATATAATTCGTTTTATTTCTTTCTTTCTTTACTTACCTCCCTTCGTCTGTATGCTGGAGTTTACTACCCCCCCCCTTGCCCCTCCCACGCCCCGCCCCGCAGCACTCCCTCGAGGTGCCGCTACTGAACAGGCCTATAAATGTTCTTGTCACATTTCATTGCAAATTTGATGGCAATGACAGGCTTTGTCATTTGAGGGAGCTTGGTGTTTGCTTTTCTCCTCTGATTTAAACGTGAGAGGATGTATATGACAATCTTACTAGATACTAAGGGTAGGAACGTTTTTTTTCTAACACACAACATTTAAATGAACTGTGCAAGTATTACAGAATATGTCAGAATTGGCAAAGCACAATTGATGCACGTTTTTTGTTAATTCTGAAGTGCATTGAGAGCAAATACTTTAATATGATCAAAACAAATCAATACACTAGTTGATGCCATTTCCACACATTATCATTTTTTGCTATGTAATTAGTAAAACTTCGTCTATGCAAATGTAATTATCTTTTCAATTGAAAATGTGTGGTCTGTAATAGCAGTGCATATTCCACTCTATGCCGCTCTGCTCCACTCCAAGCCACTACACTCTAGTCTGCACCACGCCACTGCACTCTACTCTGTGCCAGTGCACTCTATGCTGCTCTACTCTACACCACTGCACTATATGCCAATGCACTCTATGCCACTCTTCTCAACACCACTGCACTCCTTACCACTGCACTCTACACCACACCACTCCACTCAATTCTGCACAACTCCGCTCTACGCCACTCTGCAGCACTGCACTCAACGTCACTCTGCAGCTCTGCACTCCAGATCACTGCACTCTATACCAATACAATCTATGCCAATGCACTCTGCTCTGTACCAGTCCACTCTGCACCACTGCACTCTGTGCCATTAGACTCTACACCACTCTACACCACTGCCCTGTACGCCACTTCACACTACCCTGCACCACTCCACTCTACAGTACTTCATTCTACTCTTAAACAATCTACTCTACGCTACTTCAGTCTATGCCACTGCACTTCACACCTCTCTGCACCGCTGCACTCTACTCTGCACCACTGTAGTCTTCACCGCTACTCTCTGCGCGACTGCACTCCATGCTAGTGTTATGTTATGTTTATTTGTATAGCACACTAATCACAAAAGAGGGTATCCAGGGACTTAGGCAAAGTATTTAGCTGTGTGGTCCCAAGGTGCTAATATCAATATCAAGAGAGCCAGGTCTTCAGTTTCTTGCGTGAGGAGGAGGTTCTGATGTGTTGAGGAAAGTTGTTGCATGTCTTGGGTGCGATGTAGGAGAATGAGCGACCTCCGGTTTTTCTTTTGTGTAGGCGGGGCATGTGTGCGAGTGAGACAGAGAATAGGTGTCTGATGCGTTGATCAAAGTGTATGCGACTGTTCAGGTATTCTGATCCTGTGATGTGTAGGGCTTTGTATGTGTGCATGAGAAGTTTGAATTGCCTGCGCTTGTGAATGGGGAGCCAGGGAAGCTTCCTGGGGTGTGTTGTGATGTGGGTTCGGCTTGGGAGGTAGAGCACAAGTCTTGCAGCTATGTTCTGGATGGTCTGGAGTCTGTGTAGTAGTTTTGGGAGATTCTGGTGTAGAGCGTGTTGCCGTAGTCTAGCCTGCTGGTGACGAGTGCTTGTATGACAGTTTGCCTGGTGTTTTGAGGCAACCAGTTAAAGATCTTTCGCAGCATGCGTAGGATGTGGAAGCAGAAGGTGCACACTGCATTGACTTAAGAAGACATGTTGAACTTGTCATCTAGGATAATCCCTAGATGATTGCTTGATCTGTGGGTGTTGGTCCTAACTCCAATGGCCACCAGGTGAAATCCCATGGGGAGGTCTAGTTGCCGAAGTCCAGTAATTCTGACTTGTCGGAGCTGAGCTTCAGGCAGTTGGTTCGCATCCAACCTGCTACCATCATCCTGCAGTTGGTTAAGTTGGTTCTGGTGGTGTTGCTCTTGTTCGTTAGGGATAGGATGAGTTGGGTGTCATTGGCCTAGGAGATGAAAGTGATGTATTGTGGTCAGATGATGTTGGGGAGCAGTGTCATGTATATGTTGAAAATAGTGGGGCAGAAGGACAATTCCTTTGGGACACTGTGTATCAGTTTCTTGGTCTCTGATGTGAAGGAAGGGTAGCATCCTGACCCTTTGGGTTCTTTCTGTGACGAAGGAACAAATGCATTTGAATGCAGATCCTTGTATGCCGATCTCGTGAAGTCTTCTGATGAGGGTGTTGTGGACGATGGAGTCGAAGGCTGCTGAGAGTTTTAGCAGGTGGAGGGCCGCTGTTTCTCCTCGGTCCAGGATGTTTTGAATGTCTTCAGTGGTAATGATGAGTGCTGCTTCGGTACTGTGGTTCTTTCTGAATACTGATTGTGTGTTGCCTAAAAGATGGTGAAGTTCGCAGTGAGTTGCTTGTTAATAGCCTTCCCAATCACTTTGGCTGGATAGGGGAGCAGGGAGATGGGTAAGAAGTTGAATCAGGTTGTCTGTGGGCTTATTGAGGAGTGCATTGATTTCTACAAGTTTCCATTCCTCCTGAAAAGTGGCGGTTGTGATAGAGGTGTTGATGTGCTAAAGCACACGTCGTGTTTGAGACACTGTTTTTCTTTTCTTAACAGTGCACATTTGCGGGGCTGATTGTGGGCCTTTGAGTTAGTATTCATGTTAATTGCAGCGCACATGGGCTACAATTAACATGAATACTAACTCAAAGGCCCACAATCAGCCCCGCAGCTGTGCACTGTAATTAAAGGAATGCAGCAAGAGCAAAGGCCACCTGCTCGTGAACGCAAGCCCTCCTAAAACCCAGAGCCACGGGAGTGATCATTTTTCGCGCCGCTCGCATTTTAAAAGCGGCGGTGCGAACGGTCACGCGGGATGTGAGCGCTAAATACAGCACACTGCGCGCTTGGGGTGACTTCGGTGCGTGCGCGCAGGTTATTGGGAACAGTGGTTGTCACATAGTTTTGGCAGGCAGCAATGTTTTTGACAGTGGCTGAGGGCGAGGTGAAATCCTTGATGATTGAGAAGATCTCCTTGCAGCTGTTGGAGATTCCTTCGATGCAATCCACTAGTGCTTTTTTTCTGAGTGTCTCTAATTTGCTGGTGATCGTATCTGAGTGTAGTCTTATTGGTAGTTCTGTCAAGTGGTGGTGTGGCTGGTGTCATTTGGTGGGTGCGAGGGCGTCCGTGCAGTTCTTGATCCAGTTGTTGATGTTCTTATCAAGGCTGTCTTTTGGGTTAGGCTGATCAGTGCCGAAGACGCTGTGCCAGCCTGCTTCTGTGATTTTACCCCAGCTGTGGCTTGGAGTGCTGAACCTGGTTGAGGGAATGACTTGAGGTGTGTTGATTTAGAAGTGGATGATGGAGTAGTCGGTCCATGCGAGATTTGAGGTGGTGTTGTATTTGATGCCGTCACTTGTGGTGAAGATGGGGCCCAGTGTGCATCCTGCAGTGCATGTTGGTTCAGTGACGAGCTGGGTGAGTCTGATGGTGCTCAAGCTTTCATGGAGAGCTGTGGAACATGGGTCGTTTCGGTCTTCCATTTGAAAGTTGAGGTTACAGAGGAGAATGTAGGCTCTGGAGTCGATGGTGAGTAGAGCGACAAAGTCGGTGGCTCGTGGTCGGTAGTCGAGGGTTCAGTTCTGAGTGAATCTTTCGGAGATTTACAGCTTGGAGTGCTGGTGTTCCTTGAATGGGGTGGCATTCTCTGTGGATGTTGTGCATTTGCTGGACTCCTTACAGATGATAGCAAGTCCTCCTCCTAGCTTGTGAAGGTGAACCTGTCGAGCGATCTTGTAGACTGCTGAGATTGCTGTAACTAAGTGTAGAGGCAATGGGAGATTGCGGCAGGTTCCTGTGATTAAGCAGATGTCAGATGTGTCACTGCTCAGAAGGTCTCATACTTTGGTTGTGTGTTTGCTGAGTGATCGTGTGTTGAGAAGCATTATTGCGAGTGGGAGATGGCACGCAGGTTTGCTATGGCGTGTGGTGTAGGGTGGTAGTGTATGTGTTATTGGTGCTTGTCTGTGCGTTGTTGGTGCTTGTGTGGAGTGTGTGTTGAGGGCGTTGTAAGTATATGTGTGAGGGATGTGGGTGGCTGCTGGAGAACCTGCAGTGGATACAGGTGAATGCTCCTACCATGGTGTGAGGTGTTGCAGAAGTTGGGGGGAACAGTATCCGGGGTCTAGTGAGTTAAGGAGTGCTGGAGAGCATCGCTGGGCAGTGATAGCATCAGGGTTCCTGGCACTGGGCATGCTCCAGGTGCAGATGGGCGCTGCTGTCATTAAGTAGGTTCTGGGAGGGGTGAGGTGTCCAGGGTGCCATGATGGCATTTACTGTGGGGATGGGTGATGGGAAATGAAGTCCTCTTTCTTGGCTTCTTCTTTTAGAGATGGTTTTGGCAGAAAACCAATTATGTAATTTCCTGTCCAGACCGATTATGAGAAATTCAATTATGTCATTTACTGTGCAGGTGGATGATGGGCGATCCAGTGATGTCACTTTCTATGCTGATGGGTGATGGTAAAATCAATGCACTCCTCTACGCTACTTTACACCACTGCACTCTGCCAATGGACTCTATGGCACTCTGCTCTTCATGTTTCACTCTGCAGCACTCCACTCCATGGCACGCTTTGCCTCTATACTGTGCTCCACTCCACTCCACTCCATCACTCCACTCCACTCTGTACCACTCTGCATCCCTCCACTCTGCATCCCTCCACTCTGCATCCCTCCACTCTGCATCCCTCCACTCTGCACCGCTGCACTCTGCACCGCTGCACTCTGCACCGCTGCACTCTGCACCGCTGCACTCTGCACCGCTGCACTCTGCACCGCTGCACTCTGCACCACTGCAGTCTACACCACTGCACTCTACTATGCACCACTGCATTCTGTGATGCTGCATTGTATGCCATTGCACTGTACGCCACTGTACTCTGCAACACTCTATGCCAATGCACTCTACACCAGTCCACTCTAGTCTATGCCACTCCACTCCACCGTACGCCACTTAATGCCACTGCACTCTTCTCTACTTTGCACCACTGCACTCTATGCCACTGCACTCTACTCAGCACCCCTGTACTCCACGCGACTGCACTCTACGCCACTCTACTCTACAACACAACTCTACAATACTCTACTCTGCGCCACTGCACTCTATGCCAGTGCACTCTACTACACTCTACTCTGCGCCACAGCACTCTACTATAAAACATTTTACGCCACTCTATTCTATGGCGCTGCATTGTAGGCCGCTGAATTCTGTGCCACTGTAGTCTACACCACTATACTCTGCAACACTGTACGCCAAAACACTATACACCAGTTCACTCTACTCATCGCTACTCCACTGTAAACCACTCTATGCCACTCCAATACATGCACCTTATGCCACTCCACTCTACTGCACTATGCGCCATTCCAGTTTACGATGCTCCACACCGCTCTCCTCTACGCTACTTACTTTTAGCCATGCTGAACAGCAGCCTCTCTGGTGTACAACATGGATAAAACACATCGGCAAAGCTAATAGCTCTTGTATAGGCAAGACCTATTGGCTTTTGCCAGTGCTTGTTAAATACCATTTAACAGACACCAGCTTCGATTTAAACTCCATAAATTGGTTGATAGGAAAAGCAGTTTAAGTTCGGGCTTAGAAATAGTTTTTTTTCTTTCCTCATGTAATAAATAAAATTCACAAATAAAAGTGTACACACACTCTCTAAATATGCAATTGTGCTGTGTAATTTGGTATTCATTACCATAGTCGAGTTTGGAGGCGGTTCCATAACTCACAAGAGCCGATTACTCAAGTGAGTTATGATGCCCTGCTCCTCTCTCCATGATTGTAATAAATAGCGTATTAAACTCTGTGCAGATGCGTATATGGTTTATGCCATGGTATTTTGTCAAGTGTATTAGTTTTAAAAGGGAATCATTTCCAAAACCAGGATGCAAGTAAGATAAAATCACACTGAAGAAATATCATGAATATTAGGAGTGTTGTTTTCCTATGCAATTGTTACTTGTAATCTATGGGGGAGTAAAAAGTGTTTCTCCCGTAAATTATGTTGTACTGTGATGATAAACTCTAATTTGATGATTGAGGTGGATTAATAAGTGTTTGATTGCTGGTTTATTGATTCAGTTCTTCCAAATAACATGAGCCGCTGGGCAAGCCGATTTTCATGAGATATGTATAGATGTGTGTGTATCTGAAAGAAACACGTAGTGAGAGATTCGTTACCTTAGCTTTACCCCCCCCCCCCACACACACACAGGTGTCAGACTGGATCCGGAAAGTTTTCATTAGCAGTACCCTTGCGCATCGGATGGTGGCATTGTGCGGCTCCACGTCCGTCGTTTGCATCGTGGTCGCCGAGATGACGTCGCGGCAGCTACTTAGACGCCGCCCTTGCGCGCTGATGTCAGTTCTTTCTTTTTCTGCTCCAGCAAGCGCAGATCCGGAGAGAGCGGTACCCCCAGTCATTTTTTGACTGAGTTTTTCGAGGCCTTTTTGTCTCTGTTTTTCTAATTGTTCGACTCCTGGTGCCATACCGATGCCCGGCTTCAAGTCTTGCGGGGACTGTCATCACATGATGTCGGTGACGAACCTGCACCGCATGTGTCTCTACTGCCTGGGGCGCTACCATGACCCCAAGTCGAGTCCCGACTGCCGGGCCATGGCGCCAAAGACTTTGTGGCAGCGGTCCCGAAAGTTGCTTGAAGTCCAGCAGTCGGCTCCGTGCCGCTCAAGGTCCCTGTCCCGTGGGAGGTCGAGGGACCGGTCCCGGAGCCATCACCATCGTTCGTCGGGATTGAAGTCTTCGCACTCGGGGTCAGGTAGGGCGAAGCATCACAAGAAGTCGAAGAAGCATCATCGTTCTCCGACTTCCCCTTGCCCATCGCACGACGCGGCCCCAGCCCCGCAGGGCCCCCAGGGAACCAGGCCTGGATCCCGGTCGACGCCGGTTGACCTTGTGACACCTCCACCGACGTTGACCCCACCGGCACCACCTCCGAAGTCACCTGTGCCACCGGACGAAGTCGTCCCCGGTTTCAGCCCCGATGTGGACACGGCTCCGGAACGGCGTCGCACGATGCCGATTTAGACGCCGATGGGGCCTTTCTATCCCTATGTCCACCCTCCTTATTTTCCGTCTGTACATCAGCCTTCAGAGGAAGGGGAGGACTGGGAGGGATCTGAGGACCCTCTCACAGCTCAATGTGAGTATGACCCGGACTGGGCAGAGGATCTGGGGGATGCCAGTGGTCTTGACACCTCTCCTGACCTTGGCATGCTAACTCCTCCTACCGTGGCTACGGAGGAGGGTGCAAGTTACGCAGTGGTGTTGCGTAGGGCGGCCAAGGCTCTCCACCTCAAACTCCCTACAGTGGCCGTCAGGACTAACCCTTCTGACAGAAGTGCTTCAGCCGGCAGCTACCTCTGCGGAGCCACTGCTGCCTTTTAATGATGCACTTTCTGACGTTCTTTTGGGCACCTGGTCCAGGCCCAACACAGGGGCTCCTGTGGATAGGAACATGGCCTGATGCCATTGCCTGGCCCGGACGACCCCCTTTTCCTCTCCCAACACCCCGCCATTGAGAGCTTGATTGTCCAAGCCTCCACGTCCCAGAGCGCATTCCCTACCGCAACCCCGTACAGGGAATCCAAGAGACTGGAACAGTTTGGGAAGAAGATTTTTTCTTCAGCCAGTTCAGAGCTGCGGTCTGTGAACACCGCATGCTACTCGGGCCATTATTCCCACTCTGTGTGGGATACAGTGGCGCAAGTGCTGCCTCAGTGTCCGGAGGAGGCGCGGACAGTGCTCTCTCAGGCTATTGCTGAGGGGAGAGATGCAGTGAAGTTCACAATTCGATGTGGCCTTGACACCGCCGACTCGCTGGGCAGTGCGATTTCCACGACAGTGGTACTCCGGTGCCACGCCTGGCTGAGGATTACTGGCTTTTCGGGGGATGTCCAGAACACCCTGATGGACATGCCCTTTGATGGCATTCGCCTTTTTGGCAACAAGGCAGATAGTGCGTTGGAGCGCTTAAAGGACTCGCGGGCTACAGCCAAGTCCTTGGGCCTTTCCACCACGCGCCCTCCTCCGCATTCTGCTTTTCGCTACTTTCGTGGCCACGGGAAGGTGTGCCCCGACACGTTCACTTCAGAGCCACAGGCCGGCGCAGCAACAGTCTCAGGGCGACTGCAGACGTGGGACCTTCAGAAGCGTGTCAGCGGGTGGGTCAGTCCACTTCCACCACTGCCCCAAAACTTTCCTAGTCCGGTTTTTCAGGCCCATCGAACGCCAGTGGGTGGCAGGATTTGCCATTACCTCCCCCACTGGCGCACCATCACTTCGGACCGGTGGGTTTTACAAATAGTCCGAAAGGGCTACTCCCTCCCCTTCAAGACTACCCCTCCAGCCATGCCATCCCAGTACCCCAGCATGTCAGGGGATCACTTGGCACTTCTTCAACAGTAAGTCTTGGCCCTCTTGGCCAAGGGAGCCATCAAGCACGTTCCTGCACTAGAAGTGGGACGTGGTTGTTATTCCCACTACTTTCTGGTGCCCAAGAAGGACAAGGGCCTGCGTCCTATCTTGGACCTCAGGGACGTCAATCGCTTCCTCCGGAAGGAGAAGTTCAATATGCTAACTCTGGTTCAGGTCTGGACTGCCCTGGATCCAGGAGACTGGATGGTAGCGTTGGACCTGCAGGACGCACATTTCCACATTCCCGTCCTGCCAGCCCACAGGCGTTACCTGCAGTTCACGGTAGGTCACGAGCACTTTTAGTTTACCGTGCTCCCCTTTGGCCTTACCAGCGCCCCTCTGGTGTTCACGAAAGAGATGGTGGTGGTCGCAGCTCATCTGCGCAGATCAGGGGTTCCAGTCTTCCCCTATCTCGATGACTGGCTGTTGAAGGCGGGCTCGCCCCAGACGGTCGTCTCCCACCTCCAGACTACAGCCGACCTCCTGCATTTGCTGGGGTTCTCCATCAATGTGCCGAAGTCGCACCTGATTCCTTCTCAGAAGCTCCTCGTCATCAGAGCGGTTCTGGATACAACGCTTTTTCGGGCCTATCCTCCCGAACGGTGGGTCCAGGATATTCAGGCTATGATTTCGATCTTTCAGCCTCTATCCTGGGTTTCGGTCAGGATGACCCTGAGGCTGCTGGGCCTCATGGCCTCCTGCATCCTGCTGGTCACTCATGCCAGATGGCATATTCGGGCTCTGCAGTGGGACCTGAAGTTCCAGTGGGTGCAGCATCAGGGGAACCTGTGCGATTACGTCCAGATCTCGGAGGGCACTGCACAGCAGCTGCAGTGGTCGCTCACAAACCGGCATTGGGTCCATGGCAGATCCCTCTCCCTTACCCAGCTGGAGCACACAGTAGTGTTAGACGCGTCCCTCCTGGCCTGGGGGGGCCACGTGGGAGAGGCGGAGATCAGAGGCCTCTGGTCTCCGACGGAGTCCAGGCTCCATATCAACCTTCTGGAGCTTCGGGCGATCCGACTTGCACTGAAGGCATTCCTTCCCTCTGTCAAGGGGAAAGTAGTGCAGGTGTTCAGACAACACCACCGCCATGTGGTACTGCAACAAACAGGGCGGGGTGGGGTTGTCAGGAGGCTATGCGCCTCTGGACATGGCTGGAACATCAGGGCATTTCCCTGGTGGTTCAACACCTGGTAGGTTCACTGAACGCCAGGGCAGACGAACTCAGTCGCAGGTGCATGATGGATCACGAATGGAGTCTTCATTCGGACGTGGCGCAAGGTCTCTTTCGACAGTGGGGAGAGCCTGGTTAGATCTATTCGCCACCGAACAGAACGCGCAATGTCAGCAATACTGCGCATTGGAATTTCCAAGGCGGCACTCGCTTGGCGACGCCTTTCATCGCGAGTGGAGTTGCGGTCTGTTGTACGGCTTTCCAACCATACCACTTCTGCCCAGAGTGCTGAAGAAGATCAGGCGCGACCGGGCGCAAGTCATTCTTGTGGCTCCGGACTGGGCTCGAAGAGTTTGGTATCCCGAGCTACTCAGTATGACAATCAATCCCCCGATCCGACTGCCTCTTCAGGAGGATCTTCTGTCGCAGCAGCAGGGGACGGTCGATCCTCCACCAAAACCTGTCCAGTCTTCACCTCTTTGCGTGGAGATTGAGCGACAGCAGTTGTGTAACGCCCTGAACGTCTCAGGATCGTTTAACAGACACGACAATGAGGACGCAACCACTAGTGAAGGGTTAGTTGTTTTAATGAAGGCAAATATAATACAAAGAATAAACAAGTTATAGTCACTGGAATCCTCCAGGCTAAGTACGTTACCAGCCCACAGCACGGATGGTCCTAACCGTCCTCTGCATATACGCCGGTCCCGGCGTATGCCAACAGAGGGCAGAAATGAAATGGCCGACAATGCCAATCGGTAGGCTGTGAGGGGCACGAAGAGTGTTGGGGAGAATCGAGGAGTCAGGGAAACACCCAGCCGGGGTCTCTACCTGAAGGGAGCAGCCGCTCAACCTCTTCCTCAGACTGCACCGGGACGCGGAGTCACCTCCTGGTGATGCGTCACCGATACCCCAATCACAAGCAAGAAGACTGAACCGAGAGCAGCCGCTCGATCGATCCTGTGGACTTCCGAGTCTGTAACGCGGCAAACACCTCCTGGTGTGCGTTACAGCTGGCAGTCCCTGTGTCTCTGGTCGGGCTGGGAGTTACGACTCCAACCAGCAAAAGCGCCACTGCGCTTGGACTCAGCCGAGTCAAAAAGCGAAGCTCAATGGTTGACCGGTAGAGCTTCCGGGTCCTTCACAGGTGACGATGGGGCAAGACACGGCCCAGGGAGTAACGACTCGACCTACCTCCGTTCTTGCCTTACTGGAGCACCACTCCGGAACACTGCTCTTCACGAAGCAGGTACGTCGGTGTGAACACAATATCCGACAGCGTTGTACCTCCCGGTTCCTCCCTTTATAGGGCGTGTTTTCCTTGAGTTATGTAACAGCTCTCCTGTTTACATAAGGGCGTGTTTCCTTGAGTTATGTAACAGCTCTCCTGTTTACATAAGGGCGTGTTTCCCTTGAGTTATGTAACAGCTCTCCTGTTTACATAAGGGCGTGTTTCCCTTGAGTTATGTAACAGCTCTCCTGTTTACATAAGGGCGTGTTTTCCTTGTATGACAGGAATTCTTGACAGTACATCCTCCCTCTCAGCGGCTCCCCACGGGTCCAGCGCTGGCAGGAAAACGCCGATGGAACAAGGAGACCAAGCGCGGAGCATGAACCCCTTCAGCCGGTTCCCATGAATGCTCCTCCGGGCCATAGCCTTTCCACGCAACCAGGTACCACAGCTTCCCCCTGCGCCATTTGGACGCCCGTATGCCCGACACTTCATACTCCACCTCCGACTCCACGCATACCGGCCGAGGTGTCCCAGACGGCTTGGAGGGTGCTGGTTTGAGCAATGATACATGAAAGACAGGGTGTATCCGCAATGACTGGGGCAAGCACACCTTCACGTTCACGGGACCCATACACTTGGTAATTCGATAGGGGCCCATGTACTTGGGATGGAACACACTGTTCTTTCGAAACCTCATGTTTCTTGTGGATATCCAGACGTAGTCTCCAGTGCGGTACAGTGGCCCGGGCCTTCTCTTCCTATCTGCCGCAGCCTTGTATCTTCTCTTGGCCTCTATTAGGACAGCCCTTGAGCGCATCAATGTGTCTTTTATGTGTGCCACCCTGTCCGCTGTGGCGGGAATCCTGTCCTCTCTGAACGGATGTAGAAATGGCAAGAACCTGGGATGTTGGCCATAGTTGCTATAGAACGGAGATGACTGTGTGGAGCTGTGAGTGGCGTTGTTATAGGCTATCTCTGCAACCCATAGCAAGTCGACCCATTCTTCCCTGCCCTGGTCCACAAAACATCGCAGATACTGTTTGAGCGTTTGGTTCAGGCGCTCGGTTTGGCCGTCCGTTTGAGGGTGGTAGCTGGTGGACAGGGCGGTCTTAACATGCAGCGCAGTGCACCAAGTCTTCCAGAATTGCGCAGTAAACTGCGACCCCCGGTCCGACACGATCACCCCAGGTAATCCATGCAGTCGTACCACATTCTTTAGGAGTAGTGACGCCAATTCCCCGGCCGTAGGGACTCTCTTGCAGGGGATGAAGTGCCCCATTTTCGTCAAGTAATCCACCACCACCAGTATTGCCGTCATCCCCTGGTCTACCGGTAGGCCCACCACGAAGTCCAGTGATATGCTATCCCATGGTCTATCCGGGGTTGGAAGTGGATGTAAGAGCCCTTGGGTTCGGCCATGGTCGGCCTTCATGGTAGCACACGTAGGACACTCCTGTCCCCACCTCCTGACATCCACTCTCATGGTTGGCCACCAGAAATGCCGTCCCATGCTAGCCACCGTTTTTTCAAAGCCCAAATGACCTGCGCATGGAGAGTCATGGCACCAGATGAATGCTTGTTTCCTTAGCCTAGGCGTGGGTATCAATAGGCACCTGCCCTTCAGGGGTATCCCGTCCTTCAGCTGCCATTCTCTGTGACTGAGGAGCCACCTCCGCCATGCGAATGACCTGATCCCTCTCTTTATTCCCCTCAGGAAAGTATCCGGTTGGATAACCCCCAATACCATCCTCGGGGAAATGATGGAACGCTCGGTCGCAGACAATGGTTCCTTAACTGCAGATTGACGGGACAGGGCGTCCGCCTTTCGGTTTTCCGTCCCCGGCCGATATGTGATGCGGAAGTTGAACCCCGCAAAGAAGATCATCCACCGCAGCTGCCTGGGAGAAAGGTGTCTAGTGGCAGTCATGAACTGTAGGTTCCGATGGTCCGTGTACACCGATACCACATGTCTTGCCCCCATCAACCAATGCCTCCATTCGGTGAAGGCGTCCTTGATTGCGAGAAGCTCCTTCTCCGCAATATGGTAGTTGCGTTCGGCGTCGTTGAGTTTGCGGGACATGTACGCAACGGGATGAAGCACCCCTGTGTCGTGGTTGCGTTGGGACAAGATAGCCCCCAGCGCCACATCCGACGCGTCCGCTTCCACCACGTAGGGGAGATCCGGATCGGGGTGAGCCAACACCGGCGCCTTACCAAAGGCGCTTTTCAGGGCCTCAAAGGCTTTGTTTGCTTCAGGGGACCAGACAAACTCCTTGGACTTCCTCAGTAGCTGTGTGATTGGGGCCACCACTCCTGAAAATCCATCTATGAACCGCCTGTAAAAGTTGGCGAAGCCAATGAAACTTTGGACGTCCTTCACGCTTTGGGGCACCGGCCATTCTTTCACCGCCTTGATCTTTCGTTCTGCCATCTCCTGTCCCTCTGGACTCAGCATCACTCCGAGGAATTCCACGGATGTGACGTGGAAGTCACACTTGCTGAGTTTACAAAACAGCATGTTTTCCCTCAGCTTTTGGAGCACAGCTTTGACGTGGTGTACGTGCTCCTCCACACTGGACGAATAGATGAGGATGTCGTCGATATATACGACCACGTAGATATCCAACTCCTCTCTGAATACCTCATTCAAAAAGTACTGAAAGGCTGCCGGGGCGTTGCACAGACCGAACGGCATGACGAGGTACTCAAAAAGGCCGAACCTGGTCTTAAAGGCGGTCTTCCACTCGTCTCCGTCCCTCATGCGCACCAGATGGTATGCCCCTTTCAAATCCAACTTGGTGTAGATACGAGCTTTCTTGACCTGTTCCAGAAGTACACTGATGAGAGGCAAGGGGTACCGATTTTTTATGGTTATCGCATTCAATGCCCTAAAGTCCACACAGGCTCTCAGCTCCCCATTAGCCTTCGGGATGAAGAAGAGTGGCGAGGCGGCCGGAGACTTGGACGGGCGGATGAATCCTAGCTTGAGGAGTTTATCCAGGTACCCCCGGAGATGCACGTTTTCAGGCTCCGTCAGGGCATACAGCCTGCCGCTGGGAACGCTGGCCCCTGGCACCAGGTCGATCTGGCAGTCAAACTGTCTATGTGGTGGTAGCACTTCCGCCTTCACCTCATCAAATACATCCTCAAAACTGTGATAAGCCTGGGGGAGAGCCACATCTTTTTCTGCCGCTGTAGCCACCGTCTGACTCCCGCTCTCATCTGCGTCAAGGGATTCCGTTCTTATTCCACAATGCAGGATGCAATACGGTGACGTCATTTCGATGCGATGTGTTGGCCAATCCACAAAGGGGTTGTGTTTCTGTAGCCACGGCAATCCCAATATGACGCCATATTGGGGCGCTCGGATGATGTTAAAATCGATTTGTTCCAAATGGTTCCACCCATATCTCATCGGAAGGACCCCCGTGTGCTGCCCGATGGGCCCCGTCACCAATCGCCTTCCGTCTACAGCATAGACGTCTTCGGGTACAGCTTTGGGAAGAAGCACTAGCCCTAGCCTGCATGCCTCGTTGTGGTCCATAAACATGCCAGTGGCCCCTGAATCCACCATGGCCACAACGGGTATCCACTGGTCATGCACTCCCACGTGCACCGTGATAAACAGGTGTCGTTGTCCCTTAGTGACCGAGTTGGAAAGTGAAGGGATGGATGAGTGACTCCGAGATGTCCCTTCTCTGGTCTTGGAGTCCTCTAGTTTTCCGCCGGTATGTCCACCACGGCTGTTACCGACCGGTTGGCCCGATAACGTGACGTCTTCGGTTTGGCAGGGCATTCACGTACGTAGTGGCCTTTTTTGCCACAATATAGGCACAATCCTTGTTTACGGCGTGACTCTTTCTCCGTGGCTGTGAGGCTCGCTCGTATTGCGCCGATGTCCATGGGTTCTCCCTTGGATGCGGTGGAAGTTTCAGGACTTCCCACCGTCACATAGGATGGAAGGGATTTTCCTTTTCTCCCATGATCCCCCTTTCTTTCACTTAGCCTATGTTCCAGTCGTAATACCAGGTTGATAAGGCCCTCACATGTCTTGGGTTGAGGGTCAATATGAGCCACGGCGTCCTTGAGCTCATCGCACAGCCCTTGATGGAAGAGCGCCGTCTGTTTAGCAACAGGCCACTTGGTTTCCGCAACCAGCCTTCGGAACGCGTTGAGATACTGCACCAGGTCGTTGGATCCCTGTCTCAACTCAAGCATTTCACGGTCCGCCGTGTACGAGTCAGCCCTTCTGTCGAATACCTTCAGGAATTCCTCGCGAAAAGCACCCCAATCACATAAGAGGGGGTCGTCCCTGCTCACCAGAGGTACGGCCCATTGTGCCGCGTTTCCAGCCAAATAGGATATAAGGAAAGCCACACGAGCCTGACTCGTGGGGAACGCCTTTGGTTTGCACGATAAATGTAGCGCCACTTGTGTGAGGAATACCTGCACTGTGTTAGGATCCCCACTGTACCTCTCTGGTGTCGCCAAGGGGATGGCTACCGGCATTTCCACTACTACCGCAGGGGTCTGATTCGTGAGGGAGGTGCTGGGCGTGAGCGGGTCCAATTGGATAGCATCCAGTCTGGCTTTTACATCGGCTGTTTCTTGCCTAGAGGCAGCCACTTCAACTTGCATGGCCGCTAAAGCAGCCAGCACATCATCAAGTGTTGCCATGTCTGTTATCGACCGGGAGACAGTTAGTGTTATTAAGGTCGGATATTTTGTAACGCCCTGAACGTCTCAGGATCGTTTAACAGACACGACAATGAGGACGCAACCACTAGTGAAGGGTTAGTTGTTTTAATGAAGGCAAATATAATACAAAGAATAAACAAGTTATAGTCACTGGAATCCTCCAGGCTAAGTACGTTACCAGCCCACAGCACGGATGGTCCTAACCGTCCTCTGCATATACGCCGGTCCCGGCGTATGCCAACAGAGGGCAGAAATGAAATGGCCGACAATGCCAATCGGTAGGCTGTGAGGGGCACGAAGAGTGTTGGGGAGAATCGAGGAGTCAGGGAAACACCCAGCCGGGGTCTCTACCTGAAGGGAGCAGCCGCTCAACCTCTTCCTCAGACTGCACCGGGACGCGGAGTCACCTCCTGGTGATGCGTCACCGATACCCCAATCACAAGCAAGAAGACTGAACCGAGAGCAGCCGCTCGATCGATCCTGTGGACTTCCGAGTCTGTAACGCGGCAAACACCTCCTGGTGTGCGTTACAGCTGGCAGTCCCTGTGTCTCTGGTCGGGCTGGGAGTTACGACTCCAACCAGCAAAAGCGCCACTGCGCTTGGACTCAGCCGAGTCAAAAAGCGAAGCTCAATGGTTGACCGGTAGAGCTTCCGGGTCCTTCACAGGTGACGATGGGGCAAGACACGGCCCAGGGAGTAACGACTCGACCTACCTCCGTTCTTGCCTTACTGGAGCACCACTCCGGAACACTGCTCTTCACGAAGCAGGTACGTCGGTGTGAACACAATATCCGACAGCGTTGTACCTCCCGGTTCCTCCCTTTATAGGGCGTGTTTTCCTTGAGTTATGTAACAGCTCTCCTGTTTACATAAGGGCGTGTTTCCTTGAGTTATGTAACAGCTCTCCTGTTTACATAAGGGCGTGTTTCCCTTGAGTTATGTAACAGCTCTCCTGTTTACATAAGGGCGTGTTTCCCTTGAGTTATGTAACAGCTCTCCTGTTTACATAAGGGCGTGTTTTCCTTGAGTTATGTAACAGCTCTCCTGTTTACATAAGGGCGTGTTTCCCTTGTATGACAGGAATTCTTGACAAGTTGATTATGTTCGACTTGCCTCCTGAAGTCTGTGATGTCATTCTGGCAGCCAGGCGTCCCTCCACTAAGTTGGTATACGCCTGCAGGTGGAACAAGTTTGTGGCATGGTGCACAGCAAAGGCTGTGGATGCCCTTTCTGCCCCTCTCTCAGAAGTTCTTCCGTTTCTTCTTTCTTTGGCCCAGCAGGGCTCTGCTCTGGGCACAATCAAGGGCTACCTTTCTGCTATTTCGGCCTTTCTCAGGCTCCCTGATCAGCCCTCTCTTTTCAAGTCCCCTGCTGTAAATAGATTCCTCAAAGGCATTACGCATCTTCTCCCTCCTATTCCTTTCGTAAGGCCACAGTGGAACTTGAACCTGGTTCTTACATATTCAATGTGCGCTCCCTTTGAGCCTCTTCACAACTGTCCTCTTTGTCTGTTGACTTTGAAGACTGCTTTCCTGGTTGCCATCACCTCTGCCAGGAGAGTGAGTGAGCTCCAGGCTCTTTCTTGTAAACCTCCTTTTCTATCTGTTCATCCAAGGTTGTGCTCAGAACACGTCCTTCCTTCCTGCCAAAGGCTGTCACTGCCTTTCACATCGGGCAGACCATTACTTTGCCCACCTTCTTTCCGCCTCCGCATCCTTCCAGAGAGGAAGAGAAGCTCCACCATCTGGACCCAAAACGTGCGCTCTCATTTTTCCTGAATCGCACACAACAGTTCCAGGTGGAAGACCAGCTCATTGTTGGCTATGTTGGAAAGGTCCGGCCGTACACAAGCAGACTATCTCCTGATGGGTTGTCTTGTGTATTAAAGCCTGTTATTCTCTGGCTAAAAAGGAGCCTCCGGTGGGGCTGCGCGCCCATTCCACCAGGGTGACGGCTGCTACTGTGGCGTTGGGACGTGGAGTCCCCTTACAAGACATCTGTCAGGCAGCTACGTGGGCCTTGCTGCACACTTTTACTAAGCACTATTGCCTAGACAGCCAAGTCTGGAGAGACGGCTTCTTTGGCCGTTCTGTTCTCCGGGACTTTCTGGTGTGATCTTGGTTCGCAGACTCACCACTGGGGTTGGTATTGCTGGGGTATCTATTCTAAGGTAAGGAATCTATCACTACGTGTTTCTTTCAGATGAACAAGTTACTTGCCTTCAGTAACGATATATCTGTAAGAAACATTAGTAGTGATAGATTCCTTACCGCCCAACCCATCCTCCCCGTTCTGTGAACTGATTTCCAGGGTTAAGGTCATCCCTTTCAGGGCCCTAGTTTCAATGCATCAGTGGTCAGTATCTTGCATGGCTCTGTGTATCTGAAAGAAACACATTAGTTAGATTCCTTACCTTAGAATATCCCCAGGCGTCAGGCTGGATACGGAAAGATTTTTTGTCAGCAGTACCCCTGCGCGTCGGTAGGCGTCATCTGCGGCTCCGCGTCCGTCGTCGGCGTGGTGAACGCCGGGATGACGTCGTCTGAGTACTTAGACGCCGCCCTCGCGCGCTGATTTCAGTTCTTCTTTTTTCCGCGCCAGCAAGCGCAGATCCGGGAAGAGCGTACCCCTAGTCATTTTTTGACTAACTTTTTGGACATTTTGTCTACCTCTGGTGCCGGTAGGGATGCCCGGGTTCAAGCCGTGTGACGTCTGTCACCGACTAATGTCGGTTACCGACCCCCACCATCGGTGTCTCTACTGTCTTGGGGCCGACCACGATGACAAGTCGTGCCCCGACTGCCGGGCCTTGACATCAAAAGCTAGGCGGGAGCAGTCCCGCAAGCTCCTCGAGATCCGGCAGTCGGCTCCACGCCGCTCGAGGTTCCAGTCGAGGAGGAAGTCGAGGGACCGGTCGCGGAGCCACAGTCATCACCGCTGGTCGGGATCCAAGTCCTCGCACTCAGGTAAGTAGAGGCATGGCAAAAAGAAGTCGAAGAAATGACATTGCTCTTTCTGACTCCCCTCGCCGGTCGCGCGACTCGGCCGAGGGTTCGCGAGTCTCATCCGGCCCCACACCCTCCGGTCCCTGAGCTTCATGCGACTCCGGGTGAGATTCGAGACTTCCTCGTGGCCATGAGGACTCTCTTCCCGCCGTCGAGGCCTACCGGCGTGCCTCTGGACCCCGCAGGTCCTAGCGAGCCGGCGGCTTAGGCCCTGGCGTCAACTTAGGTCCCGATGCCACAGGTCCCCATGGGATCCAGGCCTGGATCCCCGTCGACGCCAGTTGACCTCACGACTCCTCCGCTGGTGCCGACCACCATGGTGCCGCTCCCGGTGCTGTCCTCGGACGACGCCGCCCCCGGTTTCAGTCCGGGTCCGGCGTCAGAGCGGCGCCGCTCGGCGCAGTCTCCAGCGTCGATGTGTGGGGAATTCACCTATGACCCGGCTCCGTCATTTCTGCCTGTTTATCAGGACACGGATGAAGGGGAGGACTGGGAGGGGTCTGAGGACCCTCGGGCACAGCCGTGCCAGTTAAGTCAGGACTGGGCAGATGAGCTGGGGGAGGCCAGTGGTCTAGACACTTCGCCTGACACTGGTTTCATCTCTCCTCCTTCCGTGGCTACGGAGGAGGGTGCTACTTATGCTGTGGTGCTGCTGCTGCGCAAGGCGGCCAAGGCCTTGCGCCTGGAGCTCCCTGCAGCGGCTGTGACGACTAACCTCCTCAATGAGGTGCTTCAACCGCCAGTAAGCTCTTCGGAGCATCTGCTGCAGTTTAATGAGGCCCTCACCGACGTTCTGATGGGCACTTGGTCCAAGCCCTCCACAGTCTCTCCTGTGGATCGGAACGTGGCCCGGCGCCACCGCCCAGCTCCGGGCGACCCCTGCTTTCTGTCCGTACACCCCACCCCAGAGAATCTGGTTATCCAGACCTCCAAGTCCCAAACCGCCTTCCCGCTGGCACCTCTGGACCAAGAATCCAAAAGGATGGAACAGTTTGTCAAGAAACTGTTTTCCTCCTCAGTCTTGGGTTGCGGTCCATTAATACCGCATGCCTTTTGGACCATTACACCCACTCTCTGTGGGATACGGTGGCGGACGTGCCGCCCCAGTGTCCAGAGGAGGCCAGAACACGGCTCGCCCAGGCTCTTGCTGAGGGGCGTGATGCAGCACGGTATTCCATTAGATGTGGACTAGACACCACGGACTCGCTGGGCCGAGTGATTACAACGACGGTGGCGATTCGTCGTCGCGCCTGGCTGAGGTCCACAAACTTTTCGGGGGATGTCGGAGCACTCTCATGGACATGCCATTTGATGGCCGTCGCCTTTTTGGTGACAAAGCAGAAAAGCGCGCTGTAGCGCTTTAAGGACTCCAGGGCTACGGCCAAGTCCTTGGGTCTGTCGGCCCAGCGCCAGCAAACTTCTGCTTTTCGCCCCTTTCGTGGTCAAGGAAGGGGCGCCCCTCACGTTTGTCCAGCCACAGGCCGCAGAACCAGCCTCAACGCGGTCGCAGACGTGGATTTCGCCGGGGCGGAGCAGGGGGACAGAGAGCCGGTCAGTCCACATCCGCTCCCGCAGCATCTGCCTCAAAGCCTTCCTAGTCTGAGCTTTCAGGCCTATTCCACACCAGTGGGAGGCAGAGTTCGCCATCACCTGCTCCACTGGCGTACCATCACTTCGGACAGGTGGGTGCTGCAAATCATCCGAAGGGGCTACTCCCTCCCCTTCGAGGCGATCCCTCCAGCCATGCCACTGCAGTACCACCGCATGCCGGGGGATCACTTGCAACTTCTGCAGGAGGAAGTTACGACCCTCTTGGCCAAGGGGGCCATTGAGCGCGTTCCTGGCCCAGAAGTAGGACGGGGTTGTTACTCCCACTACTTTCTGGTTCCCAAGAAGGGCAAAGGGGGCCTACACCCTATCTTGGACCTCAGGAGCGTCAACGCCTTCCTCAGTAAGGAGGAGTTCAAGATGCTGACATTAGCTCAGGTTCTGGCTGCCCTAGACCCTGAAGACTGGATGGTAGCATTGGACTTGCAGTACGCTTATTTCCACATCCCGTCCTGCCAGCCCACCGGCGTTACCTGCGGTTCACGGTAGGCAACGAGCACTTTCAGTTTACCGTGCTCCCCTTTGGCTTCACCAGTGCCCCTCGGGTGTTCACGAAAGTGGTGGTGGTGGTCGCAGCCCATCTGCGCAGATTAGGGGTTCCAGTCTTCCCCTATCTCGACGACTGGTTGTTGAAGGCGGTCTCGCCCCGAACAGTCGTCTCCCACCTCCAGACTACGGCTGACCTCCTGCATTCGCTGGGGTTCTCCATCAACGTGCCGAAGTCACATCTGAGTCCCTCCCAGAAGCTCCTCTTCATCGGAGCGGTTCTGGACTCGGCGCAGTTTTGGGTCTATCCTCCCGAACAGCAGGTTCGGGATATTCAGGCTCTGATTCCGATCTTTCAGCCTTTATCCTGGTTTTCGGTCAGGATGGCCCTACGGCTGCTGGGTCTGATGGCCTCCTGCATCCTGTTGGTACATCACGCCAGGTGGCGGATGTGGGCTCTGCAGTGGGACCTGAAGTTCCTGTGGGCTCAACATCAGGGCAACCTGTCCGACCACGTCCTGATCTCGGAGGGCACTGCAAGACAGTTGCAGTGGTGGCTCACGGACCGCGATTGGGTCAGTGGCAGATCCCTCTCCCTTCCCCAACCGGAGCACATAGTGGTGACGGATGCGTCCCTCCTGGGATGGGTGGCCACATGGGAGAGGCGGAGATCAGAGGCCTCTGGTCTCTGGCGGAGTCCCGCCTCCATATCAACCTATTGGAGCTGCGGGCGATCCAGCTTGCACTGAAGGCATTCCTTCCCTCTGTCCGGAAAAGTGTAGTGCAGGTGTTCACAGACAACACCACCGCCATGTGGTATTGCAACAAACAGGGCGGAGTGGGGTCGTGGACCCTTTGTCAGGAGCCTCTGCGCCTCTGGACATGGCTGGAACATCAGGGCATCACCCTGGTGGTTCAACACCTGGCGGGCTCTCTGAACGCCAGGGCGGACGAACTCAGCCATCTGTGCATGATGGATCACGAGTGGCGTCTGAACTCGGACGTGGCGCAAGGTCTCTTTCGGCAGTGGGGAGAGCCTTGGTTAGATCTATTCGCCACCAAAGAGAACGTGCAATGTCATCAGTTCTGTGCGTTGGAATTTCCAAGGCGGCACTCGCTCGGAGACTATTTTTGTCGCGAGTGGAGTTGCGGTCTGTTATACGCCTTTCCGCCTATACCACTTCTGCCCAGAGTGCTGAAGAAGATCAGGCGCGACCGGGCCCAAGTCATCCTTGTGGCTCCGGATTGGGCACAAAGATACTGGTATCCCGAGCTACTCAGTCTGTCAATCGATCCCCCGATTCGACTGCCTCTTCAGGAGGACCTTCTGTCGCAACAGTAGGGGACGGTCCTCCACCCGAACCTGTCCAGCCTTTACCTCCATGCGTGGAGATTTAGCGGCAGCAGTTTATGCCATTTGACTTGCCTCCTGAAGTCTGTGATGTCATTCTGGCAGCCAGGCGTCCCTCCACTAAAAGGTATACACCTGCAGGTGGAACACATTTGTGGCATGGTGCACAGCAAAGGCTGTGGATCCCCTTTCCGCCCCTCTTTCTGAGGTTCTCCTCTTTCTTCTTTCCCTGGCCCAGCAGGGCTCTGCTCTGGGCACCATCAAGGGATATCTTTCAGCTGTTTCAGCCTTCTTGAGGCTTCCTGATCAGCCTTCTCTGTTCAAGTCCCCTGTTGTCAATAGATTCTTGAAAGGCATTACTCACGTTTCCTCCTGTTCCCTTTGTAATGCCTCAGTGGGACTTGAA